>NW_027094090.1:56649069-57374691 GCF_029207755.1 Chamaea fasciata | reverse complement strand
TGCTTCTGTGAAATATGTGGAGAATTCCTGAGGCTGCAGAGGGTGATGATTGTGTTGATGGCCAGGCAGGGGACCTGTGGACACTAGTTTCAACTCAAAACAGTTTTTTTCCATGAATGCCCTGCCACCTGCTTCCCACTGACTGCTTCCAGGATCCAGTGTCAGCAGCCACACTAAAATAAGCATCAGAGAAAGCTTTTGCTTTCTCAGAAACACACGGCACCCTGCATAAACTGTCCCTTGAGCACAAACTGGGAAAGGAACAAACAAGTTACTGGTCCTTTCTGTTTGGGTTTGCATTACAGAACTTTAACTGGGGCATGCTGCAGGTGATGTTGTGTATGCTCTACCCCATTCTGACTAAGGTTTGTGTTGTTTTTTTTTTTTTTTTATGAGGGAGGAGGAAGAGTCTTCTTAATTTCAAAATCTTAAAAGTTTAGAGTCTGATTATTTCTGGCAAGGAAGATCGATGATGCAGTTGTTTGTCAACTGTCAAATTAGCAGTCTCACAGATATTATTTCTTTTGAAGGCATTATTATAAAGGCAAGAGAAAAAACAGAAAATAAAAACTAAAAAAAAACCACCCCAAACCCTACAGAGTCATATATTAGTCAGGTGAAGTCACAGAGAAGATTCAAACAGCTTGGTGGGTTTGATTGAAGAAATAAGATAGATAGATGAAAGAAAATCCAGAAGTTTTGATCCCTTTTACATGCTTTTGCTTGAGGGTTGAGAATTCGGATATAAGATCATTTCAGTGTACCTCTGTCTCTGTTTTAAGCAGAAATGAATTTCTATAGTAGAAGCAACCAGGGGGAAATGTCACCTGATTTTTAGCATCAATATGGAGTCACATGGGATGTGTAAATATGCTAGATAAATGCATATAAGATTTTTCATCTGCTCTCCAACTTGAAACTGAGCACTGAAGTTTCCTGCAAGTGTAGCCTGATGCTGTGGACAAATCAAGAAACTCATATTTTCGCCTATGACTATTTGATAGTAAACTGAGGTTTGAATAAAAGGTGTCTCCTTTTTAAGCCAAGAATGAAAAAAACTTCCCTGTGTCCAAGGTGAAAATAGAGAAATCAAATTAACCAGAAAGGTCAGATGAAATTCCTCAGGGCTTTAGATTCGTCTTCTGTGACACGTAATGCTTTCCTCTATTGGCTGGAAATTTGATAGTATTTGCACAATGCATGCATCACATTTCATTACATCCTTTCAGAAAATGCAATAAATTGTGTCCATGTTATGTTTTAAAATGTTCATATCTTTAATAACGGAAATTTTTTGGATGAGAACTTGCAGATGTTGTGAAAAGAATGGGGTTGCACAAGAGAAGGATAACTGGTCTTATCAATTCTAGCACTCTTGAAAGAGGGGAAAAAATACATTGATGCTTTCTCATGTACTCTCATAAGGAATTATCTCAAAATTTCTGAGAATGGAAAAGGTACTCTTGAGTGCTTATCTGTGTCTGAACTGGGTGAGGAAAGGTCTCTAGGGAGATGACTTGAACATATGTTATTTTCAACATATAAGAATGACCAGTTTTAGTTTAGAGAAAGGTTGAATTCTCTGGTTGTGATCTCCTTTTAAACAGATCTGAAATGTGCAAACCTGGCCCTGTCCCCAGAACTTTTTCTTTTGGTATATTGCAGTGTATCCTAAAGAAACATTCACTGAATATTGCTGTGTTTTTAGCAGAAAGCAGCTGTCTTTTTCTCTTGCTTCTCTTTTGCACAGCAGTGGCATAAGTCTGAACATACCTAGCTTTTCAGATTAACTAACAACATCTTGGCAAAAACCCTTAAGACATTACCTTGTTTTGCTATTAGTGCTATTATCTATTAATCTGGCTAAGCCCTAAGAAAGTGAGCAGCACAGTCTTGAAGACTTATGTATTATGTTCCTTAGGTTCTTCCAATGAAAATTATCATAAATCAAAGCCCTTGAGCATTTTCTTAACAATTGTTTAGCCAGTGCACGCTAATGAACTCTCCTCATTTATTTACCCAAAATACCTTACCGAGGGAAAAAGGAAGTGGCAGAGACAAAGCATCATGTTTTCAGGCCATCCTTAGAGATTTTCCAAAGCACCAGCAGCTGCAGGTGTTCTTTGCATTAAATTGCATGCAGTTTATCCTAGGGGAACATAATTCTGTATCAATTGAAAAGAGCAAACAAGCCCCAGCCTAGGAATCTCACCTCTGAGCTAACAATAATTCTTTCCCAGAAGCCCACTAAAAATTCCAGGTATTTTCCATGATTTGTGCACCTGTTTTTAGAAACCCACACTTTCAGTCCAGAAAAATCTTTAAAAAACCACATCCCTGGTGCTCATGGGATCTGTCCCAGAAAACCCTCCCTGGCCCCCAGTTGATGTGGCAGGTGGGAATGCTGAGTGTCCACCCTCCCAAGCATTCCAAAGGATCCAGCTGAGCAGCCTTTGTGCTCCTTTGCCAGCTGCCTTCTGGCACAGCATGTGTGCCACGCTGCCCCTGGCACAGGGATGCACCCCAGCAGTTGTTCCACAGGGAGGGGGCAGGTTCCTGCTGCCAGTGCCCCGCCTGCTGTGCCTCTGGCCCCTGGCTCTGCTATTTCTGCCCAAGATGTGCCAAAATGTGCAACGTGCTGGAGCTGGCTTGGGTAAAACCTGGGGCAATGCCACCAAAAGTGTAAGCAACACAGTGGGTAGTAACAAAACAAGAGTGAACTGTAATGGATATTAAGAGAAGGAGATACATGATTTTTCTGTCCTTTAACAGTGTCCATTGTTTAAGAGCTTGAATTTTCCTGAAATGACTGGTTTATGTTTTTCCTCCAGTTGTCTGTTCACTGTAGTGTTTTGATTTGCTGATCATCCATTGAAATAACCCCACATCAACTCCCATATGAGGGCCCACATGTGAAATAACATTTTCTGTAGTGGGTGAAAATATTCCCCTGTTGCTAAATGGCAGACTACGCTTGCCTGCTGACACTGGCATTGAAGAAATAAATAGAAACAGGCCAGTTAGAATTATAGGTAAGATAATAGGTTTTTCACAGTGCATTACTAAAAAAGAAGATTATATTGGTTGCTACACAGGACATTAATTCTGCAGCTATAGCCTGAGCAGTGTACAAAGTTTAAATTGGTTTATCCTGGGAGTATCTGAGAACAGTCACTTCATAGAATTTTTTTTCTTCCTTACTTATTAAATGATGCACCTCATAGCATTCATTTGTTGATCTATTATTCTACTTCTTTCCACTGCATGAGGCACAGTATTATCTAGACTTCAGTAGGTTAGCACCTCTCTGCCCTCCAGATCCTGGTAGTGGGAATTTTTGGGAAATATTCTAAATCATGACTGCAGTTTGGGCTGAATATGGGAAATGGATTAAATCAGTTCCATTTGCAGATTAATATATTTGGAATGTCTTTGAAGAAATAAACACTTGAGTTCAGTATCTCCAGAATGTTTCTGTTGTGCTAACAAGGCATGTCCTTGCTTTTTACTTCTCCTGCTTCAGCTCCCAACTCTGGACTACAGCTGCCCAGTAGGAGAGCAACTTACCATGACAGTGTCATGTGTTTTTCTGTCTGCCATACAAATTCCAGATCAGCAGTTCTTACATCATGCTTCAGGTCTTAGAATCTTTTCCCACTTTTCCTCTGCTGCCTCTGACTAATCTCTGTAAGCCGTCTCCCTTGTGCCTCCTCAAATACCAGGCATGGCACATTCTCACTATACTGGACTCCTGCTCTTGAAGAGTATCTGAGCTCTGTTTCTTACAGTTTGATGCAATACAATTGAGCCGGCATCTCTAATCCACTTCCACACAGAATCTTTCCTAATCTCCTTATTAGGGTGCCCCAGTGCTGGCCTGGATGGAGTTCAGAGATGGCAGTACAGTTTTGCTGCTGAAGAATACTCACTTTAGAAACTTCTAAAGCCTCTGCTTTTTGTATAAATCTGAAGTTTGTATTTCTTGTGTGGCTGGTCAAAAATAGACCAGGAAATGAAGGTCTTGCTCAGAAGAACATGGTGAACATGGTGCTTCTGAAGGAAAGTGTCAGCTCTGAGATTGGAGGCAGTGTTCAGGTTGTGATCCAGCACTGTGAGTAGCTGACATGAGCTGTCTGGAACTTTCCTTGATTGCCTAAAGCAAGATGTTCAGCTCTGGCCTGGGCTGCCCTTCGTTCATGGCTGCTCTCTGTGATACCATAAAACCATTGCTTGATCTTTGTACTTGACATCGCAGCACAAAGAGGCAGCCAAGATATTTTGTCTTGAAATCTGTATTTTCATTTTTAAAGAACATTGATTGTCAGGATTTCAGAGGTGCCAGTGGGTGAAATAATGATCTCAGAGCTGGATGACTCTGCTCAGGCAGGGAGAGCTGAGGTGAGGGGAACTCAGCAGGAGAGCTCTTCTGTGCTGAGAGAGGAACACCCATGGCACACCGCTGTGTGTGATTTCCTGCAAGGATAGGGACTTAACTCCATGCTGCCTGAGGTTTCACTGAAAAATGGAATGAGCTGCTATGTTTGTGTATTTATATACGTTTATAACATAGAATAATATATAATTATATATGTTTGCACAATTTTAATAGTTACATGTCTTTTTCCAAAATATCTGTATATACTTTTCCACAGCAATAGTGGACTACCTTTGACAAAGATATTCCCTAAGCAGAGACAGGCTTCATTGACTTTGGGTGGGGCCCGAGGGTTAAGGAGATCCACATGATAACAAATATTTTCTTCCGACCATTAGGTAAAGGGTTGTCCCCTGTCAGTCTAGTGGGAATATCTAGAGTGATGACAAAGAGAAGGTCTTAGCTTTTTGTGTATCCTCTGTCCTGCAGGCAGGAAACAAAGATCCTTTCAAAAACATTTTGTAGGAACAAAATAAAAGAAAAGTTTGGAGAGACTTTCAATAATTTACTGATGTTAAGAGCTTTGAAATAAGCAAAAGCATCCATTATAAATATATCTAGGTTCCTTGACAGTATTTATTTAATGATTTTCAGTATTTAATGAAAGTTAATATTGATTAAATAATTAATAGAATTTATTAAGCATGCATAGGTTAATTAGATTGTATTATTTGAGTTAGGAATTAGATATTAAAAATTCAAGTCTTCTGCCAATAGCTGACCTCACAGAGTATCACAGGGAAAGGGCCAGTTCCCCTATCTGAGCAGCTCTGTTGTTTTGAACACATTTTCAGTCCTAACATGTACAGCACGAGGGATGGTAGAGAACATAAACGTTCCATCTCCTCTGAAGATCATGTACAAATTGCAATAGATGCTGCCATGGAGTGGAATTAGGTGATAAATAAAACCATACAAACTGAGTAATAATAAAAAGTTTGATTTTTCCTATCTACACAGAAATGCTGGTTAATTCATAGTAAAAGCAAAAGGGTGATAATTGGACATTTTTGCTGCTAATGCATAAATCTTGCTAAGGAACACTATAATGAAACATAACCATATAAATAAATTGGACTATGTAATAGTCCAATTTAATAAAAACCAAAAAGAAACTCATCAGGACTTTTCCTATATCCCAGGGCTTTCCTTGATGGATGGTGTGTGGACACAGGCCTTATGCAACATCAGTGCAATGCTTAAAGGACACCACTTCCCAAGTGAAGCTCCAATTACCCTGCTAAAAGCCAGAATTCCCACTTTGAGCCTCCCCTGCTGTTCCCACAGCCTCCCCCTAGCTCATTTCTCTCCTATGATTCTGCGTGTGCTCATTCCTTGCCTTGTCAGGAATAAAGGCAGGACTACACCCTCATGCAGAGTGTGGCGCCCCCTTGGAATCCCTGTCTCTGGGAAACAGCTGAAACCACCGGAACTTGTGAGCTACAGCCATGCAGAAAAAGGCTTACAGAAAACAGAAAGGGAATAATTAGCTTGGGGTATGGCAAGGAAGAGTAGAACATACTTCAACCACAAGAAACTTTCCCCAGAGCCCTTTCCAAGCTTTCTGTACTTGGATGATTAAAAAATAAATAATAACTCTTTCCTCCTGCAAGTTGTGCTTGACAGCTTTGGGGACTGGGGATCGGCTTTGAACTGATGCAGATGTGTGCATCTGGCATATCACTTCTATTTTCTTTGTTCCTAATGTCTCTGACACCTTCAAAGACACACCCTTGAGGCAGATAAAAATTTTGATGCTTTGTTTTGGCATATAAGTGCTGCCTATTGTTATTCTTCAGTACTGGCATCACAAAGTATGTGAAAGTCTTTTTCCAAAATTTGTTTAAATGCACATATGTAAGAAAAATAAATGCATTGGATCTGGCATTATGTAGATGCGTTCCTTTGTGATCCCATCTTGTAGAAACAGACTTCAGTAGAGGACAGCAACAGTGTTTTAAGGTCTTCAGGAGTCATGGCCATGGCAGAGGTACAGACATTGGGACCACTCTGAATAAAACAAATCCTCATTAACAACACACCAGGTCAGGCAGACCTTTGCCCAGCCCAGACCCTTCCCAATCTGAGCCAGAGATGTTGGTGGGATTTTTGCCTTCCCATTTTGCTCTTTTTGAAGTTTCCACCTCTCCATCTCTGCTACATTTTCTTTCTCCCGTTATTAACCAACTTTCTTAGGGCTAGGTTAATAAGAGGATTGTTTTTCTGACCAGGGTTTATATTTATTCTTATTCTTTTTTGATTGGTTTTTATTATTTCACAAATACTTGAGGAAAGCTGATCTTGATTACTTCAAATTGTTTTGCAAATTTAATTTGTTTAGAGTATTTTGGACTGAGTCTCTCTAAACAAAACAAGGGTGTTTCTTTACCTTTTAGACTAGTCTCCAAAACCCCTTAAATATATGAGAATTTATGAGAATTTACTCAAAGTTATTTTTCTTTCTTTCATGTGTTCAAATCTGTATTCTTCCAGGTTGTGTGGGGTAATTTTTTTTTGGTTTTTTTGGTGTTTTGTTTTTTTTTTTTTTTTTTTGTTTTTTTTTTTTTTTTTTTTTGTTTTTTTTTCTTCTGGTGTTTGTTTTTGTTTGTTTCGGGTTTTAATTATTTGTCATAAACCTGTTCTACTTTTTTAAATACACTGCTGAAAGTCATTTACACATTTCACTGTGATAGTTCCACAATCATAATCTCGCAATTGATTTATGTCACCTAGGTTGATTAAAAAAAATAGATGGAATATGGTTTGTTTTTCATATCCTGACTGAATCAGTGAGTCCTGGAAATAAGCCTCCCCTGTGACTGCGAAATACATTTTTATCAGACATGCTTATTATCAGTGTTGCTGCTTCTGCAGTGATCGAATTAGAATCATCCTGAAACTGAATCTAAAAGAGATGGGATGCAGCTAAACAAAGCTGTGTAAAAATCTTGAATATTTGTAATCTACTGGTTAGCTGTTTCAGTAGAACTCATAAATCAGCTCTAAACCAATTTATTGCCAAAGATACACTTGCCTCAGTGCAGTTTAAAGATAAGTTTTCTCTTGGTTTGTGCTATGTCCTTGCCTTGCATATACAGAATACTCTTGGACTTAGAGACATTCCCTTATGGAGAAAATCAGCTGCTTGTCATTCATTCCAACTCTGGCTGCTTCATCCTCTCTGATAAATATATATATGAAACAGAGATACTTACACGTGTGTCTGTAATAACAGATGAATTCCACCTTGAATTAATTGCAAAAGTGCTTAGTGGTTTTTTAACTTCAGTTCTATGTGCCTCATATGCTGATGAGAACATTGACATTTATACGTAATCTATTTCCTATAGAATAGATTTCTGATCAGATACAACTCAGGAAAGAAAATTCTGAACCTGATCTCTCCTAGGTGGAGTTAATTCCAGGGTCTAGAGAAACTCTATAAATCCCTCATCCCTTATGTCTTCTGTCATCTGTGGTTTGGGATTTGTTTGTGGTTTTGTTGGGGACTTTTTATAGCGGGGAGAAAGGGATGGGATTGAAAGGGTTGAAAAGGATTCTCTGACTTCTAATACATGAAATTCTAGTATGTGATTCTGTTTCTTGAGCCTCATGAAAGTTCCATGTATGTATGTTAATCCTATTTGCAGGGTGCTTCTGCTGTGCATTTCTTTAACAATAATGTGAATAATTTGTCATAATTTATTATTAACTTCATCATAAATTACAGCATAGAGTTTGCAAAGAAAAACATTAGTAAAAAAAAATAGGAGCTAGATTTTCAGTAACACTGGTGATGATACATCTTATGCTTGGTGATTATCAGATGTCTGTTAGCTATTAAAACTTAGGCAGCATTAATTAGCAGATCGTATGAATCTCAGCTGGAAGCCTGATGCAGTCAGTAAAAGGTGACTGCTGGAGTTCAGTGGGAGAGAGAGAGAGGCATGGAGGGAAAGCAGCAGGACACCTGGTTCCTAACCACTTTCTGTCTGCTGTCTTCACTCTTCTAGAAATTGGTTAGAAAGTAATCACTTATCAGGGGATGTGAAAATAAAGAAAAGCAAAACCCCAGGGTGACCAGTGGTAATACTGCCCACTGTTGCAAATATGGTGTGGGGAAAGGGAAGGTGCTGCTGGCTCCCATGCTCTGCTCTACAAAAATCCTCCACCTGGAGCAGGGAGGAGCTCTCAGAGATTGTGCTGGTTCAGATTTGAGGCATTTCCTTTTGTTTCTGCCCCTGTGCACATGGATTGAAGCCGGCACTTCCAGCCACTGCACCACTATCTGTTATTCACACTCAAATATCAGGGGGCTCCACTGGATCAGAAGTCCTGTGGATTTAGCAAAGTACAAACACAACATGTGCTGCAGTCTGTGAAACAAAGCAGCTGAACTGGGCTGAACAAAATGGGCAAAAAGCAGAGAGGTAGAGAGAGGACCTGGAGCCTTTGGTGGGATGTCTAGCAGAGACTGCAATGAGGAATGAAAGGAGAGAAGGAGGGAATTGGAAAGAAGGAAAAAAGTACAGCAGAGGAATGGGGAAAGCAGTGTGTCATGAGAAGAGACTGGATATAGAGAACTGAGAACATAGGAAAAAAACATTAGAACTCCAAATTTATTATTATTGCTTAGTAGCCTAGAAAGGAAAAATAAATGTATTCTCTGATTTTAGTGACTGAGAATTTGAAACGGACACTTGGCCCAAACATGGATGTTTCCCATCTGTAAACACAGCACATTTATTTTGAAGACATTTCACGCACTTGGTACATTAAAGTTAAATTGCAATCTTATGGCCTCTTTCAGAAACATTCCCATTCTGTGGCTTTTTTGTGCCATTGTTACTTCACAGCTTAAATGCCCTTTTTCTTGGATTTTTGTGTAACTGTGTCTTGCACTATCCACTAGTTCCAGCATTTCCTCCTACTCCTTTCTGGAGGCCATTCTCCCCTTTTGAAAACCTTCCACAGCTTCCACAACTGTGTCTCCTTTCCCTGCAGCTGATTAAAGGAGTGACTGTTTTGCGTTTGCTGCCGAATGCAGCACAGCCGAGTCCACATGGAATTTCAGCAGACCTCTCAGATGTGTCTTCTGTTTGTCATCACATGAAGGTTCTCTGTGTTATTCATATGCATGTTTATACATAAACTTCCATAAATTTGCATCACTGTTGTCTCAGTGTACAGAAATGATGAGTTTTGTTCTCTGCGTTGAGACTTCAAATGATAGAAGAAATTTAATTTAATTTTTTTTTTCCCTAAAACCTCTTTTGAAGAAACATTATGAAATGTTTGCAGATTCTCTAGATCCTTGCTAAGGTACTTTTGATTTATAATTTCAAATAGAATTCAGAAATGAAAGCTTGCCCGTCCACTAAGACACCTTAGTGAGGCATATTGCCTTTTACATCCTCAAGTTACTTGTCTCTTCCTTGGTCTGTCTCTACTGTTTTATTCCCTTTTAAGTTGGTGGCCAGTATGGAAAATGCTGAGATTCATTACTACTTTTAAGGAGGAAGGACATGAAAAGAAAAAAGTTTGCTAGTTGGCTGACAGTTGAGACCTGACTACTACTACAAAGTTTTGAGATATCTGTAAAAAAAGAATTAATTTGTTTATTTCATTGTTTCTTTTTTTTTGCATATTCATTAGATATTGTCAAGTCTTTTAGACAACTGAAAATTATGATTGTAAAGCAAAAAACCTACAAATAAATCAACATTTCCACATCATAAAATGTACCTTATTTATTTAGTTTAGCTAATCTGCAGCAGAATATTTATTCTAATACTCTGGCTTCTGTAGATTTAAAACAGAATTTCAGACATCATATTAAACCTGCCTCATAATTTTCTTGTCACTGATTTTAATTTTCCATGGCTATTCTAAGGAGAAAAAATATTTTGTTCTGCAGAAATTTTGAATAGAATAGATAAATTTCTTAGGAAGAAGAAAAAAATGAACCCTCCTTTTATATATTTTATCTTCCAAAGATGATGTACTCCCTTGGTAGCATTAAAAAACACTTTTTGACTGCTTAAACCACTATATCTTTCTTTTGCCATCAGAAGTACAACCTGCTTATTTTAGGATGTAAGAAATATTTTTTGAGGGAACAGTTTCCAACCTCTGAAAAGAACATTTATTTTTCAGTAAAAAATCTAAATTAAAAAAGCCCTCAAACCTTCTTTCATGCTGCTCCCACAACATAGTTTAGATCCATGACTGAAGCAATCTCAGTGCCAAATTCTTCTTTCTCTTTGATGTTTTTCCTAGAGATTTTAAATATTTTATTCCACATTTCTTTATTCCTCTTCTCCCTATCTCACAAAAACAATTCTGTAGAATAAAATTTCAAAGCTGTGCTTCTGGAAGTTGTTTCTGTTATCAGCTGATGGTCAGCCTCAGACCCCATCTGAACACTTATAAAACACCCTTGAATATTTGTTAACATTGTTATTGAAGAGAGGGAACCTCTTGATGTCCCTTTTCCTGTCTTTCCACTTTAAAAATTGTTTTATCATAGAGTTGCATATGGAAGTGATAAAACCCGTGGAGGGGTAATCTCCCCTTCTCTTTAAAGCAGTTCCACGGAACAATTGTGTCTTTCAAATCTTTATGCCTTGCTGCCTAAATGGAAGGAATGCAGATAGTAATAGTTCCCCACGAGAAGATCCCATTTTCACTCATTGCCTTCCTTGGAAAAACCAGATTTCCACAGTCCCCAGTGCCACAAGAAACTTTGGATGAAGTACTTGCATAAAAGGACCTAGATTTCAAGGACTAAGCAATCAGCAAGCTGAAGACAGCAGCAAATTACCTTTCCAGCTGTATTGTCTTTAAATTTGTTTTGAAAAGATTAACTGAAGTCATAAAAACAAATCTTCTTGAAATGTTTTCATTTTTCTGTCTATGAGAGAGCTAAGATCAATTGAGAGCAATATTATTTTTTAATAATGTTCATCCTGGGATGGATTGAAATCAGGAACCAAGTTAGGAAAGTTTTCTGGGTTGCCTTTAACCTAAGGCAGTGATGCAGAGCTGAAAGGTTTTGAGCACTGCCCTCTTCTAACCTAAGCCTTCTACAGCCAGGTATTTTTTCCAGTAATTTCTTGTCCCTGGGAAAAAAGAAAAAAAAAAAAAAAAAAGAGAGAGAGAGAGAGAGAGAGAATGACCAGGCTTCTTGTAAGTTTAGTTTGGGCAGTTGTCCCCTGCTCTGTTGGTGCTTGCAGAATTCTTTCATGTGTGTGAAAAAAATATCTTACTTGTAAGTGGTCTAGTGCAACTGGACCACTGTTGTTTTGGAGTTGTTTTTAAAGAAAAATGGGATTATAGCTTTTTTCATGTAAACTCAGGATGATGATAAACAACCATTGTCAGTATTGGATTTTGTTTTAAAAGAGAAAGGTATTCAGCATGAGAAGAAAATGCAATTACACTGACCAAGAAAAACATGCAGGGGCTTCTAGTCCAAGCATAAACTGATCAGAAGCTGTATCAGCTGTGCTCTTGGTTCAGCAAGGAGTAATTAGTAGCTTCCTGAAATTCTGAGCTTCCTTTGAAACACTGGTCATTAGGTATCATTGGAGACAGCAAACTACCCCAGGTGGCCTCAGCCAGCTCCACTAGGGAAGCACACAGGGGTTTTGTGCTTTGCTCAGTTCACATTATTCAAGGCTAATTGGCTATTCTGCCACTTAAAGCTATTTTTAAGCTTGCTGTTTCACTGGACGCTACACAGATTTTGGATTTTCTGATTTAAATGTCAGTGACAGATTAAAAATGCTGGGTTTTTAACATTAGTGCTTTAGCTCCTGCATGCAGTAGTCCCAATTATTGGTCCCCCTCTGAGACATTCTCCCTTTTTCATAAGATATAACCTCTTTGATAGATTAATTTGTTCAGTCATCCAGTTAGAGGAATATATTTGGTACTGCCAGAGAGGGCCTGGTGGGAGGGCTGCACATGCTCAGCTGTAACAGGGAGCTGCCCATGGAGGTCTGTCAGAGGCTTCTGTTACAAGAGAATGCTGAGCAAAAATGTGGAGTTGAAGCTATGAGTCAGTTTTCATCCAGCTGGACATCTAGGTGACCTCTACTCTTCTCTGCCCAGAATGGCTGCAAAGCCAGGCACAATGAACCTTGAAGTAAAATACAAACCAAGCTTTTTCATTTTACAGATATTTCTTCTGGACACTGATTTCTACAAGGACCTTCAGAGACATGAAAGGCAGCTCACTCTCTTTTGTTCCATCTCCTTTGCTTTCTTGTTCTCTCTATTCTGCTGTTATGAGACAAGAGGCAACAAAACATCTGTTTTCCTTGCCAGAAGTGGTTTTGTTTAACTGAAGAGTAGCTGGTAGTTTGTGTCTAGAAAACACCATGCCTACTCTTTATTTGTGTGCAGGGAACGGAATCTCCTGGTACAAAGTGGAATAGAATTTGCTCTCTCTCATGTAGGTGAATGTGTTGGATGGCTGCTTTGCTGAGTCTTTTCTCACTTAGAGTACAAATGCTCCTTGTTGTTGAATCTTCTGTGTAAATCCAGGTGGGAGGTCTCTGCAGATGATCAGGATACATTCTGGTGAAAGTAAGAGCAAACAATAGCTTAGTCTTGTTTTATTTATCTAGAGTTCAGTAAATCTGCTACCCAGAAAGTTAGGTTACGAATGACAGAATAAGAAAGCATCTTTGCTCACAGGAACTAACGTAATGTTGGCTGGCTTGTCTGATTAACAAAGAAATCATGCCCAGTGATGGGAGCAGCCTCAGCCAACGCAGCTCCTGCAGGGATGATCGTCCCTTTGCAGTGACTTTAACAGAATCAACACATTGTAACCCTTGAGCATACATCCAGGGGACAGTTCTTCCTCACCTGTGCTTCCTCAGTAAAGCAGAATACCTCTGAGGAGTAGCACCCCTAATAAAAATATTGATTTCCATTTGGTGCTATTTTTGTAGTATGTAAGGATGTAAAAAAAAATAAATCTTCCTTACGCAAATTTCTAAGGTTGAAAGGTTTGCCCCAGCTTTGGTGGCCAGGAATACAAAATTATGTGTCTGTAGATCCAATATTCTTCAGCTGTGAGCATAATCACAGAATCAATCATATAGACTCAATTAACCTCTTCATCTCAGGCTATATGTCAGATTGTATTTTATCCAAGAGATGTTATAAGAAGGTAGAATGTAACCAAAGGCCTGGAAATGACATCTGCAGACAACTGGGGAGGACTGAAGAGCTGCTCTACATTGATGTCTCTGACAGAGTGTGCTCAGGCATGGACCTTGTCAACCAGAAGTAAAATCTAAATGCTTAGAGATGGGAATAGTGAATGAGCTGCTTGAATGAGTATGAGAGCATCCTGAGGTTTAAACTTTGTTCCTTGAAAGGAAAAATTGTCATCGTTTAAGGGAACCCAGAAAGGAAGGTAACTACACATCTCAAAATCAAATTAAATCAGAGGACATTAAAAGATGGACAACATAAGAGACTGAGAATAGAAAAGGTTCCACCCCCCGCCCCCTTTTTAATACCATAATCCTTATGAAGAATACTGGAGGACCGAAACAAGGTTTGAACCTTGGTGACATTGATCTGAGGAGCCTGGCAGCTTAGAAGGAGTTATAACATCATAAATTAAGATGCAAAATAAGTAAAATATCAGAAGAGAGATATCGTCTTTATTCTACTGAAAGTCTGTGCTCTCCCTCTGCATTAAAAAGTCCAGAATTTGGTGATTTTCAGGAGCCAAACCCTGGATGAAAAATGGGTTTCTAGAAAAGACTGGGGATACATTATGCTTATATTTGCATCAGGACAAAACAAAAGGCAAGACATTGTTTATTTCTCTCAGCTTTATGAACTACATCAGAAGTTAGATTATTATGAGCTGTTTTTCAGTTCAATACCAGATCTGAGCATTATATTAATTTATGCAATGAAGTAATTCCTGTACAGCAGTGTGTGATCTTCAACTCAGAGTTTATGAAACATCCTCCAGTACAGCTCTCTTTTTTCACACCAGCAGACTTGGAATGAATAAAATTAGGACTCTAATTAAAAATTTTGTAAAGGTTGCACAATTTTCTGTTAACAAGATCATTTGTTGAGTATTTTTCCCATATCTAATGCAGTGTTCTCTAACTTTTTCCCCTACATTTCCTCAGGGAAAGTACAGCAATCTATCAGGAACAAACAGCTTGTGTTTAAAGAATACTGAAATGTTTATCGGTCATTTTACAAAGGGCATAATCAATATTTATCCCAGTCACAATTAATATTCTGTAAACACAGGACACATCATGTCCTCCTGAATGCAAGTAGACTTTCTTTGTGCTGATACAATTTTATAAACTGTTAGTTTAGCTGGCTAATTATAAAAGTAACAAATCAAGCTAGGGATATGAACTGGTTTCCTGGTAAAACAAACTTAGATGTTAGCTAAGAGACAGCAACAACAATGAATATATTCAGCAATAATTAACCAGCTAAGTAAAGAAACTGTCTTTCTAGAGTCAAAAACCCCAAGCAAACCAAATCCGACACGTTCAGTGAAAGAATCTCTAAGAGTCAATGTTTGTGTTTCAGGAAGAACAGAAATTTTTTTATAAAAGGAATAATTTCACAAAAAACATGGCACCTTTGATAATAGAATGTTTTTTCATTTGTATTTCACTGACCTCAGAGAATGAAATTCTATTCATAAAGCAGTTTACAGAACACATTTGGACCCCATCACTAATATTAAATTAATCACAAAATGAAATTATTTAGCCACGAAGCAGTTTTGTCTTGGGTGAGGCAGATTGTGATTCTGATCTCATTTACAATGGTTTTACATCAGTATAATTTGATTTCACTGAAGCTTATGCTGTATAAAAGAGGAGAGAACATGGCTCATACTTTCTGAGTGGTCATAAATTGCACACAATTGAAAAAAGAGGAATTTCTACTCTGGAAAGAAATCCATGCAAATGTATTTTGCTAAAAATTTGGCAGCCTTTTTGGAGTGTGCTATTTATTTTATTTATTTATTTTTTTTTATATAAGCTCAGCTCCAACAAGAGAAGATGCTGTATTTCCAGTGCAAATGACCACAACTCAGTCAGGAGATTTTGCTAAGGATGCTTAGGAGAAAAGAGAAAAAAAAATTCTAGAGTATTTCTGAAAGAGGAACACTTAAATTAGATAATTTTACTTTGAAGTATTTGTATTTGTTCTGTCCAGAACTGCTGAGATATTTATCACTAGTCAGGATAGAAAAGCAAGATGGAACAGGATTCCCAGGCTGTTGGGGACCAGTTAAAATGGTGTTATTTGCACAAGATAGAAAAGAATTTTTATGCTATCTGTGTTGAATTTTGACTCAAAGGTGTTGCCACATTTTATCTCGCTCTCACCATGTTTAAGCCAATTTTTGGTTCTAGGAGTTCTTTTCTATTTTACTTTCTAAGCAGAAGACATAAAGTACTTCTGAGAAATCTCTTTTGTGGCTCTCCTAGAAAAGCCTCCCAGCTACAGAACACGAGTGACTGCTTGGCTCCCTTGCAGTAATGGCTGGAAGTTACAGCAAAGACATCCAAAAGAGCACAGCCTTGCCTCCTCCCTTCTCCCTTGGAAAACAGGAAATTTCCTCTAGAGGGCTTCTGCACACACCTCTCTGAATGATGCAGCAGGGTGCCAGAGGTACCCTCTAATCTGTCGTGCTACATTCAGTGGGGTCTGGGTTAAATTTTAGGGGGAAAAAAAGTGGAATGGGAAGAAGAAAAAAGAGAAAATAATATTTTGAGCAGAAGGAAAGAAGTTCAGTATTTCCTGGCAATTGTTTTCCTCTGTAAGGGAACAAGAGCTGCTAAATGTGAATGTTGCTTGGTTCTTCCTTTGGGAACACTGCATAGGAAATTTCTACCTCCCATCTATACCCACATCCCCTGCCAACTCCACAGCTCTGTTCCCATCCATCCAGCCACCACAGGTGATTCAGAGAAGAAAAAGCCTTAGGATCACTGCAGTTACATGTACCTAACCATGATCAGACTCCTTTCAATGTCTCCAGCTCATGGCATTAGGAAATTTTGCTTTTTACTCCCTCACCTACCCAAACACACCTTCACCCCAGCATCTGAAGCATCAGCTGGGTAGGATTGGCACATGGATATCTCCTTTCCCTGCCAGCACCTTATTCACCACTGTGAGTTTCTCTCCAAGATTCAGCCTCAAATTCTCTCCTGGTTCTGACCTGCAACCTCCTATGAGCAGATTCATGTCCCTAACAGGGAACAGAGGCTAAATCCACCAGCATGTCCAACATGCTCAGCCACGGCCGTGGGGGGGGTGGGGGGGTGGGGTGTATAAAGAATTTGGGTTTGGTCCTTAGTCTGAGTGTACTTCTAAGGGATTGTGAAAAGCTGTGGCTCCTGCTGTTGTCTGGCACACACAAATAGTTCTGTGATCAATGGATTGCTTATCCACACGGCAAATATTTCCTGAATTGGAAATTTCATTACAAATGTAATGTCAGACAACAATAGAAAGCATGGGGTTTGATGCCAGAGTTTTCTATTTAAATTTGAATTGATCTAGGCTTAGAACACTGCCTATTCAGTGAAAACCTTCAGATGTGACTCAGATCAACAATGGGCATTGCAGAAGAGAGCTTCCCTTTGTACCAAGGAAGCAGAAAGTTAAAAAAAGCACAAAGGTGACTGTTCTGATGAAGAGTGAAAGGAATCCTTCAGTTTATAAGTCACCTTCTTTTTTGGTAGACTTTTTTGATAGAATTGGGAGAAAAGGGACTCTACTAAGGGATTTAAGGCTCCAGCTTGGCAACATTTTAATGTCTTCATTAACTTAATTTGTAAATAATCAGTTATGGTTTCTGGGAGTTAGTGCTTACTTGTAATTTTTGTTGTATTATCTGCATTTTTTAGGTAGCTGATGTAATACTTAAAAACTCTAAGAATATTTGAGAGAAACTAAGAGGGTATTATTTTTAAAATATAGGTGAAACCAAAAAAGTATCCTTATTGAAGCACAACAACCATATCAACCATCTTATACCATAAGATTCTACTCTACATAAAGAAAGGTATTAAAGTGAGAGGTTTTTTTTTTTAATGAAATTTAAAGGAAATTTGTCTGAAGAGGAAAATAATTTCTAACAGTTCTTCAGTTGGAGGAATAACCTACAAACCCTTAGTGTGGAAAGGAGCTTGGGAGATATCAGATACCAAATTGTACCAGAGCCTATTGTGTGCTACAAATTAGCCCTGGCTTGTGGGTTTGTGCTTTACAAATGCAAGGATGAGTGGCCAAAAAAGAAAAGGGTAAGGCTGAGGGGTGAACTAATGGCAGTCCTCCCATACCTGAAGAGAGCCTATGAGAAAGATGGAGCAGGACTTTTTACAATGGCCTGGAGTGACAGGACAAAGGGGAATGGCTTCAAACTGAAGAGAGTTGGTTTAGATCAGATGTCAGAAAGAAATTTTTTGCTGTGGGGGTGGTGAGACGCTGGCACAGGCTGCCCAGAGAAGTGGTGGCTGCCCCATCCCCTGGAAGTGCTCAGAGCCAAGTTGGGTGGGGCTCTGAGCAGCCTGAGATGGTGGAAGGTGTCCCTGCCCATGGGTTTGGAGTTGGGTGATTTTTGAGGTCCTTTCCAACCCAAGACATTCTATGATTCTCTGTACTTCTGTTGTTGCTCTGCCTCGGGCATGTGGAGACCTGATCCTGTTCCTTGGTCCGATGTTCCCAGAAATGTGGTGATTAATGGGAAGGAGAGAGAGTTCAGGAATAGATATAGAAAAACTCAAAGCAAACAATTTACCATAAAAGAAAAAAAGGGAAAAGAAACTGAGAAAGAAAATCATTTGGCAGTGAGATGCCTTGAGAGCAGGTGGTGGACATAAAAGATGGTGGCTTACAAATATTTACTGATTAAATTGAAGGGTAAATACTCTCATTGTGCTGCATAAATATTTCTGGGAAAGGGCAAACAACTCCGTGGAGTGACAAATATTCCAATTTATAAAGTAACATTTACCTTACAGATATCATAGGGTAAATATTTTTTGAGTGTAGATATTCCATGGAAATATGGAAATATCTATGCTCTGCATAGAACAGTAGCTAGGACAAAATTCATTAAATAAAAGCCAACTATTTGTCAAGTAGAACAGCAGCATGACATTTCAGAAATCTCATTATAAATTCCAACATATTATGGGGAATTTCCTACACAGTCCTCTCAAGGATATGTTAGCTGACCTTAATATTGTTTTGTTAAAAAACCTAACCAAAAAGTCCCAGCAACACATAATAATTAGGCATAATAGTAACAATTACATAATAACATTATTTAGCTTTTATTAAATCTATTACATATAAATGTAATTTATAAATAGCTTTTATGCATAACTATGTATATATATAAATATATGTATAATTGTATATAAAGTGCATTATGTACAGACATAATTAGTATTAAATGTAAGAGCAACAAAATAACAATTACATAAGTAATAACACAATAGAAAGAAATAAATCTGCACTGTTAATTAACAAAGAACTCCTCTTTTTTCTGAAACAAGTTTTCCAGCTGCCAAAACCAACCAGCAACTTCATTTATGAGATCCTAATTTTCCTCCAAGAAACTATCGTCCCGACCCTGCTTCTGCTAGACTTAAATGAATAACTTTTAGCCTTTGCCAAAGCTTTTTTAATTCTGTATCTAATTCCCACTAATACCGTAAATCCTCATAATTGATTTGTTTCAATATCTCCCCAAGACCACATCTCCAACTGAAAGAAAATGATGTTCTTATCACTTAATGGCTGAGGTGGGATAGCATTTGGGAAATCTCTTGCCCAAGACCCTTGCCCAGACTGTCATTAACCCGAGTGGTGGCACTGGCCTGTGTCTACCCAATTTTTGAATGTATCCAAGAAAGGAGACAACTTTACAGACTTTCATTAAGTCAGGTAAAGCACCACTAAACTCTCTAACTTATGTTAGTAAGAGAAATGAATAACAGTGCCCCAACCAGTATATTGATCTGGTAATTCCACAGTTGTGTCTTTCTTGTACACCAAGGCTAGCCCCAGTTTAATCTCAAACAATGAGATTTCAGAATTAAGCCATGAGGTGAGACATTACCATTTATTATATAGCAGTTTTATTGTCTGAAAACTAATTTTCTGGGGCACTTGGGTCAGACAGGTAGTGAAGTGGAGTTTCTGATGTAGTTTGTAATGTCAAGATGTGTCTGTTTTGCACACAGTGCTCTCAGAAATGAAAATCCACCTGAGCACAAAACATTCACTGGAGTAACTGAAGAATGTGACACATCATCTTTACTACAAGTTTCTTCCAGCTCTTATCCCTCTTTCTACTTGTCTTTCTTTCAACATTACTCCAGCACATTTATATAACACACTGTGTTATTTAAAAATGCACATGACATTTTTCCACATAAAAAAATAGTCTTACTGGAGCCTTTAGAAAGGAAAATAATGTATAGCTTATAATAATAATCAGTTATCTCCTTTTCTTCTTAGGTAGATGCAGGACAAGGCTTACCCTATTCTAACAAGCCTCTTTCTTGGTTTTCTCCTGTAGGTAAATTACAGGCAAGGAGTTGAACATGCTGTTTAATCTGTACTGCTCATTTTGCTTTCTAGACTACTTCTTCATTTCCAGCTAGTTCTTTCAGTTTACCCAGAGGCAAAACTTTCAGATTCCTTCCTGAGATTCTACTGTTTCAGCATCTCTCATATTCTCAGAAGTATTCCTACCTCATTAAGCATGGCTGAAGCTAATTGAGTCCTGAGAATGCAGGCACACTTACTTCTGCTGGTGTGTCACTGTTAGTGGAAGCTGCAGCTTGCTCAAGACCTCCAGCAGCTCGTCCAGCTCCTTCTGCTGACTCCAGAGTCTGCTGTCTGCAGCCTGAGATGCAGTGGTCTCTTTGCTGGGGCTCTCTAATCAGGGCCATTCTGTGTGGTTTCCTTTCACACTCTCTATCTCACTGTTCAGCACTCCTCTCTCAGGAGCCCATCACTTTGATTATGGCATTCAGTGTGAGCTTTTCTGCTCAGGAAAGTGCAGCTGTCTGACCCCATGCTTAGTGCATCAAGAGCAACAAGCAGAGGAGATCTCCCCAGGGGTAAAGAGAAATCCCTGAAAACTGGGAGGTGAATGCCTACAAGCACCCCTCAAATTAGATTCAACAAAGAATTTGAGACTGTGTTTTGGCGGAAAGCAACCTAAGCTTGGCAAGGTAGAGGGGCTTGGGGAATGATGTAGGTGTTTTCCATCTCCGTGATTCTATTATAGCGTGACTAATCTCACCTTGCTCTAATATTCTCTCCTGTAACCTGTTCCATGTACTTACTGTCCTTTCAGTAATGCAATTATCTAAGCATTGATGGCCATCTCATTCATACTAAATGTTGCAGTGGGATAAACTGTATTATTTCTGAATCATCTGAAATAATGGATTGTAAAGTCTAGATCTGAATATCCTCAATCCACAACAGTTCTGCCTCTTAATTCCATTTGCCTTATTTTCAACTAAATCACCAGTGTGTGAAAAGGGGTGCTAGAGGATAGAAAGGAATGAAATTTGAGTAAAAGACAGAGATTAAAAAATATAGCAATGCTTTTGAACCAGATGAATATAGAATTAAAAGTGAAATAGGTAAGAGAGGGAAAATTAAATAAAGGTGAAGGAAAAAAATCCTCAACACAGAAGATATACTTGATGGATATTAACAGTGGGAAGCAAAGCTTTCATTTAAATGTCTTTAAATCAAGTCCATGATATGGCTGTGTTGACTAAAATTAGATTTCACCCATTAGATTTTGACCCATTTAGATTTCATTGCTATAGACAAATTTGCTGGTGACTTTCTAGTTTTTGCTGGACAGTTGTTGCATACACATCACAACCCCCACCATCACCCTAATTTCACCCTAATTGGTGGCCCTGTGACAAGCTGCAAAGAGATGCCAAATCATGAATAGTGGTGGAGACTCAGCTGCCCCAAATGAAAATCCTGAATGCATTTCATGACGTACAATTATGCTAAAGAGGTGCCAGGGAATTGTTGTCCATATAAAGTTAGATGCCAGCCAAAGCTACAGACCTCTGAAAAAGGGTCAGATCAGACAGCCTTATAAATCCTGCACAGGAGGTGGATGGAGCCAAAAATACAATGGGATGAAGCAAAGCGAGAGTTCTTTGAGGAAAAATTCTCACCCAGAAACATATTTCTGCACTATTTTACCTTTCTCAGCTGATAAAAGGTCTCACTGTATTCCCCTGACATTTCACAGGAAGAAAAAACCACCCACTGAGTGTGATTCAGGTATGTTTGGGTAGGTCAATGAGAAAAAAAAAAAAAATCAGGATTAAAGCCCCAGAAGGAGGAAGGAACAATATCTTCTCAACACAAATGGTGTCAAATGACTGTATAATAGACAGGAGCAATGTAAAAAAAATGCTGATCAGTGCAATACCACTAAGCACACCAAAAAGACTAAAAGAAGAAGTTAAGGGCAGGAGAAATGGTGGCAGAAAGAGGACAAGACCAGAGATAGGGAAAAATACAGATCAGTATCATGGAAAAAGCAAATATCAAGGAGGGAAAATCTAATGAAGTGAAACTCAGATACTATTTAGATACAGTGGTTCAATTTTTTCAAATTGTTGCCATGTATCTCTCCTGGCCAGACTATACAAATGAAGTGTGTGCTGCTGCCCCTCTCGTTGCTATGCTTCTTCTACTTCAATGTGAAAATATTATGGAAATCTCTCTCCCACTACTTCACAGGGATTGCACACACTATCACCTGTTGTGCTTAATTGCTAATTGCTCTCAGAATGTTAATGGATAAGTAATGTGTGTAGGAGAGCCTGTTTTGTAGATTAGATTTCTTAATGGACTTTCTGGAAGCATGAGAAGTAATTAATCTCCCCAGTAACACATTGTCACCTGCTGCTGTGGGTTTCCAAATGTCCTTTACCAACACAGCACTTTTTGTTTGTGTGGTGTTGTGTCCATTTGCTCTCTGAAAAGCATGGGGGTGGTGGGTTGGGAGATGTGGAGCTCCTCTTGTTGTTGCTTTTGCAGGAAGAGAGATCCACAATCCCACAAAAAGTATGCATCGTGTCCTCTATAGTTTGCACCAATATTCAGTAGCTCTTTTCTCATTCTTCACATTTTTTTTCTGGTGACTTCAGAGCTGAAATTAAAAATTCTTTCCTCTCCCTTGTGTGACAGTTCCATCTGTGCTACCACATAATACCTGAAATGCTCCCCAGAGACCCTTCTTTGGCCCCCAAATAAACAAAATCCTGTGTGATCACCTGCTGAATTCAGTAGGAGTGTACAAAAAAACAGCCCAAGAGATCAGGCTTAGTGCAAGACGTAAGTTGGAAAACCCTTGTGCTACATAGATACTTGAAATTCCTTCAGTAAGTTAAAATATAAAACCATGGTGCTTTCTGATGTTTTTCTGATCTTTGGCTTGTGACACTGAAAAATACCTTCAGTGCTACCATAGGTGTACTTGTGGAGTTGGAGGCACCCGGCAATTCTCAGAATTGACTGCATGCCACCTAAGTGTATTAAACTTCTATTTTTCCTTTTAAGCAGGAATACGTTGGCAAATCTGTGATTTTAGGTGGGAGAGAAGACATGTGGCTTGATACAGGTTAGGAATGCTGAGCCAATGATATGGGCTGGTTTGAAAAGCAAGATGAACTTCTAAATTGCATTTTTACATTAGTATCCAGCTGAAGAAAAATTTTGATTTTTACTACTCAAAATAGAAAAAAAAACCCTTTTGACAAACAGAGTTAAGAAAACAGAGAATAGAACTTCCAAAATAGAATATAGTCCTAGATATTGCACACTTTCTAGTGTGTAATGCAGTGGTAGTTAATACTGAGAAATAAGTTGAGTCAAGAGTCCAAAATGAATGTGTTGATTTAGGATAACATGTAAATAGGAAAAAAATTTGCTTGAGTAGTTATCCTGTTTTTCTGCACAGACTGAGGTTCTTGTAATGATGCTGATGGATCATAGGGGAAAAACATCCTTTTGTCTCTGCTGACTTGAGAGCAAGGCCTTGACCACTGCCATTTCAACGTTACTTGATACATAATGAGTTAATTAATAAATGAGCGCCATTTGTGAAATTAGATTTCTTTTCTTAACAGCCCTGCAGAGAAAAACTTTTTAAAATGGATTTATTTTTAGTTTTCAACTTAATTTTGTTTATTTAAAAAAATATGTGCTGACAGTTGTTGACAAGGGTATGTCTGTTGGGCTGCTAACCTTTTTTGACATGAAACCACCTAATGGCCTGCCTGTTCGCTTAAAGGAGAGGACAAGAAAGTTCCTTGCCTTCCCTGTAAAAAATGTTGTCTTGGGCAGTCTAAGATAAGCAAACTTTCAGCAGAGACACATTTAGAGACATCTTCTTGGTCAAGAAAAGGGAGGGAGTCTGAATGTATGTGGTTTTGGTGGGAAAAAAAATGTTCACACATGATTTATGGCCAATTATAGGGAGGGAACCTACTGCCTGGGGGCTGAGTATAATTAAGACTTGTTTTCTCTTAAGAGAAAATTGCATTGAGACCTTGGCAACTGATGGATCAGTCACTGATTTTCTGACAGATACTGCACAACTGATTCCTGCTTAGCAGTGCTCCATCCCCTGGAAGAGCAGAACTTGTGTGATGGATAGAATAACATCTCTGATGGCACTCCTGGCACTTGAATCTGGGCTATGGGGAAGAAGCAAGCTCTTTTGCTCTTTACCCTTGAAGTGATCTTATGAAAACAACAATACTCCTCTTCAAAGATCAAAATTTTCACTTAATTCCCACTGTGTGCTCTTTGTTTTCAACAGGCCAACACATACACAAATCTGACACATATGTCATCCCAAAATGCTGTCAATGTGCTGCAATAGAAATTTTTTCATGTTCTAGCAGCAGTGATGCTCATGTGCACAACTACTCCCTTTTTAGGAGCATGCCACTCTATGTTGGTGAATATTGCTGAACTTATTTGGGGTCTATTGTCACAATCAGTTTTGTCTAGTATTTAGTACACCTCAGTTGTGTATTTCTTCTTGTGTGTTGGTTGTGCTTTTTGTGATTGAGCCCAATGTCCTGGTTGGGCTCAATAATCTTAGATGTCTTTTCCAACACTAATGGTTCCATGGCAAATGTTTCTTCCAGAGGAATTGGCACCTTGCACATTCTCCCAGCACTAGATCTGTTTACCCAGTCCAAATCTTTCTCAGAGTGCAAATATTTTTCTTTGGCACAGTAGTGAAACAAAGAAAGAAACTAGGAAAAAATGGTTTATGAGCCATTCCCCAGTCTACTTCATACAGACCCCAAACTGGCATAACTGAGCAGTACAAAGCTTGGGATGAGCAGCCAGGGATTATTTAGCCTAGCGAAAACAAATACATATATCACTGTGGATGTGGGATAATTTCACTGCCCTGAGAGTAAAAACTAACTTGAGCGTCTTGTGATTGTTAATGCTGTGGACAAAGTAGTTTCTTCTTTCTGTCAGCTTGTACAAGACTAAATGTGATCCCAGATAGGGCACATCCCATCTCTGTGGGTTTTTTAACCTATCTACAAAAGGGATAATGTGTACATATCTCCAGCCACTTTTTGTAAATGATTTTACAGACCAAATGCATTGTGTACTTGTTAAATAAGTACATTTCCCCTGAAATATTGAAATGGCCAAAACGATTTGTAGCAAAATATTAACTCATCCTCTGTTGGAGGATTACACTGCTCAAGGGATCTGGCATGAGGCTTTTCAAACTAGCTGGTTCACAGAAGCTGGTGCTGATGAATTAGCCCTCAGACAATGGGTGTGGGATGACTTGACTCTGAGTGTGTGATGTGCGGAACAGGGTGTTGAATGAAGCTGTTGAAACTCCCACCAGAGCTGGAATGCTCTTGTAGTGTGGAATTGAAATGGGAAAGGTTAAGTCAGTGTTTCAGTCTCAGACCATGAGTAGTAACAGTGGAGAAAAAAAAAAAAAAGCAACCTTTATTTTTGATGAGTATTTCTTCTTAAGCAGTCTTCTGTCAACTTGAGCAGAAGTTGTTAAACGTGTAGTTGTAGTATTGGCATTGGAGTACTCTGTTCTTCATAGAGGTAAAATAAGAGAGTGCTGTGACCACATGAAAACAACTGAAAGCAGCAGATCTCCCACAAAGTTTGCATATTTGACAGTTTTAACTGACCTGAAAAAAGTCTAGATTTTGAGAGGAGAGAACATATCTAGGATATTTTTTTTTAGCCTTCTAAGAGTTAATTTTTCATGAGAAATCAGCATTTTCTTAACCAAAAAAATAGTCACTAGGCCAAAACAATTTTTATTGGATGTAGGATAATGAATTCACTTCATGGCATTCTGTATGTCTCAGTGTGTAGCTCAGCAGAGATAAAGATGCCAGATTTGGAGCTATGATAGATAGTTAATCCCTATGGAAGGGAGCACAGTAACTTACAGTTTGAATGAATAAAAACCCCGTAACTTCCAAAAGTTTTTGTGTTAGAACACTAAGTAATGAAGTAGACATGAAAAAAAACTTTTCAGAGTTAAAATATGTTTTCGTGGAAAACAAGTATTTTCTTAAAATGAAAACACTGGAACTACTGAAGGAAAGGGACTCACAAAGATCCCAATGCAGCCACAGCTCAGGGTTTAGGATAGTTTCTGTTCTTGTAAAGTTGAGACAAAAGCAAAAGCAGTTCAGAAAATAATTGTTTTGGGCATGGTAAAGAAGATCCAGCAAAGCTGGAAAGCTCAGAGTTCACTGGAGGGAAAAATATTATATTCCTGTATCTTTGGTAAGGAAACATACCAATGAAACATATGCATAAAATGGAATCAATTTCCATTTCCTGTGAGGCAGACTCAGTCTCAAAGAGGTACCCAACATATTCAAAGCAGTACAGCAGGTCATGGCAGCAAGGCTTCTTCCTTGTTTTGCAGCATGAATGCTGTTTCACATTTCAAATACATTATGGGAAAATATCAAACCTTTATGATGGCACACAAGGATTCTGAACTCTTTGCATGTATCTCTTCATCTGCAGAAAAGCATGCCCAAGAGAGGAGTGGATAAAGAGAAATTCAGGAAGCGAAGTACTAGTATTTGATTAAAAAAACCCTGTCCAGATGCCTTTGAAATGTAGGCTGTGATCAGCAAAGCTGCAAAATAAAATCCTGTAAAAAAGCAATTAAGAGATAGGACAGGGTGACAGGCATAGCCTATTCTTCACCCCTAAAACCAAAGTGCTGCTAGATGGGCTGTATTTAAAGGCTACAGGATTATGAGTGCTGAGATGTTGCAGAAAGCTTTATCAAAAGGACATCTGGAGGTCAGGGAGGTCCTGAAAGGTCTCAGAACAGTGAAAGATATTTGGTACTGTCACCTTAGGAAGCATCGTTAAGAAAAGTCTAAGGGTCCATTGCATATGCCAGGAGTCAAAAATCAAATACAAGAATCAAGATTAGTGGTTGTGGGTGAGAGAAAGCTGACTGAAGTGGAATAGACCTAGAGCGGTGGATAGATACAGAAATCCCACAGGGCTGAGCTAGAGTGCTTCTGTATATTGAATTATTGATAAATTATTGTGATTTCATAAATGCTATACATTGTTACAACTACTTAAAACTGAGGTCCTATTTTAAGCTTCAAAATGTCAACTCAATTGTCTCTTAAGCAGGAGTTACTTTCTTTCCCTGTTGTAAGACAATGGTTGGAAACATCTGAGAATGTGTTTTGAGATGCCAGGAAATCAAAGCTAAATTGTGCAAAGATATACCTTTTAAATTTTTTTATAAGAGCTAATGACAATAATTATTTTAAAGTACCTGCTCATGAGAATAAATCTTCATTAGTCTAATTGCAAGCAGGCGCTGTCTTTCCATTACAATAAATTCAAAATGGTTCATTAGCTTCTATAAGAGGATGAAATGGATCATTTTGTTAAGCCTGATGATGGTTTAAATAGTTGAATAGTTAAATATCTGTGTATGTATTGGAACTTGAGGCATACCTGGGCAATAAAAAATAGATAATCAATTAAGGAATTGTTCGGAAGACAATGAAAGAGAGGGAAAACTAATATTTCCTGCAGATCTATACCTTGACTGGAAGCTGAGATGGGGTTTATACCAATATGGCTGTGACTATGAACATGGTGAAATGTCAGCACTCACTTGAAGAATAGTACCTTTCTAAGTTGCAGTAAATCTGATGTTTTCAGGCACAGAAAGGGGTGATTTGATTTTTCCCAGTAAATGAAGAAAATGGCGGGGGTGGTGGGGAGGGGGAAAAAAAAGGAAACTGTTCTTTTATTATTTTCATTATGAACACAAAAACAGCCTTGAAGATATAGCACTATCATGGAATTTATATTCCAGAAAGAAGTGTTTCATCCCTAATGGTAACTGTTGTTATCTAACAAGAAGGATGTGATCATTATTTTGTTCTATGAGCTCTCCTTTTTTTTCCCTTTTGTAGGGATTTAAGTACTCTGTGGCCCTGCTGAATCCTTCAATCCATTTCCCTGGCTGTAGTCAGTGGATGTGATGAAGGAATTTTATCATGGACCTGGTTCTGCATGCAAAATAGAGATTCTAACTAGGGAAGGACAAAGAGGGAGGAAAAGCTAGTGCAATATCTGAAAAAGAAATAGGAAGTATCTCTGTTCCAGTTCTCTCCTTTCTTACTTTATCTTTCCTAAGAGAACTTTATTGACTTCACTGACTTCTTTTTTTTTTTTTTTTTCCTGGTCTGAACCTCTGAGAAGAAGAGTCAAGGTCATTGTTTCCAATTTATACCTTCAGACTCTAACTTTTGCCGCAGATATGGGATGCTATTTTATTATTTATTTTGGAGGATAATCCCTGATCATTGTAAACTCAAAATACAGTATAGCTCACTTATGAGAGAGTAAGGTTAGTTTGGGGATTAAGTTTTCCCTATTACACTGCTAAAGCTCACATACTTGATTCTGCTCCTTAGTTCCGTCACCTAGGCTGACTGATATTTCCAAATCAAGCAGGCGAAACTGCCACTCAGGTTTACAATAAAGAAATAAAGATATTTCTCTTTCTGGTCTTATCTCCCTGCAGCTTCTTCCTGGCTTCTGGTCTGTTTTAGATCTTATCTACTCCAAGGCAGCTCAACTGAAATTCACTTAGAAATACTCCAATTTACCTTCAGAATGTAATCCTAGTGCCTATAGCAAGGCTGTGTGCTCTGCCATTGAAACCCAGCCTACCTCAATGTCAGGGTGTCCTGGGCTACTGTGGCCCATGTGGCAGCTGGAGAAGCCTCCTGGGCTGTCTGGTGGGACTTTGTCATCTTTTCACACCTTATAACCCCCTGGTAGGGCATCAGCAACTCACACACTCAAGCGGTGATGCACCAGCTTCTCTCCCACCCTGACATGTCAAGTACAAGATGCAGCTGACTGTGAATACTCTTAGAGTATCTGTAGCCAAGTTCTGCCAGTTTAGCCTCTGGGCAGTGGCTCTTTACTCAAGTGATGAAATTAAAGATGTTCTCTGTCACTCCGTGTGGCACAAGTGAAGGCAAAGGGCTTCAGTTTTATGTGGACAGCCCTCTGCAATATCTTCTATGACAGAAGGACCTGCTTGAAAGAATTCTTTCAAGGTATAAAAGGTATAGCCTTCCATACCTGAACCCCTCCCCAGAGCCAGGGCCTGCTCCAACCATCATATGGATGGTGTAGCTCTCCCCCAAAATTCTGAAATTACCTGTGCTGTTAACAGATAAATGCTGATTGATAATCCACTTCTCCAGTTTCACCTGTCATGCCAGGGTACAGAAAGCCTCTGTGGTGTGCATTCTGTAAAAAGTAAGAGGAAGAGAAAAAGCCCATATACCACATATCTTAGATAGCTGGTCATTACCACTCTGACAAACATTCCTAGGTCTTTCTGCAGTGGAGGGTTGCAGGGTCATGCAAGTCAAAAGGGCTCACAGGACTTTTCCTGACCAGAGGAGTCCCTGCTTTCCCACAAGACTGGTGGATTCATACCTACTTGTATTGCAGCCTGTGCTCCATCTCATGAAACACCCAACCCTGAGAGTCTTTGCTCTTAGGAAAGATCTCACCTCTGTCTGGCCTCCACAGGGCACACAGGACTTCAGACTGTTTCTGGCTTTGTCTCCTAGGCTGCAGCACACTTCCACACCAAACGCCTCCCTGCCTGATATGCTTTATGGTATGTTCATTTTCTTTCTCTCTACATGATGCATTGCTCCCAGCCAAAAAGAAAATAAAAGAAAGAGGTATAGAGGCATCAAAGTGACTGAGAAAAAGCTTTTGTGGCCCTCTAAAACCTCATCCTTTTTATTTCAAACCACAGGTTCTGTAATGACACCACCATTTAATTCTGTGGAATTAATTAGTATTGGTGCTCCCAACTTCTGTTACCTTAAGCCTTTTCTCCCTTTAATAAAACTAATTGCAGTTCTTGTCCCTGCTACCAATATCACAAGCTATTAACTGCAGCCATTAACTGCAGCTTACAGAAACCACGCTGATTTGTTCACTTCACCTGCAATCCAGGAAAGATGGACCCAGGCGAATTGCAACACTGTGAAGACTTTTATAAAAAGATTGCAAGCAATTTGTCAAAATGTCTGTGGATTTCAGTGTAATTGCCTCTCCTAACTCCCTTCAGCCACAAACCTGTTCTGCAGCCACACAGTTCAGCTTCCAGGACACCAGGAGGCTTGGCTTTTGTTGTGTTTTTGTTTGGCCAAGGAAGAGTACGGCTGGATCTTTTATCATGTGAGCTTCAATGGCAAATGGCAGGAAGTACAAGATCTTATAATGAAAAAACTCAGGCTTGGGGTAGTCTGTGGAGTATTAATTTGCATATTAGCAGGGGTTTGGAGATGTGGAAGGTGAGTCTCAGTTATTACTCTGATGTCAGGTTCCTTCCAAAGACAGTGCCCTTGGTCTCAGCTGCCCCTAGACACAGAAGGAAAAATGAGGCCCAAGGCACCAGCAGTTACTGTCAGTGGAGAAAGGGAGCATGGGCAGGCTAAGAGTTCACCTTGGACCTCCAGAGGGAATGGACAGCCAAGGTGTCCTTCACAACTGGGTTTGTGAAAGGCACAGGAGAAAGGCAAGGTGCAGTGGTCTTGTGCTCCGTATGGATCTGAGAGCCAGCCACAGGGCAAAAATAGTTATGATGGATGATAATGAAGAAAAATCAGAATTATTAGTTTCACCCAGGGCATGAGTTCTTAATCTTTAGATCAGCTGTTGCAACATCCTTTGGAATACTCAATATGAAATCCGACTCAGTTTTGTACATCACCAGTCGCTGAGCAATGTCAAATACCAAATCTTTAATGAAGTTGTTCTGTTTTCTGGGATGCAGAGCAGTAACCTACTTTCTCCTCTGATTAAGGAAAGAAGGTGACTAATTTTCAGTGTTGAATCATTTATTAAAAATAATAAAAAATATGAAAATCCCTTAGAAGCCTAATGTGGAAAATTAAAGAAATCTGGATGAATAAACTTCTCTCCAATTAACTTAAGCTGTGCAAATCCTTTAGATAAAACATTGAAATGTTTTTGAGACACTATTTGGTGAAGTCTAGTAACAGCATCAGACTTTTCAGAACAACCTGATTTTCATGTTAGAGATGTGTCAGCATAAGTATGGATGCACTAATCATTCTGGTATAATTAACTGCCTTGTGAACTGTCTCGTTAGCGTGGGGAGATACTGATGAATAATTTGTCATATTCTAATTATTCCTTTCTCACCTTCCCCCCCTCCCCTTTTTAAAAAATACGTAATTATAAGCATTTAGGAAATAACTTGCATAGGGGTAAAAAATCCACCTCATCATTTTGATCCTTCCAACTTTTCTGAAGTGCTTACTTTATGCAAAGTGCTGAGAATTAAGGTGGCTGTGGAAATACCTGCTCTGTGATGCTGCAGCAGTGCACAAAGTGCATTTACCATGCACACCATGGCTCTGCTCCATGGGGATAGCATTAAGCTGTCCCACAGAATTGCACTCATGTCTTAATTCCTCTTCTAGTTTTATTCTTATTTGGTCTGAAAAATGTGTTGAAGTGGGGGCAGAAAGGAAGCAAAAATTTGCAAAAAGATGTGCAAGTGTGTTCTTGTGCTTGCTCATACACAACGCCTCCCATGGTGAGGCACTTCCACCCATTGTGCAAGTATGAACTTGTAACAGCTTCACTAGAATAGCACTACTTCCTACCTTCCCATCGTTCAGGGCTCTTACACACTCTGCGCAGTGTTAGACACAAGGAATTTACAACACTATGCAGAAAAATTTGATCCAGAAGAGGAGAGAGAATTGCAGCACTCACACTGACTGCTTGGGCAGGGGTAGGGACGAAAGGAGGGACACATCACTGTTCATGGAAGGTCGAGTGTTTGCAGGTTGTCTGACCCTCAAGACACCTGATACTGGTCAGCTCTGTGGTTGAAAATGTGAATTTCAGCATCTTGGAGCAGGAAATTTTCCCTAAGGGTAAATTCTCTTTAGTTCTGTCTCCCAGACAAGCGGATGAGCTGAGGATTTGCTCTTTGTAGTTACACTGAAAATGAAGATTCAACTACTTTCTTTCTCTTTACTCTCCTTTTGAAGCAGAAAGAGAATGGCTAGCCCTAATGATTCAAAACAAAACTAATAACCCTCATATTCACTGTTTAAGAGCCAAACAGACCTTTTATCTAAAGCAAAGAAAAAAATGGGAATAGGGATCTTTCATAATCTTGCTTTAGGAACAGTGAGAGTAACTTGAGAATATTCATCAGATCCATTTCTTTTTGTTCCCCTAAACTGACATTCATTTCTGTCACAATTTTCAGTCTCAAAGCTGTTTAACATTCTCTGCCAGTGTAAAATGTTTCTCCTGGTATCAGAAGTCCAGTTCTCATTATTACCACTGTGGCCCCACCCTTTAATTAGCCTAAAAAGCATTTTATTTCTGAACATCCCTTTCGTAAATCTGCTGAGCACAAAATTCAAAGAATAGATGAAGAATTGCTTTCTAGCTACAGTTTCTTTTTTAACAGCCATAGTCCAAATTCTGTATTCTGGCATTGACTGAGGGTTCTGAGGTGATAATAATTCAAATCAAACTTATGAAGCAGAGAGAGTGCTTTCTGTGAACTCTGCCAGTCTCTCAATTGTTTCCTATTTTTTCATCCTCCCATACTTCTGTGTGTTTCTGTGAGTTTTTTTGGTATGTTCCACATTTTCAAAGTCAATCTCAAAATGCAGGAAGTGAAAATTCAGTGGAATGGAAGAACAGCTGGTGATGAACAGAAAAGTTAAAAGCCTCACTCACCTGTGTTTATGCACATATTTAATCTTTGTGACGGAATTCAGCATTGTGAGGCAAAAGCACAGACCACGTGGGGGAAATGCTTTCCAGCACATATTCATCCATCTCTCCTACCCCTGAGCCCTGAAGGGTATGGTTATGAAATCAGTTCACTGGAATCATCCCTGTTTGCATTCAGCCTGTTGTGGCAGCCCATGCAGTGACAGAAAAAAAAGGCAATTTCTGTAATATATTCATGGCTCTTTAGAAAGCCAGCACGGTCATGCTATTAAAAGAAAGAAGCAGAACCTTGGCGAGCTTCATTCTGAAGCTGAGGCACACAGGTTTAGTGCTACTTCAGTCTCTGCATTTAAATTTAACCCACTGTGACTCATTTTCCCTTAAAGAAATTGGAGTAACAGTGCTGCCCTTCTTCATGGGGAGCTTTTGAGGCTTATTTTTTTTAGTGAGGTTTATTGAGTTGGGAAGTGTCACAAGGATACAACATTATCCTCCGCATCCCTCTTCAAACCTGCTATATCTCACAAATAACCCATGCTAATTGCTGTAATGCTAAGTGATGCTCCTGGTTCATTTTTTTTTTTTTTTTTTTTTTACATTTCTCAGTGCTTTTTAATGAAGGTATATAGAATTGTTTAAGTAAAATAGCCAAAATAAATAAACAGGGGTTAATGCATGGACTTTATCCACCTCTCTCTCCTGTACTATTGTTTATTTTATATCAAAGCACTCTTGCTTCTGGCAGGGACTGTGACTGCTTGCACAGCATCTAACTAGCATCTAAATGTTAAACATGAGGAGTTTATGGTGCAATCAGTGAACTTCTGGAAAAGTTTGCTTTCAATATTTTCATCGCATGGAATACTTAAGGTTCCCAGACAAGGAAATATCCCGTTTTAGTTTAAATGAATGCTGTTCCCAGAAAGGATAAATTTAAAGGTAGAGTTGAGTATTTTCTTTAAAGGGAAGCTTAGTTGCTCTTTGGACAGTTTCTTTTTTCCATCTCCAGGAAGGAGGAGCTGTGATGTCCAGGGGCAAAGAGACCTCTCTGTGTCAGGTGCCGTGGGTGGCAGAGCAGGGGCTGTTCCTTCCTGTGGCACCTTCAGCTCTGTTTGGGGCACTGAAGCACTGGCAAACAGCAGCTATGCCCCTAGCAGTGAAATTTGTCTTCAAGTGCAAGCTGTCGTTTTTCCATGACTGATTGGCTGATGTAATAGAATTGTGTTATGTGGAAGGCAATAAAGATGATCTTTTCATGCAACTTCTGTCTTTAAATAATCAAATAATTATTTTTTTTCTAATCTTTGGGGGCGTTTAGGTTGTTACTGTCATAAATAAATAGGCATTAAGTACTTTCTTGAAGTATCCTTATCACTGAAGTGTGAGACTTTGCCAATATACTTGATAATAAATGGCATCCTGGTTATCATTACTGTAATAATTTGTTTGCTCTGAGAATTTAATGATGGCTTTATTTATAGCTTCAACATAAAAGTACATCCTCAGGTGATAAGACAGGCTTTAATAAAATATTATCTGGGAAATATGCAGCTGAAGCCTACTGGAAACTTTGAATTCTGCCCTGTATCTGACTATTCAGTGAAATTTATTTTTCATTCCCTTTTGTGTTTCAATTTGCAGGCTGGTATTGTTTGTCATAGCAATCCTGCCTATGTAGTTTATATCACCTATAGTTATTTCCCAGTTGGTTGCTGTGGAAACAAATGTCATATCCAAACCGAAGGACTGCAGCCCAGGTACAACAGATGCAACACGTGATCCCTTGAGAAAGGCAACGCGCTCTGAGAGGGATTTGTCTGGTAGATGATTGATGTCTGGACTCTGTAGTTTGGCCCACTTGTGCCCAACACAGCACTAATAACAAAGAACAAAGATGAATTTAAACCACTTTTATGTAGTTTTTAAAATTTTTCTCCTGTGGACAGGTATTGTTAGGACAGCTTTAAGTGTCCTTCAACTCTTTCCAGTCATTTTATGACCCTTGGGAGCTGATCTGACAAAAGAGAGAGATGTCTTTAGCATTACCTCAGCCCAGTTCCCCAGGGAGGTTTATCTGCATAGAAGGGATAATCAAGGAGTCAGTTTGACTTGTTCATTGTGCTGCAGGAGAGCTTCAAAGAAAACACGGGCACAACTCTGCCTTTTGCTTTTCTGTGGGTCTGCTGGGTACTATTCAGCTGCTGAGACTGTGATGTAGCAATTGCTTACCCCATATAAATGGGTCAACAGAAATTATTATTAATTCAAATAGCATAACAAATTTATCAAGTTGCTCTGGGCAGAAAGAAAGAAATATTTGAAGGAAGGCTACTCTTTCCTTACATTAAAAAGCTGAGAATGAAACGAACTGAATTGTCATTTCAAGCCAATGATTCTTTCAAAGTACAGGTAAAAGGGATAAAAGGGCATTCAACCAGGAAAAGAATAACCCAACTAAAAAACCCTAACTCCCACCCCCACCCAAAAGAAAGACAAGAAATATTTCGCTTGGGATTGGCAAATTTGAGGTTACTTCAAATAATATAATTTGACAGGTTTGTTTCTGCTGATAAACCAAAAAACAAACCCTAAAGTTTTAGTTCCCCTTCTTCTTCCTTGGTTTTACTTAGTCCTGTGGCACAGTAATATTTTAAACATCTTTGACAATGTTTTGTGATAAAATCCTCCAAGCAACAATACTCTTTATTGCCTCTGTAGATTGCACTGAGGCCCTTTCCCTGCTTTTTCAGTCCTCTGTTCCATAACTATCAGACCTTATTCTTTTAATAATATATCCTATCACTTGTTGACTTTATCTTTTTTGTTTTGGTTTGGTTTTTTGTTGGTTTGGTTTTGTTGCAGGGTTTCCCTGGAGTATAAAATGCTCCCTGACAGATGCCAGGCAGTCCTGATCCACCTAAGTGCTGTGCAGCATCTTGATATTTTTGTTTCTTGCACAGCCTGAGCCATTATGCTTGATTAATTTTTTTCAAAGACACTGAGAATTAAGTGGCTGCAGATAATTATGCAAATGTTATAACCACATTTTGCTTATAGTATAAGTTCATTGAAATAAAGACATCCTTGTTTGTACAATGGAGCTCATACTATGAGGTGTTAATCAGTCATCAGGACTTTAAATGTAGCATTTAAAAGCATGATGACATAAAAGAAATATTTCTGTTTTCCACACAACGAGTGAACATCAGTTACAAACTACAATGGTCTTTCAGAATTCTCCATTCTAGTTCTTTTCATTTTAACTAAAAAAAGAAGAAAAAAAAGGCTTTTTATTACTAGTGAAATTTATATAACCACTGCTGGCCTCACCAAAGGCTGTAGATGGATCCCAGGAGTGAAAATGGATCTAATAGAAACTTCTTGCCCACCAACCCTCACAGACTGTGTTTGCAGCAGGATTTAACATGTAATGCAGAGAGGCTGCAAATTTCAAACTCTGGAATGGGACACTTAGCGGAGCTTGTCTGGTTTTGCTGTGTGCAGTTCCTTTACATGAAATACATCTGACTCTCAAATTATGTCCTTATGGATGAGTTCAGAAAAAGTATGAACAGTGTCTTTTGATTTACTGCACATCAAAATTCTGAAATGTGAACTTGAGCTTTAAGTTTGCCTTTGTGTGTGGGTTTTTTTCATAACCTGTTTCTGAACCCCACAGGAAGATTAATAACTGAAGGGAATCATACTAGCTCTCCCAGAGAATGACATAGCTCTGATGTTTGCTTGACTGCCCCCTCTCCCCAGTCACCTGTATTTTCTAATCCCAATAGTTGTGTTGCTCCTAATGGCTTTGTTTGGTGTTCCAGACTGATGTTGCATCAAATTATGAGCTTGTTTGTTTGTTTTCTGCAGGAGTTCTCTTGTAAATTAGCAACAGTTAATGGGGAGCTAAACCAATCTCAAACTTGACTGTCAAATTCACCCAACAGGGGAAAAAAAAAAAAATCTTTAGAGCCAATTGACTGTTACATAAACATACCCCAGGGATAACCCAGAGTGACACATGAAGAGTGGTGACCATCGGGGAAAGAAGTTATTAAAAGTTATTTCATAACTGGCAAAGTACAAATCAGAGCCTTTTTTCACCCTTTCAAAAGTAATTGTCTCTCTTCATTGCACTGGGTCATGCTGTCTGGTTTGTTACTGGCATTTAGAAAAAAATATATCAACGTTTTGGTCCATAATCTCACTGTGGTGCTCCCAGTAGAGTACTGAAGTTGGAAGTAAGGAGGAAAGGTGAACTTATACACAACTCTTCAGCAATTTGTGTCTTAAATTTTCTCACTTGAGTTACTGTGAAATGGATCCGGTACAGAACCAGCTGGAAATGAGTGAGCTACAGACTTGTCTGAACCACTGTCCAAAGCTGTAGCTGATGATCTTCATTCTCAAATGTACACAGAAGTTTCCTGTCTTCTATTACCTCATTTTAGCTTCCATTTTTTTGTCAGAGAGCCCAAAACATGATGAACACTGTTCAATCAGTGCTTCTAGGCCTATCCAGAATAGACAGGCAGTAGAAACCTAACCCCAAATATCCTCTTATCAAGAAACCTGGATATGCCATCAGTTCAATATATAAAATATACATTGGCTGTCATGGCTAATAGTGTCATCTAACATCTAAGCCTCATTTTCCAATTGGCAGAATTTTAGAGTTTGCATAGTCATCTAAACTCCTGAGCCTTGAAGCAAACTGAAAATCCAGATTTATTTGAAAGTTTATCCATTTTTGGATTGAAATCATACCTCACATTCAGAATAAAGAAACCCCAAGGGTTTTTATAATGAACTAGTGGTTTTTAGAATGTGTGCCAGCTTCACTCAAATATTTTTCTCAGCGACTGTCAGCAACCTCAGACTGTGAAGAGAAAACTGTGTCCTTTTACTTTCCAATTATGAGTAAGCTATGACGTGTACATTTTCTGCAACACTGTTCCAGCTTCCTCATGCAAGTTTACAACTGTTTAAGATACTTGCTGTATAAAGTGAACGTCTTACATGTCTGTAAGGCTTAATGTTTGAAAACAGTGTCTTGAGTCCTGGTTTTAAATTTCTTGAGGAGAGTTTGGTAGGAACCTCTTCCCTATCTTGAGTTTAAAAAAAAAGCAAAGAAAACTGAATAGAATCACAAAATGTCGGATAGGTTACATCTTCAGATTTGTCAGGTGAGAAGATTTTCTTTAAGGTAATGAATCATAGACTTCATAAACTTAAAACATTTTCTACTCTAGTCTCTCCCACTGAACAATTGGAAAATGTTAAGTATCAGAGGTGTTTAATTCAAACCCAGATCACTGGCATAGGCTTTATAGTTTTACTTGTGTTAGCAGTTTACAAAAAATGGCATAACAACATGAACAACCTCAAGGCCATTAACTAAGCAGTCCAGAAATTTAGGCTGGGGGAAAAAAAACCCATGTAATTGATCAAAATGGGGAAAACCCCATAGTAATCAAAATTAAGAGGTTTATAATTGTGATAAGACTACAAAATATTTGAAAACTGCACTGTGAACCAAATAAATAAGGAAAACTGAAGTTAAATAGTTCAACTTAATATATTTTGTATTTTTATTTTAGGGGGAAACAAGCATCTATGTTTCAGACTGCTGGAATCAGGTAAGTGGTTGTAATTCTTTCCCTCTCTCCCTTCCCTTCCCTTCCCTTCCCTTCCCTTCCCTTCCCTTCCCTTCCCTTCCCTTCCCTTCCCTTCCCTTCCCTTCCCTTCCCTTCCCTTCCCTTCCCTTCCCTTCCCTTCCCTTCCCTTCCCTTCCCTTCCCTTCCCTTCCCTTCCCTTCCCTTCCCTTCCCTTCCCTTCCCTTCCCTTCCCTTCCCTTCCCTTCCCTTTCCCAGAGGCACAAAATCTCAGCGTTTAGAGGGGATATCTGATGGCCATCTTCTCCAGTCCCCTTCTAATGCAGCCTGGGACAGAATTAGCCTTCTTTGCTGCAAGGGAATGTTGTTGGCTCATGTAAATCATGGGTTTTCCCTTTTTTCTTTTTCATTTTTTTCCCCTTCACTCCAGACAGTGAAACAAACAAACAAGCAAAAAAGTCCAAATGCCAGCTTTTATAGAGATGTCAAATACTTCTCTAAAAAGGCATTGACTGGATAATTATTATCTGAGTAGATTGTTTTAGCTATAAGGATACTCATAAACTTCAAATACCGTATTAGCACTCTTCTGACAGGCAAGTGCTTCATTCAGCTGTGTCTCTTACTAGCTCATAACATTCTTTGAATAAAATGTGTGCTCTAGACTGTGACTGATGACAAGGATAAATCAAGGGGTCTTAAATCAGGTACCTGATGGATCTCATGAGTCTTTCTCTAGATTGCCAGATTCAGCCTCAGATAGCAGAGATAACTTCACAAATACAAGTTGCAAGTATTAATTGACTATCTCATGGCCTCTGGAAAATAATTGAGTTTATTTCAGGCTAGTTTTAAGTGTTTATATCTCATAAATATTTGCACTGGAGAAAGTTGTAGTTGTATTCTCTTCACCCTAGATGACTGGAGAACAATTAAATCTAGATCTAATTAATTAGATTAATTAAAAAAAAAGAAAAAAAAAGAAAAAAAAGAAAAAAAAGAAAAAACAAGAAAAAAAAAGAAAATCAGCCTGAAGTCTTACGGCATTACAATTTTTATTGAGGCCTTTATCCAAATTCTTGTTAAGGGACCTTTTTGCTCTTGTTTCCATGACTGGTTGGAAAATGAATGACTTAAGTTTTGTGTACATCTAAGGTGACATGTTATAATTTATAGAAATGCCAGTGCAGTGAAATAACCCAAACACAAATGAATGTACTGACAATTCCTATGTAATTACTTCAGAGCTGTCACTTTTCTTATGTGTGCTCAGTGCATTAGTGCATAACAAATGTGAAACAGCCCAGTAATCAATATTCCTTGTCAAGAACAACTGTATTACTAGGGACTTATTAGCATGTTATTCCTTATGATTTTTCTTTTCTATATATTTAATTAATTTAAGTGCATTTCATTTCCATTCTTAACATATAACACTGCATTTTCATTTGGATCCTTGGCAAGTTCTGGGCAGAGTGACTCCTTTCTTTTGCAACGTGTTTTTAAAAAGCTTGGTAACAAACCATGTAATTTACAGCACACAATGGGACACAGAATTCTTGCTGAGATTCTTCTTGTTAACCCAACATGGACGCAGGCTGTGCTGGATTGCTCAATTTCTTGTGTGGTCAGTGTATATCAGAGGAAAAGAACAATAGCTGCATTTACTACAGTGCTGCACTGAGTCACTGAAAGGACAATTTTGCAATGAACACCTTCATTAAAGTTAGGCAGTGTCTTACCAGCCTGTCTAAAGTTCTCAGTGGGATAGCTGGCTGTTTCTCACAGTGCATTTTTTTCTGTCTGTGTATCTGGAGAATGTGATCTTGTTTCATCAAACTTTCAAATCCATCCCATTCTGGAATAGATGCAGATTAGAGATCTACCACAGGACTGTGATCCATTCAATCCCCTCAAAGTTGTCTCTCTTATAGCTGCTGCTTGGTCTTTATTTATATCAGGACACTGTCTGCAGTGTTTGAGAACTTAGAATTTAATAGAGATACAGAATCATATCACAGTCATCCTTTGACTTCACATCCTAATTTTTGAAATGTGTTGTTTTTTCCTGGTGCTAACACTGTTACCTATCAAATATTATGTTGCTGTCATAGAGAAGTTAAGACAAGTGTCTATACAACAAATAAAGTGTGTGGATTATTGAGTGGAATGGCTGAAATTCAGTAAATAAGTGGTCTGCTTTACTGTATGAAACAAACAAAACACTGCACCCGAGGCTTTCAATAGTCCACACTCTCAAACGTATTTTGCCCAAAAAAACCCAACAATTCAGCCAGAAAATTCAGGCTATAAGCTCCCTTTGGAACTCATCCTTTTGGCCTCTGCACCTAGGTCCATTTCTCTGGGTTTCCTTGTTTTCTTTCTTGTTACCCACGCGGCACCACACAGTGAGCAGAGACATACCCAGCAAAAAGGTCTAGGGAATCCATTCCTCATCAAAATAAAAAGGGCTAGAAGGAGGATGGCAAACACTTCCAAGATCTTGAGGACCTGAGGCAGGCAAAGAGGAAAGGACCCAGCTAGATCCAGGAGGAGCATCACAAGTTCTTGAAGTGCCACCAGGTAAACAACAAGCTAACCGTGATCTCTAGAGAAACCACCTCCCACAGATGAACTCTGGCCCTAGCACAGGCAATTTTCACACGGAAGAGAACTCAGCAGCCATGGAAAATGTTGAGATAAGTTGTAATTTTTTTAACCTTTGCATTATACTTGGAGTATCTTGTTTTTATAATCTGTGTATCTTGAAAAACTTGAGCGTCACATTTTAGCCTTGTAACTGATTTTTTAACTGCCTGAAATTTTTTAAGCAGAAAGCCAAGAACTAATTGACAATTTCTATTTTTGTTATATTCTTATAGAAGGCTGCTCTTTGTATATGTGAAATCTTATTTCACTTTAACTTATTCAGTTAAAAGTTTCAGGCTCAGTTAAATAGGAAAAAAAAATATTTTACCTGAAAAGTGCTGTCTGCCTCTATAGGCAAGTTGTTTTGTTTCTCATACACAAGGGATTCTGAAAAAAATAGTAACAAAGTGGGAAAGAAGCATATTATGACAGCTGAAGCAAGGTGTTTAATCTGTAAAGGGAAGATCTACCCACTTCCAAGTGTTTCTGTTGTGAATTGCACGAAACCTTCCCAGGAGACAGGGAAAAGATGAAATATTGTTTCATTATATGAGAAACTGATGATCACTGCACACATGTCAAGATACATTTTGAAACTCCATTTTAACCACATTTCTGGGTTTTGCTTTACCACTAATTTTTATGCTTTACTTCAAATGAAAATGTATAAAAGGGCCAGCACTAAGGGTACAGGGAAATTTATCTATGCGCCATATATACCTAAATGGAAACGCTCCAGCTGAGAATGACTTTTGTCAAAGAACAAGCTGAATGTATGATTTGATCCAGAATGGAAAGCTGTGTGTGTTAAGGGTGCATATGTGTGTCCTGTGACCCATGGGGTCCTAGGGGAATACCCAGGTGTGTGAAAACATGGTTGTGGGACCTAACGTGAATTCACAGCCATGACTGGTGCTAGGAGATGGAAGATCCTTCTAGGAGGGTGGGGAAGTGGTAAAAAGGATCACAGAAGCTGTTTGCCCTGTTGAGTAACTTCATCAGCATGAGCTTGTGCTGATGAGGGAGGGAAACAATCTTTTCCAGACTCCAAATACATCACTGATGTAGTATCCAAAAAACTATGTGAAATAAAGCCCAGGGGGAAAAAAAGGAAGCTAGGAAAGAGGTGGGTTTACACTAACCCTGAGTCCTTCGGTAAAGGGAAGAACTTTCTCAGAATATCTCTGCAAAACTTAGTCATTCTTCTGTTAAGATGCTTGCACTGATCAGTCCTGTCCTTCAGCCTGGGTGGGCTGAGGCTGCAGCTCAGGGGGTCACATTGTCACCCAGGAGTTGCTCCAGGCTGCCAAGGCTGACATGTCCTGTCTGCAGGGGCTGCAAACAGAACCAGTCCTATCACAGGGGTGTTGGGAGAGGCTGTAAGACACAAAATTACACTGGGTTTCTTAAGACAAAGCCAACACCAAGGCTCTTTAAATTTTAGGGATTTCAAAGGGTTGAGATCTTCCCAAGTGGTTTGTGGTCAGCAGAAAGCTCTGGGGCAGACCCTGCCACAGGAGGAGCTGGGGCCAGCACGCTTCACTGCCTGGTGTGCGAGACATCTCTCATCCCATGAAAACTTCACTAACTCAAACCCCTGTCTGGCATCTAAAAGTGTTATATCTCTACTTTTCCATAATTTATGTTGGCATTCAAGCCTTAAGCCATGCAAATTATAGAGTACTTAATTATAGTGAGACTATTTTGCAGTGCTGCTCTACCATCATACAAAAAACCCGAGTTAGCTTGCTACCTTGGTAAAGCTTGAAGATAGTTTCTTTTTCTCCTTTGCACTGATTATGTAAATGTTTGTTGTCATTACGTTAAAAAGGGATTTTTTTCCAATCCTCTTCTTAATAGTTCTGTTAATCCCCACCAACATTACTGGCAAACAAAACATGCATTTGATATATTCAGGGACTTAATGACGGAGTCTGAAGGGATTTCAGGTGTCTCTATTTTTGGGGTAGATAACTTGAATTCACTTTAAAAATAGTTTGTAATTTTTCAGAAGAGGCTGAAAATCTTCCTTCTTTTAAGTTTCTCATGCTAAGCATTCAGAATTATGTTCCAAAACATTACCCTTTCATGTGTGGAGCATGAAATCACCCTTCCTTTCCTATGATTCCAGGTTAATTAACCAGTGGTTCTGCATTACAGGGTAGTATGTAGTTGAGAGACCAGATTTTTTGCGACAGGTCAAAGTGAGCATAAGTCCTGTAGCCCCTGAAAGAGGAAGGCAAATACTGCGGCAGAGGTGAGTCTCAATCTGAATGACTCTCACCTCCTGCAGCCATTTCAGCCTCAGTGCTGTGGGAAACAACACAAGCACCACTTTCAGCCAAGCTGCCAGCCACAGCTGCAGTGAAATCCATTGCTGTAATGGGCAGGAAGTGTCCATGTTGGATTGGTTGTTTTTATCTGCAGTCCGTCACCGTCTCACTGTAGGCTGCTTGAGGCAGTGAACCAGTGTGATTTCTGAGTGGTTAAAGCCATTTGGATTTCAGCCCCGTGACCTTTAACTTGCTCAGGGTGTCCATAACTAGCTGGCAGTGCCTGGCCTGTCAGACTTTATTATTTAAAAGGGATTACAAGCACAACACCTCACATGGCTGCAGAGGCACTGATGAGGGGCAAGTGGCCGTGATCCTGTCATGGGCTGCAGTAACAGAGCTCGAGGTGTCACCACTCGGGGCACAACTCTGCTGAGCAGCAGGAACCACAGGATTTAATGACGTTGTCTCGTGGAAGTGACTGATGCCTCTAGACAGAAGGATGCAGTAAAGCTGTAATCAGTGCTACTCTGAATGCCATGTGCCTGCCTCGTTCTGTCAAGCCTTTCAGCAGGAACAGAGTAAATCTATGCTAAGCTGTAAGATTTTGCAACTATGTGGTACCTTGCCCTCACAAGAGGTCCAAGACGATCATAACCCGATATCCTCCAATGTGCCCCTGAATTCCCCCTGTGGAATAACTGCTGGAGCCACAAAGTGTCAGAGAATTGAGCAGCTTGACTTTGATCTGTGCTTCTTGGGAACCTGCCATGGGCTGTGCAGATGAGTTGATTTTCCATGCAGCAACCTCAGCCCCTCTGTTGGTAACACCCACACTATGCCCTTGCAGTGGCCCATGATTTCTTTAGGAGATGATTTTATTTCCCCACCCATCAGCTGGCTCAGCAAGTAAGGATGTATCTACAGGTAAAGGAAGTTCGTCTGCCAGGTTAGGATTAAGCTGCAGGGGACTGCAGTGGGATGGGACCTAGAAATAGACCTTACACAGACATGGAGAATATTTTGCCTTCCTAAGTCCAAAGAGCAGCTGACATGAAAGACAGGCATGGGTGAAAATAGTAAAGCAAAGACGTAATTGAACACATGGAACAAGCAATCAAATTAGAACTGGGGTAGCACTAGTAAGTGTTTATAAATGGCTCTTGAATATTGCTGAGGGACAAAGAGTTAATACAGTGTGCTATTAAATTTTCTGTAATATAAATGACAGGTGGCAGCCAGGCACAAGTGAGGGCACAAGTTTTGTGGATGGGAAAAAACTGTGGCTGCATCAAAGTCAACAATGCAGGAGTTTTTAGGAGCAGGAATCATATACTCCTGCATCTCACTGTATCTTTTCCTCACTCTCTTGGAGATGCTTTTTGGTGTGGTAGTAGAAGAGTCCTTGGGCTGGCAAGTGTCATCTGTGGTACCTGACCGGGTCCTCTGTGAAGCAAAGCCAGTGCTGAGCTCTATCTTTGCTCCACAAAAAATCCCAGTATTCAGTAGCTTGGAATATAAAGCAAATAAATAAAGATTTTAAACTAAAATGTGAGAGCATCCTCTATTCCCAAGTTATATAATTGCAACAGAATCTTGTTTTATTAATAGTATCAGAAGCAAACAGCTGGAAATTGCAATCCCCTCTTGTTGTTCTTCCTTTCCCTCCTCTGTGTCCTTAAGTACATGGAAAACATTCAGCAGGCAAGGAAAGAGGAGCAATTGAAAGGGCCTTCAACCATATGAGAAATCTCAATGAACTGAGCACTGAACCCAGAAATACACAGAGTTTTTTTTTGATAATGATCAAACAGAGAAACAGCAAATCATGCACAAGTTTTAGTCTTTTTCTCTGATGGAAAGGATTTTGACAAAAGGAGTCCCAAGGCATCCAAAACATCTCACTGTTAAAGGGGTAAGCAATAATTGCATTTAATTCTGCTACGAAAATTCTACATGGCTTTGAAAAGTCTGGGAACCGGCCTGAGACTCAGCAGCAGAATTACTGGGTTTTTTCAGATCTTTTCCCAGCTGATATTTCCTCTTCCATGAGAGGTGGTTCCTGTGCTGTCTTGTCTTGACATCTTTTTTACACAGACAGATTTCTCACTGTCTATGAGATGAGTAAAACTTTCTGTGGTACCTGGATGGGTGACAAAGGCACTTTGAGAAGCCCTGTTAGAGTATTTCTCAGACCTGACCTAACAAGAGGAGGATCATCATAGACTTGTTCACAGCACCAGAAATCTGTCTGGAGGACATTTCACAATGTAGTTAATAATGTAAGTTCATGAAAGATGTATCAGAGCTATCGGGAAAACAGCCTGTAGTCTTACAGCACATCTGGCAAAAATCACTGAGTGAACTTTGAGAGAGCCAAAAGAATGGGCTAAAATAAAATATAAATAGCATAGGTTTGTACATGGCATAAGGAAACTTTGTTCAGTAAAACAAAAAAGGACTACATCAGACACATGTAATATAAAGAATTAACATCCCAAAGAGCAGAAGGAAGTTTGTTTTAATCCGGTAAAATTCTTCAGACACTTAGTTCAGCCATTCAGACTTTTTTTTTTTTTTTTTTTTTTTTTTTTTTTTGGTCATCACAGCGCTTAATTTTATTATGACGTTTATCCTCCCACAAAACTTTAACACCTCTCTGGAATCAGCTGTGGCATGAAAATCTTCCAATACATGAAGTACCATCCAAAGAAACATCTTTAAACTTTGGCTGCATTTACAGGTCATCAGGCAGTTTTACAAAATCACAAAAAACCTAAGATCTAAAATTTTAATCCATAGTGTATTACAAGGATGATATATTCCCTTGGCATACACCACAGAGACACATTTAATACCTGCTTGGTTTTCTTCACACTTTTTTGGTACCAGACCATGGGACTATGCAGCAAATACCATGGTTACAGATGTGATAATGCCAAAATGAAATGCATCACTTGAAATTTCCTAATTTCCAGGCTCCTTGGGTAACCTGGTGGTGGGATTGATTTCTTTCACCAGAGCAGACTGAACAGCCATGCTCTAGGAAATGGATTGGAGGGGAGAAAGGGATGTTCTATTTTGAAAAGCAGTGTGGCTCTTTTGTTTTGAAACGTGTCAGTCCCACACTTTCAGAGGGGGTCTTGGCCTTTGACAAGTTCTCTGTTAGTGGGTGTGCATCAGACACTGGCAATGCCCTTAAGCTCTTTGCTCTGTTCCCTCAGCAGTTTTTGATGAGGAGGTGCCACTACAACACTCAGTTTGTTACCCAGTGCTAATAAGCAAGCTGTGGTTTATGGAACATGAGGAAAAGTGGAGCTGATGCTCTGCACACCCTGCTCAATTTGTCTTCTGGTTGTGAGGGAAATGATTATATGGTACGGTTTCTCCCCACCCCTAATACCATGTCCCTATGAATACCATTTAAGGCACTTTGATCTTTCCTCTTTAACGTCCTTTAAAATTAAGGGACTGAATATGTCAAAGTTGCCGTCCCCCTAAAATTTTGTCCTCTCCTCTCAGGGAATTCATTTGCAAAATGGGCACACTTGGAACTCCGCTGTGCAGGAGCAGGAATTCTGGTGAGGAAAGGCACAAAGCAGAACAAAACTTTTGTTATGAACCTCCCTCCAGCTTCCTCTCAACACTTACAGGCTTCAAACTCTGCTTCTTTCACTTTCATCCCACGGTTGGATTTCAGGGGAGATTTCAAGGCAAGATGCACAGAATTTCTAGTCCCTCACACTGGAACATTTCAGACTGAAAATAACAGCAACCTCAAAATATTAATTATTAAGAATCACTCAATGTCAGAGGGAAATTAATTCCCAGAACAGTATTTGTAAAAAAATAAAGACTTCTGGACTACAGAGAATAATAAACACAACCAATAAGCTCTATTGGAAGTTGTAGCTATGTGATTTTGTGTTATTTCTTAAGATATAAAATAATGACTGTGTTCAAAAAGTGCAGATTTTACTACAGTCAGAACTTCTGATCACAGTATTGATAATTAAAGAAATTATTTTAAATGAGAAGGAAGAAATTCTAAGACTATTGATCACCCTGAATCATTTATTTTCTGCCTTCATGTTTACTTAGCTCTTGAAAGATTTGTTCCAGGTATGCAGCAGGGCTAGTTAATATAATTTTTGGCTGTGCTATAAATGAGAAAATAATTTCTTTCCTTAAGGAAAATGAAGCAAAGAATAAGATATGCACGTCCAAAAGATAATGAGCATTTAGACAACAGCTAATGAAACTTGAGCGAGGAGTGATGAATCACAGAACTCTAGGTCATGGAGGAGAGCTGTGTAAATCATTGGTTTTTCAGTTTACTGTCAAATCTGAAAAATGAGGAGAAAGGAAGAATTGTTTCAAGTTAGCCTCGAATGTGTTGTTTATCTGTAGTGAAAAAATTTAAAAAAAGAAAAAAGAGAAAAAGAGAAGAGAATGCTTTTACACTTAGAAATATGATTGCAAAAGCCTTTCTTCATCCTGAACAGAGAAGTTTTATTTTGAATTTGAATACTAGTGCTGTGTATCTTTTCAATTTTTTAAAAGAGGAAGAAATCTTAGAAACAAACCTTTATTTAGAAGCTGAATTTGCATTTTGTATGCCAATATACATGTACCTGTTTTCCCTGGTCTGTCAGATGTAGTTTGAAATAAATGTTTGAAGCTCAGTTCTTTTTGGTTTATTTGAAAAAAATGCAACAGATCAGTGAACATAGAGACCTTTCCTAGATGCGTAGGCCCGCAGTTAAGTAGGCAGCATTAGCCTCCACAATTTTCAGGTATTTGGAGAGGACCATGAACACTGACTGCATTTTGAAAATCTGCCTTATCAATTAACAGCACTGCTGTTTTCATATGAGAATTTAACCTTGTGAAGAAAAGACCAAATGGGTTCGGTTCCCTCTGGAGCAGTCACAGAGTTAAGAAGAGGGTCTGCAACTTCGCTGTGAGTGAGCTAGAATTTGGGCTCTGGCACCTCTCAGTCTTGAAGCATTATTTCTTCAGCCAGCAGGACCATGACCCAGTCAGGGCTTGCTGCATTAAATTTAAATGTTTACATACACATCAGTGGTCTTGGGTCAAGTTCAGAAGGGGTACCCTGTGTGTCCATGCAAAGAAATGATACCACCTTCTTCAGATAATATATTTTTTCTAAAAATTAGATATATATTCAATTAAATCAAAGTATACTCATATTAGTTTCATATTACATGTTAGATGTCTATGAAATAGAGCTAAACCATCACCTGGAGATTTTACAATTGGCAATAGATGTTTTCATATTTTAAGCAATTCTGGAATAAAGACAAGTAACCAGAAGGAGGGGGAGAAAAAAGGAAGAAATGAAAGTGAATGTCTTTCAAAGTCATATCAAAATTTTCTTCCTGTCAAAGAAGTGGATATAGTGGAAAGATTGTCAGAGTGTTAATATAAAAAGAACTAGATAATTTGGAAAATATATGCAAAAGACATAAGATGGAAAAACTGTCAGCATTAGGCATCCCACCCATGCCTTTTCAAGGAGAATGTATCAAGTCTGAGGTTACTTAATAAAGACAAAAAATATTCTATCCCTTAGATAAAAAGCTGTGCTGGTAAGGACAAACTAATCTTGTCCTGCGCTTTTATTCTGTAACTGTGCGTAACAGAGATGACAAAAAATGTCATTTGCTAGATTGAAATTATATAATATGGACTTTTGTCATGGGCATAATCTGATTTTCCTTTTGGTAAAAGAAATTCGGTTTTCCCAGGGACTGTATATCAATGTGTATAGCTTGCCATCAGATCGGAGGAGATTCATTGAAATTAACCTTTTCCTAAGCCCTTGCTTCCCTTCTTGCATGTAGTAATCCACAGGTTTTTGTTCTGGATTGTCTCCCTAGAGTTAGGTAAACAGAGCAAGAGTGGAAGTCGAATTCTTTTCCATTCTAGGGGGGCACAGAAGAGATAGAGTCATGTAGAAGGAATAATTTATCCATTTGAGTAATGTCTTACTACTAGTTCTTGACTGGTACTTCATATATATGCTGAGGGATGAGGATTATATGCCTCCTATATTTCTCTAGCCCATACATCATTATAAGGTTAATTGCCTTTAATAAACACTGCTAACTTTATTCTTGTAATTATTTTGTGTCAGTGGGCTCTGTACCTTAGCCATAGCTATGTAAAAAGTATTTTTATTGATCAGCTTGTATATTGTTTTACTGAACTCCCTCTCTTTCCTCTTGATATGTGAGGACAGTAGGTGCTGGATATCTGTTTTACATTTTCCGTATGTTCACTGGAAATTTCTGCTAGTTTCCTGAAATGCCCTCTTTCAGTCATGTCTTCACTAAACAAAACAGACCAATCTTTCAAATCTCTCCCTGTGTGGAAATCACTGTGCTTTCTTAATGTATTATGCATAATATTTTGTCAATCCCCTTTCCACCCTTCACCTTCAGCAATATCTTTTCTGAGACATGATGAAACTGAATGAAAAATGTCAAGCAATGTCTCATGAACAATTTAAACAGTGATGTTATGAACTTCCCAGTATTCATTTCCTATTCAGTCTTTCTGCATCCTAACAATTTCATTTACATTTGATTCATCTTAACAATTTTATTTACTACTTATGCTGCACACTGAATAGCAAGCTTACCAGAATATCAGATGTAGCATTACATTCATTTTCTGACTTTTAGGTTTTTTCCAAAGGATCCAAGAATGTGTGAGTAGTTTGGATTATTTTCATGGGCATTATAAAACATTGGTCAACAATAAATTTCACTGCTGAATTATTTTCTAGGAATAATTTATTTGATGCATTTAGTTCTTTCTATGAATTCCTGTTTACTATTTTGATAAAGAATTTGTCATTGCTAATAATTCAGCCAATTCAGTTTATGTAAATGCATTTCAACCTTTAGTTTTTTGTTTGTGGTTTATTTTGACTAGTGATTATTCATTGCTTATTATTTGCACTTCCTGATTGGTTATTCAAGTCAAAATTTTTGCTGTTTCCAATCATTAATAGCATTTTATTCTGGAACTTGAAAGGAAGTCTAGAATTGTGTTTCCATGAATAGAGGAGTCAGTATGGTTTGGGGTTTTTTTGTGATTGGAAACATTTATATAGCAAGAGAAAACATACAAATTGTTGAAGACTGTTGTCAGGTGTGTCAGAAACTGTTTTTCAGAATCAGTGCTGGAGAAATCTAATATTGGGGAAGGACAAGATGGCACCAGTAAATCAGCAGCGAATCTCAAAATGTGTATGGGAATATTTTGGATTGACAAAGCTGGAGAGCTGACAGCAGATAAGGAATTGTATAACCAATAGCAGCCTTTAGTGAAAAAATGTGAATATTTCCCCGAAGAACTGAGTTCAGTGGAAGACTCTTGCAAATGAAATAACTTATAAAGAGAAGGGTAATTTTTATTTAATGAAAAAGAGGTAGAGAAACTGATGGCAGCAAACACAGCCAAACTAATTCCGTAGAAACTTATGTCAATTGTCTGGCTACGAGCTTAAAAAATTTAACTGTAGACAGAAGAAAGCATGGTGGAAAAAATCTGGCATGAATAAACTTTTGACAATTTCTTGCAGAAAAGAGCTCTCATTTTCTCCTGGCCCATATAATACAGATCCTCCCCATTACAAATTTAAATCACTTTTTCAGGTTACTGCTTTCTATAACTATTATTGACAAAGTTTTCCAATAGGATGAGGTCAAATGGTGCTACTTGTCTGACTTCCACTTGGCAGACAGTTAAACTAAACTTTGTGACAAAGGATATTAAAGTTATGACAAAATTCAGATCTTCAGCAGAGGGTTGTAGCCTACTCAGTTTTAGGTACTCATATCCACAGATATTTTTCATTTAAGGAATCTCAAAGAACTCTTCTTAAATTTCAGATGTGTAGTCATAACCACAAATTCCTCTGACAAGAAAGCCCAGCTCTAGAGTCAGTAAAAAATCCTCTGAATTATATTTGGGTTCTTTCCATTATCAGCAACAGCAATATTAAGAGATGCTGTGGGAATATTTGAATTACCAGAATAAAATATTTTAATCTTATGCTCCAACACTGTCAAATCTTTCAATTCTCATTTATGGAGTACCCATTAGCAAATAATAAGTGGGGCTTCAAGGGCTTCAAAAGTGATTTTTTTCATTATCAGGAAAGTACAGCAACAGTAGGAAGAGCAATATGACTTGCTACTGGTTTATCAGAGAACTCAGATTTACAAAACAGCAATAATTCCACCAGAACTGTAAACCAAAGACTCAGAATACAGATCCTTAACTAACATATCAAAAACAGGGCAAAGAAGGAGGGAAAATAAACATGATAAATCAGAAAGAGAAAATCAAAGTTATACCACTCAAAGGGGTAGTGGGAGGGGGTGATAAAAAAAGAGAAACCAGAAGAGGCTTAAAATCCAGAGATAAAAGGATTTTGTGATAAAATGAAGCATGAAATAATTATTTGAAATGTTCTCGTAATTTGATAAAAGCAGCTAGACTTTGAATGGCAAAGAAATGCCTGTTTCACCTTTAGTCAGTGCCCCATTCTCTCTCAATGTCTTCAGAAATCTCTGTCTTAGAATTTCGCTTCCACAGAGTTCTAAAAGTGACAATAATTTTGGTAAATCTCTATTTGATGTAGGTGTGAGGAGGCAGTGAATAAATGTAAGAAATTATTTAAACATTTATTCTAAAAGGATTGAATGATTTAATTTTTTTTAATGAGGACCCAAGGTGACTCTTGAGCACTAAACATAGTGCTAAATTGGAATTTTTCTTTCTGATAATACAGAGATACACATTCACTTGCAGTGCAGATATCAAACTGTATGGCAGGTTGGGCTGGATCCAAAGAGAATAAATGTGTAGAAAATCATGGGGCGGTCTGGGAAAATAGTAATGGGTATAATCAGACATAAAAGAAGGCTTTACATTTTAATTGCAGAAACACTGGAAGTAAAGTCTTCACAGGCTTTTAAAACCTTTTTCTCCTTGTTTGCGCATTTGCTCTTGGAGGCTGATGAAATTTTGAAAGGCATCATTGCAGATGTCCTTTCAGGGAGATGTGGTTTTGCCGAGCAATATGAGCATTATGAAACTTCCTATGATCTATTTCAACGACCCAGCCTGAAAATACAAGTGAAATTAAAATTATATGGTAACAAAATAACTCCAGCTTGTAAGGATGGTATTTTTTAAAAGCCAGACAGTTCAGTGGCTCTTGGAATGTTTTAATCTTTTCCTAGAAACTAACCTTGCTCTCTAAACAGTAATTGACATACTATTACCCACAATTCTTTGCAGCAAGTTCTTGCTTGCACTAACTTTGAAGATCTTTTAATTCTGGTTATAACTGAGGTAATGCTCAAGCCCATCATTCCCATATATCTTGAAAAATATTCAGCTAGAAAAAAAAAAAAAAAGATGAAATGTCCATCTTAGTTTTGAGTGATAGTTCCTACAATTACTAACTATAATTTAGAATTTTCCAAAATTAGAATGAGTAATGTTGGATCAATTTTCTTCTCATCTTTCAAAATGACAGAACCCACTCAGAAAATGTCCACAGAAAGATTATAGAAATACACCCCTTTCCCCGCTCCCCAACCATCTTTGCTGACTTTTGAGACAAGTCTATTCAAAATGAAGATTACTTATTTCTCTGGAGAGATGTCTTTAGAAACAAGTTTGAAGAAGTAACTGTGTCATTGTGAAATCAAACACCTGAGTGAATACTAAGTGGAAATAACATTGTGACTAACTTTTTTTTTTTTTAATTTATTTGCTCTTCTGAATTTAAAATCTGTTTAAATATATTTGCTAATTCAAAACTATTCAGTGGTTCCAGGTAGATTTCTTCCTATCAGCAGCTCATAACTTGTGTTCGCTGGAGTGTCACAGACCACATATATCTGAGAGAGTGAGTCTGCATTGAGTGCTGTAAAACTTTTGATTTAGGCACAGCTGCCTGGTAGCAGGGAGTGAGATAAAGCAGGCCTCCTGCAATTATTTTGAATGCTGAACTCAGATTTCTCCTCCTTGGAGTTAAGTTACGCAAGAGACACCTGAATTTGGAGCTGCAGCAAAGGAATAGTGTGAGATTGTGTGAAGGGCTGCTAATTTCCTCTTCTAAAATACTGTGCAAAGGAGAATATGGGGTAACTGGTATCTCACAGTCCAACACTCTCCCTTCAGAATGCTGCCCTGAAGCACAGTTGGTACAAGAGTCAATAATTATTGATTTAGCAGCAAATTGCTCAGAAAGAAAAAAATCAAAAAGCTAATAACCTATTCAAATAATGGAATAACACTGCTGTTAACAATTTACAATTGTGTTGTTTTGCACATTATTATAGGCAATTATGAAACTTTTATTTGTCACTCTTATTTTTAATAGCACAGCTGCTGTTACAATACAACTCTACCACCTGTTCCTCCTCACTTTCCTTAGTGTTAGAATGCAATTCTGTCCATCTTCGCTCCACCCTCCAACACCAAACCTTCCAGTCACAGAACCTGATGGAGGGTCCAGGGGACTGTCCCTTGGGGTTGGCTCTGTCCTCCCACAGGGCTTGGGTCTGCAAGAAGAGCTGGCTGTAGATGTTTGCACCCCTGCCATCAGAAAGTCCAACCTCCTTTGTTTTGGATTTTACACCTTTCCATCCATTTTATGCCATATCTACCCACAGCTTCTCACTGCTTCTCTTCCCTTTTTCTGCCTGATCTCCTCACAAACACACTGTATGCTTCTAGCAATTTTCTTCCCACTGGTTCTAATTTTGTTGCATATGTGACTAAATTTGGAGTATTTGCTACACTTAACTGTACAATCTACATCTCATATGGTTAATTGACTCCCCAACTGCCCTTCAACTACACATTTCGTACTGTTACATGTGGTTTATCATAATCTTTGGCTGTAGCCTTAATTTCTCAACCTAATTCCTATTAAGTTTGAACATTTTCTCATCTTGTATGCACATAGTCCATACATCAGAGCAACATATTTCTCTAGATGTATTTGTACACAATCTCATGCTCTTGTCTAGCTGCTTAATTAGAAATAATTAGTCTTGATATATTCACTGAGGAATCTTCCAGTTTTTTTCAGAAAGTATTTTTAATGAATTTCAATACTCCAGTGGGATTTCTTGCTCACAGCAATAAAGTAAAGAAAAAAAAAAAGCTCTCAGCTTAGTGATTCACATCTCTTATACATGTTTTGTTTAATTTCAAAATACATTATGCATATACTACATTTCTGTAGACCTCCTCTCCCTTTCTTTAGTTAAACTCTTTTTTATTTATTTTACTTTACACATACAGGCTTCAGGATCTTCTCACTCAGCCTGTGACATGAATCAGATCTTAGTAGCTGAAACATCTTCCTGATACCTCTGACATCCCCACTGAGACTTCTCCACTGTTGACAGCTGCCTAAGAATCAAGCACCTGAGAACGTGAGAGCTTCTCTCACTGATGCAAATACACCTGTCCTTAAGTTTAAATGGAAAACAACTCTTAGAAGTGGCCACAGTCCAGAGGAGGAATCTTGGCATAGTACAGCCATTTGGAGACACAAAGGTGATGATTCCCTAGAGGATGAGGATCAGTCCCACTCAGCAGACCTGAAATGGTTTGGTATGGGAAAGATGAAAGTATAGGACAATATGTGCAATATGAATGGATGGATCTGAACTTTTGGCTCTTGCAGATCCCAGAGTTGCAGTCTGTGAGATGCTTAGCTGAATTGTTGTAGCTTTATCTGCCCTTTAACAAGTTCCAGTGCAGGCATGCCACTATCCATGCTGAGGGAAGCCATGAAATACTGTGCAACCGTTACTGGCTGCAGCGAGTCCTGGAGAGTGTTAGGAGAAAGCAGTACAGCAGAAACGGAGCCATATTTCCCCCTCTAACTTCTGAAGTCACATTTCAGTGTTTTATGCCTCTGTTATTAGGCAAGGCATTGAACTAGAGAATAATTTTATCTTCTACTGATGTCTCTCGCTACTGACTTTACCTTTATTTTTAAGAGGCTGTAAACATTTAATAGGTAGAAAAAAGAAACACCTCATTAAAAGAAATCTCACTGCAGATGATTGAGCACACAGTTCCTCTAATGTGGCTAATAGGGTTATGCATTGCCATATCTGATTGTTTTACTGCAGTGGACAAGAACGAAGAGCAGAAACCATGAAATTTCTGTGTAATTTGGCATTTAGCATTGATTTTCCTTAATGTTTCCTGGATTATTGGCAATCTCATATAGCTAACCCAGTGTGAAAACTCTGTCTTTCTTGAATTTCATTTGCTTTTTCATTATTCATCAATGTGGCTCAGGCTGGAGTTGTTTTATAATTGAGTACTGTGTCGCTATAAGGGGCTGATTCCTTCCCCTTTGTACAGATAAACATCGACATGTTTCATGTAAAATCTGAATAAAAGTAGTTGAATTCTTTGTCTCTTGAGAGCTTCTGAATGTTACTGAATGTAAATAGTTTCCACAGAAAACATGAAGTTCAAACAAGAAAAAGATTGTACACTGCTTCCTCAACAATTCTCTTTCTCTTTCTCTTTCTCTTTCTCTTTCTCTTTCTCTTTCTCTTTCTCTTTCTCTTTCTCTTTCTCTTTCTCTTTCTCTTTCTCTTTCTCTTTCTCTTTCTCTTTCTCTTTCTCTTTCTCTTTCTCTTTCTCTTTCTCTTTCTCTTTCTCTTTCTCTTTCTCTTTCTCTTTCTCTTTCTCTTTCTCTTTCTCTTTCTCTTTCTCTTTCTCTTTCTCTTTCTCTTTCTCTTTCTCTTTCTCTTTCCCTTTCCCTTTCCCTTTCCCTTTCCCTTTCCCTTTCCCTTTCCCTTTCCCTTTCCCTTTCTCTTTCCCTTTCTTTCTCTTCTTCCTCCTTCTCCTTTTTTTGTGAGGATTACAAAGAAGATAAGCTAAGGCATTGTTTGAGAGTTTTGGTACCACTATGTGACATCAGAAACCTCAAATTCATTCTCTTGGAACTTGCTTATATCTGACTTTCAAAGATATTTAAGCAGCAATTGTGATTCTTGAAGGTTAAGAGAATGGATGCTTGACTTGAAAAAACTGAACATCATAAATACTTTCTAAAACACGTCAACGTGTTGGAGGAGTGTTCCTCAACCACCACATTGCCTTTTTATTCACATCAGTGTTTCACACACAGCATGCAATATATTGGGTAGGGGTAAGAGCAGTTTCTTATTTTGAGGGAAGGAGGATGAGGGAGTGGTTTGGTACAAATTCCTGTCCTGTTTGTGACACCTCCTCAGCATCCTGGCCATATCTAACTATTTCAAGATGTTGCATGAATCTTTCTGGAGCCCACATCAGGCACTTAAATGCACAACTTCTGTCCCTACCCCAGCCAGTGACAGATGTAACCTATGAAAAAATGCCAGTGTTTTCCGAAGGCTTTGTGTTTGCTTTGAGAAATGTGCCTTTCCCTTTTCCTGGTAAAACTCCAAAGAGAAATTAAATGTTCACAGAATTTAATTTCTAGTAGAAACTTTCTTTCTGTGTTAGTCATACAATAGTTTTTGAAAGAAGTCATGATTCCTGAGAAACCAGACTGCAACTCGGTAATAATCAGACTAGTGCAGATGATAAAATCAAATGCAGATATTATATTTTTGGGATCTGAAACTAGTTTACAGTGCTGAGCAGTGCCATGGCACATATGACAATGCAGTGGGTGTGCATATTTTAATTCACATCAGTTTTGGCACCCAGTGCCCATTACTGATGTCAGTAAGCCAGCTGATGTCTTTTCCTTATTCAAAGGTTATTTCGTGGCCACCTCACAGAGCTCCAACTCACAAACACAGGCCTAAGGCTCAAAATTGATAAAGTATGCATGACACAGTCATCATGTAAGGCACCAAAAACATGACTGATTAAAAATATTCCAGTTAAGAAACCTTGCCAGTGTTCTGCAGATGTGGACACTTTTCAGGAGTCCTCAGATCTGGCTTGTATTTTCTAACAAAAGATCTACAGCATAGAAACAGATTATAATACTATTATCAAGGAATGCCATGACTTTAAGTAAGTTTTAATGTATGATTAGAGGCTTAATTATTTCTTTGTGTAAATGTAAAGCATGTAGTAAAACTAAAATGTGCATGGAATATTGGGAAGAATAATTTTTTATCTGCTTGTACTTGCACTATTTTTTCTAAAGCCTTTTTTTTCTTGGAGACACTATTTACCATTCAGATAGCTGAGTGATAATCAGAACTAGTCAAGCTGCTTTATGGCTCTTATTTGCCACACAAAAAGTCTTTTTTTCACTCATCACTGATGAAGAATTTTGTGCTGTGTGCTGCTGCAATGTATGGTACATGTTTAAGTCACCATGACAGTGAATGCACAAACAACCTCTAGCAAAAAGCTGATAACATAGATAAACTATAATCTTGATCAAACTAAGAAACTAATCCATGTGTGACAAAGCTACATATGAAATAGTCCAGACTTTTCCCCTCCCCCAGGAAGAATTATATTTTAAATTAGACAGTACAAAATAATAAAGAGAATCCAATACAGAAATCGAAGCAAGTCTTTACTTTCCTGTGTCCAGAATCAACTTCTGTTCACATTAAGCTTTTCAAAAGAAAATTTTTTTTCGTATACATGTGGTATAATATTTTTTCCACAAGATTTGGGTTTGACTTCCCTTTGGTAGAAATAAAAATAAGAATTATATGGTAGAATAAATCACTCTACTTTACATGACGTCTGGTTTTGAACTGTTTTTGAAACAAACAAAATGTACCGAAGAGCATTTTATGACATAAGTATATATTGTGACAGGTTGAATTAAGTAACAAGTTGTGGCAGTGACTTTAGAAAAAGCAAAACCACATGAGAGGCTGTTGTGGTGGTTTTTTTTTGTTTTTTTTTTTTTTTTTTTTTTTTTTTGGTTTGGTTTTTTTAGTTCATATTCTAATAAAGTCCAGTTGAAAATTAGTAGAGAAACACATTATGCCTTTAGTAGAGTTTGACTCACTCAGGTAGCCCATCAACACTAAACTCTCACGACATAAAATGGAATGGAATAGAATGGAATATTTCAATTATAGGGCACTCAGAGCTATCATCCATCTGCCTGATAACTTCAAGACTGACCAAAAATTATAATATATTTTTAAGGGCATTGTCCAAATGCCTCTGAAACACTGACAAGCATGATGTGGTCTGACACCCCAGATGAGCTTTGCCCTCTTGGCTGCCAGCGCTCACTGTTAACTCAGATTAAATTTGCCATCTACTAGCATACCCAGAATCTTTTCTTCAGGGCTGTTCTCCAGACATTCCTCACCCAATTTATACTTATGCCTGCTATTATATCTATCCCAGGTACAGAATCTGGCATTTGCTCTTAATCTGATCGGGTTTCATCTGTGGAAATTGGCGGGAGACACAGACCTGAGAAACATGAATCTAAAACTGATAGAAAAGAACATCCTCATTTGATTTTTCACCTATATCACAAAAAGATAAGCACAGCAACAAAGAGCATGTTTTCAACTACAAAACAGATTTACATCTCCTAGTCAGTGAGAAATTCCATTAAATATCAGGGATTGCTTCTCCTTTCCCTCTTCTGTTAATCAGATCAGAGTGAAAATGATAGACCTGTTCAACTCACCCACTTTCTTCAGTCTTGTCTGGGTGGCTTGATTACATCATGAAGCCAGGTTGTTTCTAAGGCAAGCACAGGACAACTCTAAATCTGCTGCCTTGGGCAGACAAGTCCAAATAATTCAATCTGATTTGAATAGACAACATGTTCACCCCATGCTAAGTTCTGGAATGGACACTTCAGAAAAGATCAAAGTCTAGATAGCCCAGTCACAGGGTATTTTTCTTACAAAATGGCTTACAATTCAAATAACAGAAGTGAGTATTCTCTTTTAATAACTCATTTCTCTTATTTGATGTTCAAGGCATGGAATATTTAAATTTAAATTAATATAATATAAATTAGAGTAAAGCACCCAAGTAGTCTGTACAAACAATAATTACAATAAAGCTGCCCTGGGAGAATTCTAATATTCTTCACTGAGTATGTCCTTCAAGTTCTAGATAAGATTTGAAAAAGAAATATACCAAAACATAAAAAGATAAAGTGTTTGGGTTACTATCTCCCATAGAAAATCACAGTTTGTGGGAGAAAATAATAGCAATTGCTATCTATATGAGAAGAAGAAGCTAAACTGTGAGTCAAGTGCAAATGGGTGTCCTTTGTCATCCGTTGCATTAACAAAGAAATTGAGTCTAAATTAGCGAAGCTTTTGGAATATAATATGCTCCAACTGCTACAGCCAGGAAATATCAGAGAGGAAACCAGGTCTTTTCTGCTATTTGATTCTTCTCCTGCCTCCAGACATCAGGTGGAAGGAGCCAAAAGTTATTCTGTCATTTTGCAAGGGTGCCAATCCTAATTGTGAACCCAAGGCACATGTCTGCAGTCAGTCCAGAAACAGACATTCTGAGAGGTTCCTGCTACAAGGGTGATGGGAACTCTTGCTGATATCCTGGAGGTTTTATCCATGGGGTAAGAGAGTGCTTTAGTCAAGTGGGCATGAAATGCAGAGCTGAGGAGAGACAAGAAAGCTTTCTGTCCAGGGGAGTGAATTTCATTCTCCACTTGCATCTGAGCAGACAAATAACAGATTTAACAGATAAAAATCCCACGTATTTCTGATGAGAATTTAGTGAACACATCTCAGAGTTAACTGAGATTCTGTGGCCGAAAACCACAAAATCAATCATCCAAACAAACTGGACAACAATACAGTATGTATATGATACAAAGAAAACCACCTGAAAATAACAATAATATACAGGTAAATATATGTTTAAAAGATCATGTTCCTGTTTGTAGTCAGCCCCTTGTGTCTATATGTGCAATGAGTAGGTAACAGCCTACAGAGGATTCAGATTTCCCCTCCTCGTACTTATCACATCCCTAAATTGAGAGGTGAATTAGGTCAATGCCAACCTTGTAACATAGGATATAAGTTATTCAATTCAAAGGAAATCCTACAGCTGTTTGGAACAGAAAAGACCAGACCACCATTGAAAATGGTGTCATACCACTCCAAGTCCCGCAGCACAGGCGATGCTTCCTGGTGGCAGTGAATGCAAAGCAAAACCAATACTCCAGCTGCTTTCTAATAATTATGTTGCCTATTTCTTCTCAGTTATTTAACAAAACCCTACACAATCAGGAATATTTCTTTTGCCACAATTTTCATTCCTAATTGTACTCTCTGGAGCTGGTTATTAATTTGAAAAAAAAATTACAATTATCTGGCAATGCAGGGGTCCTGCAATTTCTTTAAAACTCTGTTTTATTACAGAACAATAAAATCAAGCAGGTGGTCCTGAGGGGGAAGAAAAGAAGGATCAAAAAACTCCAAACCAAGCTGAGATGATTATTGCCAGCAGTGATATGTCTTTACCATTTCAATAGTTTGGATTAGCTGAGAGAAAAGAGATGGAGCTGTGCAAAAATAATGACAGGGTAGACCTACAGTCGAGGACTTTACCTGAACCACAACAGCAACTGGCAAAGTGGCTGAAGTGTCTCCTCTTGCTAACACAGTAATGAAATGGCAACATGGCCTTTCTGCCCAACAGATGGAAGGTTTGTAACCAGCATGAGTAGCCCACATCACCCCTCATCTTAAATACATGGATTGCACCTTTTCTGTGCTCACTGAGATGTGTGACTGCTTGGAGCAATCTCTGTGTTGAACCACAGTGCTTTCCCCCCCAGGGCAGGTCACCTGCAGGATTTTCCTGGTTTTCCACAGAAGATGATAAAAACTGTGTCACCTGTATGTTTGCTTTTAATCCAGCCAAAGTCAGTGTTTAATTCTGACTCTGGTGCTGTGTTATTGTGAAAGCAGAGAGCCTGCAGCACAGAACAAAACCAAAGCTTAGCCAAGGGCAGCTGAGGAGGCTCAGCCACGCTTGGGAGGCCACACGGTCTCTTTGCAAAGCAAACGTTGGTATTGCTAAATTAACAGCACTTTCCATGCTGCTGGCACACCTGCTGGGGTAGTGTTTTTCGTCCAGTCAGAAGGAAAGTCAATGAGTCTGAAATGCAATTTCTTCTTTGACTTGTAATTTTCCTTCAGTGATTCATTCATACCAGCTTCTTATCTGTGTATCCCAGTGGCTTTGAGGGGTTGGATAATAATGACAACAAGAATACTCAGTCTAGTGCTGGCCCCTTGCTTTAACAGTTATCACTTGGAACAGGTCCAGACCCAATCCTTGGGAAATTTGGACACGCAGCTGTCTTCAAAGTAAATGAAACCATGCATGGAAGTCAAAATTTATCCCTTATTCTAGCATATTCCTTTGAAAATGTTCTCCCGATCTAAATGTATATAAATGTTAAATAAAATTCTATATGCCTTCTGAAACTTCTCTTCTGGCATCCATCTCTAAGGGTTCTCCTCTGATATTTATCAAGCTAGATTGCACATGTGATTGCACATGATCAGACACAAGCGTGATCCTCTCACTGAGATTTCTTCACAGACATCAAAGATAGTAGCCATAATTTCCTTTTATTCCTCAGAATTGTAATTAACACTGTTCTTATAGGAGGGGAGGAAAACAATACTCTTTTATGTTGCCCTGATACTCTTGCTGAGAAAAGGTAAATTTGTTTATTCCCTCAGTCTGCCTGGCATGGGGGTCAAAGGAGGGACAAAGACATGAGCAAAAACTATCCCTGTTTTCTAGATGACATGGCCAGATAACTCACACAAGGCTTGATAGTTTTTGTTTTTTCTGGAGACAAATAGTCCAAGCCACTGGCTGTTCTTTAGCTGGTTTGACTTACATTACTATGAACAAGTAATAAAAGGGTACCAGTAGTATGATATTAAAATACATTTATGGACACGCCATAAAAACAAATTAGGAACTACATCTCATGCCCACAGCCATGGTTAAAGATTAATATGAGCAACAATAACTGTCTATCTCTACCTCAAACACCTACAAGAATGGAAGAGATTTTCTTCTTGCTCTGAACACTGACGCTTCTGGCGGTTCTCACATTTGGCAAGAATCAAAAAAAAAAAGACAAAAAACCCCTAGGCCTTCAGAGAATAGGTTCTGCAAAATAAAGTTCAGCAAGGTGCAAGGTGAAATTTAACTTTGGGTTTTTGGTTGTCATAATCAAATAATAGTTATGCTCTTGGGCTTTCCCCTTGTAACTGTATGCGCATATAGTACCAGCTAATTTCTTGCAGCTCCTGAGTTGTCAAATCTCTAATTGCTTGATTTTTGCAGAGGATCTGTGAACAGTGTTCAGGTAGACTTGTGGGCATTCATCACTTTTGCAAATTCAGCCAGATGTTCCAAAGGGTCAGACTGTCCATATCTAATGGAGAGTACTGCCAAACAAATACCACCCATCAAGTTAAAACACCACACCTCAACCATTCAACTGAAGCCCTCTGAAATCAAGGGAATATCTGTGACTAAAAATGAACATTATGTATTGTACAAGAGAGAATAAATATGGCTTAGATGCTGAAATGTTTCAGCTGAGGGTCTGTATTAATTTTTTGTAATTCTATCTCAGGGGACATGCCTAGAAAAACAATGTCATCCACTCTGAAGTGAATCAGACTCTGTATTTCTTTGTAGTTAATACAAAACTAAGCTCAAATAATGTTCAAATATTGATTTAACTAATTTTAGTGCCAAATTACCTGAAGCTAAGGTATGTTGTTTTAATTTCCACCCAGAACCACTTTCATCACCCTGGCAGTGTCAGGTGGGTGTGAATTATGTACTGTTTAAAGGTGACTTGACAAGATAGGGCTCTGCACAGTGAATGCAGGAGAGGCCTCAGAGGGTCAAGGAAGATAATCTTTCATAGATAAAGTCAACTTCACTATTCAATAGAAAGTAGTCTCAGATTTGGGTGATTTCTGAGAGCCTGATTCTAACAGTTTAGTTAATCTGCTGTGATGTGAGCTCTTTTGACCTTCTCGGAGAAGGGTACTGGGAAACTATTTACACATTTTCCAAATGACATGGAAAGAGACCTCCAATAAGGCCTCTAATCTGGGGCAGAGAGGGGAAACACGCTATGAGGGAAAAAGACTACCTTGTTATGCAGCTCTTTGAAGTCATTAAGAGGTTTCAAATGCTAGAGGGTAAAGATGGGGCATAGGGCAGGGTTGAGAGATGGGGATCAAAGGGGGAAATTAAAGCACTTCATTGTGTAATCCTATAATTTATTATATTAATATCAGCACTCTGCAGCTCCCAGCTGCAATGTAACTGAAGCTGGCGAAGAGCAACAGTAGATACCATGTGTCATCCTAGAAGAGAGTGCAGAGAAAGAAATTTTGGCAAGGAAAACAAGCAAACATTATTGCAGAAAAGTTCAGAGATATTCATCAGAGAGAGCAAATGGGACTCAGCTACTGTAGGCTTGTCTGAGAGTAGTTTATCTGACCTGGGAGGAAAGGTACCTAAAACAAGTCTGACAATGTTTCAAACTGTGGTGAAGCAACCTGATTTAGCAAACATGCATCTATACTTCTAGTCTGTGAACTTCCATTTTCCAGCTTGATTTTGCTCTAGCATGATGTGTTCTTTCATAACCTCTGCCAAGCTGCTGCTGAGCAATTTGATTCTTTAGTCTTCAGCTGATGAATTTTTGGAAGTCTTGAGAACGGGCTTGCTATGGAAGTTAGGCTGGTCCATGCAACTGGTGGGAGTGGAGTGGGTCTTAGAGTCTCAAATGGCTGGGAAGTGTCTTCTGTTCCATCAACATCATTAATCTGGTGAGCCACTAGATCATTTTTCACTGTGCTGTTCTACTTTGGCATACATTTTTCTTATTATTACATGTGAGACTGAACGTGTACATGCTATTATGCAACATCCAGATATTTCAAGTTTTTGAAGAGAACATGACATCATTTGCAATGTGTAAAGCATAGTAGAAATATAATTTTTGCTATTAATCAAGGCTTTTTTCTTTTGTTTTTCATGTTGTGTAGTTGTGACAGTATCTAAGACAGTAAGGCAATCCAAAAGATTTTCTTTCTTTTCCTCTTGGCAAGGAATCACATGATCAGGACACAATTATTATTTTTTTTAAAAAAAATCATATTAAACATATCTAGAGTTAAGTAGCACTAAAAGTGCTACTGAAGCACTTTAGGTTAATTTATATGGAAATTGTACCTTCCACACTAAAGTGAGCCTCTGGTCAATAATGTGATGGTTAAGGAGTGGATGAGATCAGTGATGAAGTTAAAGATTTCCAGAAAGCTGGATTAATTGAGGCAGCAGAGAAGTAAGTGAAGGACCAGGCTACTTCCAAATCCAGTGCAGAATGTACTGAAAGAGAAGAAAATTCTTCAGCGTCATTACCAGAAAGCTAAAAATTCATGCCAGTAAGAAAGGGACTTTCTCCTAGTGAAAAAGTCATCAGGAGAATGGCCAGGTAGGGAAATTTATTCATAGAATGGTGTGAATCTTTGAAGATGAAATTTAATTCTGGTTTTAAGATCCATGGGATCATGAGGATGGGTAGTTTTGCTACACTAGTAATTTGTACTCTTTAGTTATCTATTATTTCATAGGGAAATGAGCTGTGATTGTTCTAATCCATTCAAAATACAAACAAGCAATATATTTTAATTATTAAGAATGTTACATAATTTTCAGTGTTCAATGTCAGCAAAATTTAAATGATGTTATAAATTCTTTATTTTTTACTCTGTGGTTTGGGGAGAACTCTAGCAAAAGAAGACAATCTGGATATAATTTAAAACCAAAGCATATATTATTTGAAGATTCAAATAAACTTCAAATAGAAAATTTTATTCTATTCTTTAGAAGTTATTCAGAATGTTTTGGTGTCTTAACCTGGTATACACTGACAGTGAGAAACATGCAAAATTAATGACATAAAAATAAGAAGCAAACATTTCAAGCAATAAGTCTTAAAAGCCTTAAAAATTGAAAACAGCAATAACATTTATCTGTGTTCTGCATGACACTCACCTTAGGGAAGCTATTAATAATTTTAGTGTAGGTGGTGTATTGAAAATTACCTTCAGAGTTACAGGGTAATATATTATATACTTTGCCATAGCTTCTCTTAAAATAAAGGGAAAATATTTTTAATACATTCATTTCCATAGCACTTTGAAACATATACAAGCATTCTCCCTGTTTTAAATTATTATTTGCAAGAATTCACATTAATCAATGACTGTTATCACTTCCCAACAAAGAAATAAAATTTATCACAAGTCGAGCATACACTGCACAAAGCAATCACATGAAATCCTTTATTTTTTTTTACCGCATGGCTCTTAGATGTAAAACGAAATGGAGAACATAAACAAACCCTTTCAGTAGTGATTAGCATCTGTGAGGTCTTCTCATGTCACCTCGTGAGAAGTTGTTCCTTTGTTTCTGTTGTGTGTAGGCTTACATTAGAAGACTATTCCTTCCTTTGCCTTCTTCTCCATGGCTCCTATAACTGTGTGTTAAAATTGCAGGAGTCACAATCAAAATTAAGATTTTTGTCCAGAGAACTGCTTGTTTCTAGCCGCAGTAAAATTTTCTCCATCTATGTCCCTGCACACAATGCCTCCAGAGGCAATGTCTCTTAAGAAAATGCATTGTTTTTTGTTGGTTGCAGATGGCTTTATTAAGCCTGAAGAAAATAAACGTTGCAGGCTCCAAGTGCACTCCTCTCTCAATTCTGGCCAAGTCACTGGGCAATGTGTGATGTGTCCATGTCACAGTGCAAATGACATAGACATATCCATCTGCTTTTGGTCTCCTTAGTCCCCTTTTAAATAGTAGAAATTTTAATTGGAGTTATGCAGATCTGAAACTGCAGTAGCACTTCAAAGACTTGAGGGCTGGGGTTATAAGGAGTGGTGACAGCTGATTTACACTGGACACTGTATGAATTTGCCTCATCCTTCTTTTCTTTCCTTTCTCACCCTCAGGCTTCTTTTCTTACAGGAAAAAAAAAAAAGCATAAAAATATGTTGTTTTTTTTTTTTTTTTCCCCCAAAGGTTAAATATATATCATCTGTGAAAACTGGAATATTTTAATGGCACATTTCAGAAGACCAACCATTCCATAACAAGCTTTTAGCATCAGCTGAAAGTGAAGCTTACTCAGGGAGACAATTGGCAGTCCTTGGATATATCTTATTAATTAACAGGAGAACATCATTGTCAGCATCTCTGAATAATTTATCCACCCTATTAACTATTTTGATTCTAAAATTTTTCTGGATATTCATCCTGTGTGAGTGATTGCAGGAAGAATATTGATGCTTTAATAGTGGTATTGATCACTTTTATAGCATTTGGCAGTGATTTTTAGCACCAGCTCATAAAACTGGTGGAACAGAGTGACGAATAAGGGTTTGCAAATTTGAAGAACTGCACAGATATTAACTAATCACTGTAACATCACTGAGCCAATATGTTATTGTGCTGGTGGGAATATTAACATAGAGTGACTTTCCATATCTTGAACATCAGAGCTCACAACTTCCCACTTTTTTCTCTTTATTTTCACTATTTAATGACAAAACCCAGAACTTCTAAGTACATGCAGTAATTTTAGGGATGTCCACCTCCTCTAAATCTCCCACATACCTTGCAGAATGTTTAAGGTCTCAGGTGATAACAGCCATGTCCCACCAAGGAACCTTATCAACAGACAGCAGGTTGGGCTAATGCCCTGAGCACATTCCCGAAGTGATGTCCATCACTCTGCAGCTCTCACCCATGGCCAACTCACCTCACTTCTGACAAGAGGGTTGAGAGGAGCATTGCACTGCAGCAGTCAAAGATGGAAGGATGGGTACTGAGAGAGGCGGCAGCAGCATGTTCCCTCATGGAGGTATAGAAAAATCCCTACCTTTTGTGCCACAGGCCTTAGCATGTGTGAAGGTGTAGTAAGAGGTTGAAGGCTTCAAAACAGATCTGCTGAGACCTCTGAGCACTGCAGGGCACAGATCTCCAGATCTGCCACAGACTGCGTTTCTTTGAGTGATTGTTCTGCCATTTTGCCCCTACTAAGCCAATGCCCAGAAATCAGACTAAAAATACCATTAGGATAATATTCTCCATCATGAAGGTGCCTTGTTCTTTGTTGCATGTATTTTTATCTTTTCTCTCCACTTTATGTGTTTCTCTCTTTCATGTGCCACTAATTATCAGTGATGAAAGAGATTCTCCTTTGCTCATCCTTTCCGGTTGGGACTGGGTGTAGCAAAACTGAACCTCAGCCAAACTGATGTACCTTAGGTATATCACGAATACCACTGCAATCTGAGGCAAGCACAGCTGCCCTGGGAAGAACTGGCCTGTGTATCAGGCCTGGTAGAAATACTAAAGAGTTTCTGCTGGTTTCCTTGGACAGGACAAATCAAGTCACTACCTGTGTGTGATGGTTTGTCTTTGAAATGCACCAAGCCATGGAGAAGACTGATACACAAATTAAAGGCTGAACTGTTGCCTCCCTAGGCTATACAGATAAATTTGCATTGATCTGGGCTGTGACAACTCTTGATTCCACAATCTTTCTTTGAAAGGGATGGTATTGCAACTCTAATGTTAAAAGAGGGTGTGAGTGGGTGGTTTAATTAGACAACAAACAACACCATTGCTCATGTGAGACAATAGGTGTGAAACCACCAAGGAAGTGGCATTTGTAAAGAACCTAGTTATTCCTATCTCCTCACAGCAAATACCTCTGTCCCATGAAAACTTTCAGCGTGAGTGGGTAACCAGTTTATATGTAACCATGGATCATTAATTATGATGTTTGTGTTTTGGTTTCCCAGAACATATTTGGGGCTAGTTTAAGCCAGAGGAACATTTTAACATAGGGGAACACTGCCTAAAATTGGAAGTGAAATTAAATACAGTGAGAGGTTTTCTCAATGTTCTAATCTGTTATACCTCATTTTTGCCATGGAACGCTTCTCAGATAAAACTCTTTCTTAAGGTGTGGTAAAGATGGGAGAAGAAGAGCTTCAGCTCAACAGTGAGCCACAGAAACCCTAGAGACAAAACCTTTCTGTATAAAACATATAGTCCTGTGGTGCACAATACAGATTTCAACATTGTGAGGTTTTTAAAATAATAGAAAATCGGTTAGGGAGGTCACCTAATCCATCCCTTGTCTCATTTTTAAGTTGTTTTATTATTGATAAGTGGAACTACTATACATGAGGATCTCAGATCACAGAATGTTTGTGCCGCTCATGCATTTTCTTTGTGCTTCTATTTTTACAGCCATGATAGCACTTGGGAGTCTGTAAAGCCAAAGTTAAGTGCTATAGACTCTTTAGAAAAGATAGGAAGATAGGAAGCATTTATCTCCAAAGATTTAACACATCATTTATTGTAGCTACAAAATAAGATAAAAATTTAAATATGCCCATTCAGGGCGTATCATCCTACAAAGGGAGATGTAGCACATAAAAGCACACGAAAAGAGTGTCCTTGCAGTGGGAAATTCACTATTCAAAGTGAAGTGCAGGTTGTCTTAACCTGAATTCATTTGTCCCTCTATTTTATGATATAACCACCGCCTTGTAACATCCAATTTCTTTCTACACAATGTTTGACCCTTTCCTATGAAAATAAGCATTTTGCTTCCCTTTAGCAGATAAGATGTGGTTAAAGAAGGACATAGGAAAGATATTAGGAAGTGTGAAGCAGTTTTTACAGTAATGATCAGTGTCAGCCCACCCTATAGGAAGTTGTATCACTTGGAACAAACTTGGATGTCGGCACTGTCAGAGTAAGTGCTGGGAAGAAAAATCCTTAAGCAGACTGCAAAGGATGAATGTTAAACAATGTGGAAGGTGCACAGATACATCTTCAGGGCCCTGTATCAGTATCATCATTCCACAGAGCTATCATTCCCCTAATTGCCAGGGGGGTTGTGCTATATGTAGTATAAATGAAAAAAGACTGGTTAGAGCATAAAGGAGACACTCATACTGCTCTACTCGACATTTTCTCACATCATTAAAAATGTACTGTTTGTTCCGAAGGCTCCGTTCATCTATTCCCTTATTGGTGAATGGAAATGAAGGCTTAATACCTGTCTGACCTCCCAGTGTTCTCACACACAACAAAATACACACAACAAAATAAGTCTCTGCTGTTTTTGTTATTGATCTCCTTTTGCATTTCAGCTAATTTTGGTTTTTTTTAGTAAATATAAAATAAACCTGATAGGTGAAACACAGAAAATGGGATGGTGTTCAGTGTTCCTCTACATCTCACACTGATACTCATGATCAAGATATTATCTTGTTAGCTGTAAGCTTGCTAAGAGGGAGTACCAGGGAGCCAAAAAAAAAAAAACCACAAAAAAACCCCCCAAAACCCAAAAAAAGCCCACCAAAACCAAAACAAACCTAAAAAAAATCAACCAACCAACCAACCAAACAAACAAACAAAACCCCACCAAAAAAACCCAACCAAAACCAACCAAAACCCACTAAACAAACAGAAAAAAACCTTACTAAAACCAAAAAGAAGGAAAAAAAAAGAAGCCTAAAAAGAGAAAAAAATACTAATAAAATCAACCATCAATAGATAATGATGTTTTTTACTGAAAGGACCAATACTGAACACTGAAATTGTATGTCAGCTCCTATTCTCATGGTCCATCAAATACTACTATTCTAATAATCTGTCAGGTTGAATCAGAGGGAGCCAGCCAGCCTACCAAAATGTTTTGTGCAGCTGGCAGCTTCATGTCGTGACCAATCAGGAACTACTGTCTGTCACTTTATGATATATGTTTTAAATAAAGCATGAAAAACTCTGAGCGGAAGGTGTACTTTAGACGTTTAGTATTTATTGTTTCTGTAACAATTTGGATTTGCTAATCAAAAGTTCTGCTTTGCTTCAGTAACCTAAGCAGCTTTAGTGAGATAAAAAAGCAAATGCGAATTAAAGAAATGATGAAGCTGCTTCTTGAAGAGTTTTGGGGCTTGTTTTGTTTTGTTTTGTTTTTTCCCCAGGACCAAAACTCATGGTTAGGGTGACGCAACTCATTTCCACAGATGTCTTTCCTTATGCTTTTTAGAAACCCACTACACATTAAGTATAAATCAAATGTAATTTTGTTCAAAATGTATACTCCAAAATTTTCACTTCATGTAAGGCTATGAAAAATACCCTGACTAATGCTGAAGATAGACTTGATATAGTGGCTATTTCATTTAAAAAAAACCCAAAACAAAGAAAACCAAACAAATATAGGAGTAAAACTCGATGTTCTGGCCAGGGTAATTGTATTTGTCCCTCAATGAATAAGCATCTTAAGGCCAGGACACACACAAAATTTCTAAGAGGGCAGATTGAAGGACACTGGCTGATGCAATCACTGTATTACCACTACTCCAAACAGCTTTGGAACTCCTTGTCTCTGAAAAAAGTTAACCGAAGCTCAAGCTCAGTTCAGCCTCCTCTGAATATCCCAGAAATCTGAACTGGAAATATTAATACCTACACTTACAAACTGACAAAAAAAAAGAACTCAAAATAATGACTCGACAAAACAGGGCTTAAAACAGGAGCAGGGAAAAGCATAAGCAGTGGAGAACTAATTTTCACTCTGTGTTCGTTTGCAGATGTATCTGCCTCTCCTGAAGAGCAGTTTCCTAAATATTACAAGCTAATATCTCTTTTCTTTCCTATTCTTGTTTCCACTTTAGATGACTGTCTCCTGAAGTTTCTCCATCTCTTTCTTCTAATCTTGAGTCACAGTATGAACATTTGGCCAAAAAAACACTAAAGGAGAATCAGCCCATTGGGAGGAAGAGAAAGATTAATTTAGAACAGTTAATGAAATTAGTTCCTTCCAACTTTTTCTTCCACCTGTAGACTGCAAAGTACTCAAAAACATAATTGGTTTTATTTTCTCATAGACTTTGGGGAAAAAATCTAGTGAAAACTTCATTTAGGAATAGCTGACTTTAAGTAACTGAGCAGAAAAATAGAAACATAACCCCTCCAGTTCAGTTATTTAGCCACAAAAATGTCATGGCATTATTCATCTTCCTGAGCTTCAACATCTTTCTTAAAAACACTCTAGCACAGTAGCTGTCCTCCTCCAAGTACTCCATGAAGATTTTAAGCATATTAAACTGATAACAGACTGATGAATATTTATAGTCAGATTTTTTTTTTCTTTTCTCCAACACATCTGTAGAAGACTCAAGAGAAATGTCCAGGATAAAAGTGAGTCTGGAAAAAAATTATTGAACAGCACTGTCTCCAGTTGATGAAATATCATTTTCTGAAGGTTTTCCTGTAGTCACTAGAAGATTTCACCAGCAGATCTGTATGAATATTTGGGCTCCAGGCCTTTGTCCTCAGTCTGGACCCTGTGCCACCATCCTTTTACAGGCTATACTCTAGGTTAGAATGCTTTTTTATCTTATTTAAGCACATCAGTAAGTTGTACCCTGGAGGGTCAAAGGACTCCTTGACTAGATAATGAATTTTATTTCTGTAAAAGGTGTGGGGATGGACTGCTATTGTTCATTGATGGAGACCAAGGCAGATAATCAGATATTCCCCTAAATATGGTTGTAGGATTTTAGATGGGTTCCTCAGCTATTCTTTTGCCACCTTAAAACAAACCATACAGAAAACCAATGTCTTTCCTTGGACAATGTTGTTCCTTGGTGCTAAGATATTTTCTGTTTCCCCCTCATTCTCAACAGCCACAAAGGCATTTCTCCATGCTCTCTTCTTGCCCTTCAAAGGATCCCCTGTAAATCCTGCTTTGGCTGTCAAGGAGCAGGTACTGGGATCACAGCCCAGAACAGTGCTGAAAGAACTCTTCTCTGCAAAGAGTTCTGCACCTGCCACAGGAGTGACCTGAGCCATATTTGAATTCAGGAAAAGCATTCCTTGTGTCACCAAGTGTTCCTCAGATCCATCCCACTTCAGAGAGCCTTCAGCTACATCATGAAAGTGGAAGAATTTTATCTTCAATAAATAAGGAAAAATTTCGTAGAAACTAATCTTGCAATATTCTAATGCTGCATGAGATGAGCCCACCTTCTCCTTGAAAACTGTACCTTCCATTTGACTCAGAATGTACAAAAAATATTTCATGGTGTTTTATCATAGAGATCTTTAACCTCTTCTATTTAAACACATATTAGAGATGTTTCTGTTTATCAGATTTCTGTCTTTGTGCCGGGCAAAGACCCCTTGACTGCTTTTTCTGATCACTTGGGGAAGATCAGATTTTATCTTTCTAATCTTACACAGATCTTTTTATTTTATATTTTCCATATCCCTCCTGCATCTTTCTTTAGATAAAACACAAAAAATTACCAACTTGAAGGCTATGGGGGCTACAATTCCATCTCTTCTCAAGGCTCCTCTGAATTCTGGGTTTTAGGATTTCCTCTCATAGGGCAGAATACAATGAGAGTTAGCTGTCCTTGCTCTCTTTCTATGAAGTCTAGTAAACAGAAAACATCATTCACAAAGGAAAAAAAAAAAAAGTAAATTACCATTTAGCACTTCATAGCTTTTCCATTCAGTAAATACTGATAGGCTTGAAAATGACAAGCTTAATTCTATCTGATAATTTTTTAGAAATCCTTTGTAGCCTAAGAGCTTAACCCTCAATGGCCTCATTTTCTTTGCAGCTTAAATGCCTTGGAAATTTTTCTGGTTTTTGGAAGAATATAAGAATGATCTCTCCTTTTTTTGCCTATGAATAAACTCAGAAAAAGCAAGATGAAAAATGTTTATTTCCCTTAAATTCAGGCAGAACATGTAAGATTTTAAAGTTAAAATTATTTTTGAAGATGAATCTTAGTCTCTCAATGTTTCAAATATATTGGCCCAATGGAGGTTTGTGATCTGTCTTGAAACTTGATATTAATGTCATGAGGTCTGAGCAATCTGACAGTGGAGGAAATATAGATTTCCTCTCCTACCTGAGTCCCTTCCTCTTAAACGTGTACTAAGTACATTGGAGAGGCTCAGAAAATGTTGTTATGAAGACTTATTCATGAGACTGAATGCTGAACTCCCCATGGCTTGAATGCTGCTAGAAAAACTAGAGTGCTGGCACAGGCAATATATTTTAAAACTTTCCTTTCCATATTGTCTATGCAAGTGGTTAAAAAGTTATTCCAGGGTAAGATAATGGAGGGAGCCAGTGAGAGTGCTTCCATCCCAGCCTGGTGCTGTGTGCCCTGTAGTTGAGCTCTGTCTTAAGACAGAGTTACATGAGCTGTTGGAGGATTGCAGCTTCTGGCGATCCTGCCTGTCAGGCTCAGGTAGTTAACTTGTCATCTTTAATAGCCCCAGTGTGGGGATTCCTGAAATAATTATACCAGGCTAATTATCTGAAGTCTGAATCACTGTAGATGACGCTTGACTGGTTAGGTGCAGCACAAACTCTTCTCTCCAGCAGCCCATTTATCTGAGATGAGTCAGGAAAATAGTGATCTCATTACTCTTACAAAAACTTTTCTGGGATATGGTTTAGTCACAGAGATTATCTTTTCCTTTTTTTTTTTTTCTTTTTTTTTTTTTTCAGAATGGTTAATATAAACAACAAACTCATCATAGCAATAAATGTGGTTTAAATCAGGTCCATAATGTCTGAAGAAAAGCCTTGGAATGACCTCCAAGTTTTACAGAAAGTATTTATGTCCTTAAAGTATCACTCCCATGCAAGGAAGCCTTACAGCTGACATTGTCAGATTTACTAAAGCTCAAAGAAGCAGTGGAGGGATTACTTTCTCCTTCCTGATACTTATCCATATCCTGAAGTACTCCACAATTTGTACATCCCTTTGGAGTGATCCAGATTTACCTCATTCTCTCGCACACTTCCTTCGGCTCCCACTTCGCATTACCAAACATAAGAAAACAAGAAATAAAACAAAAATGTGAGAGAAGGAATCAGATAAGAACTTGGTGACCGTGATTTCCCGTGCTTCTCATGAATACTCTTTGGCATCGGCAGGTGCTGTGAAACTGGAAGTTATGCAGTATTTTAAAAACATTCTGTATTTTCCACAATCAGAAAATGCATTCTAAGTAGACTTGGAGTATAATATAATACACAAAATGGATGATCTGGGTCATGATAGGTTCTATAATACAGATGTACATCATCGTCATTTCTTATCTACCTTTTCTCCCTTTTAAATATTTGGCTCAGTACAGTTCAATTCTGAAAGGTCTTAATCTAATTTAGGAGAAATTCCTACAATTACTTGTCTTCAGCAATAGCAAGAATTCCCCCTATGTAATTCCTCTGAGGGAAGTTGAGATGGATCTCAGCCGTTCCTGGTCCAAAAGTCAAAGGGGCTGTTTCCACAAAGCCATTGGCTCCCAATTCAAATTTAGAGAGAAGAAAACAATCACTTTAAAGATTTGGGTAGATTTTGCTTTTAGCTACTTCAGATATATATGGCAGGCCTCAAACAAGTGACAAAGGCATAAGATTTGAAAGCTGTAGTGGATAATGTCTGGAAAAGACTAAGTTCTGTTAAGTTTACTTAGCTAGTTTAGTTAGCTCTCCTTACAACACACCCAGGGCAGCTGGAGACATAATTATTAAAAAATATCATCTCCTTTGAATGGATACCTAATCCTGACACTTAATTTAGAGGCAGCAGAATAAAGCAAGGTGTCAAGTTCTCAAATTTAAGTTTCAAACTAGCTGTTGTTTCTAGCTTTAATTTTCTGGTGTTTATTCTTGCTGATACTAAAATTCTCTTCTGTGCTTGTATCTCTATCTTTTTCTTTCCTTTTCTAGGAAGGTTCTTCTGCATTTCAGAACTGCATTAATTCAATTACTTATCAGTCATAGAAGTGCAGTCTTTCATGGCATCAGGACTGAATAGAGACTCTACTTTTACTTGTCCCTGAAATCCTAAACCCTACATCTTTTCGAAAAGTAGACATTTTTCTTTGAAACCTGCTGGTTCTGACAAAATTTTCACCCAGAAATTTTCACTGACTCAAAGGCTGGATAACAGACTGAGAAACAGAGTTTATAAAAGGCACAGATATCAGACATTCAGCCTGGATACAACGAACTGTAATCCTAGTCTCTGTCCTTCGTTGTATTTCTACCCCACGCAAGGGACCTTTCAAGACATGGCCTGACCTCAGTATCTCTCCAGGAAGTGCTTTTGGTGTGTTTCAAAGTGTTTTATTCATGTGAAACATTCATTTGGCAACAAGGAGACCTTCTCTGTAGAGTTTTATTTTGCTATTCATCTGTGATACAGGAGCTTGAAGGCAGCATCTTTCCACCAGGGAATGTTATTGGGCAAGAGCAGTAGCTGGAAGTGAGACACAGGAGTAGGTCCAGGGACCTGTGTGTGGGGACAGACAGTGTTTAGTCACTCGATGGCATTTTTCCATTGGAGTCAAAGAGAACCAATGGCATGTAAGGATTCTGTCAGCCCACAGAGGGAAAGAAAATGCCTTTGATAAATCTCCTCAAATGAAGAATGAAAGTACATCTAAAACATTATCATAGGACTAGGCCAAAACAAATATTTCACCATCAGGTTTTATCCATTCTGCAACACCTAACCAGACTACCAAGTATGTGATTACAAATGTCTGTGGTAATCCTTGCCAGGTCATTTCCCATGGTAGGAGTTTAAGCACAAGCAATCATCCAATGACCTGAAAGCTCTTCATCAGCCACCAGCCTTATCTCACATTTCCATAGCTGCATGGTGCACATGGAGTGATTTGTTTCACCCACCTTGCTTTTAGGCAGCTCAGAGCTTGTGCCCACATGTTTTACTCTTTTTGCACATCTTATTCTATGTTGGCGTTGAAACTGGAGGCTGCAATTCCTATGATAGTTTCTCTGTTTGGCCTTAAATGAATTCTTTGATGGAGCTTGTGTGATCTGTCAGTGTTTCCTGAATTTCTGGTGGGTTCCCCCATTCCAAAGGAAATGGATTGAAAGATAAATGTTAATTTACAGCATTACATTATGGTTTTCAAGAGTCTGTTAAATATTAAGGAGACTTGTGCCTGTTCCAAGAATGTCCCAACCTACAAATGTAAGAAGGATGATACATATTTTTTATCCTGCTAGAAAGATGACAATTTAAATCATGTTTGCCTTATTCAGAATAGAAGGTTCTTAGTACTGTACAGGACAGTGTGAAAATCCACTATATATTGAGGAGCTCATCTTCTTTATTTGCTGCATGAAAAACACCATTGAGACTTTTTTGAAATTCACTAAATTAAATTAAAAATACAGTCAAGAACTTCAGGGATTTTGAATCAAAACTTTTTCTGCTTTTTGCAGTGACAATGGAGCGTATTTCCTAAAAAAAAAAATAGTGTTTTGTCTGCTACAGTTCTGTTCTTCCACTTGACTATTTCCACATCTCAATTATCTGTGGAGGAACAGGGTAGAACCCACGAGAATATTTGTCTGCTTGCACCTCTGTTCAAAGAGACTGTGAGAGATACAGAGATGGGTAAATGTCTGCCCCACTTAATCTCTGCTGCATCAAAAGTAAATGTTGTCTAAATTTTGATTATAATGAATGGATAGATACAGCTTCAGACTGATTTATCCTATTTATCTAAACACCTACTAAACACAGGCTGGGAATCTCCATCCCATTTGAGATTCCTGTCCTTCTAGATACTCCAAACTTTTCTTTACATGAGGTATCCCATCCTTAAGAATCTTGAAGCAAATCGGTATTGTATTTTATTTCCACCTAAAGATCTAATTTAACCTACCACACAGAGATATGACACTGGTCTGCAACATAGAGCTGGTAGTCCTCAGCACTACAATAGCTCACTGCCTTTTTCTATAAATAAGACCAGAGGCAAGGCAAGGTAATTTATCTTTGCATTTGACAAGCACTGGTATTTTGTAACTGGAAGAAGTTAAGGAAAAACACCATTCGATTTGCATGATGAGCGACAGTGTTATTGGGGATAGCAAATTCACTTCAATAGAAGCACTCGGAGCTGAACAATACATTCATTAAAAGAGCAGTTTCCTGATTAGACAGTGGAGCAAATAGCTTTTTCCCATTTTGCCATCAGATTCACTTTACATAAGCAATAGCAGAGAACAGTGCATATGTTTATCTGGCTGCCACTTTTCCTGTGGGTGTACAATGACAGTACAGGTTTTCAATGTCATGGTGGAGCAGAAGGAGGTGATGACACCAGATCTGTGCACCCGCAAGTGTTCAGAAAACAAATCTGATGGATTTTACAGGCAGGACTAACAATTCAGGTCGGCTTAATTTTTCACCATTTCAAATTACTTGACAGGGTAATTTTAAAAGGAAGAACATTACTAAAATTGGAGTGACTGTGAGCAGGGTCTGAAAAAAGGAGCATTTCACTGGGCTGTTGTCCTTGCATCCATGACCTCAGCATTAGGTAATTTGCTTACAGTATCTCTTGTGGTGATTAATCTGCAAAGAGACCTTTGTGACTCCCAGATCCCTTATCCAAGACTATAAGCACCCTCACTTGAGCTGGAGATTACTTACTTAAGATTACGGGTACTCACAGAGCACATGAATCTCACTTCGGTTTGATGGGGTGAAGACAGTCTGTCCATCTTTTAATGTATTTTATTATGAGTGAGCAGATATGGACATAATTCACCATATTACTCAGATAATATCTGCATTTATGTAAGGTTCTTAGAGGTGACTCATATAATAACTACATTTATAACACAAATAAAATAAACCAATAAACCAATAGGTACAAAGGGCTAAGTCTTCAAATAATTTCAACAGATGTAGCACAGCATTGCCAGCCAGGCAAGGGAGGGGGTTGTTATGTTCTGCTCTGCTCTGCTCTGCACTGGGCCGGCCTCACCTCGATTGCTGGGGGCAGTTTTGGATGCCACAGTGTAAGAAAGATATAAAGCTGTTAGTGTGTTCAAAGAAGGCCATGAGGATTTTGAAGGGTCTGCAAGGAAGCTGTATGAGGAGTTGGGGAGGTCACTTGGTGTGTTCAGCCTGGAGGGGAGACTGAGGGGAGGCCTCATTGCAGCCGGCAGCATCCTCGTGAGGGAAGAGGAGAGGCAGGTACTGATCTCCACTCTCGTGATCTGTGACATGGCTCAGAAACAGCATGAAGATGATCTGGGTGTTTTTGATGATATCAAGGGAAAGTTCTTCACCCAGAGGGTGGTTGTGCACTGGAACAGGCTCCCCAGGGAAGCAGTCACAGCACCGAGCCTGACGGAGTTCAATAAATGTTTCGACAACGCTCTCAGGCACATGGCGGGATTTTCTTGGGGTGTCCTGTGCAGGAGTTGGACTCAGTGATCCTGAGGAGTTCCTTCAAATATAGCATAGTTCAAAACAGTGTTTCAGAGAAAGATTGTGTGTAAAAAATATACTGAAAACCAGTGAAAAAAGCCTGAAAATGTACTGCTCGGAATTGTGATGATCAGGAAGGGAAAGAATCAGATAATGAGCGAATTAGCTTTCCTTGCACAGAAACATCAGAATGAGCTGTTTATTTGGAAGGATGATGAAAAACTGAATGAGGCAATAAAGCATGGAATGTGAAGAAGAAAATAAAAGGATTAGAGGCAGACAGACTTTTGTATAAAACCACCAAAGAAGGGAAGAAAATAGAAAGAGCATAGAAATTGATGCAGCAAATAGAAAGGAAAAGAATGCAAGAGAATATAGGCTCAAGGATGAAGGCCCTACAAAAGATCTTTTTTCTAAATCAGAACAAAAAAAGAAAATAAAAAATGATAAAATGCTGTTGGGACAGCAAAATTGTACCATCACCTCACCAAAAAAAAAGAAAGAAGATATAACCCAGAAAAGATGAGAAAACACTAGGGAGTGGTAGAAAAACTGTAAAAGTGGCCAAGAGTTTTCCACACTTTTCTGTATCTCCCATTTCCTCATGCATGGCCACTATTTCTGTTTTTCCCAAAGTCAATCCACTGTCATCACCATTGCCAGGGGTTTTCAGCAGCCCTTACAGCACAGATGTATTTTCAGTGGTGTGGCAGTGAAATGACATTGTGCAATTATTTAAAAAGAAGAGACGTGAAGTGAGTAATTATAGATCTCCGTAGTCTGATAGGAATCAATGGAATAAATAAGGGAATGTCTAGTAAGGGACCCTGATTGTTAAAGAAATTAAGGACTATATAGAGGAAAATATTCGAACTGACTAGATAGTTTCGGAAAATGCTATGAAGTTAGACAGCAAAATCAAAATTGTTGATGTACACACCCAGGTAGAAGAAAAAACTTTTACCTTGGTATTTGATGACTTCCTGATTAATAATTGAAATAGCATGAAATCAACAGACAAGATTCGTAATGAACCAAAAACTGCTTAAATATTAGTCCTAAAATATTCTTAGTAACAGGAAATCTTGCTGAGCTGCTGTCTCTACCGTGATCCCACAGGGCTTGGCTCATAGCTGAGCACATTTAAATTTTTTTCTTATATTTAAATAAATTAATCTTCTGTCATAACCTTGAAAGAATTTCTTAGAATGTCTAATTATAAAATCACACATGTCATAAAAGCAAGATACAAAACATAATTGCAGAAGAATAGATCTTATTATAGGAAACACTGATAAAGATTTGAGGTTCATGGTGTAGAATTGTAGTACCCTATGTAACAAGAGTGGTCAAAATGGTTACCATTACTTTTAAATATGCAACTGAGAAAGTGCTGAATGGGAAAAATTACATTTTCTCTTGCAATCAGCACTGAAGTGCCTGGTATTGGAGTACCACATCTTATAACCTGTCCTTTAAAATGGGAATTTAAGCATCTGGAGAAAGTTCTGAAGAGACTGAGAAAAATTAGTTAGATGCATGTCTTTGAGAGTTTAATCTATTTTGATCACAGAAAACACCAGCTATGGGTGAGTTGTTTACAATCTATAGACTTAGGGAAGAGATCAAAATCATTAGCAATTTGGGATTTCTATTACTTTTATTTTTTGTTACACTTCATCCAAAAGCAAGGAATAATTTCTTCCTCTACATTGTAACAAGGAAGATTCAGGCAAGAGCAAAAGTGGGATTTTTAACACCAGAAGCATTCAGTCACCGTAGCAATGTATCCAGGCTGTTAATGCATTCTGCATCACTGAAAATGTATATGAGTGTTTGATTTTTCTCTCATAGAGATATTCTATCTCAAGGACAGCTAGTGGATGTGGAGTGGGAATTAATAAGGAGCAATGCAACAGCCTGTGTTAGGAGGAGGTCAGATTTGCAGACTGTGATTTGCTTTCCTGGCCCTGACATCTATTAAACCCACATAAGCACATACTCTGGAAAAACTTGACATTGCTACTGAGGCCTTTCTGCTAAAAAATCTCAGTTGACATGGCTTTATGGGTGTGTAATACATGTATCACGCCATAGACTATGAAAACGAGGCGAAAATCGTATAGAGAAGTAAATAATAATAAAAAAGAAGGACCAGTGTCCTTGTATCTCTCAAGTAATTTTAAACATATAAAAAAAAACCTAATAAAAAAAAAGTTTTAAGGCAAAAGTATTTCTCAGATCTGGGTGATTAAAGAAATGCTGACGTTCAAGACAAGTCTGAGAGATGCAGCATGAACCTCATGCCCAGACAGGTTCCAGTGGTCCGTGTATCTTTCAGAGTTTCTTAAAGATTGCAACTCACTTTGTTCGAGCCACATATATTCAAAACCCAGGGTAGAGACCAACACAGAAATAAAATTTGACACTGCAAATCCTTCTTAATTAAAGGTTCAGCATCAACAGTTGTGCTGCAAGAAGACTAGGAAAAGCATTTTTGTGGTGTAAGTAAAGATAACCTCCATCACTGGCTCTGAAGCTTTGCTTTGGGACTTGGGGGAGGCCTTCAGAACTTGTGGTCACTGTGCAACCAGGACGAGAGGGAAGTTTGCATGTGCCTGACAGGGGTGGTGCTGCTCTGCAGAGTTCCCTGCCCTCTGTCACTGAGGAACAAGGAAAAAATATTTCCTCTGTTTGGATCCCTGTGTGCCAGTGGTCCTGAGCTCTCCCTGTGGGCTCAAAAATAGGCCATTCTACCCTGCCTGCCTCCTCTCTCCGGGGAAGGAGGCAACAACCACTTCTTTGCCAGGTACAGCTTAGGCACAAACTGACCCAATCTAAGAAGTGTGAAGGTTGTTCTGGAGTCACACCCTTCCAGGGAAGAGGGGTTTGGCTTCAGCTGTTAAATGATTTCCTATACTTATGGCTACAATTCTCTCCCTTCTCACTAAAGATGTGACGCTGACCTGCTTCACATCCAGCAGATTTGCAACGCAGCCGGAGAGCAAGCAGATATTGTGTTAATGCATCTTGCAGAGACAATGTTTTCTGCTTGTGTCTAGCACCTTTACTGAAGGTACCAAAATACCCACCACACATTTCTGTCTTTCACAATAAGGCTTCATTCTGCTTTCTGTTAGGATGCTGTAGCAGGATGTCTTTTAAAAGTCTGTAGGATAAAGAGATAATGCTATGCAAACTTTTCCCGGAGAATTGAAAGCCATTTGTATCGTTATTTAGGCACTGCCAGTAGGTGCTCTTTACCTACAAAACCATTAAATTCAAAGAAACCTTAACACTGCATACAGGTTCCTGTAGTCAACAGAAGTTATATCCATATGTACTCCATCTTTTAATCTCGTAAGTGACAGCTGCTGCTAAGATTTTGTGACATGTGATACTAGGAGCAGGGAAAATTGCCTAACTGAGGAAGATATATACACTGATGTGCTTTATCACCCAGAAGTCCAGAGGCAATCTAGCAAAACCAACTCTGTTCAGAAGCTAAATTCAACTATGGAGTTGTGGAAAAGCAACTCTCTCTCTGGATCATTAGTGTTATGCAAGGGACACTCAACTAATGTCACAAAATAAATTGTATAAGTGCTAGTGCTTCATTAAGAGTTCCCACTCTCAGTAGTCATTCCTCATTTATGTCCATTCACTGGTGTCCTCCCAGGCAGATGGCTAGAAGGATATTTAGGTACGAAAAAGCAAAGTGATGGAATTCAGAAAAAAGCCACCTTTGCTCCTGGTTGGTGCATCAGGTAAGCTGCACCTCAGTTCATCATACAGTTCCCTTGATAGTGCTGGCAGCAGGCAGATTTTTTTTTTTCCCTGAACTAAATACATTTTGAAAAAATTAAAAAGAAAACTTTGGGTTCACTGCCATGAATCAGTCTAGGAAACCAGATCCACAGTAGTCCTACTGAGTGCTCCATTCTCTCAGATATGAAACCAGTCTTTCTGCAAACCAAGGAATGTTAATTATCTTTTAAAACATAAGTGCTTCCCCAAAAGTGACCAAAAGGGGGACTCTGTAATCTTGTTTTATCAGTCACTTGGAGGAGGGAGAATTGCAGGTCTTGAAAATCAATCACCAAAATTTGAGAACAGTCTAAACAGTGGACTTCTGGCTATATAGTTATATCTCAAGTCTCTTGAGTTATATCTCAAGTCTCTTGCTCTTTGATTTGTTTCTAGAAACATTATCTTCAAACACAGCAATCCTTTCCTGAGGACACTTTCATTGAAATTGTCACATTCTTACACAGAAGTTTAATTGAATCATATCAGAATTTTCTTGCAAAAAGCAGTCTGTCAGGAAATGCTGACCCATTTTTACTGAGACTATTTATTTTTTAGGTTTGATATTAGAGCCTTTTCTATCAAGATGAACCTGCTAGAAAATAAACTTCTAGTGGAAATAGGGTGAATCAAGAATATTGCTAGCATTAAGGCAAACTATAAAATCTATTTTCTCAAAGGACCCGGTGTTTCTATTATACTACACTAAAACTATTTTCTACACAAGACTATTAAGCAAACAAAGAATTACAAAGTAACTTTAAAACTTTACCGGATTCATCTAGAAGATTTCTGATGACAGCTATTGCTTGTACATGTACTCATTTTTATGTCTCTCTTAAGACTCTGCTTGTTCAACCCCTTATACCTGAGGAGCCTGCAGCCACGGAGCTCTCATGTTTATGCCCTTCAGAAATCTTTCTAGGGAGCTGCTGTGAAGCCACTGGCTTTTCAGATCTGAGTTTGGTCCTGACAGGGTAAATAGCTAGGCTGCTCATTCCAGCATGGTATTCCTATCCTATGTAGAAGTCACATTTCAGAATTTACTGCAGAACAGAAATGACAGTTTTTATAAAACCTTTGAAAATAAATTATGGTCTTCACAGTATTGGAGATTCTGTGCAATACATGAGTAAATGTGCAGCTTAAGGTATCTTTGCTCTCAACCACACAGCAGTATTATTTCAAATGAAAATTAGAAAAGGGTAAATTTCTGCTCATCATTCATCCACTTCCATGCAGATGCCTGCGCAGCCCTGAGGCTTGTAGTAGACAGTGTACAATGGACATGTCTTACATGGATCAGCCCATCACTGCCTGCAGTTTGGTTCAGGGACTGTCAGAGGTAATTCTTCTCAACCATCACAGTATAACTGGAATTCAGCCCAGATGCTGGAGAAAGTTTATCATATAGCCTATAAATTATTCACACACTACCACATCACCCATGCACCACAGGACCTGGGAGAGCTTCTCTTTGCCACCAGTATAGCAGCGACTCTTCCCACAATGCGCCCTTTGTTCAGTGTTTGGGCAGTGCTCACAGGAAATGACACTTTCTGTGCTTAAAAGATGACAGGTTGGAATTGCCCATGCTTTCCCTCTCCATTCTTACGTCCCACTCTTCCAGGCAGAGGGGCCTTATACTTCCCAGCAGCCCCAAAAGTAAAGACTTTTTGTTGCAGAATAGTGCAGGGGCTGTTGAGCCCAAATGCTGTCACTAGGGTTAAACACTGTTTCATTTTGAAGCTCTGCTGCCTAGTGAATTACTCAATGGAAAAAAGAAGATGTCCTCATATGTAACCCCATTTCTTCCACTTTTTCACTGTGTAAGCTTCAGCAAGCAACTTACATCGTGTTTTCATTGTGCTGTCTATTAAATAGAGCTGAGAGTACTTGCCTGTTTTAAAGACATGGGTGAGGTTAATTAGCTGATGTTTGTGCAGTGTTTTGACAAAATAAGAATGCTTTTTACAATCTAAATGTTATTATAATTGTGTGTTATAATTTATGTTTTCTGCATAAAAACCATTTTCACTGGAAAATACAATTTTGTTGAAAGAAACATTATCTCTGAAAAGATGTTCTCTTTCTTCTAGAGGATGTAACAAATCAGAAGAATGTTCTTTCTCTATACTAGTAAAAAAAGGGGAAGAAATACAGGGGAGAAAAACCTTCAAAACCAGGTTTTCTCACTGTAGATCCTGCCTGTTTGCTCCCTGACTCTCTCTGGGTTCCAATCCCATATCATGCCTATAACCACTCTAATCTGAAGCACTCAGAGAAACATCAGAGCAGTTCAGGGTGGGGAATGTGCCAAAGCAAAGCCTCTATTACTTGCATAAATGGGATGCAAGATTAAAGCTTGCCTTCCCCAGCTCCATGTATGCCTTCAGATACTTAAATAATGGGCTGGAGAAGTGGTTTTCTATTTATTCCTTAAATGTATTTGAAAGTCTGAGAAGCCCAAGTGAGCAAAACAGCGCATCTTCAAATATGTGGCAATTTGTTACAGGAATTCCCGCAAATTTTTGATTTTATGATGTAGCTATAGCTTATCATTTTCTTGTCCTAGTGTGGAAATGGAACAGAAATCAAAGCAAGTTATAAATGGATTTTCCACTGATACAAAGTCTGCTAAAATTTTGCCTTTGGCAGCCTTGAGTGGCTAATAATAGAAATGTGATACTTCTCTCATTTATTTTTCAAAACCTAGAGGCAAAAGTTGGATTCCCTTATGCTCCTCCCACCCTCACATTTTCTATTTTAAACTGCTTTAGTGAGACTGGAGGGAAAATATAATTTTAAGTGCAACAGGGCAACACTGAAAAATCTTTTGACCAATGAATACTTTGACTTATTGTTAATCTTTTTAGTTTTTTTCTGACGTCATTGAGCTATAATAGAGATAAAAGGCAGTCAAGGGGTTAATTCAATTTTTATTTCACATTTTGATTTTAGTGAAAATTCTCACTGAAATTTAAGCAGGAATAAGAGGAATGTAAATTAAAAACTTTAGTAATGTTTCTCTACTTCCCAAACAGCTCTATCTGGCATATAAACTTCCAAATGAAACAAGATTCTGTTTTCAGCAAAGGTTTGCTTCCAGGTTTTCTTCTGTACAACAAATACATTTTCAAGTGAGTAAAGGCAACAAATCAATCATACACACCTTTATAGCAACCTTTATGGATTTAAAGGAACTTTTTCACCAGCCTCAGAATTCTGCTGTTTCCTGAGTCAAGCACACAGGATCCTTTCTGGTTTTTCTCACTGGCTAGGGCTGCTGAACTCCTTATAAGATCTGTCAGTCTCCCCCCAGTTTGTCTACAGCTTTTGTAGTAACAATACCCCAAAGAGAGAATCATATTCTTGCTGAAGTCTCTGCAGCACTGCCAGGAGTTCGTGAATTATTTTTTATTCATGCATCTCAGAATGATGACTCCTTTCTCTAGCTCAGCATCATTTTGTTGACTCCAGTTCAGGCTTCCTTATAAGCCCTGTATTATTCTCCACTTCCACTCATGCATTAGTACTTCTTGAATATTTATGCTAATTTCAAACTAATATCTCCGGCTAATTCTGAATTTGAATTCCATTCTCCCACGTGCTAGCAAGCTCTTCCACCTTGTCATTCACCTCGAGTTTTGGAATCCTGATGTCTGTTTGGTCATGCAGCTTCATAAAAATATGGAATTCAATTTTAAACATGACCTTTCAACTCACTCAAGGTAACAAGCCTTCAAGTTGCTAACAAGTTGTAAAACACTTATGATATCTCTGATGCTGAGAACTCTTTTCAAATTTTCTGTATCTATCTGATAAGCCATGACATATTCTCTAGAATATTGCCACAGAGACAGCATTTTGAGCTTTTTTTTTAAACATTCTACAATTTTTAAATATAAATATTCTTCCACTATTTTTCATTATTTAATATATCTATTTGAGATTTTCTTGGAGCTCAATTTCTAGGAACATTTTGTAATTCAACTTTAGGATAAAGGTAACTTTTTTGCACCTTCTGTTATCACTAACACACCTATATTCTGAGATAAAGCAGTTAAAAAGTTACTGTTTGAAAAAGATTTTAAGATAAATCTTGTTATTGGTCAGGGTCTCAAAAGTTTTGCTTCCACTGGGTTTTAGAAATTGTCTTACATTCACATATTTAAGATCTCTAAAAATGGTTGCAGGTAAATAATTTTGCAGTGGACAGAGATAAGCCATATTAGAGCACTATCTTCAAACATCCCTTAGACTAAGGGTTTATTCTACACTACTCCTCACCTTTGCAGCCATCTGCATCTTTACAAATTCTGTGTGTCTGTTCTAATCCAGCAAACTTTCAGCTTGCACCGACTGAAACAAATCATTCTCTGGGGAATATTGATAACGTTTTATTAGCTTCAGCTGAAAAAGTTCTCTGTTTTAAATTGGCTGAGTATGCCCATCCCATTTCCTTTATGTTTTGAAAAATGACATCTAAATTCCTTGATGGGGCAAGAACACCCCTGCACCAGTAGGCAATTTTATTGTACAATCTGTTTAGCTGGGAAAGCAAAATACTGAGTAATTGCTGATAATTGCTTTGCATAAAAGGAGCAAAGAACACTACCTTTTTCAGTTCTAATTGCAGTGCAGATCACCTGGTTTACTGCCTCTAGCTGAATCTCCTAATTGCCAAAATGTTTTAATTATGATGTACTTTTGAAGTGAGCATAATATTATGACAGCTGTTTCCAATACAATGAGCAGCAGCTGAACTGCATAACCACTCACAGCATGGAGAAAATCCCTTCAATGATTTTGGGTCTCTCATCATTCAGCTCCATCCTTCATATCATGACTAGCTCAGGGTTTGGGGGTTTATTTCCTCTCTGCCAATTGGTGTTCTTCAGTTCCATGAGGCAATTGCTGGTAGGATTTGCAGACAGGTGTTGTCACCTTTGTAGGATTGACTGGCTCATTAATGCTGCCTGCTTGGGCTGCTGCTGGGGAGTGCAGGGATGTGAAGAAAGTTGAGATTTGGCATACTGGAGGGAAAAGAGCTGCTGTTATTACCCACTGTGGATCTTAGTTATCCTGGAGACCTGTGTTAAAACTCACAGGCTAATAAGGGAAAGGTGTCTCTGTAACGGGTGAGCTCATGGCTGCGGTTGTGAGCACTGCTTTAAATACTGATAGTGTTCAGAGCAGCAGTTGTGGGGCACACCAGGTGGTTTATAGCTTGAAAAAAATTGCAAAGGAGTGACATATGTCCCCTTGTGCCAAAATCTATTACATGATGCAACTGTTTTTAAAACTCTGCTCCTGCAACTGCTGACTGTATCAATCCCTGTGTGTTTTCTAGGAAGTGCTACTAAGTGTAGCTGACACATTTCCCATGATCAGAAAGGTATGAAAATGTGGGAGCTGTTGTTGTACAGCTGTTTATGGTATACAACCTGTGGGGATAAGCTAACAACCTTTAGATTTTTCCCTGAAATATGAACTAAAGTATTTGGTTCATTGGCAAAACTGTGTTTCTGGAAGAAATCTGGTCACTGAGTGAGGTGATGAGAAAGGTCCAGCTTGATAAAGCAAAGGCTGTGAACAGGCTGTGTGCTGGATATGCTTAACCTTACACATGTAAATAGAACTACTAAAACCAATCCTGACACTAACCTATCTACCATGTAGACATTTGGGGATTTGTTTAGTTTTTCAAAAATTACTATAGAAAGAATTAGTGGAAACTGCCTGGTCACTTGCTTTATATCTATGAGTTAAGTCTACATTTGCAGTACCTTTTCCAGCTTCTGTCCAGATTGTCTGATGTGGAATTGCTCCTTTTGTTTCTCTGTAACCTGAGAACACTGAGGGCAGCGCACAGAATAACTCTCTGACCACCACCGCCATTCTCTGAAACGTATTTTATGCCTGTACTTGAACTACAAGCCAGAGTCAAAGCAGCTAATCTGGAAAATTTTTCCCCAAGAGATTTCTACCAGTGTTTTACAAAGATGTCACTGAAAGGTCAGATACCATATAGATCTTTAAATCTGTCATTGTATCTTTTTTTACTAACTACTTGCTCTGATCTAAGAGCTGCAAAGTCATAATGGTTTGGTTGTCAGTAAAGCAAAAAACATGTTTAGCATCATCTTTGTGTTTCTTTTTTTGGTGGGAGCTCACTGTCTCCAAGCAGATGAAAGGGAAAGGAGCATACTGACACTCTGGCTTCACCCTTTCCCTAGCACCTGGAGCAGGAAAAATACCCTGGTCATTTCCACAGCAAAGGGAAGATGGGTTTCCCAAACTCCTGTGCAGCAAAGAGCTTTTCTTGTTACCTGTGTCTTTTACATTGCAAAAACAAAAACTTGCTTAGAGCTCAGTCTTTCCAGGAAACTGGAGGAAGTGATGAAGAAAAGGAGCAAATGCTGAAAAAAGAAAAAAGCTTTACTTTTAGAGAGTAAATTGGATTACTCCATATTTGCCCTAGGCCAAGACTGTGTGGAAAATCAGGACCTTTGCTTTGGCTGACACATGGCAACTGTAATTCAGCAGCATATGGGGATGAAAGGGAAAGGAAGAGCAACCTGGGAACACCTGTAGGTCACAGAAACTTGGGCTGAGCTGAAATTTGGAGCTACTGAGAATAAAAATTCCAGTGACCTATCTTTAACCTCCTGGATGTTGAAAATCAAAAACCTGTGAGCCAAGATGGACTTAATGCCCGTGTTCACGCTTTCACCATGTTTATCCTACGAGAAGGTGACACCTGGTTGTGCTGGCACGCTGCCTTCCTGCGGGCACTGGCCACTGCCCAGGCCCCATATTTGAGTGCATACAAACTGCGAGATCTGTCTTTCACTATCAGCTAAATTTTACTGACATTCTCTAAACCCCACAAAGTACCTCTGAGAGCATTAGGGCTATGCATTTTCCCTGCAGAAGCCGTAGAAGGTGAGAAATATAAATGTCCTGAGCCAGACAGAAAATAACTTGTTAACAGAGCCTGGGGTAGAAATCAAGTCTGGGAAGTCTTCTGCCCCCTCTTTTCTTCATCTCACTACATTTTCCCATGCTGAAAAAAAATTCCCCTCAAAGGCATCTGTGGAATTTCTTCAATTGCACTATATTCATCAGCTAGCAATTTAAACAAGAAAGCTCTTGCGGGAAAAGTTATTAGGCTATTAGGGAATAGGTCAGAGAGTAAATTTTGTCAGGGAATATGTTTAGAGACTATTTTATTACGATTATTTCTGCAGCAGATTCTTGAAATTGTCAGACATGCCATTTTCCTCCCTCTACCAGATGCCCAGCAGCTTGTGACCCAGATGCAGCACTGCAGACCCCCAAAGGTAGACACAGAAAACTGTCTCTGAACAAGTCCATTTTGTAGCTACTTATTAAATTATTAAACTGAAAAATGTTTAATAATTATCTAAGTGAATCGGTGCTTGCTATCTACTGCTTATGAAATTAGGCCCAGCCACAGATTTAAGCCCCCTAAAATGTCAATGCAGAATCTCACTGACAAGATGTAGTGATATTTTAACTGATCCATCTGTGTGTTTGCTCAGAACTACTTAGATGGAACCTTTTTGGGGGGGAAATTACTTTCTCAAAACCAGTTCTAAGAAGGGCAATCTTGACTGCCATTTTTGAAGTAGCATTTAGTGCTGAATCTCTGGAAAAAACTTATGGATGTTTGCTAAATTCCTACTGCTCTTTACAGGAACATATTAGTTGTCTTCTATTAAGGGAACTCTTACTACAATAAAATCTGCTCCGACTGTTTAATTCATTCATTCTAGAACACATTGCATAGAATAGTGTCCAGATGGTTCTTTGGTCTCAGTGAAGAGGACTCCATAACCTCTCTGGTCAATTTGTTTCATTTTCTATTTTCTGTTGTTTTAGAATAAGCCATTATATTTTAATGAATGACATGGAAAATGCCTAATCAGAAAACCTGTGAACCCCAGGGGAAAAAAAACAGTGTAGGTGGGACTTACAGACAGCAATAAGTTGTAGGTAACTGAAGACCTGATTTTCCCACAGGTGCTCACACTCAATCTGGTTTTGGCTTCAGTTAGGGTTGTGGGTGTTCACAGCTTCTGAAATCCATTCTCCCAAATTCACAGGCCGGGGACTGCAGCACTAGCTCAGCTCAGAATAGCTCTCAGGAGGTCTGACTCATGGTCTCTTGCTCTAATTGCCAGACGTTGCAGAGTTTGCAGGGAAATTACTATTGTTATTCAGGAAGGGTGTATTTAACTGTATATATAGATCCGTACACTTGACTAGTGTAAATTGCAGTACTTCCATTGGCGTCCATCAGCTGAGAATCTTATCTTTACATTTTAGTAACAATTCAAATGAAATTCTGACTACTTGAAAGAAACCAGGCTTGCTGGTTATTGGTTTATGATTCCCTCTCCAGTCATTGCTAACTGTCCTGTCCCAGCAAGTATGTATAAATAGACTTACCATCATGCTTTATAATTAATACCTGCCTTTTGAAATTAATTGACAGGTATGATCACAATCCTCTCTTGATGCTGCAGCTAGTAATTAGCACCGGGAAGTAATGAGTGTATGAGCAAGGGTGATTAGAAAGGGTATTTAATTTCTTCCATTTTTTTATACTTTGTATGTGGATTCACTGTTTAAAACACAAAGATGAACCTCCAGTGTGGAGAGTATTCAGCCTTCTTAGGAGCACACACCTGTTCCTAGCAGTAATTCTTTAAGCATGTGAATAGCTGCTTGCTGTAAATGATGTCCCAGTTACGGAAGTGAGGACTGATGCACCGAAGGGCATTCTGTAGGTCGAAATCCACAAATCCTAACCCCTTGCTTGTATTTTCCATCACACTAAAAGAATACATAGAGCTGTTAATTGTTTATACTAAAATATGGTGACTTCTACTTTTTCTTGGGTGCTTTTTGATGTGGATCCTATTTCAAAGTAATAATCCAATTGCATACTTTCTTCTGGGAGAAAAAATTGGTTATTTTGTGCAATATGAAAGCAAATGCTTGCTAATGACATAATGCAGTTTACTGTTGCATGCACTACTTGGTTTTTGCTAAGTTAGTCCTGGAGACTTGGAGTAAAAGAGAAAATTTTAACAGCTATCTGTCGCAAATGCAGGCACAAGAAACTGCTCTGCAAGCAAATTTTGATTAGCAAATTACTGCCACTTCTTCCCTCTTCCTCACATGGGCATCTTCAGCACAAATTGCATGGAGGGCAGATAAAGCAGCTGCAGAAGAAAAAATCCCACTCATTCCAAAGAGGCCAAATGTTGAAGTGAGGCCGCTTCCATCCTATGTGAAAATATGGCTCAACTAGAAAGGGACCAGCATTTTTTCCACAGGGTATGGTTTTATTGCTGTTGAATTTTCCTTTTTCATGTCAACTTCAGTGTACAACTATATCCATACTTCGTTTTTTTTATCCTCCTCTATTTCACAACAAAAGGCAAGATGTACTTTGTACTGACAGTTGCTCTGAGAACTGCACTTATGGATTGTTGTAGTTACAGCAAACTCAAAGCTGGAGTGCAATGTCTGCTTCTTTATTGCAGAAGGAAGGACTGGCTTGGAAAAAAAAATTAAGAACAGGCTGATTTCTATGTCATAACAAACCAAACCTGAATCTGATTTTGCAGAAAGTGAAAATACATGAGATTTGAATCTTGTTAAAACTCACCAAAAATAAAGTCCTCAGAATTAATTTTTACTAACATAAAACATTCATATATGTCTTTATTAAGACCAATTCTCCTTTGAACTTTTGTTAATGGTTGTTTTTCCTCATGTTAGTGATTCCTGATGAAAAAATGCAAGGACTTTTAAATCTCTCTGGAAATACAATAAATCAAGAAGTTAGTTTAAGCAAAATTTCATAACCATCTTGTATTCTGCAAACCTTTCACCAAGTTTTGCTTATTCACAAGCTTTGGGCAAACATACTCATGTTTTCCAGCATTAATCAGAACAATTCAGTCTACAATTACGTCTGAAGGAAAGAAGGGGATCTTGGTGCCTGAGTAGAATCTCTGGGCTTCAGCTCCCACTCTAGAAAGCAGGTCTCACACGGGTTTTGCCATGTCTGTGAGCCGTGAGGACATGTCTCCAACAGCATGCCAAGTCCAAGGTGGCATGAGAGGCCAGTGTCTGGCCACCAGAATAGTTCTCAAGATGTCTAGCCAGGAACTGTCTCTAAAATCCTCTCCAGAGAAGGGGTTGTTGTGTTTCAGTTTTTCCTCCCCACCCTGCTTGATCAATATGTTCTGATGCTTTATAACGTTTGTTCTTGACTTACAGAATTTTCATTTCATTCCTGACCTCAAGGAGTTTTCTGTGAAAGGTCTCTCTGGATTTATTTTTTTGACTTGTACAAGCCTTTGCCAATTGCTTCTACACCTTGATCCTGCAAGAAAAAACCCTGCTTCCAGGTGTAGTTAGTTAGTTTTTGCTTTGATTAGTTTGGGACATATTAAAAAAAATCAAAATTTGAAGTTCAATCCTTCAGCACTGGACTGAATTCCCAAGCTCAGTAAATTTGTTCTTCTCTCTTTGCTCATTATACAGTCTGTTCAGCCTAGCACCACCGAACTAACAAGCAGTCTTCAATCCCTTATATAACTCCTGAAAACTCTCACTTTAATCAAGGCATTGAGAAACCTGTGGTTTGAGAGCAGAATAATATCTTGGCTTTCCTAAATTTCTCTCCAGTGGCGACACTGACTCTCTCTGTGACCTTGGACAAGTCATTTGTATCTAAGTGCTCTTGGATGCAAAAGCATTTAGGTTGTAAGAAACAAAGCTGCTGGCCCAAATGTCTGTCAGGAGTGAGTGGCGAGGAGAAAATGAGCCATACCTTAATATGACAAGGCACAGGGTTTTGTTTAAAGGAGCAAGAAGAGGTACCTTTCAGTCTGGTAGGCATTTCAGGCAGAGTCCAGAGTGCAGGCAAGTTTGAAAGTTCATATGGAACTGTGCTTGCAGAGCAATTACCAAGTAAGTGTCTGCAGAATTCTCTCCTGAACCTGATTCTGATCCCTGTCTTTCTTCACATGCAGAGTGATGGCATAGAGCGTATGAATTGCAGGAGGACAGCAAATTAGGGAGACCTGTGAGCACAGGGCAAAATTCAGAATGTTTTTTGCCTAATTGGAGAAAAATTGTGATTCATGAGAGACAAATACAACCACCTGCGCTTAGGAGTAATTGTCTGCCAAAACACAGAGCGGGGCATGAGTGATTGGAAAATGATATTTAATTAACCTGGGATATGGAGAGGAACTCAACCTTAATGCCAGCTAACAGTGTTGCAAAAAGGGCAAATACTGAAAGAAAATATGTAAAAAAGAATAGATGTTACAAGCCACCTGAGCTATTCCTTCTTTGGGTGCTTGTAAGGCACCAGTTGATTCACTGTATTCATTTTCAGGTAAAAAACATGGAAAAAAATAAAGGTGGGAATGCTCAGAGTCTGAATAGCATTGCTATTCTAATTGATTAAAGTGACAAAGTGTAATGGATAAATTCTTAAAGAATTTCAGTTTCATCTCCTGGTAGCTAACTTGGATGCTCTCAACAATTAGCAGGTCTTGGAAGGGGCACTGAGAATCCTCTGAATCTGCCTGCTCTGCATAATAGGCTACATGGGCTTTTCCAAAATATATAATTTATAAAGTTGGGGAAAAGGGAAAATTCCACTTAAGGAACATTCACAGTCTTGTTTCAGCAGAGGCTCAATTGTCCTTCAAGAGGAAAAAGGGAAGTAATAATTTAATTTTTCATCATTTTCTTTTGATATGTATATTACTTTTCACATCTAGAGTTAACTGGTTTAAAGTGTGATTCTGGTCTCTGGCACCACAGGAGCTCTGCGTTTATTGTCACTGTTTGGTTCCAAGAGGAAGTTTGAAGGGGAATGAACAAATAAAGACAAATAAATCTACATGTCTATCACACAAATTCATCTTTTGTCAAGATTGGCTCTTTTCTTTCTGACATTACTGTTATAACAGTAATGTACTGTTACATTAACAGTAATAACTACAACTGTCATTCTTCATCATCCTTCTTATTTTACTTCTTAATTGCCCTCAAAGGTACTGAGTGTTTTTCAAGGAATCCTTTTCTTTTGCCTTCTTATCATGTACAGCTATCTTGACCTCTGGGTGATACATGGCAAATAAAGTTAGGATGTAACCTTGGGAAAAACTTATCATAAAGTTATAAGAGCCAGGCATATCATCTACTAGAAGATAACTAGCAGAAATGGAAGAGACACCTTCTGTGACAAAAAAAAAAAAAAAAAAAAAAAAAAAAAAAAAAAAAAAAGAAGAAGATGGTTTTAGAAATAAAGTGGAGAGAAATCTTTGAGAAGGGGTAATACCAGCACTTGTTTTACTTTGCTGTTAGCATAAAGCTTATACTTTCATTGCTGACCAAACACGCTCATTGTTACAGGGTCCTTGTGTGACTTTTGTGTACAAAACCCAGCTTGAACGAGGCAGAAAAACAGTGACCCCTTATGCGAGGCATAGGAAAATACTGGTAAATCTGAGTCTTGTCAAGTGCTAGAGACTCTGTGTGTCAGCAGCCCACTCTGTTTGGTGAGGTTGCAGAGCTAAACAACAGTGCAAAAGGGCAGAAATTTTTGCAGCAATAGATGACTAAAACATTAAGGATATTTAAATGCTTAATTACCTCAGAGAAATTGCTCCAAATCCCTATTGTTCTTCTTCTGGGACAAAGCTCCGGAAACTGAGAAACTTTGCAATTTCTCACAGATCCCCTGAACCGTGTATTTAAGAAGCTTACTCTAGACCTTGTTCAAAGTGGAATGTGACACAATATGTTGATTGTCTGAGAGAGAGTGCAGGATACAGTACAAATGCATTTTCAGCTCTCCTGGTCAAATCAGAACCCCTTCCTTTCCCAGTAATGGAATTATAAATTTTATGCAGTAAATTCAAATAAAACTGAATATATATGATTAAAAGTCTTAGTAGGGCTGTAATAAAGTTCATACAGGAATTGCTAGATGAAAGATGAATCAGAAGTTTGTGTTGAATATTGAGGAAGAGCTTAAGACCATTAGCTCCCAACCAGTGGTTATGAAGCCCTTCTGAGCTGTCACTACCAACCATTTGAGAACAAAAGGTTTTAATCTACAATTCTTTTTGAACTGAAAATTTACAAAGAGCCAGCACTGCTGTTAGTGCTAACAGAGACAAAACCAGAATAGCACTAGGTCAGTACACTGTGATTTGTGGTGCTCCCACTTTTGCTCTTGGCTGAAACCATCCTAGATTAGATGAAAGAGCCTGGGCCAGTGCTGACAGTGCAGTGCAGAGCTGGGGGTGGTAGGGGTAGCTGCTGCACTGTAAGAAGGCAAGTTGTTCAGAGGACATATATCTGTTTGGTTGCCTGTGTGGAAATTAAAGATCCCAAGACAAGTTTTTAAAAGAGTGGAAGATAAACCAAACAATGATTTGCCTTCAGAGGCACTGGCCTATTCAAGCATCAAACTCATTACTTTACAAAGCATATGGGAATACTTGAAGAGCGTACAAAGTGCACTAACCCATCTTTTTTTTCCTTTTTTTATTACCTGGAACTGTGTAGGTTACACAGTCTCTCAACTCCATCACAATGCTTAGCTTAATTCTGAGCAGACTGAGGAAACCAATTCAAAGCCAAATCAAAATATCTCTGGAGCACAGAGGAGTTTTCAGGCTGAACCAAGAGTTCTGCAGACACACTGGTGTCACTTGTCTTTCTGTGTTTGTGATTTGAGGGCAATGATATCCTCCACAATCACAGCTGCAGTCTCCAGCCTGTCCTGTCCCCCACAGTCCCTTACAGCTGAAGTGGTGGCAGGTATTCAAGTACCACTTACAACACTTTTCAACTGCAGGTGCTGAGTACAAGCCAGGTGGCTTCATTTCCTATCAACTTTATTTCAGAGCACCAGTCCAAAAGATGGTAAAATCTCAAAACTGAAATACGATGATCTTGATGCTCCTTTATGAGAAAGCAAATTCTTTATTTTGATATTTGTGACACCACACTTGCATTCTGTGATGCAGGCATCACGGCAAGTGGGAGTTATCTCAGGGCTCAGTTCAAAAGACAGGCTTGTTTGTGGGAGAAAACGACAGAGGAGATTGTGAAAGATCCTGAACTCTGATCCTCCTAAAATCCATTGGTTTTATGGGTTACGTTTATGTAAGAATCTATTGCATATTTGGAATGTCAAAGGTTTTATTGTCTATCTTCTAAATAATGGAGATAATTTTTGAACAGCTTTAGGATAATTTTTAATTTTACTATGCACTCCTTGAATTTTGTCCTGCAGAGCAATATGTAGCCGTTCTAAATTGCAGAACATTAAAGCACTTGATACTTTTCATTATAGAAAATCATAGAAGTTGAGAGAAAATATCCATAAAAGTTAATTAAATCAAGAAAGTTATTAATGTGAGAATACTTAATGAATAAAGTCATCAGTATTATGGAAACAAGATACTATGTGGCAATAAAACGCTTTAGAAGACATAAAATACATGAGATAGGAGAAGAGTTCTCCTCTTAGATTGGAGAGATAACCACTATACTCTTCTGTAGGTCAGATCTTTTAGGTCAGAAAATCTTCTTTGGCTGTAACTGAACTATAATTATTTGTTGCAACTGACAATCTGTTCCTAGGGCTTTTTTGTAGTGAGCTAAGTATAGCTTATGAAACAAAATGGAATGATATGTTGCATCTAGGTATAATTTTATGAGTTTGAAAGTTTCTTGTCTCAAAGATGCAGCCAAAGGATCCCTAGAAATAACTTTTTCTCCTCGGAATTGTCTAAATTGTTCCCATCACCTAAGAAATTACATGGAATTGTTTAAAATATTGGACTGGCCCAGAAAGAAAAAATTGGCTATCCTAGTAGTAATACTAACCACTGACTTCATTAGAATTAGATGGGATTTACTCTGCTGGATGGGAAACTAGAGTTACTGGCAGCATTCAAGGAAATAAAGAGCAAAAGAAAGTGATGCACTTTACCCAAAACCCAAAATGTGTGGCAGAATTAGAAAAGCATTGTTAATACTCTAGCTCCATGCATATCCTTACTGGAATGGATAAAAGGGTGTGGCAGAAGTGACCTGTAGATTTGTAAGCTAAGAGAAGAGATTTCAGGGGAGTCTCTTCTCCAAATATCATCTGGGCCCAAAGAAGTTTGACAAAGCTTGGGTCCCACTGCACTGTGTGTGAGAAGAACCCCTGCAGAGTGACTGTAGGAAGGCAGTTGCTGTTGTGCTCATTAGAATTGCTCACGTTGAAGCACACTCATAGAAATAATAAGATTTCTTGATGTGTGTTTATTTCCCACTGGTACACTGTGTTGAATTATGATAACTTTGCAGTCACAGTGTGCTTGTTCTGGTTGAAGAAGTACATTCATTATAAGCTCTTCTTTTCAGATGCTTATAAATTTCTGGAAAAGACTAATTCTTTGGCATGACATTTCCTTTGTTCCGGTCAAACAAAAGGTGCTGATTGTTTTCACTCTTTTTCTTTCTGTATTTATTAAAACATATTTGTTGCTTTGTGATTAACAAGAAAATAAAACACACCCAATTGGTTATCACATATTCAAATAGTATTTTTATCCATAACTCAAACTATACTGAATTTTAACGTATTTTGTCTTAAGTGGACATAATCAGGATAAACTGTCTTGTGGAAATCTGAAGAAAATTGAAACAAAGCTTTTAATGATCAGAAAACTGTCACACTGAATGTTGTGTAAACTTGATCCAGCATTCAGCCAGTTTCAGTCTTTCTTTCGAGTCATAAGCATGAAATTTCCATTTTTACAGAGAGCAATTTTTGTTGACTTAAATGAATTGAGCATTTATCCTATAAACCCTACTAAACGATTTTCCTGAAAAACTGAAGCAGATTTTTGAGGCTGAGTATGGCTTTCAAAGTTTGGCTCTGTTGTTGGCTATTCACCTGTCTTCACTTGCTACAGCGCTTACATCCTGATTTCTAATATATGCCTTGCGTGTCTGCCACCGCCAACATGTCTGGAGCATCACTCTCTGAAGCACAACAGCAGTTGTTTAAGAGGTGTCATTTAGTCTGTCCTAATATTAACCACTTTTGACCTTCTGCACACAGCCCTCCTTCCTCTCCAGCCCCACTAGGGTGTTTAGATGAAAGCGTGACTAGCAGAGCTTTCACTCCAAACAACCTCTTCATGCTTCACAGACCTGCATCATGCAGCACACCCCAGCCTGCACTGTGTGTGCCTTCCTCAGCCCTGAGCTGGGCATTCAGCAGCTAAAGGCAAGAAGAAAAAAATCTAGCAGATTTATTTCCTTTACCATATCAATTCAAGGCTAATCTGCCAATTTCTCCATGCTGCTGCTATGAATTGAGCAATGTTTATTAAAGCTCATGGAATTAAGTAGATTGAAGCAGAAGATGCCAGATCAAAGAAAGCCTTCACCCGATTTTAAAAATTTCTGGCTTTTTCACCCCAGAGAAGCCATGATGTGTACAGTTCAGGTTACCACATCCATGAAAATTTAAACAGCAAATTTAAATGCCTTGTACATTGTATTTGCTCATGAAATCCTAGGGGGAAGATTTATATTCAAATATAAACAGTCATGCCTTTTTAAAGACATTAGACATTTCTCTTTTAACATGGGCTTCTGTATTGCACTTCTACAAATGTGCTAACTCTCTTGTTTCATGAAATGTGCTGAAGTATGAGTATTAAATTTTCTTCATGAATTCAGGGATACTCCTAGAGCTGGTATGAATTGTCATAGCTTTTCTGAAGTGAAAGAGACTATGATAATTTACAGCTGGTATTCCATAAATGTGAGCAGTACCTTTCAACACTATGTTCCCTAGCCCAGATTTACAGTCACCTGAGGAACAATTACTCTGCATTGTATATTAAGATTCTCATTGTCACATCTTTTCTGGAGCTGAATCTCAGCAGTCACTCCCAGTGTAAAATCCCCAGCATGTAACGCGATGGAAGGCATGGTCCCATAGCATAGGAACAAAATAAAGTGAAATTATGTAGTCATTTAGAAAAGGTAGTGAGGGTCTGGTGTATTAGGAGAGAGTCTGCACAATTAAAGTAAGCAGATGTTTTACTGTTGCTTTAAGTGGAATATACTCCTTGTTGTGGAAGATCTTAAGACTTAATGATGTGATCAATATGAAGTATAAAAGAATGCAAAGACAAATCAGAATTAAGAGAGACTGATGTGCTGTTGGAAAATATCATGGATGTAATAAACTCCTCAAGGAAGGAATAAAGGGATGCCACCTCTTATTCCTTCCTGCCTTCTGAAAGCAGAGCTCAGATCCACAAACTTTTTCTGACCACAGAAATAATAAAGAGACTGAATACTTATTTCAAAGAGTAACTTTGAGAAAGCTTTCCCCACTTGTGAAGTCCAGGAATCTGGTTATCAAAGGTGCATGTATCCTTGCAATGTACATGGACATTCACCCACAGGATTTTGTTTGACAAAGGGAGAGACTGGTTATACAAAAAATATGAAATCAATATATTGTATGACAATCTTTTGGTGCAGATAAATAATAAAATGCCCATTGCCCCAGGATGTTTGAATGGGAGGTAGGACTTTTGAGCCTACTGTGCTCCTCAATTGACTAAACTTCTCTTCATACCTTACAGCCCTGTGAGACAGCATTCTGATTTTCACTGAACCACCTGCTCTGTGTCATAAAGTTCCATCATGAGATAGAAATGTACTAAATAGTTGGGAGTTACTGGTCTTGAATCTCCCAGAATTAAAGTATTCCCACAGAGATGGACCAGTGTTTACTGAATGGAGTTTTGCTGTTTCTGGATGGCAGCTGCATGCTCTTGGCCTTTTCTGAGTTATTTGGATCAACAACACCTCAAGTGTCCCAAATATACTTCAAACAAATTTCATTATTCCACTACAGAAAAAAAATCCAAACCTCAAAGGAAGAAATTGCTTTGCCACAGGTATAACAAGTTTTTAAAATATTTGATTGTTAGAGAGCATTTGCACCATTACCCGGGGAGGCAGGGGACAAATCCTCTCCTAAAAATCAGTCTTGCATACCTGCAGGGTATAATCTTTCAGCTCTATACAGGGTATTTATTTCTAGTACTATTAAATTTAATTTGTTAATTGTTCATTTCTATTAAATATATTGAAGTGGCTTCACTTCTTTGACCAAATCATGCCTGGAGTACAACTATCAAAGTTAGCTTGATTTTAGGGTCTTCTAGAAATAGGAAGATGTGTTTGAAACCTGAGTTTTGAGGGTTTATATCCCTGTTTTAAATGCAGTAGAAATTAGAAGTAACTGACCTATCACTAGTTTGGTGCAACTTCAGATGACATATCAGGTCTCTGATCCTTGTCTCAGTTTTAGCATAGATTTACGGAGGAAATCTGCACATTATGACTAAACTCACAGCGTCAGAGTTTCTTGAAGGTAGTGCAGAAGTGATTGCAGTTCATTGCCAACTTCTGATTAGGGTGAGTTATGATTGTAAAGCTCTTTATAGATCAAATGAGCTATATGAGCTTTCCAAGGGCTAAGGTAATGTTCCTTGACTGTGCATCCCTTCAGGAACTAGAGTATAGTAAAAGCCTTTCCTATTGCCACAGCAGTAACTTTTGGTGCTGAAGCAGACACACAAAAAAATGGACTTTCTCCTCTCTCCAGATCCCATTTGACCCTAGAAGTTTGAGATTAAAAATCGAGCCTAAATTGGAAAAAAAAATGTCTGGTACACTCTATAAATCTGTTTTAGATAGATCGTTGTCAAACAAGGCCCACCTCTTCTTCCCCCTAAGGACAGTGACAGATGTTTTTCTGCGCTTGAAAGGAAAACTGTGTGGGTTTTTGAAATGATACTCATTAGATCATCCACATCTGTGATGATTGTGGCACGTGAAAGAGGGACTGGAAGCACCAGCCAGTGATTTTCTGTAATGGAGGTAAGCTGGATGCTTACAGTTCCAAAATGATTATATTATGCATCCTTTCTACAAAAACCTCATTTACATAACTGAATCATGACGCATCTTTGTGCTAAAGAATGCTAAAGACCACCAGAGCTTAGTTTTTGCCTAGCTTGCTTGCATGTTCTTTCTCTCTCTGCTTTGAACATCTGGAATTGGCTGTGGACAAGAGTGACATTTCCTAAAGTGCTCTTCAGAGGAGCAGTACAGGGAATATCACTCCTTGTTCCCCTACTTTCCCTCTTTTGCCTGTCAGTGATTTTTTCCTCACCATAAGCTCCTTTTCCACCCTTGCTTTCTCAAAACACCCCTTGAACAAAAAAAGCCTTCCTATTCTTCCCCTTGCTACACAAGCAAATATCTTGCTTGGTTAATCATTTATCTACAGACTTCCTGTCACAACACCTTTTTGGTTATTTATCCCCTCATAGCACTTTTATGAGATTTTATGTATCTTTCCAAGCATGAAATAAGTACATGCATTTCCAGGAAATATATTTAACACACCAGTAGGATAGATATTCTCACTGGGGTTAACAGCTCTAGTCCATATTTGACTCATTATTTGAATGGTACAGGAGGCAGCTGGTTTTGCTTGCAACGCTTTGATTTCTTTTCTGGCTGACATTTTTTAATAACAGTAATACATGAATTTTTAAATTTAATGAAAATACTCTGATAATAATAATTTTAACTTAAAATCCTAGTCCCCTTGAAAATATGATTCCATACTTTTGTGTTAATAGAAAAGTACTTGAAGTTAGTAGGACTAAGCACCTTTTAGAAGTGTTTTTGTGATAACTGTGTGAAATAATACCTTCTTTACCATGCAAGAAGATACATTAAGGAATTTTCCTTCAACATGCATTCAAAACTTGTAAAGATGTTTTGAAATAAACTCCATGTTAGGATTTTTCAAATCAATTGATAAAAAAACAAACACATTAAAAAACCCAAATATGACAGGATGTATCATCAATGTTTCCTCCAGCACAAGAAAAGCAATGATGGAGCTTTCAAATTAATATGCTAATTGGAATTTTGTCTGCTTCAAATTTCAAATTATCTTTTTGCAAAACAGGGATCTATTCTTCAAATAGAAAAACCAGTAGGAAAGAGGTTTTCCATCAGAGAAACATTTGAAAATTAGTCTGAGACAAATTATTGCCTCCCATGAAGAGATGGGAGAGATATTTATGTTCTGGGTGCCAAAAGAAATTACTAAATTACTGAAGAACAGCCTTCTTGACACATCCATATTTAGTGCATGTACTCAGTCATAAGGGTGATCTGTGTTAGTTTAGGCTGTGATGCTTGTAACATGTAAGAGTGTGACAGTCAAATGCTCTTTGAAAACATAGTAACTTGTGTCCCTCACAAGTAGAAAGCTGTGGTTTGAGAATTTTTATTTTTTTTCCCTTGGGAGACTGAGATTCAACTCACTACCTGCTTGGATTCTGGTGTTCTACTATGGGCAGGTAAATTTCTATGGCATAAAAAGATAAATGTAAGACTTTTCTTTCATGTAACTGGGCCAAGAAAGATGTTGTCCTTATGCTACTTAAACAAATATCCACTCAATCTTCAAAGTCCATAATCCTGGAATGCATCTTTTTTTCAATATTTTCAATATTAGAGTTTTGTTGGGTTTTTTTTCAACCTTTGAACATATGCTTAATTTTCTACATTAGCTAAAGCCCTACTGCTGTCAATAGGACAAGAGTGTGTCACCAGATGCTTTCCCGAATGAGGGTTTTATCTCAGCTAACTTTGTCATCATAAATGGGGTTCTTTTCTATCATAGGAAACATCTCCTTTTGGAGGTTTTCTCAGAGACTTGTCTTGTCTCTTGTTACTTGGGAGAGGAGACCTCGCTAAATCCCTTCTTTCAGGTGGTTGTAGGGAGTGATAAGGCGTCCCCTGAGTGTCCTTTTCTCCAGGCTAAGCAGCCCCAGCTCCCTCAGCCACTCCTCACAGGTTGTTTGTTCTCCAGGCCCTGCACCAGCTCTGTTGCCCTTCTCTAGTCATGCTCCAACACCTCAATCTCTTTCTTGTAGTTATGGTCCCAAAACACAGAGGTGTGGTCTCACCACTGCCGAGAACAGAGGAATTACCAATTCCCTAGTCCTGCTGGGAATATATCCCACCCAAGACTCAGTTAAGGTTTTCTTTTTGCTTTCAATGAGCCTCAATGATGCTTAACAACCATTAAATCATGTAGACAGAAATCCATATAACTTTGCCATTTCAAACCTCTTGGTTATCCAGCTCATGGTAGCAATACCGCTTTAAAAATGCATGGATTTAAGTAGACAACTTCTTTATTTTCTCATTCACAAGTGTTTCTTTGGCTGCTGCCAGGCCCTTGGTTGAGACCTCCTTTAAGTTCCTGCAGCATCACACCATCTTTGCTTGGGACATCACACCATGCAGAAGGAAAAAGATGCAGCTATGTTAACTAAGAAGGCTCACACATTGCACAGTGTGCTTTCCCTAATGACTCCAATCTTTCCCGGGGCTTGCTGATGGGCAGAATGCATGCTGCACCGGGGCTGCCTGGGCTGTGCTAGGAAGGCTGGGCTTAATTATTGTGCAAGTGTTTATAGATCCCCTGTGCTCCTGGCTCCCCTTGGCACTGCAAGGCATGTCCAAATATAGATAAATTGATTCCAGCCTCAAACCACAAGATAGAGATTGCTGTAAGCTTTGCATAAAAAGCACCAAATTGTTACTTCTTTTACTTATCTTCTCCTTATTCCTTAATTCTGCTCAGTCTCCCCTTCATTTCAGTGCTCTTAACACATTGCTCCTTTTAATTCCCTTCTGGGGCCTTCTGGTTATTAATTTTTGGTTAATTTAATACGATAGTTTGAATTTGATTATCAGAGAGGCTGTTACCCAGGCATGTCCCCATGGTACAGAGAAGAAAAGTTCAAGTCTAAAATGGATTTGAATGTAGCACTACTGAATTTCTTTGGATAAATGCGGACTCCATCCTAAAACTTTTATGCACTGCTAGTGCAATGTGTAGCTGACTTTTTTCCAAAATCTTATTTTTTCATGCACACATAAATATGTATACTCATTTATAAGTATACTCATTCATAAATTTACACTCACTTACGAATTCCTTGTAGTCCGCTTACAATGATAAAATAAATTCTCTTGGTATTGCCAGCTGGGATCAATACCAGAAATGCCAGGCATCTTCAAGCAGATTGGTGATATTTCAGGTCAGGCTTTACCGACCAGATTTATATATTTGGGACATTTATTTAATTCTACTAAAAGCACTATCTTTCATTGAAGTTATAGAGAGTCACACAAGTTTCCAATCTACTGTACTTCAAGACTTTACAACAGAGGAGGAAGGTACACGTAAAGTGAAATTTTTTGTTCTAAACATGATTCATCCTCAGCAGATGATTTTGTCCTGGTATATCTAATTCCTGAAGATATATCAGTAGGAGCATACTCCAGAACCAAAAAAGAGTGATGTTGATGAGGCATTTTTGAAAGAGAGAAAAAATGAGTGAGAGGTACATTCTGCATATTTCTGCAAGAGGGAAGGGACTAGGAAAGAACTTCCCCAAAGGTTAGAAATACAGACACATCTGTGAAGTCTGACTCTAAATGCTTTAGCACCCTGAGAGTGTTAAGTCCTCACCTGCATGACATTGACTTCGAGTAGACTTAAATATTGCAGTAATTACTTTTCCAAGTTCACCACCAAGTTGCACCTCCAAGGCAACTCAGTCCTGCCTGGTGATGTGCTCCAGCCTCCTGTTTTGGATCTTTCCCGAGGACATTACTGACTGTGTGGCACTCAGATTGTAGTTCGGTGTAAAAAGAAATGTCAGTGATAAAATGATTCTGTTATATAAAAACCCATGAAAAGTTATTTCAGAATGAGAGGTCAGGTGACACATCACAAAGAGGCTACAAAGCACAAACAATACTTGTCTAAACATAGACAACTCCAAGATTAAAATGAAACATAGACAACGCCAAGATTAAACATAGACAACAACAAGATTAAAATAACTGTTTGACTTTGGTTCTCCCCTATATAATGTAAAGGATTGTCTAAATGACAAATGGTTAACTAAACTATTGCAGTCCCTATCCTACAGCAGTGATAATGAATCACAACAGGGAATTAGAACCTATAAAACCATGGCATTCACTTTCCTAATAAAAGAGGATACTTTTGTTTTTCTGTGTGTCTTTTGATTTGATTTTGTTTTTAACATTTGATGATACCAAACAAAGCACTGAGTTCATGTGCAATTCAGTGGTTGATTTATTTTTCTTGTTTATATGTATATATATTTTTGGCTGCAATTTTTACCCTCTGAAATTATTTCTGTTTGCTCTTGTGGGCGTAAATGGCAAATGCTGTGCATGACAAAACCTACTAAAATTGAGTGCCCACAGTCAGGTAATTCCTCTAATAACTTTTCTCCCAAAAGATATGAGACAATCACACAGCATATGCACAATGGTAGATTTGTAGTCATTATCTCCCAAATGTGTTTGTTAACAACTAGATTCTGGGCAAGCAACCCAATATGCCTGAGTATATTCTGGCTCAAGAACTACCAATGAATGTCATAAAAACGTTATCTTATTTCATCTGAGAGAAGTTTCATTTCTGTTTTTCTCTTCTTTTTTTTTTTTTTTTTTTTTTTTTCAATTTCATTTTCCATAATACCTTCAAGCTACCATTTTCACTTAGTAGCTTATTTGGGAGCTTGCAAGGTTTGGAAGCAGAATGCAGAGTATGGGTAAGATCAATGTCATTTTTCTAGCAGAGCATTGTTGCATTTCTGTAACATGGCATTGCTGTGTTTGAGCCTCCAGTAAATGAACATCACACTGTAGCTCAGTAAACAATTTCATGTAATACACTGCTGTAAAGTTTGCCAGGGAATTAACTCCACAAGCAATCCTCTGATGCCTGAGAAAAGCATGTATGATCATATAAATACGTATACAAAGCTTACTGAAACTAGATGGGATTAATTCTATACAGGCACTGAGATTATTTCCTAAGATAACAGCTTTTTTTTGATAGAGAGGAGGGAGAGGTTTTGAGGTTTTTTGCAAAAACTACATGAAAGCTGAAGGTATTACACTAAGTTTAAGCTCATGAAGACAGGTTCAGAATCTGAATTTTACATCAGTTTTATCTGAGACCTAGATAATAAGATATGTTTAGGAAATTCAGATCCGTTTTGTCTTAACTTGAAAGCATTTCATACCTATAAATAAGAATTTGCTGTGCCTGTGTGACTTTCTTTCACAGCCATTAATGAGTCTTTAAGAAGTAACTCAGTAGTAAGAATTTTCAGTTGTAAGAATTATCAGCCATCATTCTTTTCAAAACACCTGGATTTTTATAACACTGCCTGATATTGCAGGACACTTTTGGATGTAGTATTTAAAAACAGCTTTCCCACCATAATGAGATGTGAAAACTTTTTCAAGGGATCCTTCATTATTGCTTTTTAATAATCATAACTGCCCAGAAATTATAATTTCATGTACAGAGCTCTGATATATGTATTTACCTATGCATGCATGACAAGGCAGATGGATGTGAACAATGTGCATGCAAGCACATGTACATATTCACGCACTCACTAGCTCATGCACTCACTAGGGAGAGTGTATGCAAGTGCTTTGTGACAGATAAACACTAAAAGAATGGACTGATTTGTGTAGGAAAAAATTGAAAATACTTCCATTTCTTTTGCTCTTTCAAAAAGCCAGCAAGAATTATTAATGGTCTAAATTATGAGACGTGTTATTATTATTATGTTATTATTATTGTTACTTCCTAGTAAAATAGTACAGAGAATTCAGTTTTGTAGCAAAAGTGAGAGCAAAATATTAGGTCACTCTTTAATAACTGACAGCTTGCCTGTCTAAGGAAGACTATAGAATAACAACAACCTGCCGACAGACTCTATTCCTTGTAAATTATTCTTATGCTGTTTTAATTTATAGTAAACCATCGAATTGAAACTCCTTGGAATTCATTCCTCTGCAGCTGAAAATGTCAACTTTTTCACAAAACAAGCAAGCAGGTAGATTTGGGATAGAAAAATAGTGCTGAATTTGAAGTACTAGATTATAAATAAGTTATTTTTGAATATTCTGTAATATTGTTTTGACTCATTTTTCCTATGTTTGCATCAATTTTCTTCTGCTGTACTTTAAAAAAGTTTTAATACAAAGTCTGTGGGGGGCTGTTCCCTGTATATCAGGCACTGTGCAAATGTGATGAGAAAGAATACCTTCACCAAGAGGCTTTCAGTCCTACCTGGGATTTCTGAAAAGAGCTGGCTTCTACATCCCACAGCTATTCAGCAGCTCCTGTCATGGTTTTATTTAAATCCCTCGGGAAAGTTCACCCCAGATTTTATCCAAGACGGATAAAGAAGGGAAGAACAACAGGTTGGGAGTTGAGCTAATGGTACCTGATTAGGAGATGCTCTTTAGCACCAAAAGGATATTTAACTGCATAGAAGTGTGGTATCTTGTAGCGTAGGCATATTCAGGGTGCTGTATCCAGAGGCAGTACTCTTTCCTCATTTTCAGATAATCCACCACAGCTCCATCTATTACTGCTCTTCTTTGGAGTAGCAGAGTGGGTTTGAAGCAAACTGCCTGGTTTGAATGGACCACATCCAGAAGCTCCACTTTCAGTCCACAAAATGCAGCCCAAACTCACAGGCACAGGATGGTCCAAAACATTTATTTTGCCACCATACAGGTTCCTTTTCATCTCCTTTCCTATTGAAAGTAATTTTGGCAGAGGCATTTCCTAAGAAGAATATTTCCTTGCAGGGACTGTGCTGGTTGAATCTCATGTGAATTGTTTAAATTTAAATGGAAAATAAAAGAAGTCAAATTTCTGCTTTCCAGGATAAAATGTGAAGGAATACAAAAGGAACAAAGCTAGACAATATATCTTAGTTAATATATTTTAGTGGTTCTATTTCCTTAAATGACATATATTGATCTAATAGCTTAAGAGTGAGAAAAAATGTTAATGAAACAGTTTCATCTTCATATATTTTTTAATACTAACCAGAGTATTTTTGTGGCATTTATGATATCATTCAGTGAGGATAGAATTTCCTGAAATTAAATAACTGTTCCTGCCATTTTTAATTTTATGCTGTTCTGTTTTGTTCTGTTGTGTCTTAGCTATTGTTGATTAAAGTGAATAGAAGTGGCTTTGTGTAGTAAGAGGACAAATTAAATATATATATATATATCAGAGACTATTTCATCCTCTGTATCCCAAGTGGTTTATATTCAGGAGTTACTCTATCATTGAAATGGATTGGCCCAGTTGCAGAACAGTGGGGAGCCAGACCAGGGTCAAGGGATACTGAGTAGTTGTGATGTGCCTGTCAGAGAGGTCTAATCCAAACCCCCTTGGACTCCATCCTGCATTTCAAACATCTGTAAAAACACATGCATGTATAGTACTTTTAACTACACCATGGAAATAAGAAAAGTCTGTCTCTATTTAATCTAAACTGGGCTTTCTGAATAGATTTTTGGCTCTGTAACTTTGTAGTTAAATTCTCTGTCTTTTATTTCAGAGGTGGAGAGTTCAAAGCCCAAGGGGTTTTAGTTTATTAGGAATGCCTCATATCCATTATTCGTGCAATTTCAAACAGATAGCTACATTTTCAACACCTAATTAATTTTGGCATCCAAGGGTACTCACCACATTTTAAAAATATATTTACTCTTTCTTTTATTTAAGCACATACTCATTATAGTTATGAATTAATGAAATTTGAAGAAAAAATAAAAAATAAATTTATGCTTTGTGTCAGGCACATCTGTATGAGTAACAATCACAGAGGTCAAAAAAAAAGCTGGCTGGGTACACACAAACAAGCAGATAACAGATATTTTTATGGCCAAGAAGGAAACAGGAGCTTTCTCAATTTGAGGGGAAAAACCCAATAGTTTTTCTGTAAAACCCTACAGATATCTCACTTGTCAGAGGGCTAATACAAATCCCCCAGTAACATTGATGGAAAACTTTAAATGGCATTCAAAGGCCTTTAAATGAGGCCTTAAATCTCCTCAGCGTGGGCTACTAAAAGTCTCCCATCAATCAGTTTGTGACTGTGAGCTTGTTTATTCCTTCCTGTTGTGTTCCTGTGTGAACTACCAGCTTTAATGCTACTGAGGAAACTAATTACAGAATCATTGTTTCCCCAGCAGCAGAACTGGAAACTGCGAGTGAATAGGTCTGTGACCAGAGGAAATGGACAGACATTGCTTGAAGTTGATGCCTTGTGGGTTTTTTCCCAATTATTTCTGCAATCCCTCTGTCGCAAGAGAGAGGGGCAAAGGACAAAATAGTTTCACAGTTGAGTATAGTGAATCTCGAGCAAACAAGCTCTAAACCAGACCACATGATAAGGAAAGGGAATGTACTCCTGGTCTGGAGCTAGCCCACACCCAAAGTCCAGGTGGCTGCAGTGGCCAAGGCAGTATTTCACTGCTTTTGCCCTGTTTTACCACATTTGCCATTCTCCTGAAGGAGTGAGAGAAGGTGTCTTTGTTCTTCATCCCTGTCTGCAGATATTAGGTCACTTTGTGCTGTGGAGCCAGGTGATGCATACTTAAGATGCATACTTAAGAACCCATCAGGACTCATAAAATATTTAGATCTGTTCTCACTTACGCCAGGCCTTATCTTCAATTTCCAAATTCACAGAGTGACAAGAACTAACTATGTACAGAACTAATGCAAGCAGCTTTATTTGACATAGCTTAAGGAGGTGGAAATGCAGAGTGTCATTTTACCAATATCCAATACTGCTATGTATGCCATAGCCACTTAGCAAGGTATTGCTCTTTTGAAAGCACATTGATTCCATCCCTCCTTCAAAGACACAGCAGAGAGGTCGTAAGCCCCAAAGGTTCTGTGGGTTTTCAAATCTCCTGCAGGTGTAATCCATAGAGGAACTCTCCAGAAGAGAGAGCCTTACATCCCAGAGCATTGCATCCCCAAAAAGGGGAGCTGAAGATGTTTGTTCTTGGATTTAGGCATGGCAGAGACAACAGATAAATAAGACAAGATATGAGTTTTACAAGTGTCATATCATTTCATTCCCTTTAATTCTGCTACAGTACAAGAGCTCCTCCAAATCTGTCTTTTGAAAGGCACATTTACAGGTTCTAACAAGTTCAGAAGCTTGGTGAAGGAGTCTCATTTTTACAGGGAAATACACAATATCATGGTGCACGCCTTGATGTCTGGGGACCCCACTTCTGAAGAGTGAAAGGCAGTTCACCTCACTGCTCTGTGTCTTGGCTTTCCCACTCTGCACACACGAACAAGAGAACCAAACTTACTCCTTTTTCATGTCACTTTGGAGATCTCCTGGTAACAAATGCTTTAAAATAACTAGATTTGCCAAGGATCTCAGTAGTCAACCCACTGTGACACAATGCTGTTCTCTGTTATTCTCTGTGTCAGTGATATCTCTCGTAACCTATGCCCCTTAGGTATTTTGACTTCTATAAAAGCAAGTATCTTTAACCTCTACGGAAAGCCTGTAATGACATGGGCTATCTTTGAAAGCAGAGAGTGAGTTAGGGAAATCATGGTTTGTCATACAATTACTTTGCTGTATAACTTAAGTCATTGAAAACCCATTTAAGAAAAAAAATATCAAACCCCTTATGTTTTACCTAAATTTTAAGCTTTTTATAGTCCAGTCGTTGTCAGGTGATATGCACAAAAATGAAAGACATAGGAAAGCAAACCTGTGGTAGCATTATGATTCTTTTTGCTCCTTCTTGTGATGTTTGATTACATTGGGCAATTTCAATACATTTAGCAAGAGGGTAATGGCATCATAGATATTCTATTTCTGGAGGTTTTCTGAATAAAAAAAATTATTGGAGACTTAGATCAAATTAGACATTAATGAATCTACATCAAAATATGGATACACTAGTCTTAAAATTACGGAATCATAGTGCAAACATGAGACAAGCAATATCACTTTATCATCCCCAGAACACCCCATCTTTTATTTCAGCCTGGAAACTGCATCTCAGTTGACTGTCAGCTGACAGACCTCATAAACATGATGGAGGTGACCTTGGGTGAGACACTTAACTTCATTTTTCATTTGAAAAACTGATATTATAATAATAGTAATAATAATAATAATGAACTAATATGTACTTCATGGGGGGGTAGCTTAATTAATGTTTATGAAGTACTTCCAGATGAGATCTGATGATGAAAGCACTGTGCAAGTGCAAAGTATTATTATTTTTTATTATCGCTTACGGCTATGTCATTGGTGAAATAGTCCAAACCCAATCCCACACAGACTCACTTCTGCGCTATAAACCCTGATTATCTTCATGCACAGACAGCTAATACTTGACTTGTCCTGATGACATTAACTGTATCAATGGTCTCTTTTTCATTAATTTTATGTTCCAGTTTTTGACCTACGCCTCCATTATATTTTTGGCTTTAAATTAAAATTATTTGCTCCAGTAACTAATGAATGGAAGAAAAAGCTTTTTTAGGTATTAAATCATAGGTTTAGGTGGCAGCTATCATACTTTTATAATTTAAATTACTTGGGCCCATAAATATCATTTAAGCTTTCTTGAAATCTATGGGGCGATGCCAACAAAAAGCAGTGGAGAGTCCAGGCACCTTCATTTTTACCATGGTGTCTGCATGGGAGAGGCTGGATCCACTTTAGCTGGGGAAGAGAGGATGGAGGCAGTGGACAAGGCAAATAAGTCCCTGCAAAGTTCCTGAAACTTAAGTGATGTTGGAGTTAAGGGGTCAGACCACTAACAGCAGATCACAATGGAGTTCTGGACAGGTCCTTTAGGTGATTTTTTTCCCCCATCTTTTGCTGGAGTCCAGAAGACTGACAGTGGAAACTAATACCTTAGGACTCATGGATCATTGTTCTTGGTGTCCCTCTTTGCCATATGGGCAAAGAAATTTTTTAATTGTTATCACAGGACTGAGATATTAATTTGCCAAACCACTTACAGATTTATCACAGGTTATTAACACTCTCACTTCCCAGAAATTTTGTGGAGGATATTACAAACATTGCTCAGGCACTGACCCACAAATGGCCAACATCCAATTCCTTATTTCTTCCATGAACTAGAATTACTGCATTTCATCTGTACGGGGAAGATGACAGGAATAGTAGAGCAAGTGGTGCCAAAAGCTTGACACTCTTTCATGAGCTTAAGAAAGGTTTCTTTTTGGAATGCCGAAGTACACCAAACTCTGGAATTAAACCAGCTAAGCCAAGTCCAGAACTGAGCCCTGTCCTCTGTATGAATGCACCAGCCTGTTTGGAAATAGCGTGTTAATCTCTAATACAGAGCTCGTAGGTCAGTCATGCAAACACCTTGTCTGGAGACACTTAAGGTTTTTTCAAGGGAAGGAAGGATATGGGGAAAGATAGAAAATGACAGACTAATCAAGGTTGTGAGGAAAGCAAACTTGAATGCATAGAGTAGTAGAATCAAGCTCCTGACCTTTTATCCAGTTTGCTTTGACACTGAAGAGCTTTCAAAGAGATTTGTCTTAAGACAGTAGCAAACAAAAATCTCTGAAGAAACTCCTGAGTGGCAAACTGAGTTCCTGACCTGTGTCTGGTGTATTTGCTGTCTTATGGATTCCAGCTGCTCTGTGTGAGCCCAGTGCCATACAAGGATTCACAGAAATTACAGAGCAAAGCATTTTAACAGGAGACACTGCCAGGCATGCTGATGTTGGCTGAGTAATTTCTTCCAGCAGAAAGGAAGAGTGGATCCTACTATTGCAATGTCAGTTCCCTTCTATGCCAGCACACCTGTAGGAGGGTTGGATTTTGTGGTAAAATAAGACTTCCTGTTCTTCCTGAGTGCAACAATGAAGTCTCGTGATGGCTGTCAGTGCTCCTGGATTGGCCTTTTTGTTGATGTGCCTACAGTAGGACTTTGTTGGGGATGGGGGTAGGTACGCCAGGCTTCATAAAGCAGCAAATTTGAGAGTGTAACAAGAGCCTCTGGATACCCTGTTTATCTAGATACTCTCAAAGATAGTCCAAGTGTTGGCAGCACCCCTACTGTTACTAAGGGTAAGTTTTTTTAAGGGTCACAAGATTTGATAAATGATCTTTCCCCTACCACTTCTCTGTGTGGGGAAAAAATTACCTTCTTGCTGAAAATACACAAACAAATGAGGTTTCGCAGTCTTAGAAATGACAATGTTACAGATTTTTACAGTCAAGTATAGGTAATCACAGTGTTTGGGTTAGCTTGCTTTATTTTTTTTTTCTTCAAAAGCCATCATATCTCTTTAATTTGTCTCAGATTTTACCTGGGGTCTTGTCGCACCAATTTACAGTTTTCCTGTTGCCCTGTGTTCTCAGTGTTTCAGGGGCTCCTGGGAACTTTATTTGTGCTGTTCAAATGTTGACCGAAAGGGAGTGAGGAAGGAAAAGATGGTCCTTTTTAATCTCCAATGGCAAACACTCCTGGCACCCTGAGAGACACACAAAGCTGACTGAAGGAAACAAGACAAGATATAGAGATTGTCATTCTCTGCACTAACAGTGTAAAAGGGGGCAGGGGCTTGCTAGGGGAGCTTAATGAGCTTGTTTCCATGGCAGCCAGTTTGCAAATCCATAACTAGCTGCAACCCTTGTTAAGAAAAACTTATTAACAAAGATCTGTCCTGAAATCAGGGGAGGTATCAAAAGGCGCTGTACTGCTTGCAAAGCAGTTCTAACTGGAAACTTTCCCACTTTATCACTTTCCTCTTGCCCTTTTCAGTGTACCGATTTCCTTCCAATATCATAGATTATTTCAAAGTAACGGAGATGCAGAAAAGGCTGCATGCGAATGTGTGCTACATATCTGCTAGAAAGAAGACTGAGAGCTTGAAGAATGCAGGACAAATCTTTCTCCATTCTGTATCCCCTCATAGACAACAGGATTTAAACCAATTGGCATTCAATGTCCCTTTCTTCTAAAAATGCTAGGAAATCAATTAGAATCTTAATTTTACAATCATGTCTGTAAGTAACCCTTCCCTCTTTTTTGTTCTCTTGTCTTGCTCTTCCTCAGCAGAGTTCGTGAATTTTTGCATTCTCAAAATCCTCTGCTGCTTTTCAAAGTCAATTCCACACCATTACCCCCAAGCTAAAGTGCCATAAAGAAATGCCATATAAATTATGGGTTTCCAGTATTCAAGTACAAAACTGAAAGTTGAAAGTTAAAATTTAGAACAAGAATTCAGCAAAGGAAAGAGGTTTGGACTACACACTTCTTACTCTGTGTCAGCTACCCCTGCCTTGACTTTTCCTCCAAAAGAGGATGTGTTCCTTTGCAGAAGGATGTGGGCAAACCCATGGTTATCAGCTGGAGCAGCTGGGGCTTTGCAAGCTGCAGGCAACTCTTGAGGTTAATGGCCAAAAGCAAGTTTCTGTCTTCCCTCCGGAGAGAGAGAGAGTCTGATGTCATAGCTCAGATCCAGAATAGCTCCCCTAGAAGAGCACAGAAAGCCTTCCAGTGGCTCAGGTAAAACCCCTTCAGTTCTTGCACAGGTTCATTTGGCACCTTCTGTCAGCATTGTCAAACAGTTGAAGCTGAAGAAATAAACAGGTTTTTGTATGCTGTATTTGATGGAGAGAAAATCCTCTGTCGGGTTTCCTTGTTCCACCCTCAACATGGATCTTTCCTTTCTGCTTTATTTATACAGGGAACTCCCTTTGGCTTCAAAAGGGCTCTCTCTCCAGAGAGAGCACTCCTATAGCAGTTGTGGAAGAAGCAGCTGGGCCTTGGATGATTATTAATCAGTAACTGTAATTATATAATGAATATGGGAGCTTTTATGCTTCTGCAGGACACTGTGCCAAGCTTTTAGTCCTCTGAGAATTCAGCTGTGGAGCTCTACACTTCACTGTCTAGTCTCTGGGGAAAGTTTTGCCCCTTAGGAAGATAATCAGACTTGATCCAGATTTTGTTTTATTTTATTTTTATTTGCATCTGTATTAAAGTATGTTAATAGTTCCTGTTGTTTCTGCAGAGAAGCGTTTCAGACTTGACTAGTGATCATCACAGTATTCTTGTGAGCTCAAAGACAAAGTTGTAGAATTTGTTCTAGAAGACAACCTAAGGGTGGTCATGTCATGTCGTGTCAGGAGGGAAGACTGCCCTCATTAAGTGACGTTACATATTAATGGGCCTTTTGATGGACCTCTTGATAGCCTTTCTTCCATCCTGTATGCCTTTTCTCTTGACTTCTTCCATGGTCAATTCAGCTGAGGTTGTAGGACTGTGTCCCTAATCCACAGCCTCACAGAAGTACCCAATGTCTAGCTTCAAAAGTCCTGCAGAGGTCAGCAGGTTTTGCTGGGGGATGTGGCATGCAGAAGGAAGGAGACAGTGGGACAGGCAGACTTGCACAACAGCGTAGGGAGCTAGGACCAATGCAGGTGCTCCCCTGTGGCTAAAGTCACAGAGAAAATTAATTGCAAAGAAAAGATTTGAACTTGTTTCTCCCAAGCCTCTGGGTTATTACCATCTGCAAGAGAATGAGCACTGAAAGTACACACGGACCTCAGTGCTCACTCACCTCCAAATGGGCCCCCTCCATGTCCCATCACATTAAGAAATGTTGCAAGCTCTTTGCAGGTATGGGCAAACAGGTCTGCAGAGCTCTGCAGGGATGTCCCTGCAGCCATTTCAACCTGTTCCCTGAAGGCTGCCTCCATGGGAGAAGAGGTGTGTCAGAATTAGGCAATTTAGGCTCTTTGGTGGTTTTGTCCAGGCGTCCCAGACAGAGCACACAGTTTTGCTGTGGTGCCATGTGATGTCCCTGAAGTGGCACCTTCATGGCTTAACAAGGACAGTGTTGAACTCAGTGCCAAGCTGAATTGCCGGTTTCTGACTCATTGACAGGTTTAGCTATGACTGGGAGGGACATGAACCTTTTTGTGGAATACTAAAATGTCCAGTGCAGGTCTCAGTATGTGTTTTCTAGAGATAGGCAGGCTGATACCCAGATGAACATAAAACCATCAGTGCCAAGCAGAATTAACAGTGGTTGGAAAAAGAAAGCCAGTCAGAAATTTCCAGCATCTGAAATGCAATTACAGGACAGTATGTTTACAAAAAAGTTTTAGAACAACGTAATGAATCAGAGAATTGATAATGTTCTGTCTTCATTTCATTTTTTCTTAATATATAGAGACTTATATTATTAGGCAAAAAGGCCTCCCTGTTTGTAATGATGGTTGCTTTTGTTCCCCTTCTGTATTTGTCTTGGTTTATGGCAAGTTTGGGAAAAAAGGGTGCTAAAGGATTTCTTCTAGAAAGCAGATTCAAGTGGCTTCTTTCTTAATTGGTTCAGGAAAAGATTTTTTTTTTTTTTAGAAAATTGGAAAAATTTGTTTACTTAACAGGCAAAGCATTCACAAGCATGAAAAATTAATAATATCAAACATGAAAACCTCTTGATGTTCTGAAGAGATGGCAAATTCAGAAAGTCCTTGCTGTGGGCTGTAGCTTGGCTCACTCAGTCTCTCATCAGTCCCTCCAGTGCTGGAAAATGCCATGTCCCAGCCCTGGTGGGCCACAGGTGTGAGCTCCTGGTGCTTTTCTGGGTTGTCAGTCCAGAGCAGGTCTGAACCTGCTCTGGACTGACAAGAAAAAGAAAAACCACAGTCTGGGGAACTTCTCTGCCTCAGCTAGCTAAAAAACTAATTAAAAGGAAAGGAGAGCTCCCTCCTGCTGTCTGTCCATGCTGCAGACAACACAGTCTAGGAGAAGGAATAAAATGCAGGGAGCAAGTGAAGTTTCTGAAAAAAAACTCCACTTTTTTTCTTCCCCTTAGCTCTCAGAACTAGTCTTAAAGGTGCAAAACTTAATATCCAGCATAAGCAGAACAGACAACTGGGGATACAAGCGTCATAAAGCCACTCCATGACACCTTCACAGAAAAAGGAAACAATTGAAAAAAAATAAATAACTTGATCATTTCTTGACTCAATATTTGCAGTGAACAGTTTGGGCTGATAGTATATTGTGCAAAACAAAGAGACAGACAAAACTCGATGAATACCCAGAATGGCTGAAGCCCGAGGTATTTTGGACTTGGATGCAGGAATAAGCTTTTAATTGGTGTTGAAAAATAAACTAGGCAAAGAAAGAGAATAAATAATAAATATGTCTTGTGGCTGCACAGCAAGAGGCTTCTTGTTAGCTCGCTTCTAAAGAGGTCCAGTACATCGTGTTCTTCCCACACAAGTTCCAAACAGCTTTGTTTGGACTAAGAAATATAAATCCATGTTTCTAAAACAAATCTATCTAAATATTTTTACATTAACAGCGGCACAAGAAAACCCAGCCTGTCTGTACTTTCTACACAGCAGTGATGTGTTAGTGTTATTGTTGCTATTCATTTCAGCTGCTATTATTGCTGGTGGCAGCAGAAGCCAGTCCATGGCCACTGCATCTCATCCTCTGCTGGAGGAGACCATCCCTGCTCCAGGCAGGCTGTAGCTTATAGATAGAATAGAAAATATCGTCCCCACAATTCTCCAGACTTTTTAATAAAATAGTGACAGAACTATCTTACTGCAAACTCAAGAAACACCTCTCAGGACCATAGTCCAAATAAACACACTATGGTATTTGTATGCAAGTCTAAAAGGCACGTGTAGAACTACTGCCTGTAGATACTAAAAAAACAAAAAACAAAACCAAAAAATCCCACAAAAAAAAAAAAATAAAAGGCACACAGAAAAAGAAACCACGAAACCTTTGCAAACTTGGCTGAAAGCACTTAGTCTGCTTAAACAATTGAGAAAAAAAATTAAAATTAGTCCTTCCACTGAAGAATCCAAAAAGTAAGACTTAATCTAACTCTACAGTTTTTAAGGTCCCCTTAGAGTCCAAGCTGTGTTCATAAGAAATGACATTTGCTGATCAACTACACTTATAACACATGAAATGGCTGCAGGGCAACAGTGATGTAGTTCAGTTGGTCTGGTGAAGTGGGGAGTGATGGAGTAAAAGTATCACTACACACCCAGGAGTGCATTTATCTCTCAGTTTCCCTGCAAGCCCATTTTCTCTCCAGTTAAAAAGTTCATCTGCTTCTTAATAAAATCAGTAAATTAAGAAGAATAATTCCATCTCCTTTATTAAAAAAGCTGTAAGATATCTCATTTATTCTGAGTGTTGCAGGCATGAAACTTAAGAAAAATAATTTATTAGAGATGGCTGGATCTTTGGAACAAAACACTTTTATCTTGAAAGGCGTGCTGATTTTTCCAATTAAATATTTAGCAAAAAGTTGAACGTATTCCTATTATTTTTCAAGCCTTATAAAAAGTGTTACTCCATTAAAAATTAAGATTTTTAAAATGATTATTGAAAGTGATTAGCAGAAGGGAAAATATCCATAACCATTAGACTTGATTTCTTAATAATGTCCACAGAGAAAATCTGCAGGTAAAGGTTATTAAAAAAAATTGATGGAATGAAAAATTGCCCCAAACTTTTCAAAAGAGAACAATTTTACTTCCTGAAAGCTTTTGTGTGCATTTGTGAGTAGGCAAGTGAAACTTTTAATGGTTTCCTCATGCTTTCCCCAGAAAATTCAACTTGTATTTTAAGCTAAGGGCTTTTCCAGTTATTTGTTACATATAGAATTGCTCTTCTATGAGGTAAAATATTTTTTCAGGATAACTGGAAGAGGGAAGAAAAGAAAAAAGATGCTTTTGTGTATACCAAGAAGCATCTTACTATCATAAATGAGCTAATGGATCCAAGGCATATCTGAGATGGGGATTTGTATCACTTGCTTTCAGGCATTTGAAAATTATGGTGGTTTAATTCTTTCTATAACCAATGGAGGGAGACAAGAGTCATGGGCTGACAATCCACTGTCTTCAGGACATACCTCCACTCCTAGCTTGGCTGCAGGTGGAACCTGGAAAAATTTAGCTTTCAAGTGAATTCTTCTTTGTCTGCTTCTCTCTAGGCATTCCTACCAGCACACAGGAACCTCTGCCTTTTTCAATAGTGGAAAAGAGGTGATCAAAGCTGCTTGAACAACAAAACAAAAAGACATTGTTGGATACATACAGCAAAAAAAAAAAAAGGGTAATGTTTCCTGGCTGTGGACATAAGTGAATACATCTGTTTTATTTAGATGGTACCAATTTCTACTGACTCAGAGCAATTCTCAACTGCTTTTTTAGCTGTCACCCTAAATTTATGGCAACTAAATATGCAAATTATTTTTTTTTTTTAATTTCCCAGCACAGCAGTAATTGAAATCTAAGGATTTTACATCTTTGGTGTGATCACGGTTCAGAGCAACAGATAAAGCAAGAAAATGGCTTAATTCCATAAATAGAAAAATTGCATGTAATCTTAAAATGTACTCTTTATTAATGAAAAGTTCTTACACTTGGGAATGTACTTCACAGGATGACTCTGAATTGTTTGCATCTTCTCACCCTGCAATATTATTCATATATGCCTTGTCTCCCCTTCAGTCCATCTTCTCCTCTGCAGATGACATTTGTTTGCAAAAGAGAAGCAGCAATGAAGTTCTGCCTCCCTTTAAAATGGCAATTCATAATTTTGAAAGAGACCTGCCATCAGCAAAAAAAGAATCCACCTCCCTGCTATTTAGTTTAATTTCATGCAAATCTTGTTCTCTTCCCAGGCTTTAGCAAGCAGATCTGGACAGATCTGGCCTTTTGTTTTTACTTGCAGCTTGTGGTGCCATACAGTGATGACAAAACCTCAGCTTAGAAATCAAAACCCAATCTGTAGTCTTGAACTTTTTAGAGCTCCTGCTCACTGAGCTGTGTGTAACTCTCCCTGTGTTATCTGGCTGAGTCTGCAGCAGCTGCTGCTGTGGAGCTGCATGGGAGGCACACAAGGTGTGGTGGTGGAGTTACTGCAGTGAGTCCTGCCTGATGGGCTGTGAAGTCAGCGGATTTCCATCCTGTGGGCCTGTAGAAGAACTTTCCTCTACAAATGTGCTGAAAGAGCAGCAGTTCTTCCACCATAAACCCTGGGCATTTTGGTTTTGATCTGCAAAGAGAAAGAAAATTCTAATTTCCATTTAATAATGCAGGTGAAAACACTCAGGCAAAGCCAGCAGTTTATAATCTGTAATAAATATACACTCCCAGAACAAGCTATATTTACAAGGAAAGTTTGACATAGGATTAAGGAAGGGAGGGATGAAACTTCACATACTCATTCATGCATGACTGCAAATAGGAAAGCCTTTGCTGATTGTGAGTGGTCCTGGGATTTGTAGCTGCAGTTTCTAAGCAAAGCTAAACACTTCAAATGTTAGCTACTAAGTCCACCTGCTTAATCTTACCATCATCGGAAGAACATGTCAGGGAACTTTATCAGAGACTTGGACTTCTGTATAATATGTTTTTAACTGTGGTGGAAGAAAAGATACTACTACCTGAATTTTTGGCCATATAGTCATTTATTTCCCTCTCATCTTCCCTGATAGCTTTCCAAAGATAACTCATCCAAGTTACTCAGAAAGCAGTCTTGAGTCTCCTTCCTGTGTAGAGAAGCTGATCATATAGCAACCTTTGTGTCTTCTGTTTACAGTAACATCTCATTAGGTATTGTAAACCCTAGATTGTTCTCCTGAAACATGAAAAAACTTCATTCCTTTACCCTCCATCCTGAAAGGATATGTGTGAGTGCAAGTACAATACACTTGGGTTTCTGCTAGTGGATAATCTTACTGATAGTTTGGTAGCCCTAATAAAATGTTGATGTACTTTTAGAATAACAGCTGCTATCCTTAACTGGTCCCAAAGCATTTAAAAATATGATATCCTTTTGTTTATAATTTGGTTAATCTTCCCAGTTAAAAAATCATTGCTAGACTAATGTACCCCCACTTCTCAAAAATCCCATGAAAAGCCCTGTAAACTTCTGTTGTGGTCTAACCCCAGCTGCTAATGAAGTATCCCCTGCCAAAATCAGTATAATTTAATAACCAGGCAATAAACAGCAGCCATGGCTATATCCAAATCCTCTCTCTCTTTGTATTGCTCTAAAACCAATAACAGTAAGCAGTTCAGTGTGGATGGTATTAAAGCAGATTAGAAGCAGCTGTTCACAGGGGCTGAACCAGATTTGCAATGGACATAAATCAGGGAAAAAAAGAAAAGATCAATGACTTTAGCCAAGTGTGGTGGACACCCTCTGAAGGTTTGGGCTGCTGCTTTGCATGTCTGGTGGGTTTCTGCTTACTATTTCCTATTTTAAATGGCTTATAAGTGACTTATGCTTTGGAGAGAGAAGGCAGCAGCAGTCAGCTGGTTTTGTTGGACAGAATTTGTCAAGGTTATTACCTTGAATGGTTTGCATCAGTAAATTTAGGGAGAGATAATTTTAAGGAGTTACTAGTGATGACAAGAATTTTTTCCACTGCTCCCCAAGAAGTAAAGGCACTTCCCATGTAAGCAATTTAGCACAGTGTCAAGCTATTGTTTAATTAAACAGGGATATATTTTGGGGATGATGATGTATGTGAGAAAGATCTGATATAAGAGAAGAAGCAAAATATAGCTGTACTTTTTCTTTCAAGAAGCTCAAAGGTTTGCCCTGTTTTTAGACAATGCAAAAGTGGGGCTTATTTTCACAGAAGACAACTCCATTAAACAAACAGCTAATCCTGCTCACTTCATCAGTCTGGAAGTATTTTAACATTGGTATAAAAACCATGAAGCATTTCCAACAGCAGTAACTGATATCTGCTTCTTACTGTATACTTTTCTTATAATCTCTGTGATACCATTTTAAAAAGTCTTTAATGTGCAACTACAACTGTTTATCATTTTACTAGATTAGATATTTGCACGTGATGAAGAGGACTCTAAACTTGTAGGCTAGGCCAGACCTGAGAATAGGAGCGGTTTGGGTTTTGGTGAGGGTTTATTTGTTTGGTTTCTTAGCATCTTAAGGATGGGACCCTTTACCATGTGGAACAGAAGAGACTTGAACTGTTTCTGTGAATTTTGGTCATGAGAGCTTAAGTCAGAAGGCGAATCTGTGCAACTGCAGCTTATAAATTTCCTGTGTAGCTTTCCACAGGATTATTCAGATGGGAAGGGATGTGGGGCAGTCTTTAGCTGAGCTTAGTGCAACTTGTCCAGGGCTTGACTGAATTACGTCTCAGGCTTTCAAGAATGAAGATTCTGCAATCTGTGTGCAGCATTTTAGAATGGTTAATTATCTGCATAAGGAAGACCTTGTCTAATATTCAGTGTCAGTCTGTCCTGGTTCAGTTTAGGAGCCCTCCTTTTCTTTTCTCTCTATACATCTTAGGGAGGTGAGGGTATGATACAAATCCCTCTTCTTGGTAACCTCCTCCTAGGCACAGGGTCACTTTTATGTCTTCCCTAAGCTGCCTTCTGTTCAGGATAGAGTTGATTCCCATGCAACTTCACTCAGTCCAGGAATTACACTGGTTGGGTTTGGTTTTGTTTGGTTTTGACTGGGGTGATGGGGTTGAGGAGGAGTGGTTTCAAACTGACCAAAACAAAAATTTCAAAAAATATGACCCCATTCTGTCCTTCTAAGTAATCTACTGCATACACCTGTCTGTATATAAATACAAAGATGTGTAATGAGAAGCAACGGTAAGCCCATTGTTAATCTTTTCATCTTGTATCTTTTCCTGTCCTTTGTTTTTTTAATTGTATATTCTTCAGAAGCTGAAGTTTCTAATTTGACTCTAGAAAACTTAAGCCAATTAGGTGTGAGCACAATAGAGCTAATTATTAGAAACATCAACATTGTTTTATGACAGCAAATTCCTTCCAAGAACAAATAACATTATTTCATTCTCTGCAACTGTCCCCGGCCTCTGTCACTGGATACAATGAAAAGTCATGGGATTACTTAGCCCAAAAAATAATACTTAATCCAATTGTAGCTGAAGAGAGGTTTTGAGGTAGATGGAATAACTGCATTTTTCATACACTATTGTGTTGTATTCCTCACAGCAGTGCAAAGAGGAGGCCAGAGTATGTTTGTATACTTGTTTTTTTGCACCATTAAGTTGATATTTGGTAGCATACAAAAGCAGTTAAACGATACGGACAGGGCCTTGATGGCCACTGCCTTACAGCTCAGCATAATATAGAGCTATTTCATGTGACTATGACAAAAAAAATGGAATGAATAATCAGATTTTCTTTCAAAAATAATGCACCTTTCAATATTTTTTGACCCAAAAAAATAAAAATATTGCAAGTATTTGAAATTATCCAAAAATTGTCTCACATTCCCTGCTAAGTTGCTGTGTGTCTTTGACATTAGAGCTAGAAAAGACAGGACATTTCACCTGCTGGATGAAAATAATTGCCCTCTTTCTATCAGGACCAAAGAAATAAAATCAAGATATTTTTTGTGAGCTGCTGCTTCTAAGAAAGAACTACCTTTTGACTTTAGAGACATTGACAGATGGTGATTCCTAAATTGGAAACCTGGTACCAGCTGTGGTCCTGCTGTCTTCAACCTACTCTCGACTCTGCATTGCTCTGTAGTGTCTCCTCTGAGTACAGTGGATCAGCTGATGGAAACAAGTTTTTTGAACACTCCTCTGAATGCAGCCCTGCAGGATGAGGGTTCACAGTGAAAACAATGTGGGCAAGTGACAATCTTTTGGAAGGCCAGCCTCAGCTAGTCAGGTTGCTCTGTCAAATTCTGAGCGTGGCACAAATAATATTTATGCCCAGTACTAAGAGCATCTCTCCATTCAGTATTACAGTACTGAACACAAGGAATGGTTATGGGGCATGTCAGTATTGTTCTGCAGAAATTACTGGCAGTAACTACTCAGTCACCTCTGATCACTGCTACATTTAACACCATCAGCACAATTCCAAAACTTTCATACAGGAGGGAAATAAAAGCACTGAACCTCACATCATCAACACCATCCAGACTCATTAGGCACCAAATTAGCGCTGTTTATAAAAATTATGATGCAAATATTAAACACGATAATCAGCTACAGCAAGTAGCTCCAGTTAGCTAATTGAGGCGATCTGTAGATTAGGCATATCTCTCCTATCTTTCACTTTCTGCAGAGTAAGAGAAAGAGTTCACCTGCACTTCAGATGAACTGGAAAAGTCCCTGTGACAGCCTAATTCTGTTCTGAGGCCTGTGGTATCTCAGCAATGAGTGCTGTTCCTCACTTGCAGTTATCTGATAAAGAAAGTACAGAATGGGGTGGCAAATTATGATGACATAAAATTAAGTGAGGTGATAAAAGTGCCGTGTGGAATAGCAGAATAACCTCAGAGTACTAAATAATTGGGTAAAGAAATGTAAGGGGGAAAAATGGTACAGATGGATGTAGAATAAAACAGACAGAGAAAGCCTATAGTAAATACTAAGTATGTGCTGATTGATACCAAAATGTCTATATATGTATATAAAAAACTTCCCTGTGTTGTAGCTTATAATTTTATGAAAATGTCAGCTCTTCACTCATTCATGAGTAAAAGAGTCGTTACCAAAAACCCAGGAAAACAAAGAAGAAAACTTTTGTGTCACAATATTAATCCACAATGAGTCCCAGTCCTGAAGAGCCAAAGATTTTCTGGTTTTAGCATCTTGAAGAATTGATGCAGAAGATTAGAAAAGGTGCAGAGAATAGTGATAAGAGTGGTCAAAGTTATTACTGTTTTCCATTTGAGGGATATGAAATAAATTAGGGTTCATCTGCATAAAAAGGAGATAATTAATATTGGCAGAGTATGGGGCTGTGAAATTCTCAGTGGCAAGGAGATGATAAGTGGGGAACCATTATTCACTGGTTTTGATAACACACAGATGAGAGGCCATCAGTTGAAACTACCAGAAAGCAAGTTCCTCCTATATTGCAAGATTTTTTTTTCTCACCTTTCAATTCACAAAGTGTCGTTAAATACAGAGGTAGGGCTTCTGCCTTAGGAGGGTTTTGAAGTATGTGTAATTGGTTCTGGGCCAGCTCATAAAAAAGAAACATGATATGTTTGCTCTGCTTTTAGGCTTTGGCTTTACTATCCATGGCTAGACGTTACTGGAGACATTTTAGGGGGCTAAACAGACCTTTGGCTTGACTCGCTCTCTTGTTGTTCTTAAGTACTAAAAACCGCTACACATTTGCAGATGAACCAGAATCAAAACTCTTGTCCTTTCTATAAAGGCTTGAAACGAACTTTTCCATCGTAACATGACTGGCTTGAGAATTCCCGGTGTTTTGCTTCAAGCACTCAAGACGCTACATATAACTGCTATAGACCGATAACTGCTCTAGAGGTCCTAAAAACCTCATCCACTATATAAACTCATTCCTTGCCTCTTCTCTAAAATGTAGTTAGTTAGCAGGAGTTAAGGTAGACATGATGTACTGAAGGGAAAACTCTAACAGTGATGTACTGAGTTTCATTTTGAAGATTCTGGGGGTTTGTTTCTTTCTTCTTTTTTTTTAATTTCAACTTTTCCTTAATTAGCATTTTAACGTGTGCAGCCTTAATATTGCTCCTATGAGCCCCTAAGTGCACTTTTCTGGCATAATCTTTACCCCATGGGGCTGCAGAGATAAAATCCCTTGTTTGTGATGCCTGCCTTGTTGAGTGTTATATGCTAGGTGCAGCAGAGCAGCAGCTTCCAGCCATCTATTTTCCTTTTGGATTAAGAGATATTTTGTGTCCCAAAAACTGGAATCACTGCAAAGACATATAATTTAGCATCAAAAGCACAGTAGGAGTTCTTGAGTGCCCTGACAGTAACCCATGTGCAGGTGCACAGCCAGAAAGAAAATACCCATGATCAATGAACCAGGCTTCTATTTCTGGCATCTGTCATTAGTTATGAATAGAATAATAATGGATTTGTGTTAGAAAACAGCTTGACAGGACACATTGCTTCATTTTCTAAGGAAAATGAAAGCAGTATAATGCTAGTACAAAAGAGAAGATCATCTCACCACAATATATCTTTACACTTAGCTTAAGGCCACGGTTCAGCTTGGCAAAATTTCAGCTATGGTTTCTTGATTTACAAATATATTACTTTTGTGCATTCTAAGCTGTGTTTTAGAGCCAAAACTTAACACTGCAAACACAGCCCAAATATGAGAAAAGGAGCCGAATTTTCCTCCTAACAGGCTTGTCTTCAAGAAAATTTTTAACCAATTTTGAGTGTTGAGGATAGACTCTGCTTTCAATAACAGTCAGTTTATACAAGTTTTATGCCACACAGACTATTACTCGTGATAATGAACAAGCTAGACAAAAAGCAGCTGGGCTTTTAAACCCCAGGTTGTTTATAGAGCTGACAGTTAAAAAAATCTCTTTATTTTTCCCTCCAGGTGTCCAAATTGTTATGAGAGTTACAAGGAGAGAAAAGTGAAACTCAGGTTGATATTTCTTCTCTTCTTCTTTTTTTTTTTTTTTTTTAAATAGTTACATTTAAAGACTAAACAAAAACAAAAGGGAAAAAAAAAACAAACAAACAAAAAAACCCCAAAACGCCAACAAACCCAAACCTTGAAGAAATTTTCCTAGGTTATGTTCAATTCTCCAAATCACCCTACTATCAAAAATCTGATTTTTGTTTCCTGAGCTGCTGCTGTGTTTGCTCACCACAGTGTCAGTTCCTAGAGTTTGGTTTACTCACTAGATAGATGTGGGCATCTGTAGGATTTCCATGACCTCAGGGGACCACAGTGTCCTGAAAGTGCAGTGTTTGAAACAAAGGGAAATTGGAAAGAAATCATAAGCTTCCCTATTTAAGGTGAATGAGTGGAAGCAAAATTTAAAATTCAGTGGCTCTTTTTTGCTATCTTTTATTTTTCCATTCCCCTTCCTCATCTGAAATGAAACCTACAAAATACTTCCACCTCCCATTGATATCCATGGTATTAAGATCCAGACCCCTTTTGTTGTTGAGTGACCCCCTAATAAGCACCTTTCCCATTCTGTTGCTAGGAGAATGTTTTCCCCTTAACATACGGTTCTTGTTATGCTGTAATTTATTGGCACACAGCTATTTGGTTGTTTAAAAAAGTTATTTTTACTGCCCTTCAGAAAGGTCGTGTATGATAATTCTTGTCCCTTTCCTTAATGAAAGCAGGTGACTGGGAACTTAGACTAAATACAAAAAGTAGTGAAACATTAATTTATTCAAATTTAGAAGGAAGGAAGAAAGGATATTTGTCAAGACAGCACAACTCTGAGATGGTTTCTCTGTTGTCAGCACAGAGTCTGCTTCCTCTGCTGCCGTGCAGCTCTTGCATACAGTGATGTGCTGCATGACATCAACAGGCAAAGCTTTCTAGTGCCATGTCATGGTTTACTTTTACTTCTTGACTCAGCAGTGTTAGTTCTAAGATTTCTTTCTTTCTTTTTTTTTTTTTTTATGAACAGAAGTTTCCTTTTATACAGAGTGTGTACACTATTAAGTCCCTTCTAAGCACTTTGTGCAGTGGTTTATTGCCATTTGAATTCAAAAATCTATTTAGATTTCTGAATTCAAATAAAAATCTAACCTCTCTGGATAGCAATTGCTCAGCAAATACTGATGTTTCCAGTGGAAAAACGTTAGTTCTTCAGCTTATTCCAGACGGTTTGCTCTTAAAAAAGTGGCCATTCAAGAAGCTTATCACATGGAAGGTGGGGGTTAAAAACCAATTATCTTTGTGCACAGTTTATGGTCTGAATGGAGAAAAACTCATTTCAGGTGTTTTATGTGTTTGATTTTGCATGGAGCATATTTTACTCTTCAATTGAAATATGAAATATTTAGTAAGAGGTATCTTGATATCCCATCTTAAATAATGTAAATCAGAAAAAGGTAATATCTGTGAAATGTGTTCAAGAGCATGGAAAAATCTTTTCTACTCTGTAGTTTTAGAAAGAGTCACTCTCCTTCCTGTACCAGGGTTGGCACAGAGGGCAGTCTGAGTGCTTTCCTTGTGGCAATGGCTACCTACACCATTCTCTGACCAAAATGCTTAATGATAGCACACATGTGCCTTTTCCCTCTGCCTCCCCTGCAGGCATGAAACCAAATACAGAGCCAAGGTGCAGAGCATGCATTGTCCTTTTGGAGATTATGAGCCTTTTAGTGGAACCCAGAAACCAGAGAGCACGGCATACATTTAGCATATGCAGCTGAAAATTAATGTATTTGCCTCTGGCCCGTGGTTACTTGGACCCCACACCAATGCATTTTCATACTTTTATTACTTTTATATGTAACAGAATCTTCTGCAAGGGTTATTGTGGGTTTGCTTGGTCATTTTCTAGTCTCATGCCTTTGAAATTAAGAATCAATGGTGAAATAAGGTCTAAACAGTCAAATTTTTTTAACATTAAGTCTATTGCAAGATAATTTGGTAACAGATACAAACAAAGGGCAACTTTATTCTGTTTTGTGTAATGAACATCAAGTGCTGATAGCATCAGATAAAAATGTGAGTTGCATTCTCTGTGCATAATTCACTCTATTAGAGGCAGTGGTGCATAACTTCAGACATTTATTCACATTCATACAACCTGATCCTATGATGATATTTATGCTTGCAGCAAAATGGAAATACTCTTTTAGAGATCAGAGTACAGATGACTGGAAAAAAAAGTCAACTTGAGGGGAATCATGGAGTTATCATATAATGATTTAACTTTGATCACAAAGATCAGAGTGTTCTACTGGAAAAGCAAACAGGGAATAGTTTAAAATATTTATTTAAAATAGAACGGGATGAAAGCCCTCCTATGACATGTACTTGCAAGCATGTTATGGGGGAAAGCATTAGAATTGCTAGTTGACGACAAACCCTTTAATTAACATACAGTAATTGGCTTAGGTATGCAGCAGTCAAAAAAATTAGTTAGCTTTTACATATTTAAGACATTAGTATATTAATCAGGAAAGAGTTTATCATTATTATCAGACCAGAAATGATGCAGGCAGAATAGTTAAGCAGAGATTAGCTAGAATATATTTCCCAGTGTAAATCAGGCTGAAAATGCATTTGTTTCTCTGCTAACCAATATTTCAGGTACCTGTTCATCAAGGGGAGAACCACTCACCACTGCTCTCTGCTCAGACGTGGAGACCTTGAACACAGATCTTTGAGGGTGACCATCCATTCCTTATCCACCCAGTTGTCCATCCATCCAATCCTTGTCTCTCCAATTTAGAAACACAGACGTGTCAGATGTTTTGCCCAAGCCCACACAGTATGTCAATTTCTCTTCCCCTATCCATCAGTGTTGTAACCTCATCAAAGGAAGCCACCAATTTTTTCAGGCGTGATTTGCCCTTATTGAAGCCAAGTTATGTCCTTATTTTTCATGTGCCTTAGGATAGATTCCAGGGGCTCTGCTCCATAGTCTTGCCAGGCACTGTGGTGGGACTGCCCTGTAGTAGTTCTGGAGAGAAATCAGCAATAAAAACATGTGTAGGACAGAGTTTTGGGCAGCTTGCAAGGTGCCACAATCTCAGCTGGCTTTGTTTTTACAGGAACACCTGCTGGGAGCAGCAGGAACAAAGCAGATGTCATCCCTGAGCTGCCCTTGTCAGGACAGGCCCCTCTGTCACACAGCAGCCTGTGACAGACAGTGTGAGTACCAGTCCAGGCCATAGCTAAGGCCTCTGTGTGCTGGAGAGCATCTGGTACAGTGGAGCAGGGTGAGGAGACGGCCATGGACATATAGTCTCTCCATCTCCTCCTGGGAATAGTTGGTACTGGGGAAAGTTGGACCACACATTTTTTGCCAGAAAATGTTAACTGCTCTGGCTGTCTGAAGAAGAACGATGCATAATCTAAACTTTATTTTCTTTTCATTTAAACAGGTTTCTCATCCTTTACTTTGGAGAGATGTAGCCCTCTTCAGACTGGTGAGGATTTTTTTTTTCTTTTTTAAAGTAGTTAATGCTTCTGCTAAGCAGTTAGGAAGCATCCAGCTGTTAAAAGCCTTTAATTGGTGAGTCTGCACTTCTTCAGCCCCTAAGGGCTAGAGACAAATAAGCATGTCTTTTAGAAGTACCAACAATAACTGCAGATGTTATTGAAGTCAAGGGGAAAACAGACAAGCTTGATTCACAAAACAACCAATTCAGATAGCACACCTATTTCTGTGAAGCTGTAAGGGTATACCCAAAATTTTCCATGCTGCAAGGCAATGATTTTCTGTTCACATTGTTTTGCACTTCTTCATTAAGACCAAGACTACTGGGAAATACATCAGTAACCCCAAAAATTGACCTGGAATATTGTGGCTTATCTCTGTTCATTACATTAGAGCTTGAAATACAGCTGTATCCTTCAATACATTCCTAACTTTCCTTAGCATAATAATTTGAGATTTGTGAGTTTCAGTGCACTGATACACATACTGAGCAGCACTGACTGAATTCTGGCTTATGTTTGGTTTATTCAAATATTTGTATCTACTTAAGTTATTTCAGAAATTCATTCTTTCCGTGACAAGCACAACATCTGTTCCTCACCTGAAATCTGAGTTCTTTGTTTTTATAGTACCACAAATTGCAAATCCTGCAGCAGGTTCTTTTAAACTTTCTATTTGAAGTTTGTACTGCTGTCTGTTGTACAAGCATAGAGAAGTACAGCAGTTGTCCTGCTGCCTGGTTTAAAATTCAGCTGAATGTACTTTGTATTGTCCTCAGGTTTTCTCTGTGCTGTAGCTGCTTTAATTTGTTACCAATTAATGGCATTGCCAAGGCTGCTTTGGGAAAATGACTGACAGAAAGAAACGGAGTCTGGGGGTATAAGAGAAAGGATTAAAGCATTTTGGAGTTATGGGAGTAATTAATTAGTGAGGTGGCTTGGAAGATGGGTGGTTAATTCCCCAGGAAAGTGCCTCCCATAATCTCTCTCTGCCTTGTGCTTATTATAACTCGTGTTCTCCCCACACCGTCAGCCGTTTCCAGCTCCACACACTGCTTGTCAAAGAGGGACTGACTATTGCCTGCCAGGGTAAGTGATGTGCAGGATAAACTGTGGCACTGCTGTGTCTTCCCTGGCTCCAGCAAGGCAAAGGATGGGAATCTCCTATTATTTCTGCTCCCATACTGTGAGGCACTTGAAGCCCAAATTCCCAGGACATCAGTCTGGCCTGGGCGGACACACTGTCCACAGAGTCAGGTTTGTTTAAGCCAGGCTCTTACCCAGTTCAATATTATTACCTGAGAGGGCGTGAACGAGACCATTACCTCAGGTGGAAGTTAAGCACCTATTTACAGCAATTACTGGATTATGAAGAGATAAAACCATAAAATGTTGTTTATGACTTTACTGCAGTCTTGGTTGAGAGGTAAGGACTTCTTCCTTAGGCTAGAGGTGTAGCCCATTAAAGCTTAACTCTGCCAAGAAAGTGTGTCCTTACTCTGTCCTTTCCTTCAAGTCTTGCTCATTGTTTGGACACTTGTTTCATTAGAAGTATCAGGGAGTGTGAATGGTGTCCCAAAGGGGTATCTCTGAAGAGTGTTTACTGCCTGAAAGATCCAAAGCATGGCTGAATAACTCCCTTTCCTTGAAATTTTTTGGAGCTCTGAACGTAATGATCTTTGTCATGTGGTGCTGTTTTAGTGTCAGGAGACTGTTGTGGGAATGCTCTTTCATCTATGTAAGACTTCATGTCAAATGAAGAGGGTTCCTGATGTGCTGATTCCTCATCCCTTTGTATCCTCCACTGTGATCACAAATCTTCATTTTTGTAAACTTTTCCGTCTTTGCAGTAATTTGCCCTTCATTTTTTCCTGCCATGCTCCTCCTGTCCCTTAGCTAAAGCAAGATATAATGTGACGTTTTTACTTGATTCACAGTACCCTTTCATGTACCTAATAATGAAAGAGCACTAGTAGTGTATCTGAGAGACCTAACAGTGGCTTGTAATGCCAAAACTCTGTGCTTCCCATGGATTCCACACAAGTCAGAAATTACGCAAATGACTTGGCAGCTGGAGTTTCTCCATCTGCCTGCCTTCGACAAATCAGATCAATTCTGTCACAATTCCTACCTAAAAATAGCGAACCAACCTATACAAAGGCCTTATTAAAACACTTTTTAAACTGATTAAGAAGGAAAAAAGAAGCTGAAAAGTGTTTCTTTTCTCAAAGTCTTCTATGTCAACATTGCTGATTTTATACATCAAATCCTAATGTTTCTGAATGCTGGTGTTGAAAATCCAAACCACAGTGGAAAATTGAACTGCGTTCTTTCTCCATCATCAGAAATAGAAGTCCTGCAATCAGATCTGAGCTGTCAGGTTTCTTAATGATGTGTGAATCAAAACTGAATCCAGCTCAGTGTTCCATGGCTGGGTTGGCTCTGCAATTATAACAGTAGTAAAATCACCATTACGGTTGTCACTGAAACAAAAATCCAAATGAAATTCAAGGAACTGCAGTGGGACCCAATATACTGAGTAGGATGAGGCTGGTTTCTAGAATGCCTCTGCTTGCTATAATCACATTTCAAGTAACAATTTTAGTGTATCCTTTGATTGTTGCTGTATTCATATAGAAATAAAATGTAATATGATGACACTGACTTCCTTGGGTAGTGCATTTCTATTTATAATAAGTTTGGAGGAAAGCTAAATATCTCTCTGGAATAACTAAACAACACCTAGTCAAAATCAAAGACTGGAACAACAATTTAACATGCTGAATAATGAGAGAAAACCTCCAAATAGATGATCCTAATCTTTGGGAAGCATTAAGCCATATAGATGTTGTGAAGTTAATTATAAAAAGCCAAAATTCTTTTAATAGGTATGAGAAGGTCTGTATAGTGCTGGTAAATGGTTCAAAGGTATGAGATTTTTACATTCAAACATGTAAGAGAACAGAGCTGCATTCCTTGAAGAATAGCTGCCACAAAATATTATACAATGCAGTACATTTTCTCATTTCTTCTTATTATGATGTGTTTAGGACTGACTTTGGAAGGAAAAGCCATATGGGATTATTCTTCTCTTATTTTCTCTCCTTGAATTTATCTGTAAAGAAGGTCTCTATGAATGTCAATGTATGTTTGTCATTGAAGACATAGTCCAACACCATCTGAATTCACAGTTTTGCATTACAAAGCACAATATTTAAAGGATTAGAATATAATTTCCAGATAATTTTTAAAAGGAGCATCTGGGAGTCCAAAAGGAATACACTAGATAGTGTTTCCTTTTGTCCAATTCTATGCCTAAATAAATGTTACACTGTGAATAAACCACTTGGATGTCATCCAAGCACAAAAGTTTTCAAACAGTAATTGCGCTATATAAGCAAATCAGAAATCCTGATACTGAATTAAATAGTACAAAGATGTTATTCATGATCAGAAATAAATGCTTGTGAAGGAGAATTTTGAGATGTACATTATCTTGTGATTTTGCTTCAAACAGAAATGTTTCATGCATGACTATATCTCCTTTTTAAAGAAAGGGTACTACCTTGAGGTCAAGCTACCATAAAAGCCTTGTTCTCAAGCTGAGTCAACTTACAATTTTTTGCTATTGAACAACTTCTTTTTATTCTTACTAAGAAAAGTTTTTTTTTTTTTTTTTTTTTACATTACCCCGAAAAAACAGATTGTGAATAGAAAGACCCTTATGGTACATGAGATTGTGTGTACCCTAGGTTCAGATAGTCTGTCAATTGCTCTTTCCTTGTCCATAAATTTTGTAACCCCATCATAGAAAGCCACTAGATTTGTCAGGCATGATTTGCCCTTAGTTGTTATTGCTCTTTATTCACAACAATCATTAACTAAAGCTCTTCTAATTAGGAGTTTTCCAGGCAAAAATGCCACCAGTTGTTGTGAATAATAGGCATCAGAAAGTGTAGAGGTAAACACAGCTGAATATTCACCTGTGTATTGCTTGTTTACGTTGCAGCAGTGACCAGGCTGTTTCCTGATGGAGAGCCAGAGACCAGGATTCAGCAGTGCAACAAATGTTTCTTTAGGGGTCCTTGTGTTGTTGAATCAAAGACAATGACAGGACGTAATATTCTACTGCTGTTAATTAGCACCAGTAGTTGAAATTTCCTCATTTATTTGTACCTGTGATTATGATGCTTTTCTAGGCATACTCTATAACATTTAATGTTGTGCTATTACCAGGTAAACCAGCTTCTTCCAGAGCATCTATGCAAAGAATCAGTATAAACTTTGTATCATGTGTTCCTGCAAAGGAGAGAATTTCAGTCATATGAACACATTTATTTGGATTAAGTTTATATTGGAAGAAACTCTGCAGTCACTGATCAACTGTGGAGGACTCTGAATCCAGACGTACCATTGATGACACAGACAGTGATTAGTGCTTGCTGTGAAAGGGTGTGGAGTCAAAGTGAAACCTCAGTCAACCATTTTGGGTTGGGTCTAGAATTCCTGTCCCTCCTGGCCAGGCAGCTGGAGCCAGAGTTATTCTCTCTACTTCTGAAAGAACAAAGCGTTTGCCTGCCCTGCTCCTGCAGGAATATTTTTGCTGAAGCTCATCCCTCTTGTACTTAACAAAACCCTTTTGGAGGAATCTGGATGTACTCATGGGTGATTTATCCTGATCTGGTTTTGGGCTACCGTATTTCTTCAGTTCAAATGACCCTCCCTTTTTCCTTGATTTTTAGCATACACTACACTTAAAATGAGCAGTCATATCCTTTGTCACCTTCCAGTCTGACAAGGTTAAAGTCTCAGCTCTCCATGTTTATTCTGAAAGAACAAAACTTTTCTTCTGCTTGTCCCACAAACTTCGTACTGAACCTTTCTGGGCAGGTGACCAAACTCGTTCCACGTACTGTCGTCAGCACTTTCCCTGTGAAGCTTCATTGCTAAACTGATGCATTAAGTTTTATCTTTCGTGTTTTTCAGATTCTGCGCTGCCTAGGGGTGTAGTTCTGAGCCTCATATGAAGTGCTAGTAAGCTCTCTTCACAGAGTAGGTAGACTAAACAAATCCTTTTCCAGGTGGAGACCAAGGACAACTTTCAGGCCCAAAAGCAACAACGTTGGACTGAAGAGAGAAACAAGAAGGATGAGACCTCATAGCCTGGAGCTGTGGTTGGACAATTATACCCCAATATGCAAATGGACTAAAACCCATTAAAGTGTGAGACCTCATGACGAGTTGTCCATTTTTTGACCATTCTAAGCCCACCTTGGGTGTAGCCCTGGCCAGGCTCTTGTCCTGCCCAAGGTGTACTCTTAAAGGCGTTTCAAAAAATATCTACTGTATTCTCTGGCTCTGTTGAGTCTCTGTTCCAGGTCAGCCTTCCCAAGGCATCAAAACACTCTCCAGCTTCAGTATTTGCAGGCTGCCTTTGCTCTCTTCTGTGCTACCTCACATTGAGGCAGAGTCTAGCCTTCATCAGCCCAAGTTTCCAAGGTTCTTCTCTTCTCTTGGGTCCAATGGCGAGACCCAGCTTGTAGCAGAAGTTCTCGGTATAAGCCCCTCTGCATCTGGCTTTGCATGTTGCATTTCATTTCATTTCATTCCTATTAGAAAGGTCAAGCACTGTTTTCTGAAATGGGCCAAACCTTGGCAATGTTGGTACCTCCCACAGTGACACTGTCAGCAAATTTCACAAAAGTACAGTTCTGCTCTTGCTATTTGAATCACTAATGAAGAATAATAATAAGTGTAATTAAGCTCAAAATAATTATGTCTACTAGATCTATAAGATTGCATACACTGGTGATGTTTTACATTATCTACAAAGAACAGTAGTGATTGTTTCCTAGTTAGTTCACTACATAACCTCTAAGAACATACGTGGAAGAAAATTGTGTACTTCTGCATGACTGCAAGGCCCAGAGAGAAGAGGAGGGTGGTCACTTATCTGCACACTAATAGGTGCTGACTAAGGTTTGAATTTTTCAGAGCATTAAGAAGGATATAAAGGAGAATTTTTTTAAAGTTTCTGCCTTCTACATGGAGCCAAATCTTAGTTAGTTACTAAGAGTATTAATTCCTGGTTCTTCTCAGATTGTTTAAATTAGCCAGTAAAGAGATGATGTGCTCATCTGAACAAATGGTCTTTGTGGTACAAAGGCTGGCAATATAGTCTGAAAGACCAAGAAGAGAGGAATACAGGTCTGCAGGGCAGCCAGCAATCTGCTCCACTCCATCTGGTTCAGTACTTAACAGTGAAATGACTTTGTAGCATAAACTCTGCTCCTCCTCTGGCATACTGGAGAAACAGGGAAAATAGTGCTGTTTGTCCACAGCCAAGGCCTGTCTGTTGTCATTCAGGATGGACATGCTAGGATTGACTGACCTGTCCACCCTTCATTACCTCTACAGCTAAAGCAAACAGGCCTCTGAAATGAGTCTGTGCTTGGAGGCTGATGCTACAGAGACATTGCTGCATTAACCTTTATGGTCACCGCATGGCTCTGACACTACTGACAAATCCAGTAGAAACAACTGAAACTCAGGAAAAGGAGTCCTGGAGACAAACAGAAAATCCAGTGACATTTCTGTTGAGCAAGAGAATGATGTCCCCTTTTGTAAGCAGACAAATCTTCTGTGCATTCTCTGCTAGGTCATGGAGAAAGTAAAGGGGTTCTCCCTTCATGATGTCATTTCTTTGCCTTCTGCACAGCCTTTAGATGTCTGTTCCTGGGAAAATGAGATCTGGTGGGAAAAGTACATTTTAAGGCAGCCTGGGGCAAAACCACATAATGTTAGTAATTTTGTTCCAGGAACCTATACACTAATTAATACTGAAGAAAATTCCAGCATGTTGGCATTGATTTTTTTTTCTTCTCCAAATTACAACAAAAGTAAAAAAAAAATAAAAGTGAAGCTGAACATACAAACAGCAAAGGGGTTGCTTTTACTTGCAGACTAATGCTAATCCAGCTGAAAAGCTGCAGCCCTTCAGTCAAGTTTGTCTCAAGACTCTTGTGCCTCTTTTCTTGCTCCTTCATGTGCTGTGATTTGTTCATGATGCAACCCTATCAGGACCTGGAAACAGAATTATTTCCCTATCTTCTCCATGTGAAAATATTTAACTAAAATTATAATATTTTTCAAATAGGAGTTTGTTTAAACTGCTAAAGGTATTTCTGACAAAAAATATTTTCAGTTTTTTCATGCCCTCCTAATTTGAGCCTGTTCAAAGAGATTAATTTGGATGGCAAAGAATCAGACCACAAATTGGTGCGCTATATATAAAGCATATTCCTTCTTTGGGAAAGCATAGTGCCCTTTCCACCATGAAATGAGAGCATTTTAATTTGGTGCCAGACAAGCCAGAGTCAGCTGTGTTTATCCAGTGTAGGAGGATGAGGATTGGTTTTGTCCCCAAACCAGTTAGAGGCCTGACGTGGGTGTGGTGAGTGACCAGCACTTGGCAGAGTGTGGCTCCGTGTCCCACAGCTGGAACCACAGCCTCATGTCTGCTTCGTCCTAGTTGCAATTTAGCAATTTGTGTTTGGTCTCCTTACAAGCATAAACTGCTGCTTTTCAGCCTCATAAATACTGAAATGGCAAGTTTTGCTGATGGTCTGTTCTTGTTCCAAGGTTTTGATCTGTCCTTTAGTGACGTTTGGGGTCTGACACTTCCTGCTTTGCATGGTGACTTTAACTGTGGGTTAGAAGCAAACATGCAGGCTCGAATCATGCCTAAGTCCTGCTATCAACTACACCTGATGTTGGCTTTACAAATCTTAGGGAAGGAAGAAATGTGGAGAAGTCACTGTGGAGACCAGGGACCTGCTTGTGGGAGCCCAAAAGCCCTGCAGGATTGCTATACTCATAAGACTCTTAGGTTTGACTATTATCAAACCTTGGATTTTAAAATAGTATTTCTGTGACACAAAAGCTGATCTTTTATTTAAATTCTGATTCTTAGTAAATGGAAATTCTGGAAGGGTCATGAAGTGTTTTGCTGTTACACGTATCTGCATGGCTTGATTCTCATTTTACTCACGTTTCTTCTGCTTTGTCTTTGAGGAAAAGCAAATGCACCCACTTTTGGCATGAATTTACATTCTAAAGACAGTCAATTTGCACAAAAAACAGTATTACTTTATGCTCTTCCCACTTCAGTACACCCAAAGGAAATACCTAACTGCAAAGATAAGTGATATTTTTCTTTCTCAGGCTTTAAAGTTGCAGAACGATTGTCAGCCTGGCAAAATGATTAACACATTGACTTTCTTTTAAACCTTAAAGAAAGTAGTATTTGTCTCCTACCTTTTACTTTTCTAAAATTCAATTCTAAAACTGAAGCCTCCAGAACTGAAGGCTGTCCTGAAAGTCTCTACCAGTACCGAAAGGGAGCCCTAAATAAAACATTTCCTGAGAACCATGTTACTATATTTTCTGAAAGAGAAAGATCACGTCATTGGTACAAAGATTTCAGTCCCTTTCAGGTAGTGTCATCAACACCTTCTATTCCAACAGGATCATTCTTTGCCAATACAACCCTAGTTTATTTGTCCTGCTTCCTGTTAAATTATCTGCCAATTCACCAGTAATGGTCCAATTACCAAGAGTCTGCTAAGACCTCACCCTTCACCCTTATCCAAGTTCTGTCCTGCAGAGAAATAATTTTTCTCTTCTCCTCTAATGAACATGTCATTCGTGTGTGCAAGCATTGCTATTATCACCTTCCTAATGACCAGAAGAACGTAAATGAAAATGTCTTTGGTGGCAGGAGCTTGTCAACTATTTTGATTACCACGAGAAGTAAATCAGTCTGAGCCTGGAATCTGTAAAATAACTTTGTACTGGCAACATTTTTTTCTTGTATTCAGCCTGAAAAGGCAGACTGTAGCCTGCTGTGTAGTCTTGAGCTGCACTGGAGAAGCACATCAGGCTTCAGCAGGAAATTACCCCAGTCAAGGGGGGGTTTTTTTGATTGTTTTTAGCCTCCCACTGATGAGAGGAGACAATATAGATTTTTAAAAATCCATTTATCTTTGTATGTCTTGAGGATAAGTCATATCTCATTAAAAATATTCATTTTCTTTTAAAAAAAGTAAAAGAGAAAGGCCTCCTTTGAAATTAACATTGTAATTAACTATAAGTAAATAGGAGAGGTTGTCAGGACTTGTAACAGATGTTCCTTACTTTTATGTCAACTCAGCTTGTAGCACTGCTGATGTGTGTCATGCTGGAGAAATTAGTGAGAATCTGTTCTGAAATCCAGCCTGGGGAGAAAGAAGAGAACAATCTGGATGTATGTATTTGCTCAATATTTGAACAATATCTTCTGTTTACTAACTATTCTTCACAAAAACAAAGAAACTCTTGATCCTTTATAGCTGTGGTAGCTGCTTGGCAAGTATGAGTAAAATATTTTACATGCTGTTATGCTCCTTTGACCCATCCTGCCCCTTCAGGTGGTGAAACCTTCTGAATTTGTAGAAAGACTTCCTTGCTTGGAGTGAATTTTTTTGCACTTTTCAGAAACAGAATAGTTTGCATTTGTCTTTCTTCATTGTCTCTCTCCCATTATACTCCACAGACAATATCAGGAAGGGAGTGCTAGCAGCATGCATGGGAGCAGTCTCATTATTTGTGAGCTGATTGTGTGGAAAAAATCTGTTTTCTGCCCAGCTTCACTTGTTTGTACACATTCACTGCTTCCAATGATGCAGTGCTGAGGAGACAAAGGAAAACAAACCACAGCAAATCTGCCATGCTTGTTGGTTGTCCCAGTGTCTCTCAGCCTCACGTGGGCAGTAGCTTCCAGTTTTCAACAAGAAGTGATGAGCCACTGGACTAAGTGTTTTAGCTGAACTCAAGCACTGTACTGGCATCTAGGGAGTCTTTGTGTATGCAGATCAGTGACCTCTCTCTTTGCCTTTTTGCACTGCAGTGTGGACCTCTGAAGTCCTTATTCCCATTGTTCAATTTTGAGTGCTCTGTTTACAGTTTTCTGTTGGACATAACAATGTGACGGCATTAATATGAGTGGTAGATGACAAACAGCACTATTCAACTCTATACCAAGAGTAGAAACAGGGCTACAAAACAGGAGAAACGTCCCTTGTATTTAAATAGATCTTTTCATTTATCAAACTTTAAACCCATTGTCACTTCTATCTCCCCCATTTTGACAGAAGCAGTAGATGAAGTTTTCGCAGGATGGACATTTGACAAAGAAAATAAGGCCAGTAGCATTATGCTTCCTACCAGTTTCCAGTCAGCTTCTTTTCTTCACTGCTGGATTATATTTCTCTTTATAGAGCAACCTTTTATCTTTCAAACTGGAATGCTGATGGGTCTCATCAATTAAGTTCAGCAAGGTCCCCTTTTTGCATTGGGTGATCTTTTTTAACACTAGCTGTCCTCACTGCAACCTTGAACTTGAATCTGTGGTCATTGTTTTCTCTGAATAATACTGAGTTCTGCTACATGGCCTGCACATTATTTATGCAGTACAGTTTGGCTCAGCATGAGCCTTTTTTGATGTCTTCTTACAGTGATATCAGAAGGTCCCAAGCAAGACCAGGAGTTCAGCTGTATATATTCAGTTGTACAGCAAGAGGAAATACTGACAAGAGAACTATCAGGACAAGAATGGGTTCTTACCTCCCTGGGTTAATCCTTTCACACGCTTTACACTCTTATGCCCTCCAAGACTCTTTTATGCAGTAGCTCATGGCCTCTTCCATACTGAGATGAAATTCTGTCACCCGAAGTCCCTGTTATCTCTTCATTATGAATATACTTCCTAGAGCAGGCTTTTCTAAAATGTCTTAGCTCAATGAATAAGTGCCTATACACATTCTGATATTGCTAATGGACCCAACTTCTTTCTCATTTATTCCCTTGAGGAGGCTTCTTTTTCCTTCTATGGTGATTTTCTGACAAGTAGGGTTAGATAAAGAGCAGCCCTTAAAGTGTTCCTAATTTTATCTTTACTCAGACCCACCCTGCTATAATTCAGTCCTGTAAAGAGGTATTTTGCAGAAATCCCACAGGGAGATTCTGCCATAATCTTTCAATCTTCACTGTAGACCCTGGACTCCATGAAACATTCACAACTGGGAAGGGGGTCAGGACATGTGAAGATAGACATGTCCTGAACTTGGTTCAAATTACTCCTTGTTGACCTAAATTTTATCTCCTCTAACATGGTGTTTTCCAACTGAAATGAGAGTTTATGTTGCAGAAACTTTCTCAAAAAAAAAAACAAAACAAAACCTCTGCTTGTAACACCAGGCTTGGAACCAGATGTTCATCTGCATGATTTTCTGATTTCTTACTCCTGCAACTGACAGGACAGAAGGGAACACAACATTTGGTTCAGATCCCTTGATCAGTTGTCCCAAGGGTCTTAGGATGGCTTAATATTAAAGGCTCTTTAAGACACAAGCGCTCCCAAAGCTCACACTCGCTTTGCTCAAAGGGGATATAGAATTGTGTGGACCCTGGAAAATGACTGTACTTGAACACAGAGGAAGAAAAACCTTTCTTGAGGAAATCCTCTTCAATTTTTTAAAAAATAATTTCCTTGTTATCAGTCAGGAAGGGTTCTCTCATAATCCTCATCATTTGTAAGGGGTCGTGTTAAAGAGTATGAATTCTTCTTTAGAACAAATACTAAAATGGAAGTGACAGAATTCTTCTTCCTCTGCCACCCCCAAAAATAAACTCTGACCATCTACTCCTTCAGTTCTACCATAAATGTCATCTTCTTCATTTATCATCTAGAGATAAGTCTGTGCTCAATGCTCATTCAATAACCTTGTAAAAAAAGACAATCTCTCTTTTAAAGTATTGGTTATCCTTGCCATGGCCAAAGGCAGCAGCCGAGAATCCATAAAAAAGTCTTAAAAGAGAAGAAAAGTGCACAAAAATTTCACCACTACTGGACAATATGTTCTTTGCATACTATATTTTGCTAATGTTGAGTGTAAAACAAAAGGCAGAGAGGACACTTATTTCACCCACCTGATCCCACAGGCTCGCTGTATGGGAGACCCCATGGGCCCTGCAAACAGTATGGCTGTGTTATTCTACAGGAAGAATATCAGTAAATATTCTGGCAAAGTAATTTTGCAATTCAAGATGCTTACTGCAACTTTTCCATTTCTATTGGCATTTGGTAGGCTGAGCTCTTTCCTTTACTAACTGTTTTCTTCTCCCTTTTCTCCACTCTTTAGTCCCTCATACGTTACTGTCCTACAGAGACTGACATTGCCTCATGGTTCTTACAGGACAGTACAGCTTGCCAGCTTTTGCTTCAGTGCACTTCTTCTATTGTTTGTCTTATACAATGCAGGCAAACCACAGTGTCTAAGGCAATTGTATTGCAGAACAAATAATGACGTTCTTATGCTGAAGAGGGCAATGATCTGGGGTTTTTGGGGGGTTTTTTCTGTTTGTTTTTTTTTTTTTTTCCCTTGGACACAAAGTATTTGGCTTTATCAACTCTTCTATTCACAAGTTGGATTGGTAGCCATAAAGGGGTACTCTTGAGCTCTTTTTACGTAAATAATGCTCACAGCCCCTGAAAGTAATTCTGCTTGGATTTCTACAATCATTACAAGTAGATCTTGCACAGTGCTTTTCTTGCATAGATCTCAAAGCACTTGATGCAGGAAGTTGAGGTAGTTCTGCAGATGTAAAATCCAGGAACCTGAGGAGATGGAGGGAGTTGCTGAAGTTTATCTAGAGTTTGAATAGGAAAAAAACCCAAAAATGACATAGAAGAATTAGTTCTTAGTATTTCTGACATTGCAACATAACTATCTTGAAGGGAAAATATGGTTTCCATATTTTCCAAGCAGAAAGATCCTAAATACAGAGGAATTAAAGCATCCAGCAAAGTGTTCAAACTTATAAAAAGTACCTCTCCTTTCTTTTAATTATTTCCACAGGAAAAGGTGTTCTGGTACAGAACCAAATCTCTCCACCCTCAAAACTTTTTATAGTAATGCTGTGAGTCCAGACTTTTCATCTTCTCTCTCTTTCACCATGAGTCTGTGGTTCTGGAACCTGTTCCATTTCAATCAGTGTGTAAATGAACTATTCAAGGAAGCACAGCAAATGATGATAAATTCCATGGAGAAGGCGAAGTGGCTTTGGCCACTAGAAAAAAGACATGAAGATTTGAATTACCCCTCAAAACCCCAAAATCTGACCTCTAGAAATATGGTCTCCCAAATCCATTGCGCAACACCAGTCATATGCATATTTTCAGCACATTTTGAGTAGTTTGGTTGAAGTAGAGGTTATTTCTGGCTGCTAACAAAAAGCAGGTAACACCAGCTTTACCTTTTTTAAAGAATTTGTACAGTGATGATAGGGACCCTAGCATTTTAAAACTGCCAAATAATTTTTAACTTGGATGGGACTCCCATATCTAGGTAAATATATTTCCACTGTCATTTAAACCAGCCTAAGGACAACTAACATTTTCTAGATGAGTAGCCAGATTACACAAAGTGGGTTTAGATTCAATGATTCCTCACAATGTTACAGAGAGTATAAATGATGAACAGCTGCATTTAAAGTTTCCCATCTTAGTTGTCCAGGTCAGTCTGTCTATATTTCAAGATATTTATACTTTAGTAAAACATAAGTAGTTTAGCATTCACGTCAAAATCATGATACTATCTGCTACATTAAGAAATTTTACTTAAAAAAGTGGAAAAAACTTCATTTTCTGACAAATGGATGTGTCTTCTAATTAAGGTCAGAAGACACAGGCTTATATAACCTTCAGTGAGTTAGTATATCACAGGAAAAATATTAAAACCAAACAGCACACTTTAGATCTCCTACTGTCCATCATCCAAACACAGCAGTCTGCTTTGAAAGAAGGAAGCTGGGGACTCTATCTTGATATTTGTTTTCTTCTCTCATGCACTTTCTAGTCATAACCCGTGTTTTATCATAGATTTCTGTTATGTTGCAATCAAAGGTTGACCCAGATCGATGTCTGTCAGCACGTTCACATGCTTTTGCAGTGCACTTTAATCCTTGGGGGCAACAGAAAAGGTATGATAGGCTCCTATTGCAGGCACAGATCAAGCTATGGGAGGGACAGGATCTGCACCCGAGTCATGAAAAATCATCTGAGTACCTACATCCTGTTGGTTCCCTTTAAAAACTGTATCTTGGATCTGTCCTCGACTTTGTTCCTTCTGTTTCAAAAGGGAGTATTCCCTCGCCCTATTTGCTTAGGTAATACATTCAGTGGGGTCAAAGATCATCTTTTGCTATGCAATGGAGTTACATTCTTTAATAAAAATCTGTTATTGTAACCGTATTGCAAATCTCTCTGATAACTGCAGAAATATTCTCTGGAGTCTTGAACACAATGTTTACTGTGAGACTTTAACCTCAATGCTTAAAAAAATCTAGAGCAAACTTCTCTAATTTTTTTCTATATTTCAAATTTCGTTCCCTTTTTTTTTCCTGAGGAATACTGACTTTGAAGAAAGAGTTGCTTTGAACATGAATAACAGGATTTTAGCTAAAAAACTTTCAGTGTGCTCTTAATTTGGAGATGAGAAGTACTGATTTCGCTCCAATAGAACGTTTACATGCTCCACTGAGACATCAAGTACGGAGATGTCATGTGGCCTCTTCATTTAATGGAATGACAGCAAGAGGGAAAGCAAGCACTTGAGGGATTAATACAGTCATTATTTTTGAGATGCTTCTGTTTGAAGGAACTTGAAGAAGTTTCCGTCATTCTGCACAGATTAGTTCATTGCAAACAATCTAAAGTGAAAACTGTAAGAACTCACTAACCATGTGAGAATGGCCCAGGTCTAGAAAGGGACAAAGCCCATTCAGTGAGCGTATTTTTATTAAAACTTTTCACACTTAGCAGTCAGTACCACCATTCATATCCTTGCCACATGGGGTGAAAAATCTCTTTTTCTTCTCTATGAGTCTTGCTTTAGCTACAGCTCATAAATCAAGTCACTAAATTCAGTTAGTTCTTTCACTGCAACATACCTGAAAGCACATCTCTCTTCAGCTCCCATTAAATAATCTCTCATACATCTTTCATCACAGTTACTTCTACCTAGTGCTCCTAATCCCCACAGTAGGCAAGAGTTACAGCAAATCCCACACATCACTTTCTGTTTGTATCAGTTTATACCTAACTCAGCTCCAAAAGTAATTTAGGATCTTGACAGAGAAAAGCCCGGAACCAAACATGTGAACTTCACAACCAGCAAGGTCCAGATGCCATGTTTAAAAAGGAAAGGAAAAAAGCCTTTCAGGAGCTTTTTGAGCGCAGGGCTGGTCTGAGGGTAGAGGTGATGCCCTATTATTAATATTCATCAACAGTAGTCTGGTAAAGATGGAAGTGTCCTGATCTTCAGTGGAATGGTGCTTTGAGAGATCAAGGTATATGGAGCAGCCCCTTTCTAAATATTTTCCAGTCCATCACCAAAGTGGTGCCCACTAATCTTTTGGAAATCCTTCCTAGGCTATATCGCAGTATCTCCACACTACTGCTTCCTTCTGAATTTAGCATCAAATTCTTTTGTTTCATCTCCACTTGCAGTTCTCCGAGCATAACTTCTGCATGGATCTCTAGTCTCCTTTCTCATCAGCCTGGTAGTTCTTGCCATATTGCTTTTCTATCTCATTACCCCTTCCCTTTCTCTTTATTTTCTCTGTATTTCCAACCCTATCTTTAATGATCTCTCAGTTCACCCCATTAGAAAATCTTACCTCTATCCTTATAACATCTCAGAGGCATTCAGATGTTAGTTCACACTGCTTGGCTAGGCAAGGAAAATGTCCTGTAGTGAGTGCATCATATATTGGTAAATTAGCATCTCAAGTGTTCATACATCAGCACTGAAGAAAAATTACTTGAAGAGCTTCACTGTCTATGAACTTGCATATTTTCTTTTGCTAGATTATTCAGGAAAGGAGACAGGCATCCAAACACAAATAACAAATAACGTAATATATGTAAGAATTTGGATGCCAAAATGAACTCAAATGAGCTAGGATAGGTTCTTATTGTTGTCTTAACATCCTTAAGATATTTACAATAATGATTCTTCTGTATTAAGGGAGAGGTGGATAAGGAAAGCACAAATAGGAAACTGAGGACAGAACTTGAGACTTTAAACTCTGATTTTCATTTTTTCAGGATTTTATTTAGCAAACAGATCCATAGAGAAAATACCCAAATCCAAAACTCTGCTTACTTTTAAATTCTCAGTATTGAATATGAGGGTGAAACTGTCAAGATGATTGCAAAGAGTAGTATTATATTATGTATTCTCTAGATTACTAGGATAGCACTCTCTTAACATTTATAATGGACTTTCACGGATGAAAACTGACTATATTATATGTGAGAGCTACCAGATCTGATGAGCTACAGGGGCCATAGGTACCTGGACATCAGTGTTGTTATGGCAAGTGCAAAATGTAAGGCTCCTTGCCATATTTGGAAGTCAGAAACAATTATTTCTCTCTGATAAGACTTGTGTAAGTTGTGGTTATTCAGAGTGATTCACATTTACCTGTGCTTGTCAGAAGTAAATGCATCAAAAGGGGTTTTTTGGTTCTACAGAAGCTATCTGGAACAATGCATAGACAGTGCCTGATATTATTTAGCCACTCTGTGTAATTTTAGCCACAAACTCAAGTTAATATTCCCTCAAAGAAGAAAAAACACTCCCTAATTTGAAGCTTTCTTGTTATCTAAGAGGAACAAATACTTTCCTCAGAACAGTAATAAAGATGAAAATACCACTTACCCATCTATATTTCCTCTTTCTCATTTTTCCCCAGTATTGGCTGTGCTAAATGTTCACATTTTCTGTGCATGTGTGACCAGGGTATTCACTACAATGATTTTCTGAGAATGAATATTGAGTCTGGCAGTGTGGAGAACAAGGCAGACTGACTAAAAGCACTGACACACAAGCAATTCTGAGCACAGAATACACTTTATCTCCTTCTGTTTCCAGCTCCCTGGGTTTTTCATGAGAGAATTTCTTCTGCATAGAGCACACTGTGTTCTTCTTTCCTTGTCTCCTCCCTGTGGAGTCAGGTCACCATTATAATTTCAGTCTCTCTGAAACTTCCCACGACTTCTGCTATCACTAAATGAAATATTTGCTCTCTGCACTCTTGTCACGTCTTGCAAGGAAGCACTGAGGCTGGAATTTAGCAGCCCTGTAGACGGAGTGTAATTCCCAGACAATGTTCTACAAATTGACAAATTCCCTGTGCCTTTATAGTGTGTCACCATCAGCAGAAATTGTCTTTTCCCACTTTATTTTGTTTCTTACCTGAGTGCCTGTAGGGTTACCACCGTGGGCTGCCTGGGGCAGACGACCTCACAAGATGGAAGTGCCATCAAGCACTTCCATCCCTTTTGCCCAGCAAACACTAAGGGACTGATTACATTTTTTGTGTTTTTGAGAACAACCAAGGTCCTGCCATGCTGATTGATGCCTTGTGTTCTAGATGTTACAGTCTCCTGTCTACCTTGTGGATAAATTGTGCAAGCAATGTAGGGCCATGAACTATGAATAAGGCCTACTTGAAAGAGTAGGAAATAAATGAGCGAGCTGATGATTTTCATGAAATCTGCATAGATTGCAACTATTTTTAAGACTGGAGAATCCTGCCTTTGAAAGGTTCCACTTCATGAAGGGAGGAGTTTTATTTAAGATCCTAAAAATTAAACAATGTAAAGAAAAGATCCACGTGAAATTACTAGAATAAAATTAAATTATCATGTCCTTTCAGTTGTGCTGTAAAACAATTTACTGTGTGAAGACTTGAGCTATAGTAACTTCCTTTTCCCTGTGCAAAGACTGCAGTTTTGTGTTAGAGACATTACCAGCTCTCCCAAAGCCATTAATTTCTGTCAGTAGTAGACAAGGAGAGGTTATGAAATGCTTCACATGATTTTTTTTTTTATTATTATTAATATTTTAAGACACTCATGAGGCCTGTAGACATTCTGAAGTATTAAAATAAAGCATATATCTCCATTAAGGGATTAACGATAACATCCTCTCTGTTTTATAAACATTTTATTTTCTACAAGAGAGACAAATATCCATACATTGAAGCTACAGGAGGACAGTGTTGTGGAAAGAAACTGGTGTAATTGAATGAGATTCTTCATAAATCGAAACTGATTAATATATAGTTATCATTTTGCCAACCCATCTCAGTAGTCTCCTCACAGAGCAGTGGACAGTTAAAACACAACTCCTCCATCTCCTTCTCTTCATTTTCAGGGATAGTCCTTGGTTTGCTTCCCTCACTTCTCACTCATCCACCTTTTTCCTTTTTTCCCCCTGCTCATTTCCCATCTCATGCTCATTTCTCACACCTCATGCCCTTTCTCTCTCATTCAGTGTTTTGCATGAAGTATGCATCTCACCTTGTTTTCCTGAGAATAATTTTTGTTCATAGTTTCCAAGGATCTCTGTGGTATCCCAGATCATCACCACCACCAAACTGAGTGCCTCTGTTATTTATAAATGAAGGATCTCTGAAGCCTATTAGTGAATGTGGCCAGGTTTTTTTTTTCCTTAGGTAGTTATCCCATGTTTGTATTTTACCTAGTCAAGTAGGTGACTACACTGGAAATGTCTAGTTTGATTGCTGTATGAGAACAAAATACAAACAAATTGTTTTCTGACAGGACAAAACATTTGAAACAAAAATAAAAGTTTGAAAAAAAGAGAAAACACAAACCCAAAGAGTAATTAAATGAAAAGGGATGCCCCGCAGGAGTTATATTTTACCTGCTTAGGTCAGGGATTATTTAGGCACAAGTAGCTCTTGTGTTTCTGTAAAAAACTACAAAGGATTTGGATCATGGCTGGTATTTCCAACAGCAGGCACTGATATAACTTTGGACACAAATCACAGTATCCAATTATGCGTCATGTCAAAGGAAGGAAAAACTAAACTAAACTACAGATTTGAACAGAATTATTGAATTCATTCCTCAAATTTCATATCCTCAGTTTATTTCTTACAAAATGACTGTTGATCAACAGATATTCATGGCAAGCTTTTGAAAAATGCTTACATTATTATTCACCTCTCAAATACAGAATATTTGTGAACTGAAAACTGATAATTTTCACTAAATGCAACCAACATAAACTATATTCATTTAAGTTTATTAACGTTATTCTCTTAACAGACTGGCTGAAACAGCTTTGTCTTTTCTTCCCTGTATTTTTTGATATTTATTTTTAAATAGTAGTGAAAAGAATAATTCCTTTGAAATGCAAGACCAAAGTTTTGGGTTACTTTAATATTTTCCATTTTTTTCCTGTAGTCTAAACCAAGTTACTCTCTAGTCCTTCACTTCTGTGCCCTGTCTTTAAAGGGTGGGAAGGAGACTTCTTTTAGTCACCCTGTCCTGTCTATTTTAGTTTAAAATAATTGAAGGCCAGAATTCTCTTTTTCTTTCCAAGATATTGCTTAGTCCAGAGATACCTGATACTAGCTGGTGTCACAAAAATGTTCTGCAAGACAAACAACCCAAAATCTCAAATTTTTTACTAATATTTCCATATAATTTATAATGTGCCTATCTTGGGTGCTTTTTTTCCTGATGGAGTTCAGAACTGTTCAATGTTCAGAGAGCAATTTCTCTGGAGAAAGCTGTGGAAGGCTGTGTAGGGAGAGGCAGTGTTAATTTCTTTTTTGCTAGCTGTTTTCTGCCTTTAGGACTCAGCATATGCAAAAGCACCTATTGAATCCTCTATAGTGGATATCTACTAATCAATAGGCAATTTTGCTCTTGCTGAGTCCAAATGGAAAATGATGCAGCAGAAAAATTTGCTAGGCTAAAACTTGAAGTCCTTTGTTGTTCTCACCCGTATTTAATCACACCTCTAAATACACCAGAGAAACTGCAGGATTTATCTTCCTACATTTCTCTTATTGTTGAGTTTATCTGGGAGGTTACTTCACCCGCTTATCCGGAAAACAATAAAAAGGGTGGTATCAAATTGATATGACCCATCCCAACCAGGGTTAGGATGTAAATTTTTAACACATTGACAATCACATTTCACCAACAATCTGCATATTTGGCTTTTGGTAAGAGACTTCAACAGACATTAATAAAACAAAAAACAACAACAACAACAAAAAGCAACAACAACAAAAAACCCCACAAAAACCTTTTCCTTGGTGCAGTCTGAATATTTCTGAAGCAGACAATTTTCATTATATTGCAAAAAAAAAACCCATGAGAATGAACATGCAGAGGGATGAGGCAGGTCAAAATACTTCTCCTCTGATCAGCAAGGATTTAGAAGAAAGGGTTAAGCATTGCTGCCCGTCTTTCCACCCTCTTCAAAAAATCTCAGGCTAAAAAATTGTGAGCCCTTACTTTTCATAAGCTTTCTGTAGTTCCTCTGGGACTTGGAAAGGCTTCGCCTAAAACAGAAGATTTTCAAAACCTTTTAGTTGGAGACTGAGTCAATAATATGAAATTTTCTTCGTATTCCTTTGCAAAGAAGCCCTATGAGGAAAACAATTCTTCAGAGCTTAGAAGTTCTATATCACACTGTTTCTTCAGGTGATTCAGAAAACTTCTGTTCTCATTCTTCAATTAGGGCAGTCCTGAGCTTCCTTCAGAGAGGAATAAATAGGATTTCAAACATATCTTCTTTTTTTTTTTTTTTTTGTCCCACCACCACCTGCCATCTTGTTCTTCCTAATGTGAGACATACGGGATTGATGAAGCTTTGTTGTACCAGGCAAAATATGAGAGGATAAGAGGAAAGTTTTAGACATGAAGATGATGAATCTGAGTTTCTGCAAAGCCTGAGACATCTCTGACTCCAGTGGCAGATGATGACTTGAGGCCATTAAAATGAGTGGGATAAAAGCATTACTAAAGTGGCTTGATTCCCTATAGATGTGAACGATGCCTGCACAATTCCTGAGATCCAGGCAGAGAACATGTGAATTTCCTCATTTCTGTTAAATGAATCCATTTGGAATAGAGTAGGAGGGGACATTTTGAGCTAATCCAGGAGAACAGAAAAACAGCAGCTCTCCAGTGCATATCTCCACTGGATACAGATGCTATTCCATAACTCCAGTGAATCTTCCCAGAGCAATATGTCTTGAGCATCTTCAGTCCTTGACTCAGGTACCTGTCCATGGTTCATTTCAAGAATATGTGACTTTATGAAAAGGCTGCTTTTCAAACATGGGACATAATTAAAACCTCTGAATTTTGCATTTGTACATTCAAACCTGGCACCAAAGGTGTTAGCAGATGCACATGTAAATAATAAGAACAGTTGTGCATTTTAGCACAGCACCTGTCTCTGGCAAAGGTATCTTTGCCTTGCCAAGGAGAGTTATTACAGATAAACAGACAGTGTGTTTGTGATTTGGAACTGGCTCGTCTCTTTCCATCTGTCTCTAATACCAGAATAAAAATCTCCTCTGTAATTTCTGAATGTGGAAGTTGCTGTTGGTTATGTGTTAAAAGTCATAATGACCCTGGCAAGTACACTCAGAAACTCAACTCTTTGGGCTGAATTTAAAATGTTTTTCTCAGTTTAGGATTCACCAGTGGGAAATATCTTGTTAAAGGAAAGTCTGTCAACATTAAAAGTGTCTATCCCATCAGCAGTTAACTTTCCTATATGATGACTTATTACACTCTGCACAACCCAAAATGCCCCAGTGCAACGAGCTCTCCTGGGCAAGATAATGAGGGTTTAAAACATCTAAATGAACCCCCCAAGCACACGTTGTTCATCACTGACTGTCTCTGGGGTATTGAGAAGTGAAACCTCTCCTCCTCTGCCAATCTTCCCCTCTCAAGTTTTCCTCCATTCTAAGCTGAAGTCATGTTTCCAGTCACAACATCAGATCAGGCTGTGGCATGGATTTGGTCTGTATCAGAACACACAGGTTTGTGCCCAACTACCCAAACACTGACAAAAGCAGAACCTGACTTTCTGCTCCTATGTCAGCTGTAGGAAGAAAGACAAGAATAAATTTGGCATAAAGTCTGCTCATAGAGGGTAGACCTGTTCTTAACAGGAGTCTTTATGGGAGATAGATACATAGATATATTTGGCCTAGCTTTGTTTGGGTTTTTTTCATTGGTTGGTTGTTGGGTTTTTTTTTTTTTTTTTTTTTGGGGGGGGGTGTTATTTTAAACACAAATCCATTCCATGTTCTGGTTTTCATATAAACACACAAACAATTGTGTTGGTACAACTGTGACGTGAAGGCAGAGGCAACTGGGAATGTCCAGTGCTGGGATACCTGCTCATGTCTCCAGAGTATGGGTTTATGACCTTAGTTTCTGTCACCTTTAAAAAGTGACAAAGAAAGAGCAATCTCTGGCTAGCTTCCCTCCCCACTTTAATATTTTTTTCTTCTTCCACAGCTATTTGTCTGCCTGTATTTCAACACACTGACAAACTTCTTAGTTTCTGCTATTGAGCAGGGTAACTAACACAGGTGTGTTAACTGTGCAGGTGGAACCTCATAGATCACAGTAAATACATTTACACGATAAATGTATTACTTATGCTTTTATATTCCCTTACAACGTGGGCATTTTAATATCATCTTCTGTCTCAGGGTAGCAATACACAATGCAGTCAAGGTGGAAATTAATACATTGCAGTCTATAACTTTGAGCCTGCAATTTCCATGAGGATTGGGAGGTAAGGGAGAGAAATCTGATATTGGTACAGGTGGTGTTAGTAACTAAAGCTAAATGGTGTCCCAAATAATTGTCTCATTACATTTCTCCGAGTTCATAGGCTAGACAGGAATATAACTATAGCTGGCTGAATATATCTGGTAAAGTGTGGAAAAACAGAAAATAATTTCCAGGCTTAGCTTAAAAATCTTATAAATTTTTAAAACACCAGAAAAGTTATGTGTCAGAGATAGAGTAATTTCTTTGTGATTTGGCTGCTACTGAGTTCATTATGCCTTAGCTTAGAGCTGAAGGAACCTGTTTCTCTGAGGAAAAAAAAAAAGCAAAAAGAAACCCACAAAGAAATGGGCTAAAGGAAGTGATTTAGAGAAAAGTGGCCTTTAAATGGAATCCAAGTATTTTAAATCATCTGTGAGTGATGACACACTATCTTTATATAAATTAACATTTTTTCTCTCTTGCTCATTACTGCCTGTCATTCCCCCCAAGGTACGAATTCCCATGCATCCCTCCAGTTTCCAGAGAAGGAAAGACCTGCTTCCAGCTGTACACTGCCATTTCCAAATGTCTTGAGGAAAAGATACTGCTGCAGGTGATGTACTGGAACTTTGCTGACCACTGTCCAGGCCTGTCTGGAATTCAATTAATCCATGAGCCATTAAGTAAATAGCTGTTTCCCCATTTCTCTGAAGTATCAATGCATTAATGCAGTCTGATTAGGGTCCAAGCCATTAAAATAACAGAGTTAGGAGTACCCACACACTCATCATTTTCAGGGAATTCGGCCTTGTGCCTTGCTCTTCACATTGGAAAGAAGACAAATCATATTTGCCTCTTTTTAAAAAAATTCCTTTTGTTTTTTCCTTCCTATTTATATTCCCCCATCCTTCCTTCTGGAAACCTTCCCAGACCAGCATCCCCTTTCCTTACCTGCCTTTCTCTGGGAAGCACCTTGCTGCCAGCTGGCTTCCCGGGGGAGTTGAGGTAGCCAGATTTATTGCAACAAGGCAACATGAGCCATTCCCTTGCCTGGGCTGGGAGTGAGCAGGAACAACAAACCCCTTCTCATCAGCTCTCTATGTCACCAACACATTTGAAACTTCCTGGTCACCTAATATACCATTTAGTCAGTGAAAACATTTTGATTGTCAAAACACCAGAAAATTATATTTGGCAATTAAGACACCAATTAATAGGACAAGTGTCTATGGTAGGAACTCAGGTGTCCTCTGTTGACTATGTCCCCGACCTACAGACTTTTATTCAGCTATCCTCAAACAACGCCTTACAAAACACTAAAAAGAGACTCCAAAATTGATTATTTTTTATTCACCCTTGTTTTGTTTTGTTTTGTTTTGTTTTGTTTTGTTTTGTTTTGTTTTGTTGGATGAGAAAGCTGAATACATGAGGAAAATCTGAGTATACTGGTAATTTTACAAACTTGTCTTAATGAAGAATGCAAGTTTTGTCTTTACCCTCTTCTATCCTGCATGTTGCACACTTCCTGCTTTACTTTGCTTTGCCTCTGGGGTGTTGAGTAGAGACTTTGCCTAAAGCTTGCCTCATGCCCAGATTGCAAATATCTTCTGCAGTTCTTATCCTGGATAGAAAAAGGTGCATGAATAGGAATGATTATCTATATGTTGGCTTGCTAATGCAGTCCGACCCAAGGGGAAATGAGTTCTATTCACTTGCTAAATTAAGGTACATGGCTTCTCTTTGTCTCCTTATTCCTCCTACAAAGTGAGAGGTGTTTGCCTTCTTTGTCTGAAACAAGCGAGTTCCTTCTTTACTTGGTCTTGGATACTTTGATGTTTCCCTGGATCTTTTTTTCCATGCTGTTTATAAAAACAAATGTCTGTATTGTCGTAGTCATGCCCAAAACAGCCTTGAGGAATTGTAATTCCAATGCTTCCGAACTTTCAGCCAAGCTGCTTCTTGCTTCCACTCATGAAAACCCTAAACTCAAACTTGTGCAAACTCTGTCTTGATTCCTGCCAGCCCCTCCACGCAAGTGCTTCTTCTTAATACGTGAAAAGTACAGGCTGTCCTAAATCTACTGACTTCGAGTCTAACTCCAGAAATCTCGTCTCTTGATCATTACAGATTTCTACACTGCGGAGGTGTGCAGTGAGCAGTGAGTGGCGCCTTACTTCAAGTCAGGCTCAAACCGTGACAGCTGTTTTTCCGATACCCCAGGACCGCCACAATATCTTTTAGCCTTCCCCTACACCTTGAGTTTTGGTTTATGAGCTGTCAGATAATAACTTGAGCAGTAAAGAAACCACAGATTTGAATTATGCATTGGTAGCAGGTAGGTGAAAATTAGTCTACTTGTAGCTGTGCAAAAATTGAGAAGAATTAACACTTTTAAAAGCAAAAAGTCTTGCTTTAAAATAAAAAGTGCTTCATCATCGATAAGCAGGGACTCATCAGCAATGATGAAAGGAGAGATGTTGAACACTGGCCTCCAGTCCTGCTTCCCTTCAGTGTCTCTCCCTGGGTTACTTCCAGTAAAGTTTGTTCTTTGGCCCTGCTCCAATGGTTGGCTTCCTCTCACCGACTACTTGAAATCAATTCAGATACCTGAAACACTGGCTGTGGCAAGTACAAATAACCAATATTTGTTAGACGCTTGAAAATGACTTAGCAAACACAGCAGGGTTGCTACTTGATATTTGTTTTATTTTGAGTGTAGAGAGCCAAAGTCTAAGATGTTATCTTCAAGAGAAGATGCCTGGGTGTGTCCGAAGTGAAAGGCTGATGGCAGAATATACGTGGTTGTGAGCACATTCACAGTGAGGCTGCTTCTTGCTCTTTCCACAGAACTAAAAGGTCTCTTCATGGGATCACTACAGCTGTACTATGTCTGGGGATGGTGGAACTGGGGCTTCCCTTCAAAAACAGCCCAACTCATAACCTGTGCTCACACCAGAATAACTACTGAATAACCTCTGAAGGCAATGGAAATGTTCCATGGTGAATGAAGAGTAAGTAGAAGAGGATTTGGTTCAAGCAGGGCCATTTGTAGCTTAGTGGTATTTATTGAATTTGGTGCTAACCATTGTGACTCCTATTGGTGGCTGGTAGTTTACTCCCAAATATATTTGCTATCAGTACCAGAGGTCCTCAGAAGTGTTCATACAGAATTTTCCAAATGATGTTAATGTAAGGAAACTTCCCATTCCTGCTTCAGAATCTCTGACAACCATCAACTGCAAACTTTTGAAATTCTTGTTTTTCTTAATTTGATTTCTTTAAATTCATACGGCCCATTGTTACACCTCATTAGAGCCTTTAAAGAATGTTACAACTATTTCGAGCTTTTAATTTTGTTTTTGTTTACAGTTGAAATGTGGATTAGAACTTTAATCTGTTATTTTGTGTTACTTTAGTGTTAATTTTAGAATTATTTTATTGCAAAGGAAGATTAAAGATTATTCGTTGAGTTCCCCTTTTAGAGTAGCTGAATTTCTTCTGGAGCAGCATCTAAAGACAGTTTTATAATTTTTTATTAAAAAAAACCCTTTTTTTTACTCTGTAAACTGATATTGTCACTAGTAGAAATGGTGGCTGATAGCTCTGATTATCTCTAAAGTCCCACGAAACATAAAGTCCCATACAGTCATCCATGTGGGAAGGTCAGACCACATCTGAGAGAGCTTTGGAAAATCTGCTTCTCTAAAAATATTGTTACCAATAATTATTTTATCAGAACTGACCATCTGTAGCCATTTCAGGTATTCTTTTCACTCTGTCTGGATGTACAAGTGAGCTGCTCTCTGAGAAGCAGGCATTGTTAGGCTGATAGAGGCTCTGGCTAAGGGCGGACACTGCAAACCATCCTGAAGACAACAGAAAAGCCCAACTGATTTCAGCGGGATGTTAGATCAGATTGAAACCAATAATACCTTTGTGGCTTGAAGCAGATTTTTTATATATATATTTGCTTTAATCGCCTTCAAATAAAGAAAAGAAAAATCCTTGAGGAAATAAGTTGGTTTTTCTCTTGGCAGGTTGCACAAGTGAACATGAAATGATGCCAAAACATTGTAGTGAGGTTTTATTTGAAGTGGACACCTGCACGGCGGGAGCTGGCCTGCAACCAATGTTTCATTCCTCAATTCAATTCAAACTGATTTAATTGGCATGATAAGCTATAGAATTGTATCCCAAGGATCAAAGAGGAAGGTCTTCCAGATATGCTTTAGAGGATGGGTGTAATCTGCTCATCTGTGTTTAGAGCAGATGGTGGTCTCCAACACACATTCAACTACTATTAAGTTAGTCCACCCCTCATCTGATATGAAGTTAATGTATGTTTTTTCTGTACAGACTATGCAGATTTTTTCTTGATTTGTGTATATCCATGTGAATAATTATGTTGTCATGAGTGTGATGCTTGTTCCTAATTTGTTCCAACAGCAGAAAATTTTCTTGCAGGTCATTGTGTTTTGAACATTACAATGGAAGCCACATCTTTGTCTTCCCACAGTCACTTTGTTTGCAAGGACAGTAATGAATGGGTTCATCCTGTGGGTTTCTCTTACTGAAGAAGCCACAGTCCAATGCATCCATTATGAAGAAAACATTTGAAACACGTTGCTCTGTTTCTTATGAGAATTTTTTTTGAGACAGATAATCCTTTCCAAAAAGTATGAATATCTAAACTCTAAGAAAATTCTTCCCAAAGAAGATTCAGCTCTGAAATAAAAAACTAAAAATTTACATTTTTTAAAAAATATATATTCTTTCTGAAGTATACATGGATTGTGATGGCAGACTAGGATCTTTGAAATGTCACTTCATTTTTCTGTTGGTACCAACAATAATCTTGGAAGACTGTCCAGTAAACAAAAAAATGAATGCATCAGGAAAGAGTATTTACACCTGGATGTGCAGAATAGCTTTCCTAGGCAACTAATCCTTTCCACTTTGTCCACCTTTCCTGTGATTCAAATGCCTTCGGTAAAACTTCTTCAAACATGGTCAAGCATCCGGACTGTTGTACCTGCAAAGAGAACATCTTTATTCTTCTTAAATAAAGAAGAATATCTCTTATTCTTCTTATTGCCCAACCTCAGCCTTTTCATAGTTTTTGAAAACACCTTCTCTGAAATATTCACCCCAGACATCTTAACTGACATGAGAGTGCACATGGAGAGTATAAGAAAGAGTCCCTTGGAAATAAGAAAAAGCCAAATGTAGAAATTGCACTGGAACTAAATGCTAGAAATGTTGCTGCACAATTGACTGTTTGACTTTAGTACCAATCATGATGAGCTCTAAGAGATGCTTTCTGACAGTTTCTGTGAATCCCTAACATCCTTGTGCACTGCCTACTGTGGGCTCCACACATGAAGCAGTGGCTGAAGTTTGAGCTGCCAACTTGCAAAACTCAAGCTTCAGCACAAGACAGGAGGGCAGGGGAGAAGAGAGGAAGAGGAATCCTTGTTCTCTTCCCAGGAGAAAGAGCTCTATGTACCTACTCCTTTCCACTTCCATGAATGTCTTCTGTAGCTTTATTTTGTGAAATTTTAAAGGTAGGATTTTGGATGCGAAGTCTTGTAAGGAAAGCCATGGGCCATATCTTTGTAGTTGCATTTATGTAATAGCTGCACCGGGATAATTTCTTTTTGGGTGAAACATCTCCTTTCTCATTCTTTAAATGAGGGAAACCTCATTTAAATATTTTTTTGTGTCTGTCGTGTCCATAGACTTCAATTCTGCTCTACTCTGTGTACATAAAGAAAAGGGAAATCTTACCCCTACAGATTTAAAATTTATGTGTTTGCAGAGCTTGAAACAACTTCTGACTTATAAGCACAGATGATAAATTGCAGAGAAAGGAAACTGTCCTTCAGTCTGAGGTCATCTAAGTGATCACTGATACTGTCCAAAACTAAAGAGGAAATGAATTTTCACCAATACATATTTTAAAGTTCCTCTTTTTTAGGAACAACTAAGGTTATGACGACTAGTTTGGTCTTTGGTTGTTCGGGGTTTTTTTTGAGGTTTTGGGGGTTTTTTTGTGGGTTTTTTTGTTTGTTTTGTTTTTTGTTTTTTGTTTTGTTTGGTTTTTTGCTTGTTTTGTTTTGCTTTGTTTGTTTTTTATTTTTCTTGAAAGGGAAAGAAAACAACTAAGCAGACTGAGAGAAGGACACCCTAAAAGAGCCCTACTCTGCAAAAGAGAGAAGACTGGATCTCACATCTCTGCAACCTCTTGGTGAGCATATTGAACATCCTTCCCTCTGGGATCATTGCCCTCAGGGTCTCTCCCACAGTGCAATACTCAGCCAAAGCATCCTCCTGAGATAAGGAAGCTTGGGAAACACTGTGCTCCACAGCTTGCTGAGCCAGCACTTGGACCTGAACTTGGACTGATCTGCAATATGCCCTAGATCTGCAAAAGCTTTATGAGAAAAGTTATAAGTTCTACGAGAATGAGTAGTTCTTTCCCCTCAAAAAAAAAAAAAAAAAATTCTGTTTCAATACACTAGGCTTTTTTCCAGTAAGAAAAATAATGGTTCATTAAAAATACTGAATAAATTTTACCCATTATTTCTGTTACAGAACTGCACTAGTTAATGTGTTTCTTGTGTTTTCTGTATAGTAAATTATCTTACCTGTGGAGCCAGACTTCTTTATCTTCTGACCAAGAGACAATCTGTTCAACTGAGCTGAAAAAAACAGAAGCCTGAGTTGTGTTAGACAGGGAGTGACTGGTTGAAATGAATGCAAGCATATAAATTCCACAACAAGTAAAGTAAAATGCACAAGTACAGTAGGGCACAATGATGCTTATTTGCAAACATTGGCACTTGAAAGTGACATCATAGGCTTGAAAGTCACCTCTCAGTCTGCTGGATGTAGAAACTCCCTGCTTTGAGCAGCTCCTGTATCTACCTTGGGCAATACTGCAGAGATAGGGCAGCTGCAAGATCCTGTCGTATGCGACTAAAGGGAATGCCTAATGAGGCTCCTGAAGCTGTCCTCCCAGTTCCAACTGAGGATGTTAAAAAAAAAGGAAACCTATTCTGTAAATTAGAAAAAAAAAAAAATCAAACACAGGACTAACTTCACAAATTCCTACAATGAATTGTCAAAATACAGTTTCTCAAGGGGTCTGCTTCACCTGATATCTAGTTCAGCTTTCTAAGTACTGGTTCTGTTGTAAGAATCAATCTATGCGGTTGGTGGAAGAAAAAAAAATACCACACTGTTATTACCAATTCTTGATAACCATTTGCTGTAAATTTCCTTCTTGGAGTGAGCTGTATTTAGTCTTATTCAAAAAGAAACTAAGATTAAGATGCCACAGAGCATCACTAAAGAGCACCATGTGCTGGTCTTGTGTTATTACTCCACAGACACAGGTGTAATTTTCTGACTGCTCTTTGGAAAAGTTTCCCTCACCCCCCACCCCCACACACATTGTAGAAATGCCTGTCTACCTGCAGAGATCCTAAAAAATAGTTTCGAAGGGAATTGCTGGATCCTGTAATCTCAAAGGCTGTTCAGCCTGAGGCTATTCCTCATCTCATCACCAGCAGGGAGCTCAGTGTGGAGCAGGACTCAGAAAGGACAACCAGCTCCCCTGTCAGAATTTCTGGGGTTTCCCTTCCTGCCAGTGTGCTTCCCTAAGAGGAAAAAGAATAGAAAGGTCTCCAGCTACCACTTGGAGAATCACAGAATCATTTAGGTTTAAACAAACTTTAAGATCCTGAAGTCCACCTGTAGTGCTGCAGGGGTTGTTGTGGTCACAGTGCCAGACCCAGAACTTTACCTGTCCTAGTATTTGATCCTAATGTGGCAAGATTCCACCCACTTCCAACACAGTAGAACTGTGTAATGTTATGGTGAGACACCACAGTTTCAGGACTAAACAGGCTTCTGAAAATACAGCTGCTGAACAAGGACTGGAGAAGCCAAAGGGAAGGCAAAATAACAGCCTGCAGGTGTGTTCATCATCCTGCTTGCCTCTCTCTAGATCCCCTTCTGAACACAGGTGCTCATGCACTCACACTAATTTTGCATTGGTCATAGACCTAGGGGTTTAATAAAAGATAATATTCATTATGTGAGTGTTATTCACTTGGAGGATGCCTCATTTTATGATCACCTTCAAAACTACTGGCAATCAGCCTGTCTCAGGTGGCTCTGTGCCAGGCCCAGCAGGTTGTTGGATTTATTGCCCACAATCACCACTTTTGTCCAGATTTATCACACCTCACTGTGACCATTAGCACCCTTGATTACCTCTTCATCTTCACTGTTTTGAATCACGACTTTGATGTATAATATCTCCTCAAGCAAGGACATTTCCCCTTCAACAGCAATTCTGAATGGTACACAAACAACTGGAAATATCCCATCGGCATTTTCAGGTACAGAAAGTTGGTGACAAGGCTTTTATTTTTAAGAATATCAAAGATCTTTTTTCTGATGATTATTCCATTTCATCCAGTGGTCATCACAGTAAACCTGTGTAATCCAGATCCAGGGCAACCATCTTAACTAATAAACACTAAGGGGGGCAGAAACTTACCTAAAAACTACAGGACCTCCAAATTGGTTCTTGAGACAAAAATCTCCTTTCTTATGATCACCTGTGCTTCATCTGACCTATCTGGAAATATCTGCAAACTTCCCTACAACTGTCTATTAGCTTTCAAGTGACAAACAGGAAAAAACAGACTGACTCTGGAATATTGATCAGCTTTTCCCACTGGCACAGGGCTGTTGCAGTTTTCCCTTGTTCTTCTTTGTCTTCCTAAATTCACCTTTTATCTCTTGCTGCAGGCTACAGAACTGCTTGGAGCAGAGACTAGATGGGTTTGCCCTGTATTTAGAAAACTTCTGCTAACAATTCATGCTAGACCACAGTTATGAATCTAATGATAGTAGTACACTGAAAATTTCTCTAAAGTGTACTTCAGCAGAAAAAGTAATTCTTTTAATGAGCATGTTTTCTCCTCCAAGTGAAGTTTATTGATATAGTAGGTAGAAAACTTCATGAGAAAGAGTCTGAGGGATGGAGTGCTCCTGCTTCTGTCTGGCATTAATGACAGGTAAAGTGTTTCATAAGATTCCTGCAGGACTCGTGTTTGAATATTTCTCACCTTGTGAGATGTGATTCATAGCAATATTATCCAGGAAAAAGCAGGTGGCCCAGAGCACAGGGACAAGAGGTGAGCTCAAACACATTTCCTCAAAGAGCTCATCCTCCCGCCTGGCACACCAAACAACCCCAGACCTGTGCCTGCTGACCTGGTATGAGCACAGCTGCCTGCAGGCCCAGTGCCCACAGCAGTGAGGTTCTGCAGATATCACATTTCTCACGACAGGATGCAGCACTCACACAGTGGGTACCAGCCCAGGAAATTCACCTCTGGCAAGAAGAAAAACCGTAAGAAATATCACAGTATGGCGTCTAATGAACTTTTCTTCCTCCCCTTTGCCGACTTTAACTGCTTTTTTCTTCTCTTTGAGCTGTAGAATTCCCTGCCTCTCTGCTGCATCAGCGAGGCCCACAGGTTTAAAAATACCACACTTTATCTCCAGCATCCCAAATAATTTTATTGTCAATCTGAACACCTCTTCTGCTTTCATTCCATTCCTTCATTCCTAGCCTGGCAAATTCTTATGTGCCTTCTCTATAACTATAAACACTCCCACAGAGGAAGTCTATAATAGCAACTGCCCTGTCAGATGGAATAAAGATTAAAACTAATTGATAAGGAAGATGTTCAAACAAAAATTGTAGTAATGAGTCCACTCAGTAGCCTGCATTTTCTTAGTTTGTTTGCTTCTTGGACCCTAAAAGTCACTAGTCCACCTCTTTTCTGTCACTGCAGCTCAGCTGTTGTTCACAAATTTCAAATATTTGTGCCATTAATTAAATTGTGCCAGCAAACCACTATTAAAATTAGTTAATGCTGAAAGGAGCTAAAATAATTTATCATATCTAAGCAGATCACCAATGTTTTTGAATTTAATGAAAATGAGAATTGGGTCAGCAGGAGGAAAAGGAGACATCAATTAAAAAATATATCTATACTGGAGTCTCAAAAGCTGTTACCATTGATTTCAATCCAGGACACGGGGCCTGGCTGGCAAAAAGCATCAAAGAATAATTAAAGAGGTGGGTTTTTTGTTTTTTTTTTTTTGGGGGGGGGGGGTTGGTGGTTTTTTTTGTTTGTTTGTTTTTGTGGGTTTTTTATTTTTGTTTGTTTGTTTTTGGTTTTTTTCTTTTCCCTGTGGCTAGAATACAGTAACAGAGCTTCAAGAAGTGGAAGCAAATAGGATGTAATCACTGCAGAGAACTGTAAAGGGCTATGAGAAGCTGTTAATGCTACTGCTTTTTTTTTTGTCTCTTTTCACATCTTTATTTGCATTTTTGAAGTCGACTATTTGCTTTTAATGGACAGGAATGTGGGACTGGAGCTGGAATTCATTCTGCCCCTTCAAGCTGTTCTGGTCACAGGCTCATCACTGCACTGAAGCATCATGAGAGCTTCAGTTGTTGAAGATGAAGCAGTCAGACAGGCTCCTCACAGCTGAATCCTGTTCAGCTAGGGGTGGTAACAAAGACTGCCTTGGTTTAACTGTATTTTGATGTTTGTAATATCTCCACTGTAAATAATGTAACATTCCATTCTTGAGTCAAAAATGTGTCACTTCTGAGTCAGCCCAATCATGTGGAGACTGTAGATGACATAGATGAACTTCTTTCATCTTCCTGCTCTTTATTTTCAGGTCAATATGGTCTGCCCTGAATGACCCAAACAGGATTGACTTTTCACTAAAAAAAAAAATCACAGAGCTGGTATATGGCCATAAGAATGTTGTTGCAGTCTGGATCCAGGAAGATCTTTGGGTCTGCTAGGAACACCTCTTCTGCTTCTTTCCTTGAAGGATTTTCAAAACTGCAGTTACATGACTACCAAAGTCAGCGGTTTTTTCAGTATGGTTTGTGAATAAGAGAATTTATATGATAAAGAACTAAATTAAAATTTAACCTCCATAAAAATGGAAAACTACTATGTCTTCCTCCCTCACATATTCTTAAATAAATGGTTATAATTCTGCCTTTGCATCTTTGGTAGATCTTTTCTCTTCTAATTCAACCCATTAATCCTGCAGAAAACTCTCCAGGCTCGAGGGTTTCTCTGTCGTGTTCATTTGCAAGGATTTTTCTTTATTCTTCATCTAATGAGTTGACCACTCCCACAGTGGTCCAATACATACCAAGCTTCCTTAAAGTGAGGAATGGGGGAGAGAGGCAGAACAATCCAGGGGCTGGAGTAATCCCTAAGAAATAACAAATACACCACCTGTTTTGTTTGTATCCTACTTTAAGAGCTATTCATTGATTTTTGCCAGACTGTCATTCACAAGGAAAGTAGGTTTCTATTCTTCTTAAACTTAAAGCACTCAGGCTAGAAAGATAAGAACAAAACAATTTTGTATGGGCTTGGTTGGCACATTATTACCCTAATTCCACTAATTAGTGGAAAACAGCTGTTCAAAGGCTGAGTACTCTGTTCTCTGCTCCAGACAATACTTGAAAGCCTTCTAGTGTTATACCGGGCACTCAGGTTTATGTGTGCCAAATCAAGTTACCTATCAGAACAAGAATGGCTTTATTTTCTGAAAAAGGCTATTCACTTCATTCAGACACAGATGTATTTAATTAATGTCTATTTATGTTGGAAATAGTTATCAGAAAACTTACAACATCTTGGTCAGAAATCTTGTTGGTGTAAGACTTGAGAGCTGGTAGTCAAACGTCTTCTGGGGATCACTTTACTTTTTTTTTTTTTCTTTTCCATTGGCTGTGATAATCCAAGCCAAATGGTATTTAAGGAGCCCTGAAAAACTCAAAACTCACAGCTCTTGTTACTGTTTGTAGGTATGAAAATTTAAGCTTTTGTTATTTGGAGTGACTGTCCCTGGAGGTAAGTCAAGACTGGATGTAGCACTCAGTGCAGTGGTCTGGATGAACAAGGTGGTGTGAGGTCATAGGTTGGGCTCGATGACCTCAAAGGTATTTTCTAACCTAGTTAATTTAGTGATTCTGTGATTTATGTGCCTAAATATTTCATATGAGAACTGTAGCTAAAAAATATGTATACCCTGAGACGCACATTCAGGTCATTAAAAAATAAAGCAGCAATTGAAATGCAGTTTAAGTTCTGCAATGCAAACATTCCCTGACATCTTCCTGGTGGATACATTTGCACCTTCATAATAACTAAAACGTTTCCCTGTACATGTAGGAATTTTGCATCAGATGGCTACTCTATCAAGTTGGCTTTAAAAAAATTTGAAAAAAAATTACCTAAGCTATTAGGTATTGTTTCTAATGCTTTTCTTTCTTAGATAAAATCAACTTGTATCACTATTGTCTTCATTAAATTGCAGGTCAGTCAGTGAAGCACTGCATGTAACTTTTAGATATTGTTGAGAAACCAAATAAATTGCCCAAAATATGGACAATTGCGCACGAACAGAGGAAGGTGGAAAGTAGGGCTACAGATCTTGAAGAAGATACCACACTTTGGCTAGCATTTCAAAAATTAATTTTGCTGGAGTATGACTACAATTGTTGGCAAAATTATTTGACAAATAGATGGTCTAGCAATTAGTGGTTTAATATTTTAGCCGAAATCTCATTAAAACGAACTTATCTTACAAAAAAAAAAAAAAAAAAAAAAAAAAAAGAAACATTTTGGTGCAGATTTTATCTACCTAATATCATGGGGTCTTCTGCAGATCAGTTGAAAAATTCAGCTACTTTTCCTTACTTGCATCTGCTTTCAGCACATTTTGACGCAATTCCTTTTCTTGCATTTACATTAGTTTGAAGACACGTGAGCGATCTCTGAAATCTCTGGAGCAAAACAAACACGTTGATTAGTTACTCTTAATTTGTTTTGCTGTCTGAAATTTTGGAAATATCAAGGGAGTATTTTATTAAAAATTTCCTAAATCTGTAATAGATTTTTTTTCTCCTTTGAGCAAAATATGAGGCTGAATTTAAAGGCAGTTGGTTTATTACTAATGACTTTTATAGAGCATCAAACTGGCCCACAAGCCAGCTCTTGGAGAGTCATTCTACTTCTGAAAATATTAGGTTAGATAGATAAATTCACTTTTAAACTCTTTCCAAGCTGTTCTTTTGCACAGAAATGACTTCATGTGGAATTTGGGAGTAAGTCTGGAACGAAGGAAGTGACACAGGAATATTTTCCCTTCACTGCTTCCGGAAAAACGAAATCTCATAAGGCTTCAGGCTCAAAGGTACACTCTTTGATCACAGGACTAAAATATCCTTCCACTTTCAAATACAACCCCATCATGACCTTTATAACCAAGGTGAAATCAAATTTTCATCAGTGTTAGAAGAAAAAAAGCAGTTTTAGGGATTATGAGTAAACAGGGGTGGAAAATGAAACTGCAAAACTTCTAATATTCCCTGATTTTACAGAGGCAGAATTTGACATTGAACAAATCAATTTAAGGATCCCAATCACATTTGTGAGCACAAGTCTCAAGTGCACAGCTAAATTTGTATGTTCAACATGCTTGCACTTAAAAGTGCAGATGCTAAAATCGATGCTAAAATTTCTAAAATATTTCCAGAATATCAATTTACTGTTGGCTAGAGAGGATGTTCTCACAGAGGAACCACTGGCAGGGGAAGGTCAGAAGCACAGCCAGTGTAGCAAGGGAATTTGAAAAGCCGCATGAGATAGGTGGGCTTCAAGATCTGAAGTGAATTTATCATCACTTGAACCTATCCCTATGTAAACTGCACCTGGACATAATAAATCGATTATATCTGAAGACAGACCATTTTCATTTATTCTCCCCCACTTAAAATTCCAAGTTTCTTTCCCATGATGACACAGCCTGTCCCAGGCTTTTCTGCATCTTGGCAGCAAGCAAAATACTGTCCACTCTTGTGTACTTGTCATACCAAAACCACCAGTTCATAACCCCTCCATGCATCAGGGAAATCCCTGAGCATCCCATTTATCTCAGGCACTGGCTGCAAAATGTCTGCCCTGTTAGGGCACTTCCAGGCCTTGCATTTGTCAATCCTCCTCCTTTCCCAACTGGTTTAACTCCAACTTCCTCTGACCCTCTGCACAGTCTCTTGCCATCTGCAACAGCTCTCTGTATCTCTCTGCCTCATCAACTCTTCATCCTTTGCCAGATCTCATCCGCAAACCTCTCCTCATTCCCCTGCCTGCACCTCCTAATTTCTTCCACTCTCTTCTCTCTGTTATTGGCCTTTGTCTCTCTTTAATATGTTCTACAGGCAGTATGTTTCTGCCTCTGTTGGTCTGTCATTTACACAGTATAATATCTATGGTCTTGTATTATTTATTTCATAAAGCATTTTAGGAGGAGTTCACATGAAAGGGGTAATGAAAAACAAATTTGCAGTGAATTATTAGTAGTCTGTTAAGATGAGCATGTACTATTTTCTCTTTTCTTACTTTTTCTTTTCTGTCTTTTCACTTCCCTTCCCGAAATGCCCCAGAAATTTTACCTAAGTCTGAAGTATGCACTTTCTGCTAACTGAACAGTGATAAATTCACAGAGTTAAACGTGGGTGATTGGTAAGGTCTGAAAGCAATGCTGTCCAGGACACCTCAAAGAAAGAATGGAACTTTGAAACAGAGCTCACCAAAAGAAAATGGAAAAAATCCTTTAATGTAATTCTCAGGGGCTTTGAATAATCAAAGTGCACAGTCACACTCCTGGGGACAGAGAAAGAAGAAAGCAGCAGGAGGTTCTGCAGTGAGATCTGTTAACTCGCAGATACACCAACATCACCAACATAAGCACTGAGGAAATACGAGGAATGCAAATCTCTCCCTTCTTCCTATAGCCATGTTTGAGGAGCATGGTGGAGGTGCCAGTATCTCCAGAGTACAAAGGCCACCTGGCAGATTTTATGTCCAGATTATCAGCTAAAAACTGTGGAGTCACCTTATTGGCCACAGGAGTGTCAGGCCTTTAATGTGTTGGCAAAGGTTTTACAGAAAGGAAGGAGGTGCCAAGTGGGAATGAAACTTGGGAATGAATCTTGCTATGGTTGTTCACTTCTGGTCAGTTGAGTAACCCAGCTGGATAATTACAAAGCAACAGCAAAGGTAGTCAGGCAGAATAGTTTATATATATATATATATCCTAAATTTATTATTTTAATTTCCTTTTCAAATATTTTTTCATGAATTGCATAGATATGAATATCAGTCATCAGTTAAAGTAGATCTTGAAAGTCTTTCATGAAATTATTTCTCAAAGTCTCCATTTCAATTTTGTGTTTCTGTTTCTCTCTCACTCGTGCTATCTTTATTTTTTTTTATTCTTTTTTCATTTTGCTAGCAATTACCTGCATGAAACTTATTTATATGTTTAATTTACTTTATGATTATAGGTACATTCTCACACTCTGGTAATTATCTCTGGAGCAGGATTTGATTGGCATAGGTAATGATAGCTAGCTTCAACAGAAGAGTCTGCAGTTCTTTCCTTTCTCTGATTATTGGCATAGTTTTACTCAAAGATTCATAATAAAAGGAGGAAGGTCATCTTTGTCTATAGCCCAGTTGTTGTTGTAGGTTAGAAGTCAAGTCCTTAGCTAAGGCAAGTCATTCCAGCTTTGGGTACTGGGAGTGAATTATGATGTCTAAAGCTCTGCTCCCTGTTTCTTATGTACCATTGCAGAATATTTTATAGCCGCTTTTGGTTCTGCAGGTAAATTAGATGTTATGAGATACTTGGCGAAACTAAAAAAAAAAAAAAAAAAAAAAAAAAAAAAATCTCTCATCAATGTAACAATTCTAGAAAGGAGAGTGTAGGAATAAAATGTGAAAAGACTAAATTGCAGCCAAAGAGAATATCTGAGTAAAATGTGCTCTGAGATTTATTGTATTAATGTAAAGGTGGTTAAGGGTTATCCCACTCTGAAATTTGTGTCTGCAGCCAAGGGGTGGAGAAAACAGCCCCATTAGCTGTATCTGGAACTGCTAGGGAGACAGGAGGTAGGGAAATAGAAGGGAAAGGAAGGCTGATGTAAAGGAATCTAGGACTTTTAGGCCAAATACAAACTCACCCAAAATAAGTGAGAGACATACCAATGTCTTGACCAGTCCTGGATTCTAATGTGGCTGAGCTGCCCCATTTGTTACAGGGGACAGGTGTCCTCACTCTACTCAGTGTTGCACTGTTGCTAAGGATGACCTAAACTCAATTTCAGTTTAGGAGAACTGCCTTCAACAAAATCAGATGGGACTTTTTTCCCCAGTGGATTAATACATGTAATTAATAAAAGAGCAGTAAGGGCACTGCTGTGATATTTGCATTAAGTGTTCCATAGAATAAATCAAGACATTTCCTTGCCTTTATCTCCAGACAAAGCACAGCCTAATCAACACTACATCTTCTGAATTTGCATTTGAGGACAAAGATGAAAGATTTCTTTAACAGCCATGTAGCAGAAGTTGTGATGCAACAGATTAGAAATAGGGCTACACAATGGCTTGTTGCAGATGAGCTGTTGTGAGGACAAATCATTAGACGACATCTAACCTATGCTGGCATTTTTGTTTGCCCTTAGAACATCACCTAATTAAATGTGGATTTATTCTGACAAACCAGATGGTCCTCTGGTTACTGCAAGGAGTCATGACATGCCAGATCTATTCCTGGCTCTGCCACTTATCTGTCCTGCGACCTTTGCAAATCACTTAACCCCTTTACACCTTCAAATTCCATTTATGATACCAGAAGAATAAGGTGATTTTTTACTGCGAAAACGCTTTGCACAGTCCAGTGCATTAAGATCACTAGCTGCTTCATTGTTAATGAGAGGACAACAGATTTAAGTTTGTGGAGTTACATGATCAGCTGCCATTAACTGTTCCATCTCCCCTGACTTAAATGGACTCTGACTAATTCATGCTCTCTGAAGATCTTCCTCATTTTGTGTTCTCATTTAATTTGCAATCTGAATATTTCATTTCCTGTGTTTTACCATTAACGTTGCATTCTCTTATATTGTGTTTAATAAGCTATTAACAAATTTATTCAAGGGTAATAAATTTTATGAAGTCATACAAATCAATGACTTGCTCTTATTGTTGCTAATAGATACCTCTTTTTTCAGCCATGTGTGCTTCCAAGATGTTTTATTAAAAGTAGTTATTGCTATGTCAATTTAAGTTTGGAAATTAAAGAAATTTTAACCTCAGAATTCAGATTTTTAAGAAATACTTCTATACCTTTGAAACTTAAGGGGTTCTTTTCCCTTAAAATTGGGAATTTATCAAAACCGAGAAAACATCAAAACCAACTCTTACACTCTTTTCAGGCTTTCCAAGAAATACTAAAGTTATTTAAAAAAAAAACAAAAAACTGCTTTTTCAAAAGGAAATCTGGATAAAAAGGTGTAGTTGTCACAAAATGCAGGTAGGACATTTGATTAAAAAACTCTCTCTATTCCTTTATACTTTGTTTCCCCTGAAATCTTGGGCCTCGGGGATGCTCCTTCTTATCAAACTAAATATACAAACATGTCAGAAAGAGCTGATATAGTTGTGTCTTTCCTTACTCTTCTCATCTTCGCCTCTTATGTTTCTAAAATTTTTACATACTTCAACATTTCGAAGTATATTTACAGATTTGTTTGATTCACAGTATCACTCAGCAATAAATCGCCTTTTAAAAGTACTTTGTGTTACTTTCTTTGCAGACCTTCCAGTAAAGATGCATAGACTGCAAAGACAAGGCAACTACTTTTTATCCCAAGTTTTCCTGATGTCGGAACTTCAATTCAATTTTAAACTTAATATTTTGCATATTTAATTATTTTCTTCTATAAATTCAACTTTCAATTCCATTATGCCGATATTTGGAACCTGAGGTCTCTGAGGCATGTGATTAATTGATAACAGTTTTCTCTTAAACACTTTTTCTTGTTGACTTATTTACTTGTTAGAAGATGAGGGTGATATGGATGTGTCTTTTCTATCCCAAATAGCAATAGCAAAGCTGACTGTTTCTGCAAATGCTTACTGCCTTCCAGATGCCATGGATCCTTGCTTCAGCCTCTTCAATAACAGAGGGGAATTTTTAAAATTAATTATAAAGTGTGAGGAAAACATATTGCGGCAACACTGACGCGTCTGAGATACTTGCAAGAACGTGGTTCAGTTTATAACATACTGGATTGTAATTGGTTACTGGAACTTAAACTAGACAGAAATTGGCAGGATCAGTACCAGATGAGATGTTTCTATCAGAAATCTCAGTGATTCATCAAGTAGACATATGGCTACATTTCTTCAGGAGCCCAAGACGTGTAATGGAGTTTTAATAATATCCCCAGGAATCCAGTTTTAACAGGTTGATTTAAAGCTCTTGGTAGGGAGTATTTCCATCGGCACTACTGGGCTTTCACTCAATATGCTCATACCTCCAGAAAGCTTTCATTTACCCTGGACATGCTACTAATGAGTCACCACTAAATCTCTGGCACTGAGCCCAGGCAGCAGCTTTTGGCTCTAGAAAGAAATTTGCCTCAGGATGATGGACGTGTAGATCTGGGGTTTTGACTTGGACTACTACTTGAAAGATTATTCCTTCTTAGCCCTCAACTGACATTTAAAATTAATAAAAGATGGAAATCCCGTAGCCTTCATTAACTATGCAATAGCACATGAGGTACTTCAACAACCCTGAGGTACTCCTTCTTTGCATGTGACTCCTCTAACGTGACACTCATGAGGACTCTCCCATCAATTCAGCAGTATTGGTGTTATTCCACCTCAAGCTTTTCTGGCCTCTCAAAAGCATTTCTCAGAGGCTTGACTGCTACTTCATTAAAATCCCACCAACAGTGGCAGCAAACCCACTTTTCCCAAGCTCTGACACTTGTGAAAAAGATGTGCTTTAAGTGACCCTAGTTCCAACAAGTGCAAGGTGGGAGGCTCTTTCTAGGGCTCTCAGCTTGGTTTTGCTGCTCTGTGAAGCTCTGTGTTAGAACTGGCTGTAGGCTGACTAAGCAACACCCAAATTATTCAAACAATTTACTAGAGATAGAGAGTTCAGTTATGTTTGCTCATCTTGTCCTTGGTGCATTTCACATCGATGCTTGAGGTGCAGCCATGCATCACCTAACTACCCATCCAAACAGGAGGTCTGGGGTCTTTCTGTGCAAACAAAAGCATTCACTCCCTCATTTCTGATATACTTCACATTACTTGCTGGTTGTAAAATGTTCACTAATTCAACTAGGAAGCAGGAACTTTGTCATGCGATGTAACTATTCACCTCCTGTGAGCAATCGACAATATGTAAATATAGGCAACTATGTGTGGAGGCGCCATATGCTGAAGTTTACTGCTAGAAACTATGTGATGAGAGCTGTGACTAGCAGACATTTGCTGTTTGTCTCCCAGATGGATCCAGAGGTTGCATCTATAAAATGAATATTTGTGTCCAGCTTTTCTCAGAATATGCATGAGTGTAAAACAATAATTTTTATGGAAAGCCTCTCTAGAAATCTCAAGTAAGACTTAAAGGAAAAAACTGAAAGTCTTAGCATGATGCTATCTTTTTTTCCTAAGGAATGTATTCAACTGATTTTCTGGGTAGGTTTATTGCTCTGAAAATGTGAGTCAAATTCCGCGAAAAGTTTGCAATGTTTCTTTGAACAAAGAAGACTAAACACAGTGAAACTTGCTGTAAAGGTTGCATAAATTTTAAGTCCTCCTGTATGAGCAACACTGTGGGATTAAAAATAAAAAGGCTGGGTTTATAAAGTTCCGATCTATATCTATGTGAAACAAAAGAATAGGAAGGTAAGTGAACTCACCATGTGTTTGGAACAAAAACTGAAAGTGATCCTTTGCTGCAAAGTTTTCAAGAACTCCAGTGTTTTTTCCATGAGACTCATTGAGAGCACAACCCTATATAAATTAATTATACTTTTGCAAGTCACATTGACAGTCAGGACTTGGCCCTCTGACCACAGAGTCAGGAAAGGTTATTACAAGTTTGTCATATTATTGCTGTATGGTAAATTTTCTGCTTATCCACAAAACAGACAGGCACAAAAAAAAAAAAAGAGTCATGGAAGGGAAAAAAAAAATCATATTATTTTTAATTACTTTTTACCAAAGCATGTTCTCTTTTTTGCCTCTTTTTCTCTGAATAGAATACACCGTTTATTCATTTTCATTTATGGGTATGTTTTGAAGTGGGCAAGAATCACTTCTTTTGCAAATGACTTTCTTCACTGTGGAACCTGTTCTCCTCTCCATTCACAAAGTAAGGATGTGGTAGCAAAAAGGAGTTTGTCCTCTGTTCCTTGCCACCATGCAGATATCTCTACCTGATAACATTTGAAGGTAATACCAGAATGATATCTGCAGCAGTATATACATTTTCTTTTTTTTAATATATCTTTAAACATCTGTTCTTTTTCAGAGTCTTAATCATTTCAATCACTCAGTCTGCATGATAGTTATTATTTTCACGAGCCTTCATAAAGGTGTTTGAATTTGCAAAAACCTTCTTGTAACTGAAGGTGCAAGTAACCAGGCGAAGCTAAGAAGAAGCTAAAATAGAACCAAATGTATCTCAGGAATAGGTTTGAACCTACATGAAATATTGTCTATGGCAAGTATCCAGAACTTATTACAATCTTTTCTCCTTAGACCACAGGCCATGGTTCTCCTTTCACTTACATCAGCACTACATGAGAATAATCACCTAGAAATACATGTAGCTGCCCTAGTGCAAAACCAGTCTAATTGGCAGAGAAATAAAACTCCATAGATTTATATTCATTGCCTTATAATAAAATTTCTTGATCTTATTTTAATTGTGATTTTGTTTTCAAAGGTAGAAGAAAATTAATCAGTGTGTTTCCTCAGACACACAACTACAAGCTTCTTAAACAGATCTTCACTTCAGCACAAGCTGCAGAAGCTTCACACTCATTCAGAAGAGAATTCCCAATGAGGCCTTGGGAACATTCAGTATCTGCCTCAAACAAATTAATCCCTCAGAAGATAAGTATCCAACATCTTAGAAGGAAAGAAAATCTTTTCTAAGTGAATGCTTTTATTGTCTATTAGAGTCCTCGCATGAGTTTACTCAACACAGAGTTGCCAAGAGACCACTGACACTTTGCATTTTCTGCAGGCCCTTATGTAGTTACTGAAATACACAGGAAACTGCTGTGAATTTATAGAACAATTTGCTCTAGTGCATCCTAGTCACAGCTGTGTGTGTTCATGTCATGAGTAATTAGGCAGGCAGAAGAGGTGTGTGTAACATCTTTACTCATTTTAACCAACAGCCTCTTTTCAAATTCCCTCCTGTTGTTTCCTCGAGAGGTGGCATGGAAATTTCTACTAGCATATCTAATTAAGTAAAGCAGAGATTAGTTAAGACTCCTCTAGCTCTATGAAATTAAAACACATTCCTCCTAGGGAAGAGACCATCATAAGTTTTTCTACATCTGGTCACGATGGAATCCCCAAATCCTAGAAAGCTCTTGAAAGCCTCTGGTCCTGTGTGTGCAAAGGCAGAGAATGCTGGACAGGTGTGAGATCTAAGGTGAGGGTCAAACACTCAAATTGTGGCTCTTGATACAATTTTCTCAAGTACTGCCAAACAAGAGTTTAACAGCATGGGTTTCAGGTGTATCTTAGCTGGAGCCCTCAGCTTCCAAACTGAGTCTGTGGAACCTGCTCCATGACCTAGAGCTGCTTAGGGGGTGTGGGTTGTAGCGTTCTGGCCCCTTGGCAGATTTGAACCCACTCACCCTTGCAAGTGGCAGTTCATCCATCCAGGATATGCAGATGGGAACTGCAGTCCTCCAGAACTTGTAGCTGATTAAAAGACAGGGTCTCTGGACCCCAGAAATCACAGTTTGTAATTCAGCATTTTTAAAGCACCTGCTAAAACAGAAGAAGAAGGCAGTACATCAAGATGCTCTATTAAATGGCACAGTTTCAGCTTTAGCAGGGGAAGAGAAATGAAAGCAAAGAGGACACCTGAGACATGGAAACCTCTTTCTTCTTCAGCAGCCCAATACTTGATGCAGATTTTTGGCTCAGAGGCCAAAACCTTTGCTTTTGGCCAGAAGCAAGAGAAGGCTTAGTGCTTACTAGATACAAGCAAGTACTTTTTTAGTCTAGACACTCCAGAATGAGTGAATAGATTATTTTTTCCTTTATTTTTTTTTCCTTCTCTTATTTCTGTGCAGTCAACCAGACCATAAGCAAAAGGTAATCTAAAGCAATTCAAATCCATAACCATTCCAATGAGTGAGGTCATTCTAGCAGATAAATTTGGCTTCCCCTGGGTTTTCTGAGCTACCTAAACATCAGTGGGGAGTACCCTTCTGGCAGATGAAGGAACAATGTTTTTAGGAATAGACCTTAATCTCTCTCTTTCAGGCACCCAAGTTGTTACAGTAACTGAAGTGTAAAGCAGTAGGTTTTTAACATATTTGAATATAACACAAAGAAAATTAATCTGGAATGATCTATCACACCTGGAGTGACAGTTACAGAGAGGGAGAGCAACTGGTTTATGTGAGTCAGAAAAAAACTATAGAAAACCTTAGACCATAAAATTAATTAATTATTAATTAATTAATTATTATTACAACACAAAGCAACACATACTTTCTGATACAGACAGCTAAACATAAATATGTATGTTCATATATAGACATCCCTAAAGGATTTCACCCAAGGATCCCTTGATGCATACATTCGGCTCTCTAAAGATATTATTTAAAAAGCCTGAAATTATTTATCTAAATTTAATTACAGGTATAAGCAAAAATTGAGTCTGTCTATAAATGTAATTTTTAATCTCTACTGAGTTGTAGACATGTTAAATCTTGAAGTCAGAACACTCTCTGAAAGAAACAATGTGATACTTTCTTATATTCAGACATATGCTGAAATAGGAACAATAAGCACTGTCTTTTCCATAAATCTATTCCACCATGGCAAAAAGCCATTTTCTGATGGTGGTATAATCATTGAATTATTTCTCAGCTACTATTGCCACTGATATTCTATTGAGTAATGTAAATTTGAAACATATAAATGAAAAGATTATTATTTGCTATATTGATCAATCGGCGCTGATCTTAAAACCATTCAAAACACCGTACACTTATTTGTGCAACTTCCACTGATTTTCTGAACAAATAATAATAAAGGGCAATATAGTTTTGCTAAAAGAGCTGACTCCCAACGGTAGCCTGTGCTCTACAAATAAAGAAGATATTTTTATATCTTCTGTGTATTGTTATTTTTATATTGTCTGCCTTGAGACACTGAGATCTGCTCCTGCCAGATTAAAAAAGATCTGTTATAGTCCTTAGTCTAAAAATACTGTTTCTCTCTCTTTTTGTTGCATGTCAGACTGCATCAACTCTCCCCCACAAGATACATCTTGCTACCACATCCCTACATTCATGCTGCAGAGGAGCTTTTTCAAACCCTAAAACTCTGCAGACAACACCTGAAATCTCACCTCAAGGCACAGCAAACTCACCTTTTATGTGTCTGTTTTCCAGTGGTTTTGTCTACAACTCCCTGGAGGTACTTTGGCTGTTTCTAGGGAAGGCAGGAAATATAGCCAACAAAAATAAATCTGTACTCACTAGTCTTATATTTGCAGCTCCATTAGGGGGTTTTTTCAGGGTATATAAAACAGAAAATTTGAAAAACTTTTGCTCTAGTGTCTTGCAGTCTAGACATTAGGCATCTGGCAGTATATGGAAGAAAGACAAGTAACAAGGAAACTGGGGAAAAAAGGATGCAAGAGAAATTTACTGAAAGTGCAGGTGCTGATGGGGTAGAATTATTATTATTAATATTGTCATTGTTGCTGTTGGTTTTTTTGTTATTATCACTCTTGTTGTTATTAAAAACCCAAAAAGCAAACCATAACACTTGAGCAGAAAAGTATCAGTGAAAAGAAAATGTTCCATATGCCTGTGTATAAATAGATCTGGTAGAAAACACAACAATAGCTCTGCTGCTGTTCTCTCAGAGCTGGGTTCAACCTGATAAAAACAACGGGTGATTGTTTCTTGCTGCTTTCACTGTAGATGAGAGGGAGCCATTGTAATGGGGCTGCCTATTAACGAGGACGTAACTCAGTGAGGCAAACAGTTATTATACCACAGGAAGAACAGACTGGGCAGGTTTGACATGTCCTCAAATTGGTTGTCTCTGTTGGAAAGCAATGGCAAGTTCTGCCTCTGCCCCCTAAATACCTACAGGAAAGAACAGACTGCTTAATCAGTGCAAGTGCTTGTTGCCCTGTACTGTGGGTTAATGCCAGAATAATCAGTTTCTGTGAGTCATGTCTGTAGGAATCATATGGAACCACAGAATCACAGAAAGTTTGTGTTGGAAGGGATCTGTGAGATCATCTAAATCCAATTCTCCTGTCATGGGCAGGGATACCTTCCACTAGGCCAAGGTGCCCCATCCAACCTGGCACGGGACACTTTTACAGTGCATCTGTAAAAGCATCTGTACAAGCATCTGCAATTCTCTGGTAAATCTTTACTAGAATCTCACAATGTTCACAGCGAAAAATTTCTTTCTGATATCTAATCTAAATGTAATTCAGTAAGTTTGAAGACATCACTGCCTGTCCTATCACTATGTGACCTTGTAAAATGTCCATCTCCAGCTTTCCTGTAGGGCCCCTTTAGGTGCTGTAAGGTGCTTTAAGGTCTCCCTGGAGCCCTCCCTTCTCTAGGTTGAACAATCCCAACTCCCTCAGCCTGTCAGCAAAGAAGAGGGGCTCCCTCTTTCTGACCATCTTCATGGCTCTTCTCTGGACTCCAACAGGTCCACATCCTTCTGATGTTGGGGGCATTCCACTTCCTTGCTCACCACACAGTATAAGAGGGGCTGAACCTGCTCTGTGATGCCAGAACCAAAGTAACTCAAAAGATGCCAATTAACTGATCACTGTAAAATAAAGAGGGCAACTGCACTTCACATTTACTTTGGGTGGTGGGTATTTTCTCTAGGAAACAAATTATATCAAAACGGAAACTGTTCTTCAGCTTTTTGTTGTTTTTCTTCCTTCTCCTTTGTGTGTGTGTCTGTGTTTTGGGCATTCATTTCCTATGTCCTAGGAGTCATTAACAAGGATATAGGTTTTCATTTTGTGGTAATGAGTCTGATTACACCATTCAAGGGAACACCATGCAATGGGCAGAATTTGTATGATTTAGTGAAGACAAATATTTATCTTCTACAGGGTGTTGTGGCTAAGTAGATCATACTTCATGACAAAAGTCACATCTGGAAACACCGTCTTAATTTATTGTCTGTGGCAGAATTAGAGTGCCAGCTCTGAGCTATTCTTTCTTACATGTCAAGTTCTGAAGTACTAATACATCTAATTCTTTTTTTATATATCTGTCTGAGGATAGTTAATAAGAATTATTAAAGGTCTTCAGTTCTTCAACCCTTATTTTCAATCTTCTTATTCTTAATTTGCAGAGTCTACCATTTAGATTTAACGGAAATGTTGTAGGCAGAATATTTTTTTCTATTTTATTGAAGCATTTCATTGAATTTTATTTGTTGTTGTTTTTAAGGCAGATTGTTTTGGCAACAGAAGTCTCCCTAGTGTCTACCGGTTATGGAGAAAAACCTTTCCCCTGCCCTCCTCCTGTAAGGCTGACTTCACAGAATCACAAGTTGATGTTATTCATCATGATGTTACTTCTCTCAGAATAAAAAACTTTTCTCAGTGTTCTTCTCTTCACAAGGGAAAAACAACAACAAATTGTGAAACATTGATGGGTGTCACAAAATTAAATTGGCCCTCTCCAGCCGGTTGTAATTTCCACAGTAAGAGCACACACAATTTCCTTAGTCTTGTGTGAATTCATCTACCTGAGACTCCCTATACAGCCGTTATTCCATGAGTTGCCACACATAGTTAGGGCAACATCAAGTGGTGTCTGTTGTATTTATATTCAAACATTTTCTCAAAGGAAATGATAACCTGTAGTCCACATTAGTTTTTTAATCAGAAATCCTCAACAAGCACCATGTCTTATAATAAACCTCCTTTTTCCAGATTTTAAACCTTAGAAAAAAAAGCTCTTTTTTTAAAAAAAAAGGGTCAAAAAAGTAAACAAATGGAAATTTGTGAGTGCAGCAAATTTCCTCTTCAATGTCCCTTCTACTGAAAAAAGAAAAAAAAAATCATTTCAGATGTCCTACCCAAAGTCTGGACAACCTGAGCCCAGTGGTCTAAAATGGATAAGCAGACAACTGGAGCTTGGGATTTCCACATCACATTGTGAAAACTATGGCTGGCCAGTGTTGTGGTGTAATCCTGGTAGTCAATCTAGCACCACAGAGCCACTATCTCACTCTTCCCACCAACTAAAACAAAACCAAAAACAAAACCAAACCAAATCAAACCAAACCAAAACAAAAACCAGCCGAAAAACCAAAATCTAACAATATAAACAAATTGTGAAAAAAACTCCAATTGCTCACCACCAGCCAACAGATGCTCAGTCTGCCCCCAGCAATGTCAATCCTGGTAAACTTCTTCTGCCACTGTATTTATTACTGAGCACAACACCACATCATCTGGAATATTCCTTTGATTCTCTGGGGTCAAGTGTCCAAGTTGTCTTCTCTCCCAAATTCTTGCTCAGAATAAAAATTAGAAAAGGGCTGGATACTGTGTCAGCACTGCTCAGCAATAACTAAAACATTCATGTTTTATCAATGCTGCTGCTATCACAAACTCAGAACACAGCACTATACAAGCTACTGTAAGGAAAACCAACTTTATCACAGACAAAGACAGTACAACTGGCTACCAATATTATCATTATGTGGGCAGAAACTAGTCAGACACAAGTCCCAAATCTCCTTCCCCAGAGACACACACAGAGGATCAAACTTCATCTAGTGGTATATAAAGAGCCAGAAAGATTGAGCGCCAAGGGTCATCCTTTGCCTGGACTCTTATTAGTCAGTTGCTGCACTTGCCTGCTGACAGAGCTATCTTTTATGAATCCAAAGTCTTAAACCTCTGCAAGAAGACTCAAGGGCCTAGGTCCAAGCTCTGGAGCCTGCAAGTTAATGTTGTACAAACTAGTTCATTTTGCAGGGCTACATCTAGTTCCTTATCCTTCCAAGACCCAGAGGATGGCTTGGGATGATGAAAGAGAGTTTTTGTTCTGTTTCCCTGTGTATTATTATTGCCCAGAATTTAAAAGATTTTTGTCCTTGTTCTCCAGTGTGCTTTGTTCGGGCTCAGCTCAAGTAACAACTTGTACAAAAACCTGGGATTGATATAAACAAGTTTTTTCTGGTATTGCCATTTTCTTTCTATAAAATCAAGCTCAGTGTAGATAAGAGGTGGAAATCTCTGACAGAAAGGTAGATAGATAACAACAGAATTCTGTAAAATGTGCTGGGGAAAAAAAAAAAAAAAAAAGAAGAAAGAAAATCCCAAACTACCATAGCTAATAGATTTAAAAATTATATTTTCTGATGATTTTTCTTTCATTTTAAAGATCAGTATAAACAACATGATCTATTTCTGCTTAGTGGTACAGTGAATGGATCCTAAATCAAGGAAACAGCTGTACAGGGCTGTAATACTGTGAAGTAATGTTATTTTATGAGTGTTTGGGCATGTAAATTTTAACTTTGTTGAACCAGAGACATGAGTAGGAGGAACGAATAACCCACCCATTGCTACATGAAATAGATATGTTCCTCTCTGCTCCTCTCTTAATAATTTGTGCTATAGCATCTTTGCCACATGTACCTTTCCACACTTGAAAGACTTCAGTTATTAATGCCTCACGACACTCCTTTGAGGGGGATAATCACTGTAGTGAATTCTCAAATGAGAAAAGGAAGCCAAGACAGATTGTAGCCTATATTTTTACTAAATTCTTCAGGTTTTAAACAACTAACTTGACAAAGCAAAGCCCTGATTCTCAGTAACAGCTTCTCTGCTATACAGCCACGCAGGCCGTAGATATTCAGCAGTTCTGTCTGAACAGCCCTGTGTTTGGAGCACAAGTGCTGTATAACCTGCACTTGAAGGAACTGTTTTGAAAACTGGCACTCAAGTGAGTATTAAAGTAATAACTCTGACTTCTGTGTTTATTCTTTACTCCCCAAGGTCCAGCTGAGAACATAACACCCACATTCAGATCCTTTAAAACAACACTTCTGTGCTGAACACTGAGCACTCACTTAGGCATTCTCATGATCTATTTTCATGAACTATCAGAATAATAGTTCTGATGATGCCATCTTACAAAATATATCAATATCTAGGTTCATCTTGCATATGGAAATAGGCATGAAAAGATCTCCCTAATGGTTTACAGAAGTAGCCTTTTTACTTGGGCTAGTTTCTGTGCACAGATTCAGCTGTAATGTTAAGTATAATCTTTAAAAATACACTACATTGGGTTTGGCAGTTCAGGTACTCAGGAATATCTCTCCTTGAAGAGACAAATCAGGAACAGAATATTAACAGTCTCAACAGCTTATTAAGCTTGCACCAGAGAGTGACTTTTTCTAAAGGTTCTAAAAAGCATTGACATGTTAATATTCCAAGTGGCTCATGATTGAATGCAACTAACTTTACTCAACATGTTTGTCATTAATGTCAAAAAGGGTCTATCTATTTACGCTGGGAGAAAACACATGCTTCTTCTTAAGAGGCATACACAGAGTTTCACTGAATCATCTGTTGTCTCTGCAAGTGATGCAAGAAGGAACTCGTCTTAATGCCATTCAGTTGTTGAAATGTGTGGTACAGTGAGGAAGAGTAAAAATTAAAATAATTTGGTATTTTTGGTAGAAAATATGGTTTGATGAAATTACTGTTTGATTAAATAGTGCGTGACCTAGCAGAAGTCCACACTGATAACTTGGAATGGGGAAAAAAAAAATGAAAGGAAGGGGATTTTTAGCTATTTCTCATTCTAAGGATTCACAAGGGAATCAGACAGCCATGGATACTAATCTCTGTTCCTGAGTAAGATTGCCACATGCTGTGATCGGCAGTCTTGCTGGATCACCAAACAGTATTAAAACTGTGACTGCAAGACACATTCTAAAAGTGCTCCAAAACTAATTTAGTTTGCTGGCTGAGCTTGACCCCACATGATTTATTGCTCTTAATAATCACTGCAGCAATGTAGGACTTCATCTGAGAGCTTTCTCCTTCTAATTTAAAAGCTTATTAGAAAGGCTGCTTATACTTGATTTAATACCAGCTTGAGCTACAAAACTATTGTCATGTCTTTCCTCATGAGAGTCTCTTCCTTCCAATGTAAATCAATTCAACCAAAAACTTAATGCAGAGGAATATGAAAACAGGTAATTTTAAGCAGTACAATATGGAAATACTGACAGAAGGTCTATAAAAGTTATTTTTGTTGAGTCAAACTGAATCAGAAAATTTTGTTACTCTTTTTATTCGTACTGTCAAAATTAAATATATCCTATTGACAAGAAATAACCTAAAAGCCTAGAAAGAGGAAAAGAATGGCTTCTTATTGTCATGTTTCATAGGCACATTTCACCCTTTCTACGTGGGAGTAGTTTTCAACAAAATACACAAGTAAATTCTCCAGAAGCTTAGGAATATGGTGAAGTTCTTTCTGTCTTGATAATGAAGGTGAGGAGAAAAAAAACATGGTAGAATTTTTAACCTTCATGGAAAGATAATACTGGCTACCGTTCAAAGCTGCACAAGAAAGAAAAAGTATTTAAGAGTAGAAAATTGAGTTATGGGATTTGTGGTGGTAACTGTTACTAATCTTATCTTGATTTGCAAGCTGAAGGTTGAGGAGCTGTAGGTACACAGATGATCTCAGTCAGTACAACTTCAGTGCAAGCTGCTAGAAGTAGAAAGGAGTCTAAGAAGTCTAAGCAACTCCATTTGGTGGAGTTTTATTCTCTTTCAAAGAATAAGCAGATAGGATAGGAATGATGTAATAAAGGAAGTAAGATTTGGAATTTGCTACTCAAACACTAGTAATAAATGAGTCTACAAATTGGTTCTGACAAAGGGACTCCAGCAGCAGTTCAGAGGAGTGCAGTGAATTGAGACTGAGTTATGTGCTGGGCTGGAAGCAATAGAAAAAGTGAAGAAAGTTGAATGAATTTAAAAAAAAAAATGGTGGCTAAACAACAACACCATTAACAAAGACCAGTGTTGAGAATTACAAAGCAGTAGATGCTGAAGAAGAAAAAAATATATGCTGCTGTATTTTACTGAAGTTTTTCAGTTAAACATACCAGTGACACAAGTCTAAATCAAAACAGATTAGCAAAGATGTGTTCAGAGCTTCGCTAAGTAAATAAAGCAGAAAGATGTTAAGCATCAAGGTTTATGCTGATTTATGACATAATATTGGGCAATCATATTAGAACATTATACAGACGTTATACAGACCATCTATCTAAGTGGTGTGGTTTCATCCAGAATAGTATCTCCAATAAAATGAACTTGTCTCAAGAAAGACGTTGTAAAAAGGGAGCAGAAAAGGGGGGAAAATAATTGCCATGAAGAAATAAAAAACAGCGACACTTTGCTGAACAGGGAGTGAAGAAAAAACCCTGGAATTCTTACCCTTAGAGAGTAGGGACATAATAATAAAAAAAATATTAAAAACAGTAAAGATACAATGAATAATCCCAATCTGGGAATTTGCTTTATCAGGATGGGAAATCACTGGTTTTGCCACTTCAGACAAAAACCCAAAACATTGTGGGGCCATCAGTTGAGGTACTAGGTATCAGCATCAAAACTAATATAAGAAAATACCTTTTTTTTTGTTTTTTCACAGACTTCTGAAGTGTAGAACATGTGTTTATACTGTAGTTCTTAAAGCCAAGAATGACTTTGGGTCTGAAAATTCCCCACAGTTCAAAGAACAAGGTGCTTCCAGACACATCGACAATATTCTAAGTTACAGAATTTAATGCCAAAATAAACAGGAGAAGAGACAACAAAAAATCTATTTTTTTGAGATTTTATGCAACCATAATTTTCCATGATTCAGAGGAGCCTTCTAGGAGGAGGCAGATTTTGTCATTTCTAAAGATTCAACTGCTTGGATCTTTCTACAGAAAAACCTGAATTTCTGGTCATTGCTGGAGAAAGGCTGCTAAATTTGCCAGCCTACAGATTGGAAATTCTTTCCTTACCTCATGCTGTGAGCCTGAGACAAAGATAAAAATCTTCAAGAGAAATTCAAGCTGTGAAGGAGAAGAAGTGAAAAATGTAGGGAAGAAAAATGAACATGAAACTCAGGTAAAGAGTAAGGTAAACAAATGAAAGATGTGTTTTTAAGGCCATATCTACTGAGGATGCTGGAGTGTAATGGTTCAGGTGCTGAAAACAGAGAAGGCACAACAATGTGGTACTTTACCTGATCCATACAAGAGATGCTTATAAAATCTTGTGCCTCATTGCAGAATCACATCTGACATCTCAGGACTCCTGGCACTGTGTGGTGCTAACCCTTTGGTGAGTGTGTTACTACCATCACTACTGGCTGGAGAAAGGAAAAGGTTAAAATGATGTCATTTTATTGTTGAGCATAATGGGTGATGTCTGCCCCACAATACAGGACAAATAGAGTGACTCTCACTCTGATTCAAATCAGCAACTCACTGGAGACTAAGGAGAAGGTGTTACCATTCATGGAATGTGATTGTTAATTCTTGGTTTTAAATGAAATTGATGTCAGTTTTGCTATTATTGCTTGAATTCTCAATTCAGCTGAGTGTATGTGTGACCAGTGTGAAGTTAAGCCATTGACAGCCATTTAATCAGGCAATGGCTTTCTTCTGCAAGCATCAGTGCTCCAGTAAGTATTCAAAAAGCACAAAATACAACATTTTCAGGAGGAGAAAGCAAGCATCTCACAGAAAAATGCTCACAGGAAACCCAGAAGGTATAGTATCCAATACCCTCTCCCCGAAAGAAACTGAGTTTGTTTTCCTCTTCGTATTTTTGTTTTAGGATGGATCTAAGCTGCTTGCTGAAATAGTTTATTAAAAAACTTTTCAGGATCTCCTCTTTTAAGAAACCTGTTTCTGGAATTAGGTGCTTTGCATGGGCTTCAGATAACCATTCATTCCTTGTGTGTGCTTGGGTGAGCAGTATCAGCATTGGATTTTGCATAAGCCCAGTGGCAGAATCCGAAGTTCAAAGGGAAAGTAACTACAGAGTTACACTACAGGAGAGTTTCATTTGTGGGCTTGAGTGCTTAAAGAGCAGACAGAACCCTTGACTGCCCAAGGAAGATGAACTTCATGCCCAAGGAAGATGAACTGTTGAGTCTGTTTGTAAAGTAATATTTGGGGGGAAAAATTTCCCCATGAACTGTGACCCTCTTTAAACTCTTCATCAGACAAACAGTCCTTGGTGCCTCTTTGGAGTCACTGGAGTGCACATAAAGCTGCCAACAGTCCTGCTGCTCTGAGAAAAAGAAATGGCTTTGAAATACCTCTTGATATTTTTCCCAGCTAATTAAAATTAAAAGAAGTCCATGGCCTGCCTGACACCTGCTTTCCTGTGTCCACACAGCACCCTTTGTAAAATATGAGTGAAGTGGGCAGGTTTCCAGTAAACTGAGGGTCTCTGCAGAAAAATTCTTCTTTTGCAATAACACAAATATTTGCCTAAGCCCATACTGAAAGGAGTTTTCCTAGTGCTGAGCTTCAGGTTACTGTGTTTGAACTTCTCTTGAAATATTCAGAAACCATCTGAATGCAGTCCTGACTAATGTGCTCGAGGGGATGCTAGTAGGTTGGGCTAGGTGTCCTCTGGTGGTTCCTTCCAACCCTCCCCATTCTGAAATTCTGGGATTCTGGGATTCTTTGACACTCTCAAAGGCACAATGAACTCTCCCTCATTTCTAGCCACTAACTCCAGCTCATGGGTACATGGAAGGCACAGAAACATCCTTCTCCAGCTTCCTGATAGGAGTCATCTTCCAAGTAATGTGGGATTCATAGCTAGACCTCAAGGGACGAGCAGCTGATTATTCGCTTGTGTTTGTCTGAACAGCTGCAAGCACAAATACGAGCATGGGAGGTATGTGCAAGGGGTCTGTGTCTATGTGTGTGTGCCTGCACAGACACACGGGCACAGGGACACACGGACACAGGGACACACGGACACAGGGACATACAGACAAACAGACACACAGACACAAGGAATCAGGGGCACGCTGGCTGCCGGCCGGCCGCTCTCCAGGGTGCTGCAGGAGGAGGCTCTGAACTCCTCCAGCGGCTCCATCCTTTTCAGGGCTTTCCCATTTTCTCCCCATTAGAGACGCTTCAGCATATCCCATGAGATTCAGGTCAAGGAGGGCCTGCTTTTTCTATGGCCAACGTCAAGTAAAGCTTTTATGAGGCAGATAACCCACTCCACACACCTGTGCACAATTTAGAGAGAATTTTATTTAACTCTTGGCCTTTTACGAGCTTTGTGTCACAGCTATGAAATTTACCATGTTAAAAACAAAACCATATCCCTGCTTGCCACCTCATTATTGTTTTTTAACTCCTATATCACATAAATTGAGGCTACATACTTCTTTCTTATTTTCTTTTTCCTGAAACAAACTCTTCTGTCTGTACTCTGAAGTATGTCTGACAACCTTGATCATCTGCGGTATCATTGTCTTCCCAAATCTGGACAAAGTTGACACTAATTCTCAGCAGATATATTTTGCAGATTGTTCAGCACCTCGTTTCAGATCTGCCCACCTGGGACACTGCACCATTTGCAAGGAATCATTATTCCTACACAAAACAAACAAAAACAAACAAAACCCCAAAACAAACCAACAGAAACTTCAGTGAAGATCTGCAGCTGATAGGGGTTTATTGCTAGGATGATAACTACGTGCATGCTTATATTAAAAAGTGCTCCATCAGTTTTGCTGTGCCTAGCAGAATGCTCTCCAGATACTGTGCTTATCCTTAATAAAACAGATTTGATTTTCCAGTTCGCCACCTAGCTGCTCCACTAGAGAAAGGATCAGCTTGGCTCTTAAAATTAGACCCTGAGCCCCATCTAATCCTGCTGGGAATTTCCACTGCATTCATTTTCATCTGATTTGAATAATTCCCAGTATGTTGGGCTTTGAGACTCGAAGGGGACACAAAAAGAGCATCATCATTCAGGGGAAACAGAAAAGAAATGCTTGATGGTTTTGTATTAACAAGGCAGTTTAATGTAGCTGGTGCTAATGTAGCCTCCTTGCCAGCTGCTCTGGAGAACTTTAGAGCTTGAACTGAGAAGAAAAACCAAGGTGTTCTTAGTCCCCTGGCACTAGTGAGATCCAAGCTACGAAGTGTCAACGTTTCACTGCCTGTCCTGGCAGATCTAGCTGTGGTTTATAACACTCCTAGAAATGCACTGCCATGGACATGGCTGGGGGATTACACTTAATTTTCTGTTAAAGGTTTGGCCATTAGTTTATTTAGCTCATTTAATTTCCTCATATTTGTGTCTATTAGGAATTTATTTTCATAGTGTCTGGCTCGCCTTTGTCTCAGTTTGGAATTGTTCCTTTCTTCCTTCTTGCTCTCTGTGTTCCACACTGTCAGGATGATTTGCAGTTCCATTGTCCCACTCTCACCAGCATTTTCCCATCATCTCTCAGGCACCTGCCTCCCCCTTGCATTAAATTCAGCTATCCGTTGCAAAGCTGGGGGTAAATAAATGTAGAAGTCCAAGGGCCTTTCACTATTTGCACTGAGAACCTGTTTGCCTGGTGTTTTCCTCCACAGAGAAATTAGGGCTTTGTCCTGCTCTTCTGAGTCCCATTTGCCTAAAATTTCTGGGAAAACCTCACAGAGAAGAGGTGCTCCCGATAAACATGGCTCTCAGACCCACTTTTTTTCCCCTGGGAGGTGACATGTCCACCTCCAGCAGGCACCGGGGACAGGACCACACCTCTGTAGGAAAATCAAGCATTTTGGTTAGCAGAGCTGGCTGTTCCCTGGGCTTGGTCTCTCAGTCCCCCGAGAAAGCTGACTGCTGGCTGGGAAGCCAGTCACCTAAGCCATGGAGAACATATTGGGAGGGAGCTGAGAAATCAGATCCCCATTCACTGGGAATTTGCACATCTAAGTGTGCACACGCCCTCTTCCCTCCTCCTAGGAGACTTGGCAAGCAGGAAACAGCAAGCAACAGGAGCTGGGTTACTCTCCGGGTCCATCCTGCTCCGTCTGAGGATAGAAAGAGGCTACGAGGAGGGAAGCTCTCATCTGCTCTGAATCTAGTGGACATGAGAGCCTCTGGCAGTGAGAAGGAAGTCACAGCCTGCCCTTTTCCCATTCCCCTTCTAACACTAATCCTGTGCCAACGGGATGAAACAGGCGTGGAGGGACCATGAGAGAGGGGAAATAGGAGCAGTAGGAGTATGGGGACGACCCGCCCAGCCCCTTGGCAGGCTCCCTCTCCCTTAAGAAAACCTTGAGTTTCTGCAGATACCTCTGTGACTCCCAGGTGCAGATGAGAGCTGAATCGGAGAGAGAGCTCATCCCTACGAATACAACAGTAAAGCTCCCCTTGGAAGTGGCTCCTGGGGACATTGCTCCTCCCTCTCCACCCAAGCCGTGGGACTCATCCTGCCGGAGAAAACCCCAACGAGGCAGCTCCACGCTGGGGGAAGTTGCCATTTGGGACACCTGTAGCCAAAAACAAGGAGAGCCCCCAGCAAAGTCTAGCTGGAGATCGCTCGGCGTCTCTGGATAGGGATGCTGTTTCCTTTGGAAATAGCCTCGCTGAACGTTGTTGTCTTTGCCTGCGCTCCCCGGGAGCGACTCCCGCTCCCTCTGCGGGAGGGGAAGTTCAGCATGAGCAAATACTCGCTTCCTCACGAGCAGCCTTCTTTCTTTGTTTTTTTTTTTTTTTTTGTTTTTGTTTTTTTTTTCTTTTTTTTTTTCTTTTTTTTTCTTTTTTTTTTCTTTTTTTTTTCTTTTTTTTTTCTTTCTTTTTTTTTTTTTTTTCCTCCCAGCGAAGGTCTGAGTGCTTTGTTCAGTGGTTCTAAGAAGATTTTAACTTTACAGCGGTTCAGCGCACTGTAAACGACGCGGCTCCCTCGCCCTGCCTCTTCTCGCATGAGCCGGGGACGAGGGGAGTTTGGAGAGGCTGGGGAGTGGGGGCGTCGGGGAAGGGGGATGTGTTTTAAACGTTTTAAGCTCCGAAGCGGCTTCCCCCCCCCCCCCCCTCAGGAGGCGTGTCTAGCACGTAGATCTATAAAGAGGAGAGCCGGTAATGACGGATGTTCTGTCAAACTTAAAAGGTGCCAATTACCACGGAGTCACCGGATGCCATCAAGATGTATCTGCAGAGATTGATTAAGAGCCAGGCTCGGCGGGCTCAGGGAGGCAGCGCTGCTCACACACTCGGTGGGGGGAACCTCCGCTCTCCCCGGGCGGTCTGCAGACGAGGCACGGAGGAGGTGAGGGTCACACGGCAGGGCTTTTCAGGACCGGGCTGTTATTTGCATGGGAGATCACGGCGCGGGGGAGTGCTTGCGAGGAAGGGAGATGCTCCCCGCTCGGGCGAGGCTGGCGCGGCGGGGATGTCCCTCCAGCGGCCCGTGACGGCCACAGGGCGCTGAGCAGCGTGGCACTGGGGAGCCCCCTGCAGCTGGGTACAACCAGCTCCGAGCTACCTGCTGCCTTCGCTCCAGCCCTGCTGCTGGAAGCCATCCCCGCACCTCCGTCCTTTTCTGCAGCGGAGGCAGGGAGGCTGGGGAGTCCCCAAGGCTGCCGCGGGCTGCCGGGGTCATCCCAGGGCAGGGACGCCGCCCGCTCCCTGCTCGCCACTGTGGGAAGGGCTGAGACGTGCTCGCAGTGTCTGAACTCTAATTGAATCTCCAGAAATCAACGTGCACAATCAAACACTCGCTGGGAGGGGAAAAAATAACAATAATGATAATAATAAGGGGAAGAAGAGGCAGGCGTTGTGACTTTTGAGGCTGCTGATCATCCTGATTAGTGAATGTTAAAGTGTGTCAAGCGCCAAGGTCTGAGAGACAGCCCGTGGGAGGTGCAGGGGCGGCCGGGGCTGAGGCTCTGTCTGGCAAAGGAAGGGGCACCCAGCCTGTGGAACTGGCTGTCCCCTGTCCTGGCACTTGATTGGGGAATCCCATGGGGCTGCAGCGTGCTCATGGCGTGCTTCCAACCTCCCGATACCAAATATCGTCTGAGTTGCCTGGATAGCTGTCTTCCAACTCTGCTCTGAAGCCCAGGTAAATTTTTCTGTGGAAGCTGAGAAACCAAGGGGAAGAATTAAGGTCCCAGGTACCTTGATGCTCCTGAAGAGCTACGAGTAATCCAGCCCTTAAATAATGTGAAAGTGCTTTAAGGTAGAGAAACACAGCCTTGTATAACACTGAAAGACAAGTACCTCCAAAATTCAGAGCTCCCCATCTCCAAATTAGCTGGTAGTAAGAAACATAAAAGATCATTTAGTTCCAACCTCACTGCCATGGGCAGGGACATCTTCCACTAGATCAGGTTGCTCAAAACCCCATCCAGCCTGGCCTTGTACCCTTCCAGGCAGTAGCCCTACCCTGAAGACACATCACCCTCTTTGGGGTAAATCCACCCCTAAGACCCTTCCAGGAGCAACAGCTACATGTTTGTGAGTCGTGTAGACAGGTCTCTTCCTGCAGCAATCTCAGGCCAAGAAATACTTGGAGGAGGAGTGGTTGGAGTGGAGAGGAGAGGAGTGGTTGGGCTGTGGGTCCTTCAGCTTTTCAAGACAAGACACGGGGCAGGGGAGGCAGCAGCCAAAAGCTTGGACTGCCTTCATAAAGTCTACTTCTCTTTTCTGCACTTAAGCACTTCCTCCCTACTATTCTTTGGACAATAGATGAAATGGGTTCCGCTCTCCTGCTTCCCACTCCAACAGACTGTATCCCGAGGGAAAAAGCAAACTTCAGACCACAAATCAGTTCTGGTCCAGGAGAGAGGCAAATAACAAATAAAACCTAAAGATTTTTATATCTAGATTACATCCATAGAACTGGCAAGTTTCCTGAAGCAAAGTGAATACTTCTTAGCCTAGTGACTATTAGTCAAAGAGGAATTCTCTGAGAATTAACTCCTGTTCTCATAATGTATGTTTTCCCTAATTTATTTGTCATTGTGCGAGAGAAGCCTCTCCCCATTAAAATTTCAGAACAATAATCGGTTTAAGAAACTGAACTGGATTTATTGTAACAACATTTTTTTCACAATGTGTGGAGCCTCCGATGACTGCAATAATCTAAAAGCAAGATCTCTTTCTCTCTTCCTCCTCCCATACATTGCTATAGACTTGCAGCTATCAAGGAGTTGCAGGAAAAAAAAAATAAAAAGAGGACAGTATTGCAGGGAAGATGGGGAGGAGGTAATTGAAAAACAAAAAAGTGGTTCTGATGTGCAAATTGTAGATAAAGTCTTGTGATGAGAAAGAGGGGAGTGCCTGATGAGGAAGACGGGAGAGTGTGTTGGGAGATAACAAGAACCAGTAATTTCTATTCAGCAAAGCCACCAAATCAGAGAGCAGTGCGATCTTATTGGAGGAGAGCCTTCAACAGCAACTAATCCTGTCATATTGAAAGAAAATTGTAAATGTTCTCTGCAGAAATTGCCTTCCCATTGCAGCTAATCGAGCCCGCTTCGCGCTCACACACATCACACACCCCCGCACGCCCCTCCGGACGGTCGGCGAGCGGACCCACAGCCGCAGCATCGGCAAGGACATTCACCCGAGATGCTCACCTAGGCACCCCGCTTCCCCCCTCGCCACCAGCCCAGCCAGGGTGGCAGCTCACCCTCATTTCTCCACCAGCTTAGGGAGAAGTGTGAATTATTACTGGCTCACTCACGAGTCCCGGCTTCACCTGTTTTTAATTGCTCCAGTTTTGTCTAAACCTTTAAGCCAGGTTTGATAGCACTATTGCTCTATTTTTTATTTTTTTTTTTTTTTTAAGGCTCAGCTTGGCTGAACTGCAGCAGAGACTCCCGAGGGTTACAGCCACCGAGGGTGTGTGTGTGTATATGTGTGTGCCTGTGGGTGTGGGAGGGCGAGAGGGAGCGAGAGACAAAAACTCCATCAGCCCGGACAATGCCACCTCTTGCTTAAAGCTTCCAACCTGTTATTCTTTCCCCCCACTATCACGGTACCAAGTGATCTGTATTTCCCCCAGCCCAACCCCCCTCGCTCCTCGTGGAAGATATGGAAGAGGAAGATAAAGCTGCTGGCTGCGGGCGCTGACGGCGCGCAGCCCGCATGCCTCTGCCGCCACCGCTCCGCAGCCACCGCTCCAGCGAGCCGCTTGCCGCGGGATGAGATGCAACTTCTGCTAATTGGATCACAGGTAGGAAAGCTCTGGTTTTTACTGACGTTTCCTCTCTTTTTTTCCCCTCCTTTTTCTTTCCATTTTTTTTTTTTTTTTTGGTCTTTTTTTGTTTTGGTTTGGTTTTTTTCTCTTGGCTTTTTTTCCACGTCCTCTACCCTCCGCCCCTTCTTCGCCGCACCTAGGATTTCATGCGCTGCTGTCATAGGAAAGCTCCCGCCAAGGAAATAATGTCTAAAAAACGAGCTTTTGCTTCCTGGCAGAAGAAGCAGAACAAACCATAGGGAAACTTTTGCTGAGCGGGCCACAGCTGAGCGGGCCGCCGGTGAAAAGCAGCGAGTGGAGATTAGGCAAAGCGATTGTCCCCAGCACAGAGCCCTTCTCTGTCGAGTTCCCGTGGCGATATTAACCCCAGAATCGGGTCTAGCACGGTGTCGCGGGAGAGACACCGTAGCCTGATTTACAGAAATCTTCGCATTTTCAAGCGCTCTGCATAGGAGGTTTTATTACAAATGCTACATTCCGACACAGGTTCATCTGCCGGGCTGCCGTTCCCAAATCCCGCTGTGGCATGTTTGTCGACGACTCCTGCAAAATGTCACCGGGAGCGGGGAGCGGAGCCGTCCCCGGCGAGGGTAGCCTGCCCGCGGTGTGCGCTCGGTGTCGGGCGGGCGGGAAGGGACGGGGCGGGCGGGATCTCTGCCCAGCGGGACCAGGAGGGATGCGGGGTACCGGGGAGGGGGTTGCCGTTGTGCCGGCCCTGTCTCTCGCCCCCAGAATCGCTGCTCTGCACGGGAGCAGCTCCGCTGCTTCGTCTCCTGTGTCCTGCCCCGGGGAAGGGAGCGCGGGCTTGGGGCGCCGTCCGCGTGGGAAGGGTCTTTCCGAGTGGGAAGGGTCTGGGCTTTCCCCAGCTCATTTCCGGCCCCGCTTCCCCGCAGGCTTCGCTCCCCGGACAGGAAGCAGCGTGCTGCGGGAGAGGATGCTCCAGGGCCGGGTCGGGCTCGTCCCTCTGTCCCGGTCCGGCTGGGGACCCGGCGGGGCTGTGTCGGTCCCGGCGGGGCTGTGTCGGTCCCGGCGGGGCTGTGTCGGTCCCGGCCGTGCCTCCGGGCTCTCTTTCCTTCGGCCCGTGCCGCCACCACAGGGTGCTTGCGGCCAGGTCGAGCGGGTTGGTACTTTGAGAGGGAGCTCAGATCAAACCGTGGGAGAAAAATTGCCTGCCAGAAACAGCCCTGGGGCATCGGGGTCCTGGTGCAGCCCCGCAGTGAGGCCGTATCGGAGGCTCTGAAGGGTCGAAGTGCTTTCTGCTTCTTCTCGGGCAAAAGGCGATTCTGGCCATCCCTCCCAGCTAGGGCACTTCTCCTGGCTTTGCACCTTCCCACCCGCCTGCCCCGTGCCGTGCTTGGCGGCTGTCCCAGCACCCAGGGTGATGGGGAAAGGCAGGCTGGGAGCTCCTCTGCTCGTGCCCCTGCATGGCAGCCCAGCCGGAGGGCCCCGATGCCAGGTGCTCCTGGAGGCAGGAGCTGCCAGCTCCGAGGGGAGGCTGTCAGGGCTTGTAACTCATCCCCACTAGCCCATGGGTGAGTCCTTAACCCTTCGCTGGGTGAAGGACAGGGGACTCTTCTTCCCACCCCTGTAAGATTGTTTATTCCTACTGTTTTCATTCACTGAAGTTCCTTTTAGGGCAAGGAGAGGGCTTTATTTCCAGCTGGAAGTTCTTGCTGCAAATCTAGCCAGAATGACATCTATCAACCAGTGTGTTGGCACACACTGGCTTGTCCTTCTCCCTTAAGGAAGATATTCTCTTTGCAGAAGGAAAAAGGCAAGGTCAAAACAGGAAGGTCTAACCTCTGCCTGGCAGCCTGTTCTTGCAGCTGTTTGGGGGATATACAAAATCCAGAAACCATAAAAAAAACAATAAGGAAGGTGAATACAGGAGAGCAGAAGTATGCATGCTGTCTGCCTTTATAGTATTGCATCACTTGCAATCACAGCCCCTGTCTGAATACACACCAGGTTTGATTGTGTGGCTTATGACACCAGCCGCTCTCGGTGACTCATCTATAAACCTCTCTAAGCTACACAGAATACACTTCCTCTTTCCTTTAGGATCTCTTGGAGTGTAAGTTTGGTTGAACTTCTCCTCTGCAGGACCCCTGGACTGTTTGCTTTTGCACCAGGAGAGTGAGAAGTGCAGTAATCTCACTGGTCTGTTGAGCGTGTGCCCCACTGAGCTGCCCTCTCCGTTCCTTCCCTCCGCACTCTGTGATTTCTGCACTGCAGTCCACTGGGGAACAAGGCACAGTACAAGGTGGATGCGGGGGTGGGGGGGGGTGGGGGGTGGGGGGATGTCCCCAACTTGCTTTGGATAGAGGGAAAAATTATAAAAAGGAGAGGTCATTCTTTTCTCCCATCCAAACCCAGGATTTTGAGAAGTATCCTCTACCCAAATGTTTGTAACTCTGCATCTGGGCAGAGCTCAGGGAGACCTGGACCATGTGTGATCAACAATGTCCTGAGGAGATGGAAGGGACAGCAGGCTGTCTGTGCTCTGTTGTCATCCAGGATGGAGACCCAGACACTGGAAGGAGGAAACTGAGGCCGTCAGTTAAGAACAGCATCTATAAACAAAACTAATTTTTTCCTCTTAGGTGTTCAGTCCAGTGTCCACTGTCACTTCGGTTGTCACTGCTGGGCTGAATCCCTGTGTGTGCATGTGATGGTTCTCAGCTACTCAAAATGCTTGGCTGTTTCAGCCCATTTGGTGTCTCATTCAAAAGTCTTTTGAGGACACATACTATGAAATCCCTCACTGTTGTTAATATAATCCCAGGAGGTTACTTTGTCCCACTTCACTCCTGTCACCCACTCACCCGTTCACCCAGCTTTCCCTTCTTCACTAATATCATGACCTACATGCAAAAGACGTACTCTCTGGTCCTGTTTCCATAGCAATACAGCATGGGGAACTCAGGCATGCCAGTAATAATGAAACCAATTCCCTTTCTGTGAAATCAAGACCTCTTTGAAAATCGAGCTCAGTTTAAGGCGAAGTAGGAAGCGGCGGAGGGCTGGATTTCCAGCTCGAAGCCCAGATCTCCGCGCCCTCTAGTGCCGGAGGCAGGCGAGGATGCGCGTCCCCGGGCACCAGGGACGTGAAACTTCATAGCCAACTACAGCAGAGGAGAGAAGCAAGCGGTATGAGAAAAGGACATTCTTCCATTCTTCCCAGTGTCTGTTGCCAGTCAGATCTTCCCTCTTCTAAAGCCCAAGCTGAAACAAAAACAAAAACAAACAAAAAAAAAAAAACAACTACCAAACAAACAAACAAACAAAAAAAAAGGCAGAAGGTGTTCAGCTGATTCAAATTATCCTAGACTGGTCACTCGGAGGTTTTGGCTTGGGTGGGTTAAACTGTGGAGTAAAATGTGGGAAGAAATTGGAGCTGGGAAACCCAGACTATGTCTGACCATTTTTTCAGATATTTTGGATCTCTCTGGCTTTGAGCTTCGCAGCTTGAAGCAACTCTCAGCTAATTTAGAGAGATTTGAAGGCACAGAAGAGGATTACTCACTTGTGAAACTGCTGCCCTGACCTTCTACTGGCTGTTTAGGTGGGTGGGTGGAATAGGCAACAGTAATCAGCCTAAGGAAAGCTGAAGGGGCTTAGATCCGGCTCATATGAATGACAGGGATAACTTTTTCACAAATGCTTGTAGCCTTAAATCTTAAAAAGCTTAAATTGTATGCTGGTATTTAACGTATGGTAGCATGAAATTGTGTGGTAGCATTTCAAGCCCTGTTAAACCCATCTTAGAGATTCCCATCTCCAAGAACCGGGCTGCAGAAAGAACCAAGCACTGAGGTCTCCTGTAGACAAACAAGACTCCACGCACACCACTGATCCATCTTTTCCTACATTTTGGCAAAGGTAGCTTTCAGTTTTGCCAGGGTCTTTTGCCAGCTTTTCCTGTGTCAGAGCTGCCCAAAAAATACAGTTCCCTACTCGCTTGTCCACATCCCATCAGCCGACTGCCAAACACCTGTGCCTAGCAGATTGCATTCCCTAGCTCAAAATATTAATCAAGGAGGGATCCCTTGCTGACTTATCCCACTGCCTTCCTACATTTCGCTGATTGAAGTGGGCAGAATTAAAAGTTGAGACCACTCCTGAAGTTGCATTAAAGGGTTGCCTCCTTTTCCCATACACTCTGAGCTCACTGCTATGTAAAAATGCTTTGGGCTGTGGAGCTGCCCGTCGTTTTGGACTGCCGGTCCTACCTTAGAAGCTATACTGCTACCTATGTCTAACACCATCTATTCCCCACAGAGAGGGTTCTACGTCAGCAGGTCTTCCAAAGAATATCTCTCATATAACACAATCTGAAGTCCCCAGAGGGTAGGACAGGATGAAGGGAGTATCTTCTCATTTCTCTCAGGCACTTTCTAAGGAACGCTTGCCAATGCCACTGAGATGTGCAATGGGATTTCTGTATCCCACGTGCTTCATGTATTCGTTTTTAAGGATATGATATAGATTAAATGAAACAAACCACATTTAGGGCCAGCTGCTTTGCTCAGAGTCTTCTGCGTGTTTTCTGTTTGACAAGATGATTCTCTGATTCCCGTCACTCCAGTATTTCTTGAAACTCCATGGGCTAGATTCTCATCTTAATTACATTCTTTCAAATCAGGGGTGCCTCCAGTGATTTTAATTGCGTCTGGTTTATTCTGGTGCAATTGAGCTCAGAATTTGACTTTCACAGAAACATAGTAAGTGTTGTAATTAGAATATGCCAGTGTTTTGACAACTGTTCATGGAACAGCTCTGTTTCATCAGACTGTGCTGAAAGGGAAATGCAATGTGATAATGGGCATTGGGAATAGCACGGGGCACCTCTTGTAGTGATGGCAATAAAGATCTCTGTGAGCAGCCACAACATAAATAGGCAAGAAATTCTGTAAATCAGCATTTCCCAGGGTTTCCCTCAAGCTCTCAGAAAAGCTCTGAGTAAACTGTGGGCATGTGTGGGTTTTATTAGTTTTTTGGCTGCTTGTGTTTTTGGTTTGGTGTTTGGTTTTGTTTGGGGGTTTTTGGCTTTTTTTGAGAGTGGTGTAATGAGACAAAAATATCTCCATAGGTCTTTCTTCTGAGTCATTGTCAAAATTAGTGATGGAAACCAAGGTGATAAAATAAACCTAGTAATTTAAAAGAATTTTCTTGCTTAGTGATTTCTCTGGCTCAGGATTTTCAGGTAGCCTGAATATATAAAGATCTCTTCATTTCTGTGCAGATAGGATGATATTCAAACATGAAGATTAGATCCTTCTCTTTTATAATCCATTCCACCTCGTGAGAAACAAAAAATTTGCAAAAACTACACAAGGGGAAGTATTAGGTTTCTGAAATAGCCCGTAGTGTTTTTCTAGATTCCTGAGAATTTTTCTCTCAGTTTTGCAATGAATTACTGATGTCTATTTTAAACTCATCTATCTCATGTTCCGTCAATTAGAAAGCAGAGCAGTCAGATATTGAAAATTATTCATGACTTTGTTCATGAGTAATGGCAACAAGCTTATTCCGCTATTATTTCTGAAATCCTTTAAAGCAAGCCAGTGACCAATGATTTATTCATGAAAATATTCACACATTTCAAAAGTTTCATGAATGTTATCATGAATAATTAACAGAATTTGTGATATTTGTTCTCATTGCTCATTATTTTCCTATTCAAAAAGGAATCAGTCATCCACTTACAGAGCATTAGAACATAATGATTATAGCATTGGATCAGACAGGTGTTTTGTCTCATATTGTAGAGTGTTTCTATCAATGCTGGTTACCAAAAAGGCAGGTGTAGTGAACGCTGCCCTAGATATCTGCACTACCCTCAGATAAAAGGTTTTTATACCCATCAGCTGGGGTTTGTTCACTAGCTAGAGATCTTTTCCAAATGACAAAAAGATCTCCTCGTTTCCCTCCCCAAAAGAAAACCTCTACTGATTTTAGCCAAGCTTCAGATGTTCTCACTGGCCAGATAAACAACTAATCCGGTTTTGCCTCCCAGTAAGTTCAGTACCTTAGTGATAGCACGTAGCAGGGAATTCAGTAGGTTCATTAAATATTTTCCATGGAAAATCATACTCCAGACTACCTTTGATCTATTTAAATTAGTTGTCTTTCAGTGTTACTGATACCTCTCTCCTATATGACATGAAAAGACCAACGAGAACAGCCAGTTCATTGTATAAGAGCCATTCATTTACGCCACCACAAGAGAAGAAAAGAGCAATAAAATCATTTCCATTTTAACACCTCTTACTCCTCCCATGCTAATGAAAGTTTAGGTTTGTCTATTTGGTTTGGACTTTTTTATTTCTGATTGCGGCTGTAATAGAGCAGAATAGGGTTGTTCACTTTAATGCCATAATGAGTGGCCACAGCTGGCTTAGAACCCAGAAAGGCTTTCAAATATTTCACTCCACCTGTGATTTTTCTGCTTCAGCCAATGTTAATTTCCATTAGCGGTCCAAATGTCAGGTTCTCCCAACTTAATTAACATGAAGTACTTGAAAAGAAAATCCTCATTCTCTTTTTCTATGAACAATAATTTCAGTAAAGAAATTCTAAGTTCTTGGGCAAGCTGTAATCTTTTACTGTGAAAAAGATTATTCATGTGTAGCTTCTGTTTTCCCTTTCTTAACCACCTTCCACCTTGTAATAATAATCTACCTATTCTATCACAACTTAAATTTGTCAAAGAATTTAATACAGTATATAAATACTTATATATGTAGACTTGTCAGGTTGTTTTTCTTGGTCATTTAGCTTGAAGCTTCAAAGAATATTTATCAGACAACTCTATTTTTTAAAAAAGCCAGGATTTTTTATCCTCTCCTATATGTAAATCTAGTTTTTGTTGGTTTCAATCAATTAAGGTCGAAGTGAAACAAAGTTTTTTAGTATGTAACACCTAAGATTAATCCTGTGACTGTCCTAGAGATAGGTATGCTTGTTGGTACCCTCCTGTCCTTCTGCAGCATATCTGACTTCAGAGACAACTTGCGTATTTTTGCTATCAGTGCAGCCACTTCAATTTCAAATGCTTTCCAAATCCTTGCATACGTAACCATGAGGTCCTTTTGATATGCTGCTGTTTAGTTTATCAGTTTGTTCCAATGTTTCCCCTTTCAGTGTTTCACATTCTGACAGCTCATGAGCTTTCTTGTCTTGAAAAAAAAGTAGATCTAACATGGATAATGGCACAGCATAATTAGCACAGAAGATTTAACAAAAAAAAATAATTCAGAACCTCTGCAAAGTCCTTTTCCTCACTAATTATTCCAAATCGTCCCTTGATGTGCGGCAGATCCCACTGCTTCCCTCCTAAACTGGGTGAATTTAAGACCTTTGAGAAATGTCCTGCAGTTCCCCCTCTGCACACACCCCCACAAGCTCTTGGTAGTTTGTGCATCCTTGGCCCTCTTCATTTATGACTGACATTTTGTTTGTGTTTTATTTTAACTCCCTCCCTTAGCCATGGCCTTCACCAGAGGTGAAGTGTCATTTCCTCAAACCTGATTGCTTGGCTCCAACAACTCCTTGGACCTTAACATTTCACAATAACTTTTTTCCAGTCTTGCCTTCCAGTTAGCGTTCCGCATGACTTCATTGAATCAGAAACTGTGTGTTGAAATATCTGTTGTTTTGAATCCTTGGATTTTTACTTTCTTTCTCTTTCGTTCTTTGGAATTTTTTTTTTAATTTATTTTATTTCTGCCTTCAGAACTTTTTAAGCAGTTCACTATTATAATCAGTTTGTCTCACGCTCTTAGTATAGTAATAAGTTTATTATTTTTCAGTGTTTTGACTGTATCTCGTCTTCAGCTATTTAGTTAAGAGCACCTACTCTTATGTTCTCTACTTATTCTAGAAATCACTTAGGAATTGATGGGGTTTTTAAATCATTTTGTACCAATTGACTTACCAACACACAGGTGGGTGAACTCAGCAACGGTTACCATTTTATTAGACTTTCATACCTCTTTGATCTCTCTCCATAATAACTTATTGAATATCTCAGACATTTCCTGGACTAAGGCTGCTAGTGCTTTGTGCAAGAATCAGGGCTGAATTAGAGAGGATATTTTTTCACTTAACACACTGGACTGAGACCAAGCTGACCACACATAAGCTCCTGACCGTATCACCAACCTGCTGCCTGTTTTTTTCCATATTGCAATGGCCTAACACAAAGTCTACAGAGGTCAGAGACCAACTCTTGCTACCTTGGGTAGGCTTTGGCTCGGCATTCTGAGGAAGAGACAGTAATTCGTCCTGGTCTCATGACAGTGCTGTAGGGATTTGCTTCCCATAGATTGTCAGATAGTGAGGTTCATCAGTGGTGCTGCCAAATGAAAAATAGAACAGACAAACTCCATCCACAGGGTTTTTCTTTGCACTGGAGTGTTGGAAAAGTCAGCCTTTAGGAGATGATTACTGGGAAAGTTTCTGTTCAGAAAAGGAGGATAAGATAAAATGTTCAGGATCCCTCAAACAAAAAGGCACTGAAGCTGCAACTGCTCCAGATCTTGGTGAGAAGTAAAAGAGATGTTTTCTCTGCCGTTGCTTTTCCATGCTTAGGCTAAGCATAAACTGATCTCAGACCCATTACTGGCATCTTTCACCCACACTAATTTCACTTTTCTAGCAGTGTATATTCAGCTGCTGAAAGCTGTCAGAGCACGAGTGACATGAAAGGAGAGGCCATCACCAAAGAAAGTGCTATATTTAACCTGGCAATGTCATGCCTTCTCAGTATGACCTTGAGCCCTAGCAGTGAGAATTTAAACAGGCAATCTTGGTTGTGAAGTTTCTTCCTTTAGCCAAACAAAGAAGGCTCTTAAATATGAGGCAAAGCAGTGAAGAAGGAAGGTAAAATAAGTTACCCTTTGCTTTTGACTTTTGTGATAGTCAGCACACTTAACTGCCACTAGAACGGAAGAATACATGAAGGGCTCACTGTTAAATTCTCATTTAAAATGTCTGTTTGATGTCTGCTAGTCATTTTTGCAATCTGAGCCACTGGGAGTAAATGGAGGGATTTTTACTGGAAGGTTTTGACTCAGAAGCAGTTTCCTGCAAGGAATATCCTACTGTTATTCATTAATTTGCTGTGTGCTTCAGTAAAGGGGGAAAAAAACCCAGAAGTATACAATTAGAAAAAAAGTAAGGAAAGAAAAAAGAAAGAAGATGAACAAAAGCAATTGTTATGTTTTGTCTGAAGAAAGTCTGTAACTCTCTCCCTCCCTTTCTTTAGCAGAGTGAGACTGTTTATCTCCTACTTTGAAGCACAGGGGAATGCAAAATATCAGGTTTTAAAAAAGCCCAGATAAATCAAGCACTGCCATCCTTTCTGAATGACAGATTTGACAATTAATATTTCACATTATTGTCTTTAACTCCTCTTAAATATCAAAGTGGGGTGTGGAAATGACACATAGCTAAAAAGATGAGGATTAATTTTCTTGCTAGTACTTTTAGAAAGTAGTGACAGAGGCTGAATTCCTGGTTTCACCACATATTGCTGACATGGCCTTGGACAAACTCAGTAACCTCCTGTACCTCAGCTTTTAACATGAAAATAGTTTAAAATAATATTTTCATTCTCACAAGCTTTGTCTGCTCTTCCTGTTTAGATTTTAAAGCACTTGGCAGCATTTCTGGAACAGTCAGCACTAAGCTTACCCTTAAACTTCCCTTAATTTGGGCATCCATAGAAAGAAACGAACGATATATTATCTTTCAAATATTCAGTTGCTTTTTATTCCATGTGCAAATTACTTCATAACATGGGCCTCTGGAGGGTAAAAGCCTTTCCACTGCCCCTGGGTGTTGCTGACAGAGGCAGCTATACATGGGATGGTATCCCAATTTATGCTGGGGTGGTACCACTGTGTGTGCCTGTTCCCTTTGCCTGCTCACTGCTGCCACACACTTCCAAGAGAGAAAAGTGGGAAGTCTGACTTAGGGAGAGTTGTTTTTGCACTCAGAGTCATCGGGTGAGCCCTCTTCTTTGGACAATGCTTTACTTTCGGCCTAAAAAGATTTACTTTTTCTGCTCACCGGACGTTTTTTATCCTTCTTGGCTAGGTTTTTACTAAAATTAAAACTGCTACCAGACTCTTTGAAAAGCTGTCCTGAGGGAAAGGCAGGTGCAAAGCTGCAGAGAGAAAACCCCAAAAGCACTTAGCCCCACAAACCAGTGACAGCAGTATTTATCCAGTTTGGGAAGATGTGACAAGGTGATATATTGGCAGCCTAGAAATCAAGTGTGCTGCTCTTCAGGGAAAGTCATTGGGTCTGGCTGCTGTGGACAAAAGGTGCAGTTTCTAAAGACTCAGTCCCACTGAAGACTGAATCACCTTTTCCTGGGGCACAGGCACACTGGTCATTCTCTCTCAAAGGGGATCTTCTGGCAATCAGCATACCTTATGATGCTATGACTTGAATGAGAATGAGCCCCTTGCCATCCCTACACCTTTTTTTGTCCACTATTTAAGAGCTGAAACATCAAGTTACCTCAGTGCAGCTCAGTAGACACAACCAGCTGAAGGTGCCTTGATTTTGTGCTAAGGATGACAGCATAACAAATGCCTACAAGAGCAAAGGAAAAATGCATCCTCTGCATTTTCTGATATTCTTTGGATGCTATGTTCAGGTTGAGTCAGCTGGGAGGCTCAGAGACTTCTGATTGCACATCTTAGTGGGTGAAAAGTTCTCAATTTAATTTTTATTCCAGTTTGAGTTGATGGAGCAAACAAAAAGGTCTTCAGCCCTTTCCTTCGAGGCATGGGGAAGCTGTGTTAATGTTAAACCTATTTCCTAGCCCTCTGGCAGTGGTGTTATTGCAATACAACAAAAAGTACAAGGAAAGAAGCCCAGGAGAACGCTCACTTTTTTTTTCTTTAATAATTTATTTATTTCACAAGAATAACTCCAGATCAACATTTTATTCATTGCATTTTATTATTGTTTCTTAAACAATTAAACAAAATTAAAAGCACAACGACCAGAAAGGAAGAAATTTTTTGCAGCTGAACACACAGAAAAGAGATGATAACTAAATAAAGAGGAATCATTTGCTTTTTTTGAAGGTCTACTATGACCTCATTGTTAGGGAGAACACCAACATACTTTTGCTGTGCTGACAAACACCCTCATCTCCTCAGCCTCCTGTGCTGTGCCATGAAGCCAGTTCCTGCACTGCAGCAGTAAGGAGTAATTATCACTCTTTCCTGTGTAATGATTAGTTATTGTACAGGCCACCTAGAAGCCTTCTGTGGTTGTCATGCCAATTCTCACCCCCACTCTTCTTTAACCCACTCTTCTTTGCTGCAATGGTCAGCCACAAGTGGGGTTTGGGGGGCATTCAGGCTGTGCACAGCCCCTCCTGATTTCACAGCATCCTGGACACTAAAAGAGCACACAGGATCACCGAGTCAGTGCAGACAGGGTTTTCAAAGGCTGTTGTCTCTTGCTCAGCCTGTCTCTTGCTCCTGCCATGATGTGAGAGGATTAGAATGTGTGCTGAGTGCCAGACCTCTTGCTGCTCTGCAGCAAACCACTCTGGGTGCTTAAAGTGCAGCCTCAGAAGGAGCCTAATCCAAGCCTTGTCAGCTGGCAGCACGTTTTCTCTGACACCAGGGCTTGACAAGTTGGGGCTTGATGGGCGTTTATGAGGCAGGCATGAAAGCAGGGGGAGAGGTGCTAAAAGAAGACAGCACCTCAGAACTCAGATGCACTTCTTTGCTCTGGTAGGAGCCAAGGTGTGTTTCCAGTTCCCTCTCAGTGCTGCTGCTGCTAAGATGTCAGTTCTTCTTAGTGGTTGAATTGATTAGCTGGAAGTAAGAACATCACTGTCTTTGCTTTAAAGCGGTGGGCACATCCCACCAGGGAAAAGGTAGAAGGACTTCGTGTTGTCTGATCTTCCACCATTCCTTAAACTCTGAATTGAATTGCACAGTGAGGAAAATGAGAGCTGATCTTTGCTTAGATAAGCATTCTCGGGCAAATTAACATAACAGTGACATAGCTATTTGTGTTTCTATAGGAAATTATGTACATGTCATCCCAGCTAGGGTGCAGTCCTGAACGCTGAATGGTGCAGGAGCAGAACCAGCTCCCTCAGCTCAGGAATATCTGGGATTTGGTACAATACCTACTTTTATTTTATTTTATTTTATTTTATTTTATTTTATTTTATTTTATTTTATTTTATTTTATTTTATTTTATTTTATTTTATTTTATTTTATTTTATTTTATTCTCTTGCTGCTTGCTGAAATTACTACCTACAGTCTCTCAAGGGCAAAAGAAAAAAAAGTTCTGAAAAAACCCTCCATGTTCTCCACAACAGAGTACATTCAGTTGCTCTTATCATTATTTATACACGGATGATTATGCTATCTTCCACACAGTGAGGAACGAAAGGATTAATTGGGTAAATAATCTGAAAATCAAATACTTCTTTCCTTGATGTTTTTTAAAAGAATAGATTTTGCCAAAGCTGTCCCACGTTTATTTATTTATTTTTTTAATAATCTGTTATTACTTTAATTAAACATCTAACTGAAAGAGAGCAACATTTATACAAAAACAAGTTACAGATTTATTATAATATGGAAAGCAGCGCTCTGGTTTGGATTGGGAGAAGAGAGAGGAAACTTTCTCTCTTTGGTCTACATCCAGCAAATTGAAAACAGAGAACTCTTCCATTCAGTTTGCTTTTTCCACTCCTCCATCCTCCTCCTCCTGCCACCATGCACTTCTCATCACTCTTTTCAATGACACAGCCTTGTCATTCACAAAATGACTTCATCTGCTGTTTGAGTCAATGAGTTATGATCATGTATCCAGCCCCATTCACACACAGAGCCGCTGATTTTCTTGGTTTTGCACATTCACTGCAGGAGCACGTTGCTGTTTAGTGCAGTTTGCAGTCTGTCCCTTCCGTGGGGCTGTCTGGCTGTTATCTCTGCCCTCTCAGCCTAAGGAAGAGAGGCCAGGACACAAAAAGTTGTTGGGCTTGTGAAAAAAATTTTGTCTTCCCAATAGCCTCAAAGAGGGTTGTGTGGGTTTTTCTGAGAAGAGACATTCCCTCAGTCACTGGTCTCATCAGTCACTGGTCTCATCAGACAGCTGATGCTTGCTTTTGCTTTCAGATCACTGAAAATAAAATGACCTATGCTGAACAATTGTCATTAATTTGTCCACTGGATATTTCCCCCCTATATTTTAAATTGTACATCTGCAAGTGTGCTGGCTAAGCTTCACAGTCTGATTAATAGTTTCAATTATTATGTCAAGGCCAAGAGATTCTTTTAAGCTTTTCACATTCAGTATTGAGAACTTGGTATTTTTGTGTGTGACTGTTCACTTAACACATGTGAATCAGCTTCCCACCTCTAAATTAATGACCTGATACCTATAGTCAGAAGCTGAAGGTGCTCTAGACAGGTTGGACAACAACTTTTGCTCCCTTCTGCTCTAAGAAGGGCTCAAGAACAGCACAGCTGAAGGGGGAGATCAGAAATCAGAAGTATCTTGGAGAAAGGACAAAACCAAAGGCATGGGCTGTTTAGCAGGGGCTGTATTTATTTTTCCTTTCCCCACAGCAGATAATTATTGCAAATCACTGGTGGCTGACTCCGTACCTCAGCCTGTTCTTCATCACATCTTGCAAGAGGACCTTTTGGTTCGATACCTATGAACATAACACTGATAAGTTATGGTTTAACATTATTTTGCATCATCTACTTGTCTTTTTAAAGACAAGTGCCTTTAAGGAGATATTAAACTACAGGTCTACACTGTAATAGTAGAACTCCCTTTGGGCAAGTTTTCCTTGAATACACCAGGACTGCTTCCACAAAAGACAGAAACTCTGCTGCATCTCCTTCATCCTGGAAGTGGCACAGAGTTCAGTCCACTCCAAAAGTGCAAACCTGTTTGGCTGTGCGTGTCCCAAGCTAAAATGTGAGACCTTAAGATAGACTTGGCTTCCCTGGGAGTTAATTTCTGTCTCATGGTGTCCTTCACTTCAGCATTGGCTGCTCCATCATCCCCTTTCTTGAAAACTTTGCAAGAACCTGCAAAGCAAGCAAAGAGATTCCTCTCTTATGATATTACTGCTGCTTTAGCACTGCCTTTTTTTATACTACCTGCTGTCTCTTCAGCTCACTTTAGGATTGAGGCAACTGCTCTTTTATTCACTTTGGGAGGTATTTCACCACTGAACAAACACCCCAGAAATGTTTGTCACATCAACTGCTGCATACTGTGAGTGATAGTTCCTGGATCTGGCACAAAATACTAAAGGAATGAAATAGTATCTAGTCTGAGAAAAGACTGCAAAAACCTTTAGTTAGCTTTTCACCCACATTTGTTAGCATCTCCTCTTTTACACATAAAACCTGTTCACACATGCTGAAAATACAGGGCAGCACATTTGGAAGTGTTTGCAAGGTATATTTTACTCAGTGACTTCCTTACTGCTAGGCAGCAGAATATAGTCAGTTGCTGAACTAAGGAATGTAATACATTTCTAAGAAGTATTGGCCAATCATGTGGCTCTCAAATATGATTAAAATTACTAGTGGTATCAGACCTTACATGCCTGGTTTTACATTGATTACTGTGTTCAGAGAGGTATCCTTCCACTTAGTAAAAGGCTGCTGATTATTGAGCAAAGTGCATGATTTTCAAAGAATTAAATATAAATAATTATTATATTATTTTATTATGGAAATATTTATTTACTACATATTGCATTATTATTATTATTATTATTATTATTATTATTATTATTATTATTATTATTATTATTATTATTATTATTATTATTATTTTATGCCAATTTGTGATTGCTGTACTCTTGAATAGGGGCATCAGTGATGTCTGCTTACTTGGAGATTCTTATGTTTCAAAAATGCCTCAAAGCCATAAAAGAATGACCAAAAAGAGCATGGGAGACTCACAGGCCCCCCTGTAAATAGACAGACAAGTGTGATAACTGACAGGGTTAGATAAATTCTATTTGAGACGTCACTTCTAAAGAGTCTGTTCTTCATTTGTTGCACTTTGTTAGCAAAGCAGAGCTTCTAGAAATCTATTTCAATGCATCAGAGTAAACAAAGGCAGCAGAAAGAATAAATGTGTTCTGTCTAGTCTCATGCTGATGCCAAGGGGCCAGAACCCAGATGTCCTGACCCTGAGTTCAGCACCATGCTCTTATTATTGGACTATAATTTTACATGGAGATTTCTTTCTTTCTTTTTCTTTTATTTTTTTCCCAGTGTGTTGGGGGGCGGTGGTACATTGTATTTGTTCACATCAGCCAAGACTGAAGAAAAAAATATTATGTATAATTACAGAGCAAGGCAGGCTCATACGTCACCCATCAGCATTGTCTAATCTCTGGCATTATTCTCTGTTCTTACTCACCCTCATGTCACTGCTGCCTCTCTTTCCACCTCGAAGGCTTAACTCCTCCTTCCTCTGACAGGATGTACAATAGCCAGAGCAGTATAAATCAAAGCCTAGAATCAGGAGAATTAGAACAGATTGGAAGTGCCAGTTCCTCAAGAAGGAAAAGAACGAAACGAGACGGCAGGAGATCAGAAGAGTGATTGCAGCTTCATTACAAGGGCCATTCTACCGTCACTACAGGTTATTGCCTGTCACAAACTGTTTTTATTTTCCAGCTCCTGACTGGTGGAGATCTCCATCTGAAATAAATGCCAGCTATCCACTTACTTTATAAATCTCCTTGCCGGGCTCATATTAAATATTTACTTGTCATCGTGTTTTTCAAGTAAAATCTGATTTTATACTTTTGGTATCTTTATTGCAAAGCAGCAGTAAAGAGGTTGAGAATTACAGAGGAGCTCTTACAGGTCCATGCTGCAGTGGGACTGAAAGGGTATGAACTCAGGCAGATCATAAGGCAGGATAAACTGTCATGAGGCTTCCGTGCAGTGCACTCAACATAAACTGCTTCCTTAAGCAGGTCTGGGCATTAATCATACAAGTGGTCAAAATACTGAAACACTGAATTTTTAAAGCTTTCTTTTATTAATTTACTTACCAGTTAAAAAAAAAAAAAAAAAAAAAAAAAAAGAAGGAAACATCGAACCATCCAAAAAAAAAAACCAAACCCAAAAACCCCCAAACTTATTCTGTAACACCAGGTTAAAACAGAAGGGTTTCAACAGCATGTCATTGGGAGTTTCAGCTTTCAAGAGAGCAGTGAAAAATGCCTGGAGCAGAAAGAGGTAAAGATGGTTTCTGCCTGAATGCTGGATCTTTCTTTGATGAGTGTTTTTGTTGAGAGCAGGTCTCCATACTGACTTTTCTGCGGTGGAGGTAGAAATAATCTCTTTAGGATAAAGATTTTTTTTTATTATTTTACGATTTATTTGTAAAATAATAACTGATCTTTTTGTTAGCAACATTTATAATTGTTAGACCTCCTATTTACATCCAGCACAGCACGCCTAGCTTTGTGACCAATACTGCAAACATTGCTCAAGTTACCTCCAAACGCAACCTCTATAAAACAAACTCGTGGGCTGGCTTATTCTCCCCATGCTCTGCAAACAGCAAGCAGCTTGGGTTTATATTTTTTGAGTGGTTGTCATCTCTAAAGCAGCCTCTGTGTCCTTAGCCTGAGGCTGAGTGGGTGTTCTTCTCCTGCTGACACTTTGACACTCTCACTCTCACAAGTGGTCCCTCCGAAGAAGTTAGGAGATTTGGATGAGTAACAGGCATTTGTTTGAGCCAGAACTGCAGGATTTGAGTCCCAAACTAGGAATGAGCAGTTCTCACTAATTGTCTCCAAACAGTGAGGGAGAGATCCAGCACTGATTTCCCACCTGTGTGTTGTAAATCTGCAGAGGAAGGCTTCTACAGACATGGCTCAGGAGTTGTTATTTCTGAAACATGCAGGATGTAAGTGTACCTATACAGCATGACAAAATCGGCTGGTATTCAGGATTGGCTCACTGTGAGAGCTGGCAATGAGCAGTCTGGTTGGGTTTGTAGTTATGCAGTGGCACTGCACTTTACTGCTGAAATTTTGTGCCCCGGTCCCATTAGTCAGGTTTTTAACACACAGACAGACTTGGAAGACAAAACTTTCATTCCATTTTTACAATAAGTTGTAGGAGACCAAAATGATCTGATTTTGGTACTTCAATGAAGTGTCCCAGTGGTGCTTTAGGTTAACATGTCATTGACTGGATAATTGTCCCGAATAGACCAAGCTAAGCTGAAGTCTCGTTGCAATAAAGGGAACGGAAAAAAATCATCAGGTTTGCTTCACGAACCTGTTTCTCACCTGAGATGTATTTTCAGTGTCTGTGTTGAATCGAAGAGTAAGACTTCAGCTATGCTTATCTCTATTGACTGTCCAGATTTAGAAAGAAGTATTACCATTTTAGTGATCTTTTTTCACCCTTACTCTTTACATTCCTTAATTAATTTTTAAGACTCTGAGCTGACACCATGTTTGCAAGGAGCTTTCCATTTCCAACTGAATCTTTTTTAAACAGTCTTACTCTTTCATTTTCAGTCTTTGTAGTATTACTTTATGTATTAAACTTCCTTATTAGTATGTATATTATAGAATTACTGCTGTCCCTAATGAAAAACAGTATTTTAGAGCAGAGAGGGTTTATTTCTTTTCAGACTCAGTAGTTTCCAATGTTTAAGAACAAGAAAAGACCTATTAGGAGAGGAGGATAAAAAAGAGAACAGCTCCAACTGTCAGTACCTGCCATTTATTTGTATTAAAAAGCAATAACTGCCAAAAAGTACAGAAGCTCAAGAAAGTTATTGCTCTTAAAAATTATTAAAGAAGTTTTCTCAGTAAAATATTTGATTTTTTGTATTGGCTAAAAATTCTAGTGGAAAACATCTGCCTAGATTAAAAAGAAACAAAACAACAAAACTGCTATTTGCTTCATTAGAAATGCAAAAAAAATGCTAATGCGTTTTCTCAGGTTTCAACAGCTTGTCGTAACTCTTTGCATTTAATTTCTTTAATTTAAAACAAAGTTTTAAAAATCTTGCTGAACTTCTTTGCTTAATATTGTTCTTAGGGACCGAAGTACCAGCTCAGCAATGTGAAAGGTGTATATGAAGAAACCAAATACAATGACAAATCTAATAAGTGGAGAAAAGTAGAAAGAGGCGATGTAAGCCTTAGGAAATAATGGTAATTTTATAAAAATATACCTTTTACTACAATGATATAGCCCATGACATGATAAATTTGTGTCCAAAAAATTTGTTATTTTTCTGCAGGAGAGTAGAATATGTATTTGTTTGGATTGGATCCATTAAAAGTTGGAATGGAGGGTTTTTTGGGTTGGTTGGTTTTCAGATTCATTTGTTTGTTTTAGTTTTTTCTTTTTTGTGACTAGGCCACTTGGAGAATTTCTTAGAACAGACTTCATTTGCTACTTAGAACAGAAACACTTTTTTTTTTTTTGTGCCTGCTGTGGGCTCTTCATGTGTTTGGACAAAGTAGGCAGGTATGACTTTGAAAGTAACCCTTGTTCCATATTTTCCTGTTGAAAGTACTGCAGGATGATTGCCTTTCTACCAATATCACCATAAAACATCAGTGCTTGTTTAGGGTGGAATGTGATCATAGTTGTTTTTGACTGCCTGACTATGGCAGGGCTTTGATTACCAGGCAATTTCTTCAACTTGTCACCTAGTTCAGTTTCTTTTACCACATGGAGACATGCAGGAGCATGGGGAATTCATGGAGAGGACAGACCACAGACCTGGAGAGAATAATGCTGAGGAAACTCTTTTGCTAGATATATTAAAAAAAAATCTACCTCAGTAAAATTATCTATCTTACACAATTTTTTAAATATGACTCCAAACCAATCATGCCTCTCTGTTCTGAGCTAAAGTGCGTACTGATGTGTGTCTTATCTTTATTGTATGGAAAATAAATAAAAACATCACAATACTTCCCAATATCTGCCCCATGGAGAATGTAATTTAAAGATGAAGAAATGGATTTAGAGGACAATTTGAGATAACCACTGTACCCTTGCAGCAAAACACAGACAGATCAGTTGACTGAGAAATGAACAATGTTAGCAAATGAAGATAGTTGTTTTAGATAAATAGATTAGGGATGGATACATCCCACTGCTTTAAGCCAAACTCCCGTTTGTCTCTTAAACTCTGTTTAGCTGTCAGTCACTTCTTCTCCAGCCGTCATCCTCCTTACCCTGTTTTTGTTTGAACTAGACTACATTTTTGGCTGGGGTTCACAAGGAGTTTGATTACATTACCTAATTCACTAGGTTTGGGTGGGTTTTTTTTTCCTTTTTATTTTCTGGAGGGTTTTGGATTTTTTGTTTTTCTGTTATATTTCTGGTATATGATCCTTTTTCCATTCTTCCTTTCCATGTTTCAGGAGCTTGTTTTATACATAGGGAATTTTGCTCTTTTTTCCTGCATCTGCTTTCTCTTTTTCACCTCCCTTATTCCCTATATGTTCATCTCTAGAGATTTTTGCAGAGTAAATGGGATGGCACAATCCTGTCCTCTGATCCTTTGCAGGCTCTGAGTGACACAGTGGGAATTTTAAAACCAAGTAACGTAGCTAGAATTTGGTTCAAGAATGTGAGGCTCGATTTTTTATTTTACTTTTAATTCATTCTCTTGAAAGTACAGTACAAACTTAATTTTTGTTTTCTGCCTCTCCTTTTTTCTACCAGCGTGGAGGGGTTTGGTATTTCAGCTCCCGTCACACAGGGTGATTGAAAGAGACCTATCCCAGGATGATTTATAACTTGCTTGCCAGCAAAGCTGCAACAGTTTGGTGCATTTTGCTGTGGCCTTCCATTATATCCACAGGTAGATGCTGGTAAAGAGAGTCCAGCCTCAAACCCACTGGTATTTCTCACCTCCTCAGTGCTTGGAGCAGGCTCACCCGAGTCATGCTGTTGTGGCAGCCACTGTCAGAGCCCTTGCATCTGTATTTCTTTTAAAAATATCTGGGGTAAAATAAGAGGGCAAAAGCAGTGTCTCCTTCATGCTGTCAGCTACCAGTAACAGCAATTCTCTCAGACAAGCATCAGATGAACAGCCTTAGTCTGCCTGCTCCCAGCACCCGCACACCTGCACTGTTACCTACCAGCAGTGTCCACAAATGCAATAAGGAACACCAAATTACAAGACTGGCAATTGCAGGCCAGAGAGACTTCAAAGGTCTCCTACATTAAGCACTTAATGATGAGCCCTGGAGGGCAGCCTGTGCCTGGAGCAGAAACAGGAGCACACATGTGTCTGCTTCATTTTGTGCCATGTTACCTCAGCAGAGCTTTGGAGTCCAGGTGTTTCCAGACTCCCTGGACTGCCTGGATATAAAACACACACCTGATGCTGCCTCTCTGAGCATCTCTGTGTCAGCCTGTTCAGGACAATGACCTGACTGCTCAGAATGTGCCCCAGCAGAGCTGGCAGGGAGTGGTTTTTGTGCAAGTCACAGTCCCCTGAGATGAAAAGAAGCATCTTTCAGCTGTAAAGATGGAAGATAAATTATTCTCAAAGCCCAGGCTGCTCTAGAAATAATAATAAAAAAGAAGACAGGTCTGTTCTTTATAATTTTAGCAATTGTATTTTTCTTTTCTTTTTCTACACTAGAAGATAATTTACAGGCAGATTTATAAACAAAAGCAGCAACAAAAAAAAAAGCACAAAGAAACCATCTTATTCTTTTTTCATTCTGCTTATTACTATAATTATTATTCTTATCTTATTTTCATTCTACACATCTGGGTGGGTTTTCTTGAAGGGCTACTGAAAAAGCTCCTGGAAGGCTTAGAAGTATAAAACTTAACTGGAAAGCCCTTCTTGCTGTTCCAATTCAGTAGCATTCTTCAGAAGGAGACTTTTCCTTGTTAATGCTAATGTTTGAATAGAAATCTTTTTGTCATCTATGGCTGCTTGCAACTGGCATCCTTTTATCCAGGAACAGTGGGAGCAAGTCTTACACTTTTCCCTGAAACTGTTTAGGAAGTAGTTCAGTCTTTTGATTGGAGAAGAAAAATAGTTCAGATAACTGGAGTTTGTGGGTGATATGAAAACCCACACAGAATTACAGGAAGCCTTCTGCTGAGACAAAAACCTTTGAGTTATGTTGGGAAATTACCTGGTGAGCATTAGCTGGTAAATATCACTTCTATATGACACACTGTTCTGCTTTTATTAAAGCAAGAAATCTGGAAAATTACTGAAAGCCTGGGATAGCAAAAAAAGCCCCACAAAAGCAGCGATAACCAAAATACTTTAAAAGAGACTCTTTTTCCAGGGTATTACCATGAGGAGGTTTACTGTTGATTACTACCTGCTTTCTGACAAGATGCAAAGTATTTCTTGGTATTACTTAACTAATTCTGTGCAGTGCAGTTCTTTGAAGAATTAACATGAAAAGCAGAAACAAGTGATATCTGATCAAGTTTTTATGTTGATGCACACTGACCTGGGTTGAATTCAAAATTTTTCCCTGATTTTGTGTACTTTACTGGGCTATTCTAGCCAGCTACCTCCAATATGCACAGCAGCCTGTTCCAAAAATACCGTATTTCTTGTGAGCTTCAGTAGTAAGAGGGAAAATCAGATTTTGTTCCATTTACCTGGGAAAAATCATTTCTTCTAAAATAATGTTTCAACTGGTCAAAAGAGCAATCATCATCTTCTGAAAGCAAAAAGCAATAAACCCCTCATCTTCCAGGCTTTTGTTCTGCTGGTGGTGTTTTTTTTTCTTTTTGTCCTGCAACACATCACAGCCCTTTAATGTAATTTTGTTTGCTTCATTTTAATCAGTTTATCCTTTAACTACAAGACTTCTCTGCTTGCCTGTCTTTTCCCTTTAGCTTTTAGACAAAATTATTACGAAGTAGGAAAACCAAAAGAAAAAGAGACCAAACCAAAAAGTTGGATTTCCAGTTCAGACTCTAAACAAGACCATCTCAAAATGAGAACAGCCTGCTGGAGATATTTCTGTTTTGAAAGAGCAACTTTCCTTTAAGATAAATGTCTAGTTTTTTGTTTAGTTTGTTCAGTGTCATTGACAGGAGAAGAGATCATCATACTCTATCTATCCATTTTTCATGTAATGCTTTGTGCAGTAAGCAGCATTTCAGTTTTATTGGATAGTACTGCTGCCCCTTAAATTATTCTTTCTCTTTGGTGAGTGTTCTTTCTCTTTGAGACCTGTCATGAGTGATGTGTAGCAGACTTATAGAATTTAGGAGCTTTCAGATGCTGGCAAAGCAGAGCGTCTCCCTGAAAATCAACCTAATTTCCTGAGCTTGGCATTGCAGCAGACACACAAGGCTGGGACACAAGAGAATGAGAACTGGTCTCTTACCTTTCCCTCTCATCAATTCCTTTCTGTCATCATGGGTTTTGCACAAACACACAAACCTGCGCAAACCCATTACACAAACAAGCAAACAAACACCAAAAGTAACATTAGAAATAAAACATCAAAGCCTTGTTAAAGCCACTTACTCTTCAGGCAAGATGTAGCTTTCTATTAAAGCTTATGCTCATTTCTTAATAGATCATAATCCTTGTGAAAATACTGAGTTTTCTGACATCAGAGTTACACTCCTGCAAAAAATTGTCCTCTACTTATGAGGATTGATGCCCTACCTAAAGCCCAGTTATAAAACAGCAGTATGAAAAAGGAATACTTTTGCCAGGCTATTTTTTTTAGTAGTGTAAAACATAGAGTGCAATTTCTTTAAATACCATGCGACTATCTTGAATTGAAGTTCAGCCTTTTAGTGCAAGAAATGGCTTGTGATGTGCTTGAGATTTTTCAGTACTTAGATGGTGCATTCTTTGGTATTAAGCAAATGACTAGCACACAGAGGATTGAGCTGGCAAGGAGTTAAAAATCTGAATGTGAAAGATAATCTCTTTTGAAAATGCCAGGGACATCAAGGTGTTGCTTGTCCCATTTGATCAAGATTAAACATCCCATGTTCCTCATAGCAGAAGCTAAACTCATCAAAGAGGCAAGGTTTTGCAATGCTCAGCAGGCTATTTGTTTTCAATATATAATGGTACAGCTAGTAGGAGTCCTTTCCAAAGAGTTGTCTGATTTAAATCCCTGATGGGAATGACCACCGATGGACTGGGGTAAGATTGTCTCTTAGGCGAAAAAAAATGGTGGTCTCTTAATTTCCAAGCAAGTTTCTCCAATGATAGAAGCCTCTGATATCCTTGCGGATAATTTTGGTAATATTTTAGCCTACTGTCCTATGTGTCCTGTTGACAGAGTGTCCAACACTCTTCAGGACCCAAATTCTCTTCTGCCTTTTAATGAATACATCTCACGAGTAAGTGTTTCAAAATTATGATCTCTTTATTGCATACCTTGGAGTAGATGAAATTTTTTCAGACTTGTGGGTTTTCTCTTGGCTTCTGCCACAGTGTTACCATAGAATCTTAGAATACGCTGAGTTGGAAGGGACCCACAAGGATCATCAAAGTCCAACTCCTGGCCCTGCAGAGGACACCCCAAGAATCACTCTATGAGACCAACAGCATTGTTCAAACACCTTTTGAACTATTGCTGTGGCCACTTCCCTGGGGAACCAGTTCCCGTACCCAGCCACCCTCTGGGTAAAGAGTCTTTTTATAATATCAAACTTAAACCTCCGCTGACACAATTTCAGGCCAGTCCCTCGAGGGGGTCCTGTCACTGGGCACCACAGAGCAGAGACCAGTGCCTGCCCCTCCTCTTCCCCTCACATGGAAGTTGTAACTGCAGTGAGGTGTCCCCCCAGTCTCCTCCAGGCTGAACAGACCAAGAGACCTCAGTTTCTCCGCACATAGCTTCCCCTTAATGCCCTTCATCGTCTTTGTTGCTCTCCTTTGGATGCTCTCTAACAGCTTTATATTTTTCTTGTATCGTGGCATGCAAAACTGTGCACAGGACTCGAGGTGAGGCTGCACAGCTCGGAGTAAAGCAGGACAATCACCTCCTGTACTTATCAGAGAGCTGCTCAGTTTTATAAGACAATTAAAACAATTATAGTCAACCATTCATCATTTCAGTATTGATTATAACTCTTGGGTGGAAGAGAGCATGTGGCAGTATTTGGGGACAGGCAGTTTGCATGGTCAGTTGCTAAGACATTGGATAATGTCAAAATCACGTCTGAAATGATGGATTGTGCTGTCCCTTAAAAAGATTTTAGCTGCTTGTTGGTCTTTATTTGTCTTTAGAAAAGTGCTGACCCTTAGAAGAATCATTTCATTTTTGACATGCTGCAAAAACTATGTGACTCAGCAGAGTGAAATGCCCTGCAGATACCATATCCATCAGTGACTATTCATTAGTTCAATAGTACACAACACACAGTTCACATCCAATTAATTCTGTCCATTAGGTATAAATCTAGAAATCTCAGCTCACAAACAGTTGGATTGAGAGAAATTTTGTTTCCACAGGGGTCAAAGTAGACCTTCTTTCTCTCCTAGTTGTCACAAAATTTCATCTTACACCTTTGTGGCCAGGTAGTATTAGACAACACCTTACTCCAAATTAAAATGAAGCAACACAGACACACTTCCCCAGAGATCCTGAGAGATATGAACATTTTCTAATCTTGAGAGGAAGAGAAGCCTGCAAATTTATAAAACAGGTATCTGTCTTGATCAAGTCTTCTAAAGAAATTAGTGGAAATTTTTGGCTGAAATTCACTTTGAAAAGATTTTACCCTGATATAAATTTTATACAAATACTAATCAATTTCTGTGACACTTCCCTTGGACTAGTAACTTTACATAGGCAGGAAAAGCTTTGACTTGGCAGGACTTTCATCTTAGAGCTTCTACCAGGAACTTTCACTTCTATGATGATTATAAAAATTACCATCCAGAGCTTTCATCTTGTCTCTGCTGCATTCCCTCATGTTACTAGCAGTAATTACAGGAAAGCATTTTGGGGAAGCCCATGAGGCTGGTTTACTGACATTTTGGGAATCTCTTTGCTGTCGTAGCCTTCAGCTGGAGGTGTTAGAGCTCAGCACTACCAAAAATCATGCTAGATTCTCCATAATCAAATGCAACTGGAAATGGTTTGCATTTTCATATTATCTGTCACCTTAAGGGAATAATAAAATATATTACCAACTGATTCAACTCCAGTTTTCAACTCCAGTAAAAACTCTCTGCTGTATCATATTCAGCACACTTCTAGGCTGAAACATACCAGCTGCTTCAGAGTATTTAGCAGAATTACACCTTATCAAAGGGGAGGAAATAGAGGATGGTATCCCATTGCAACGCCAGATAGAATTTTACATATTGGAATTTAATGACCCAAGTTGTATTAGGGTAGCAGTTCTCTATCTGCTTTAATCCTGCTCATTATCATTTCAGAGAATAGCACAATTGCTGGTAATTTACTGCCGGTGATACCAACGGTCTCTAGAGGCAGTTTTATCCAGCCCTTGTAATGTTAAAAGAGAAAGACCCAAAACCAGAACTGTTTAAAGGAAAAAAGTGAGGAATAAAAGAAAATCTACTTTGAGGAATGCCTTTCACATGCCTTTAAATCAGTCACTGAAAGACTTTGCAAAAACATACTGCTGAGATCTAATATTTTACGTATTTTTCATGATAATATTTTAATATTATTTTGTGGTACTATAATAATAAATTTGAACTCCAAATGGAAAACCTCTATCAGTATTCTTGGCTTTTGGAAGGAATTGACTCTCTTAAAACTCCTTTTTGCTTTCTGAGAACAGAGGAAATCACAGAGATGAGGTCATCTTTTGAGACCTGCAAAAGAGATTTGTCCCCTTCTCTATTGCATGAAATTCTGTTTGATACAGAAATTATGTTTGTTTGGACAGTGATCAGTCAGTCAGCAGGTACTACGTATAATCAGGCATGTTAAAGAAACCTTGGAGCAGACCCTTAGCCAGGAGCTCTGACAGAAGTAGAAACAAATTCTAAATATTTTCTGTGCCAAGAAAGAACATTTCAAACTTTTTTTATTTTTAGAGGGGACAGTCTTATCAGGCTGCTCTGTTACTGGCAGTCAGGAAGTTCTTAAGAAACTATCTCTAGTGGTGCATTGAAATTTGCTGTTACAGTGATAATATCATAAAGGAGACTGACAGAATGCAACATCAATTATCTTTCCACAGTACATTGGCATCATTGCTGTCAGTCATCACTGCAGCATATTTGAAGCATAGGCTTACAGTCCTACCTGAGCAGAGAAGGAGGCAGGAGAGGTAAGTGAAAATGAAAAGAGTACTGGAAGGTCAGACTATACATTTCATTTGTCTTTCACCTTCCTTAGTACCTTTTGGCAGCACCCTATCTCTGTTCTGTAAAGATTCTCTCATGACAATTGCTTTAGTAAAACTTTATTCAGATTCATGTTTGATGGAAACGAAACAAGAAACAACAAATCTACAGTGTCATTACAGAGTAATGTGATCAAAGGGCTGCTGATAAGTTGTAGAAAACTTGTTGAAACACAGTCTTGTATTTTAGTTATGTATCAGATTCTGTCTTTTACTTACTTTTCCCTTATAGTTAGATCTTGAAACATTATTTCATCCTGAGAAGAGCTAGTTTTTCTATCAGCCAGGCACATTTCTGTGGGTTTATTCAGTAGCAGTTCACATATTCCAACTGGGCTATTTGAAGAATAATGTCTAACTAAGCAGGAATCCCATGTATTTCTCCACAGCAACTGAGGGAGTAATGTACTATCCACCTTAAACTAAATGTATGTCACCAACATAATTTGAATTACTGTGCATATATTTACTTGAAACAACTGTTGGCAAGTGTTTGAAAGGAGACTAAGATTTCATTTGTCCTTTCTGCTTATACTCATTATTTGCCCCTGCCGTGACATCATCAGCATATCTGCTGCCACTAACGTTAATGACACAAACAGCATTGCAATTTCAAATAAAGATAAAGCAGCAAGAACAGATGCACATCCCTAAAACCCCTCAGCTCTAGCACATGTATTTTGACCCTGAGCAAAAAATCATGCCAGTAAATTGCAGAAGAAAATAAACACCAAACACACCCATTGTAGAAACCAAAAATTTCTTTAACCCAAATACTTTCACGGCAGCTATGTGAGACATCTTTATAGGGATGAACTGCAAGATGCAACAATAATTTCTTTGCCTTAAGTAGCACTTCCTTGATGTAGTGGAGTTTTCAAAACCGAATTGTCATTAGCATTTCTTTATATGTTTTTAGGAATGTATCATATATATCAATATTAAATGTTAGATCTGCTTTCTTGTTCCTTTTCTACAGTTCTAGAAAAAGAGAAGATTAGAGAGTAAGTTTTACTGTGCTGTTGAACAGGAGCCTAAATGTGTACAAGGTCTCTTCTTAAGCTTTTCCTGGTTTATCCAGGCTTTTAAAGAGTGATGTGGCTGTGTGTGCTTCTTCCTGTGACAGAGTGGTGGGGCATGCATGAGTCTTGTCTCTGTGTCTTCTCCAGCCAGGAAATGCTGTCATGTATTGTCATTGTGTATCAGTAATGAATAATTACAGCTGCTTCCCCCTGAAAAAAAAAATAAATATTTGAGTGGCAGAAAAATGGATGGCAAACCCTCTTGCCAACTTACAAGTACCAGGGTTTTCTAGTTCCTGCTTTTCCATGTATAGTTCACTTTTCTGTGTGCAGCTGCACAATATATCCTAAGTCTACCTCTCAAGGTCTGCTTCTGCATTCATGTATCCATAACCTGAGAGATACCTATGGTGTATGAAGGCTCCAGAAATTATCCTATCCCTTGGACTGACTTTTTTCCTTTTTTTTTTTTTTTATTATCATTCAGTCAAAAAAAAAAAAAAAAAAAGGAAAAAATGTACAAGCACAGCTTAAACAGATTATTTTTACACTGGCACTGGAAAATTAGGAAAGCTAGGTTACAAATCAGTAGGGGAGATGAGTTCCAAAATAGATGCTTATTTGTTCAAAATGTCCTGCTATCACTCCCCAGTATAGCAAGCTAAAGACCCTTGTCAAGAATATATCACCGCACAATTTAATCACCACTCTGGTCAGCTGTTTGCATAAAATAATAATGTGGCATTTAGTCTTTCTGTGAACCTCAGCACACCTATCTGTAAAATGTATAGCATGTTGTAAAATTCATATAATATCTTGGAGGAGTTTTGTAAGGCTAGGCTAATTAATGTCAAGCAGTCAGCTAAAATTTGCTCTTTAAGCAAAATTAATTTATCGAAACCTTCGTTGAAAGAATATTTCTTAATACTTTTCCCTAAAGGTCCTATAGCCATCATGCTGACCATTTATTATTTATACATCAAACCCCAAGTGTAGGAGAATAATGGGCAGGCCAGAAAGCTTGAAAATAATAGGTTGCAAGTGAGGCCTCATTAGAGGCACCAAAGTGAAGTACAGAGTCAGTGGAACTAAAAAACAGTTTACGACACTGTGCTTGCACATTTGCACTGTGTTTGGAAATGTTAGAAAAATTTCTAAGATCATCATAATCACCATAGCATATACTCCTCCTTGGATATCAGCATGTGATTTGAGGCTGGAAAGACAGTCCAGATTCTGCTCATCTTTGAGAAACAGTGAGGTACCTCCTTCTATAAATCTTTCTTGGCCAACAAGAGTATATTTCTCATATTATTACTCACTTTCTTCAGCATCGTCGCAAAACAAAGCAGCTACCAAAAAACTTATTCAGATTGTTAGGACATGAAAGAATCCCAGATTTTGTAATTCCTGATGGAGGTCTCCACCTTGATACTCTAATTGATACAGAAAGTACTAAGTATGGAAGGTGTGGAGTGACTGCTATTTACCAAATGCTGACAGGAAATGTGTGTGTCACCTCTTATCCACATGTATTAAACTGCGCAATGACGGAAAAGGGGTACTCAAAAGGAGTTTGCCTGTCACAGAAGACATGGTAGAGGATCCAGCAATTCCCTGTTCGACGCCCTGAGGATGAAGAGGAACACTGGAAGCAGTGCTGTCTTCATGAGTTCATGGTTCGACACCATGGATCTCCAGGTGGGTCAAGATTATAGAGATACACCAACCTGGAGGACTCCATGCTGTTGAGCTGTTCATAAGCAGCGGAAGCCAATAAACTCCTCTCAGCTACCAGGTTATTTTCCCTGCCTGCCTCTGGAGCTCTTCTGACTGCATTGTTTGCGCTCACTTTGGAGGAAATTACCCGTGGAGAAAACCCAAAAAACCTTCCACAACTGATGAGACAGAGCAAACCATCTCTCTGTTGGAGACTAAAACACAATCAATACTGGTACACAGCTAAGGAGATTTCCAGGTTGTTACCAAGGGAGTGCATGCGTGTGCATATGTCTGAAGTGGATTTTCTTCCATCTTGCTGTGAATGCTGCAAACTTCTATTCTTTGTCACAGGGAGAGGTGGATGGGCAGATGATATTCTCTGTGAAACCATTAAAATAGTAATATCCAAAGCAAAGAAATCAGGCATGTTCTGAAGGGGTATGCCTACACTGTCAAAAATTTCTGGGTATGAGGCCATTCTCCAACACGTGTGGATGGACGCCTTCCATCCTCAGTGAATACCCGCAGTGGTGGTAGATGTTCTGAATTCAGGTTATTTATGATTCTGCTGAGACAGGACAGCCTGAGCCCATTCCCAACCTCTGCATGAACCCAAATCTTGTTTAAGAGTTCCAGGCAGGGCAGGCTGTGGCTGGGCAGAGCACATTACTCTCCAACTGCATCAGCACAAATGTGAGGGGAAGCTTTCTTTCCTTTTTCCTGGAAATCTGAGCTATAAATACCAGTGTGGATGGAAAGCTTTGAGGTCATGGGGAATGGCACCCTTACATCTATTTTTGAGCCCACTTTACACCTGGAAGTGTAGACATACCTATAGAGGATCATGTCTTCTGCATGATAGTATGTGTTTATGTACATTGATGTAATTCAATACCAAATCCTCTGTGGTTCACTTGAGTAAAGGCAACCCTTGTCATCCTTTAACAGAGGAATTGCCTTGGAGCAGAAGACAGCTGCTCAGGTCACTCACTTTTTGCCTCTGAGAGCACTATGGCTCTTGAAGGATATTGACAATGAATTGTTGCAAACCAGGAATTTTTGCTCTCAGGAATTGTCAGGGGTAAAGCTTAGGCCCTGCATTGGCATCACTATTGCTTACTGGACTTACGTTTTGTGTTTACTATACAGGATTTCTAATTGAGGGTAGAAGAGGAGGTTGGAAGAAAATAGACATGAGCAAGAGCTCTGTAAAGCGGGATGCATCCTTATGCATGCTTCACTGAACTGTGATTTAAATATATCTGCCACTGACAAGCAATTCAAAAGTGATGGGATTTTCAGAGAGCTCTTTTGCTTTCTATAAAGCATTTCTCTTATCCTTGGGGGAAAAAGAAAGGAAAAGAGATTAAGAGAGTGAAAGAGTTCTTTGGGAAATAAAATGACTTTTGGAGACAAACAATGCACCTGTATTATACAGTATTGATTGTGATGTCGCCGTGAGTTACATGGAATTACAAGCTCCCTTGCTCTCTGTTTCACCAGGGCTGTTTCATGTGTATAAATTGATACAAGACCCACAGCTGAGGTGCTGTTTGTTTCACACTTTTACCTGAGGCCTTAGAGCTGTTGGAAATGACAGAGAAAAGGGGGGAACTGATAACCAGGGAGAGTGGAGGCAGTGTATTACTTACTTTCCAGTGCCCTATTATCACACTGCTGGGCCGATTCGGGGTAACAGCCCCCTCCAAAGCAATCTGCAATAGTGCCATTTGCCTCCAGCAGACAGAGAGCAAGAAAGCACATGGGGTGTGACTTTGTGCTGGTTATCTAATGTCATGAAAGAAACTTTTTGGACTCCAAAGTGGCCAGGAGTCACCAGATACTGTTACTAATTAATCAGGAACAAATGAATGCTCCTGCTTATTCAAAAACGTTCTGTGATGTAGCATGTTAAATTTTGGCTGTGTGAGTGGATTATACTCAAGCAGATCACTGATGTTTTTGAAAACAGTGGTCACACAGTAAAGCATCTTTCATTGTCCTCAAAAAACTCCTGGAGTAGAGTGGGACATTGCTGAGGCTGAGGGGCTCGAAACCATCTATACTGATCTGTCTGGACCTGTCCATAAAGAGCAGGGGGTAGTCCTCATCGTCCTTGTCCCCGTTTTTCCCGTCTTCTGAAAAAGAAAATAATTTCTTATTCCCTCAGGTTCCATTAAGAAACTCTACACTATTTTTTATGGGTTTTGGGCTTTTATCTCCATGTTTATGGCTCTTATTTTTAGACTGTGATTGGTGCTGAATTACAATACACCATGACAGCTGCTTATTCACGTTTGTAGCTTTGGCTTCAGTTGCTCTCTGTCTCATTGCAACATTTCTTAAAAATGCAAACATGCTTATAAAGTAGACTATATTTTGAACCAAAGTGGAAAAAACAAGACCAATTTTCCTTGTTTATGAAATTTCATGGCATATGGATGTTTGCTAGCAGGATAACTAGTCCCAGCTGGTGTGTTCAGTTTCCAAAGTATAAAGTGTACTGCAAACTGGCTAATCAACTTGTCCTTTTCAACCTGCTGGTTTCATAAGAGTTATAAATCCACCCTTCCCATTCTGGTGTGGCTGGATAAACCATGTAGCAGCTGTTTGAATCGGGGTACCACAAGCTGCAAAAACAATCCATCAGACTAATCCAGTTTAATATTGCACCGGGCGGGGTTTCTAAATCTATTCAGCTTGGTGCACCTCAATACGAGTTGAAATTTGCTTTATCCTTTCCCTTCTTTGGTAATTCGCACATGGAAAGAAAAAGGAGTAGGGACAAGTGAAGGAATTCTCATCTTCTAACATGTAAGCTAAGAGAGTGTAGGTTTTAAGTTGTGCCACCCTCAGCACACCAAGGATTTCTGTCTTTCCTCACTAGTAGCACAAGTCACTTCATATATAGGACACTATACAGCAACAACCTTTATTTTAGTGTAAAGGTTTCATTCACCTCCTTTGTGATTCCTTCTACAAAAAACAGATATGGAATCATTTTGACCTCCACCCCACAAATATTTCCAGATCAGTCTCATGGAAGATCATTCCTTAATAAGCATCTTTTAAAACAAAACATTTGGGCTGTTCTCAATTCCTTCCAGATGCTGAAATATTTGGAGGACTGTAAACTTACTTTCTTTCAAAATATTAGATGCTATCGTAACCTGAGTCACAGAACTTGGATTTTAAGGGAGAAAAGCAAAATTAAAAAACCCAAACACATGAGGTACTAAAATTACAGGATCTGGCAGTACTAGATTTTGCATCTGATTTTTAGAGGTTTTTAGGTTGGTTGTTTTGGGTTTGGTTTGGGGTTTTTCTTGTTGTTGCTGTTGTTGTTTTGTTTTGGGGGAGGTAGCGGTCTTCCTAGTACATTATTATTGTCATTTTTAGAAAAATGAAACAAAATAGACCCAAAAAAGAACAAAACCACGAAGCAAAATGCAACAACGAAAACCACAGATTTTTATCTTCTTAATCAATATTATTTTATCGGGCAAGGAAATTAGCAATATCTTGAAGGATCTTATTAAGATGAAAGCCAGTTTTAAATATGAATAGAACCTGTTCAGAAGTTGGATTACTGCTCTCCTTTTCTTTTTATAGTTGCTTGAAGGATGTAACCATCTCATTGCTTTGTTTCCTGCTCAGAGAATAGAAACTGTGACTATCATGCTTGTACCTTCCTACCCCTAATTACAACACCTCTGTCACAGATTCCCTCTTTGAGGGCTAGGCGACAGGAAAGATCCTGCTTTAAACTCCCAGCTAATATCACCCCACTTGTGTCAACACTGCTTCCCACCCTCTTGAAGGCCACAGGCTGAACTTTCTTGTTTCCTGCATCAAAGATCTTCATTACGAGGCACTCTTCAGTGGGTGATTTTGATGGGCTGTGCTGGAACAATGCTGTTAACGATGTTATGAAGGAATAGCAGAGCACAAATCTACACAGTTAATGTAGCCTCAGTCTAAAGTGTGAAAAAGACACTTCTTGATCCACATTATGTATGTGTCCTTGAAGATTTCTGCTCAGTTTACTGACCAAGATTTTCTATTGTTAGCAATGCACAGCCACTACAATCTGGGAGAATGAGCTGTGCTCTGATCTGGTGTGTGCACCGTCAGCAGAATTGTCAGCTCTGCCTTAGTCACTGCACTTTTATTATAGGAGGGTTTAGGCACAAGGCTGGGTTTGCAGGCCTTGTAGACACCGAGATTGACTTTTTATTTGTATACTGAGCTAATATGACAGAGATATCTATATGAGGCAGCAAACATGAACTAGAACCCTACTAGGTATTTTCACAGTGTGCCTTTTGTGGTTACTGCCAATCTTTGCAGTGAGGGTAAAAAAATCCCATTAATACTCTGTTTTGTTTTCAGAACTCCCTTCCAGCTCATTTCCACCAACTGTGAGTTCTGTCTCATACTTGTAATGGAAAGTAGGAAATAATACCTTTAGCTTGAAAGCTTTCTAATCACAGGCTAGAGGACTGACATTTTACCTAACAATACCCAAAGAAATCTATGTGCTTTAAGAGCCCTTTCTAATGCCAAGGGAAACGAGTAATAGCTTTACTACTTAGTAAGCACTGAGAATTCCGTTACACAGTTGTGATGATTTGTCTTTTGTTGTAGTGGGAAGCTTCACAAGTGAAATTTACTCACTCCAGTTCAGTACTAAAGGTGGGATTCCTCCCAGTTAGGTTTCAAAATCCAGTTGCAAGCTGGCCTTCTAGTCTACCAGGTCTGACTCGTGCTCCTGTGTAGTAAATAAGTATCCACTGGTGGCACTTGATTCCATCCTACCGTGGGAATAAGCAAGAGGGGGCAGGTTCCCTTCTGGGCTCCCTTCTCTGTGATGTTCTTTGCTGTAGAAGGACCCTAGATAGCTTTGTTAAGGTACCTCACTTTCACAACCCTAAAATCAGGCAACAGCATCCCATGGAAGGAGAAAGAAAATCACTTCTGAAGTATGTTTTGCTTGTTGTTTCCTCTTTCCAGCCTCAAAACCCAATGAACATTTGTTTCAACTAGAAACGGGTACCTTCCTACAGCCCTTGATATAAAGCTTCTGATTAAATATGAAAAACAAGGAACAAAGAGTGAAATACCCCAGAGACCGAGACCTGCTGCTTCTTTCCCTTGGTACTTGAAAGAAGAGATTTTGCTTGTTCTTCTCCCTTTCTTGAGACTTCACCTACTTTGTTGAGATTTCAGTTTTTTCTGTGGAAGTTCTTGAGAGCAGATCCATTGATTTCAGCAGGATTATTATCAACAGGTGTGTCTGTGAAGAGCTTGTTATCCATTTATTTGCACAGTGTCGATCATTTCAGTAGCCTCTGCTTTTGAAAATGTCTGTAATCTGGGACCCTGAGCCTGGAACATACCCAAATCCTCAGCCTAATATTTGTAATGCTCTGCCATAGTTGTGAGGTACAGGGCAAGCTACTTCTGTAGATTAGGGATTTTTCTAACAAATAAAGGTATACCCAAAGTTGCCATACCTAATTCCTATTTAATTAATGGTGCCACTAGAGGAGGATTCAAAGCTCCCACAAAAAATTACCCTTGTACTAGCTGCTGAATAAACAGTGCGTTCTGACTTAGCTCCAGACAGCTTGATTCTTGAAGCTTCATAAATAAATTATTTTCAGAATAAAAGTAGACAACCAATGCTCGACAAATTTACTGCTTTCAATGATCTTAGTCCTCCTTTCCAACTTTATATCTTTTGTATCTCTGCAGTTTTTAATGTGAAAACTCAGCTTCTTGAGTGGGAAAAAATGTTGTGAGGTTTTTGTTGTTGTTTTGTGGGAGCATTTTGTTTGTTTGGGTTTTTTTCTTCTTTTTCTAACTCATATTACTTTCTAAAACTACAACATGCTGCACTGTTTATCAATTACTAATATATTTACCTATGCATAAAAGTCTCTGATGTGTCAAACGACTTCTTTTCCCAGCAGAGAAATTTATTTCCAAATTAATGAATCCCGTATGAATATTTTACCTTGGTCACATATTAGTTTTAAAAAACCATCCAAGCAAGATTTCAGGCAATGAAATTTGGATTTCTAGCTTTTTTATTTTTTTTTCTGATGCCAGGCAATTAAAACAGGGAGTGGATAATGCTCTCCCTTTTGCAGTGTTAAGTTTTCAAAATACCATTTCGTTGTTTCCTTCCCATCTATCTGTTTTCTTGAATGAGCCACAACTTGCATCACTGTTAAGATTTCAGTTTCCTCTTTCTCTATGTGGTTTTAGGTTATCTCCAAATTAAATTGCTGTAATATAAAATACTGCAGAATCACTAAAGCCTACAAAATTACTTCTTCTGCATACCCCAGAACAGGTGAGTTGCATGTTACAAAAGCAGACAGATTTTAAATTATAGTGTAGCTAAGTCCCATGCACTTTTTTAATGTGCATACACTGAGAATTACAGGGGCTAACAGCTTCTATCCTGCTGTGAAGGATTGCTTTGAACTCCTAATTCTCCTGATAGCCTTTCTGAACTGGACACATATTTGAAAGTAATGCCCAATTGAATATGTTTTCAGATGTTCTGTCAGCAAAGAACAGAATCCTAAAAAATGAAAGTACTGAGTAGGTTTATTTCACTCTGAGGCCACTCACCTTTGTGGCCCTGCCCTGTAGCATTTTCTAAGTACTGGAAGCTGAAATCTGATTTCAGATTCCAAAGATCAGTGCAGGAAGTTTTACACCACTTTTTTTTTTTTTTTTTTTTTTTTTTTTTTTTTTTTTTTTAATTCTTTGACCCATTTAATTCTTTATTTGATCTTGGCAGAATCATTAAGGGAGCCCGCTAGAAGTATGAAGGGACTTGATTTAGAAAACATACATAGATAAATGCTTGTATTTTTAGATTGTATGTAAAGACAAATGACTGTAAATAGAAATCACATTAAGTCAAAAGGCATTTTATCTTTAGTAAGCTCTAATGTCAGCGTCTCAGCAACTGTTACGTGACACAGCTTCATTACAGTCAATAGAAGGACAATTTGGTACAGCCATAATATTTGCTGCAGCTCAGAAACTATAGGGAGTCCTGTGCAGAGAATTCTTCTTTCATTTGAAGGCAAATCATTTAACTTACCTTTTAGAAGGTGCATGCAAGTAACTTTCTCAAATTGTGTCAACATGGATGAAAAAATTCAGTTGCATTCCACATAGGAATATTTTTTTTCCCTCTCTCCTTACTTTTACAGCCAACACCACCGCCACATCTGAGGGTCTTTTTACTACTGATTGCTCCAATTTATTCTGTCTGAGCTTATTCCAGAATTTTTAAGGAAGAGAGGTGTATGTAGATTTTGTTACATAGCTACCCTGAAATTATGAAAGAGATCTCTTTGCTTCTTCCCACAGGTTCACGCGTTCTATGGGAGAACCTCTTCTTCATATGGAAGAATTACTATTTTTTTAATATAATTTAACCCGCTCTGATACAGAATGGCGCTGCTGTTCTGTGCACTGATAGACATTCCCTTCACATATGACTTTGCTAGTCATCCTTCAGAATGCTAAACAAGCTCAATAAGGTAAAGGTGAAAATAGCAGAGAGTAAAAATGAAAAAGAGCTATCAAACCACCTACTGGTTTATGTCCCCTCTTCAGAATTTTCCTGCAAGCCTTGTAATGGTGTCATGATTAGACATTTTAGAAGTTATACCAGAAAGTGCTAGTAGGGGATCTGTGATACTTTTGCCCTTACTCCATGGAAGCAGTACTGAGGATATCTTGATTATCCTTGATAGGTATCTGTATACCCTGTTATTAAAGACCTTCATGCATGGAGATGCAAAACTCTGTAGGCACATAGATCCAGCATTTGACTCTCTTTTTAGCTAGAACCTTCATCTAATTAGGAATCAAAATCTCTTTTTCTGCAGGTCAAAGTAATTATTCCTTGTGCTATTGCTTACGAGGGTAGAGAACAGTTTCTCATCCTTTGAAACAGCCTTCTGAAATTCAAACTTCTCTAGAATGAAAAAAAAATCCAACTCTCCCAATTTCCTGTCTATTGCAGGATTTCTTGACCTCTGATCAGCTTAATTCTACTGCCCTGGATGTCTGATAATATATTTGGGAATTTCTGAAAGCAATATACTAAATAGAATGTAGTATTCCAGCTGAATACTATTTATTGTAAGGTGCTGAAATAATTATTTTCGTCAACTTGCAGACTTGCACATTCCATAATCATATTTATCTTTTCATAGCAACACTGCATATTGGATCTTACTGATATGAAGATCTTTTCCACAAGAACAATTGTCTCCATTTCGTGTTTGTCTATCTAATTTCCACTTCCTTCATGTAGGACTTTGTTCTTGCCTTTATCAAATTTTAATTTCTGTTTTAATTATTTGTCCAGTGCGCTGGATCACTTGAGATTCTCATTCTTATGCTAGTTACTTATCAATCACACCCTCATATTAACATTGGAAAAGTTTGTGGGTGATCACGATCTTTCTGGGGAGAGATTATCAGTTTTGTGGAACCCCCTGTAGCTTGTCTCCACCTGGCCCACCGAGGGAAATGTGCTCATCCGTGTTGTGATATCAGCACAGTGGTGTGGGAGGCCAGCTGCTGCTTTTTGGTTGGTAAGTCAGCTTTCCAAAGAAAGTTTTAATTAATACTGTTCCTCCATACCCATCTTGCAGCGTAATACACTACCTAATCATTTTTTCCTATTGCTCAAACCTCTCTAAATATATTCATTTTTCTCATTTTCACTGTAACTAAATACTCTGGCAATTTTTCTTCAAACGTCGCATTTGATAGAGCTTTACTCCTGCTCTGGTTCCAAATCTCCTGAGCACTCAATTCACAAAAATATTTCCTTGAACAAGAAGTTTAAAAATACATTTAAGTCTAATAATGAGTTTCAATTCAAAATTGCAGCATCATATTTCACAACTAAGAGGAAAAATCTCTTCCCCTCCTCTCATTCCTGCACTCATGAGGATATATGACAAAAAGAGGTGTCACTGTGCAATGTCTTCCATCAACATTCTAGCCACCAGAAATACAGACATATTCCTAAAATTTGATATTTCATTCTAAGAATTTTCCTAAGTGCCTGCTTAAGTGCTTTCCCAAATCTGAGCTCAAGCTAATTTGTATTATTTTCCATCTGTTCCATTATTTCTTATAATACATTCATATTATTTCATTTCTAAGCTCTTTATGTTCTTGGATTGATGAATATGTTAAATAAAATTAAATCAAACAGCTCTCCCAGTAGCCACATTAGAGGATATCACTCCCCAGATCAGACGTATCACAGAACTGTTGTCTTTATTTGCAGTCTCTTGTTTTTTCTTATTTCACAGACATTAGTGCTCCTATTTATGTCAGATGGGGTTTCTGGGGATTGCAACATTTCATGGAAATCTACATTACATGCTTTAATATAATATTACATCATTTTCGAAAATTACTTGATATTCTGTCTCCTAGAGCATTATCTGCAAAATTAATATGCAGATAGAGCATATGGTATGGATGCAAATTAAAAAATCTACCTGTTGCACATTTATTTTTTAGTACCCATAGTTACTGAACTGAGGTCTCTGGTACTCATTAAACACACAGTGATCTTCCAGTGAAACTACAGGATGTTGATGCACATAATTCAGAGCGGGTTAAAGCTTCCCAGTGGTCAAATCTTGCTGCCTGTAGCACAGGGGCAGGACAAGGTGGAGCAAACAGGAATAAGGTGCAGAGGGAGCCAGAGGGTGAGAGCCTGGGAAAAGCAGTCAGCAGCTGCTGGTTTGGTCAGGAGCCATCACTGCAGCGCTGCCTGCTCTGAGGTGCCTGGTGACAGCACAGGGGGCATTGCCAGAGCTGTGGTGCTGGCAAAAGACCTGAGCAGCAAGACCTGAGATGTGTCACTGCTCTGTTCCTCTGACACTGCCCGCACTGGGGGTTCTGCCCATCACAAGGCTTGTCCCCAAGGCTGCTGTGACCTAACGCTTGTTAGATCTTTACTGACCTGGTTAAAACAATGCCACTCTTTCATGTAGACAGGCTACCCCCCCGATTCCAGCAAAAGAAACATCCAAATTTGCCTACAGGTGGCAAAACACAGGCCCGTGCTGGCACTGCTGTGATGTGTGCTCTGGCATGCTGGGGACATGCAGTCAACCCCGTTTCACTGCCAGCATCAGACACCACCCCTAAGCTCAGGCTGTGGAGGTGATAAGGCAGTGTACCAGGTCTATTTATAACTGCAACCTTTAGAGAGTTTATTTTCAGGACCAAGCTCAACAACATGATAACTCCGCGGGGCTGCATCTCGTAGTGGTGGTGGTGGTGTAACACGGTGGTCTGGAATAATGCAGTGTTCCTGCGCCATGTACTGACTCAGATCACCCACAGACAGACAGACAGCACAACACTGCTAAGTGCTCTGGGGGCAGTGTGCACTCTCCTCTTATGAGTTACTATCTGATATTCATACAGTGCTACACTCAGTTTTGCTTAAAAGCATTAGGATGAGCAGAAGCATCCTGAAGCACAGTGAGAAAGCAGGTTTTTAATGGTATTTCATGCTTCCCTCAATATCCTCTATCAAGGTTGACTGTACACCTTTCCTAAGGTAGAATTTATTGTGATCTGATGAAAGTAAATAGATGACAGAGCACTGGTATTTTATGATGTGCCAGAAACATTAATTTTTTTTCTTTAATTTTTGTTAGCTTGAAAAAAGTGTAGAGAAAAAAATCATCAGTCTGTATCGACAGGCTCAAACTTTTCTAATTACGCATGAAAGAACAAGGATATTCAATAGTCTGAGGCTGCTTCCAACTATTTTGTGTCCAGAAACCAACTGAAACTTCTGAAGCTTCAAACATGGGGTAATTCTGCCATTCTACACCAACTACAACCCTGTACACATCCTGCAGGGAAAACCTGTGCAGTTTCTGTAAAAGCTTCAGAACACTTCATTTGCCTTTTCTTATGCCTTTCATTTTCTCGCCTTTCATTCTCCCCATTTTTCTCCTTTTTCCCTTGGCCTTCCTTCTGCTCTCCCTCTTTTAACTCCTCTACCTTTGGACACTTCCCATTGCCTTCACTCTTTTCTGCCAGGGTTTCAGTGCTGTGCAATGGATGGAGCAGATGCTCTCACAGAAGGTTCTGCACACAGATTAGAAGCACCCAGCGTGCTGGATGGGAGAATCTGCCAGGACTGGGGAGCTACTCATGGCAGTTAAGTTCTGAGACCCCAGAGACTCCCAGAGTCTTCAGTCTCTATCCCTAATGGACACCCAGCAAGGTACAAACCAGGGACCCCAGGATGCTGATCTGGGGTTTTGGTAATCAATAAACACAGACACCATCAACGATGTAAATAAAGAGTAAAGTTTCACTTGCTGCAGGAGAGCAAACCTGTGTTCAAACCTGCCAGGCACTGCAGAGGCTTTCAACAGGAATGTTTTTACTTTGCAAGGAAGTTTGTATTCATTAGGTAGCCTCTAAGACCAGTTGTCCACTCTAATAAGTGTGCTGATAAAAGAGGTCATGTCCCCAAAGGATGTCTGACTGGGACATGTCATTTTTCCTGTAAAGATGATTACAATAGTCAGACACTGATTGTCTTCTAACATCCTTAAGGCGACAATCTTTTTTAAAAAAAGCTAAAGAAATTACACTTCTCCTTCAAGGTTGTTCAGAACTGATGAAAGTTATTGGACTGATGACTCTGAGAAACAAAGTCCTCTGCTTCACAGCGTAGGCACTGTCAGTGCAAGTAAATTTCACCTATTAAGCAGCCCTACATGACCAGCAGGATTCAAACCTTGAACCTCTAAGTCAAGGATATATGACTTCCAAGTCTTCTATTCCAGCTGGGATAGGAACCAACACTATATGAGCTGCAAATGTATGCTTCAGTCTGTAACCTCCACACAGCCCTTTGGGCAGGGCATGACCATTGGAGCAGATTATGCAGCCAGCAATTTCATCCTAAGAGATTCCAGAAATGGGCATGGAGTGAGTTGAGAGACAGCTGAATTATTTCTGGGAGCCTCCCCCTGGCTGCACTGTGTCCCCTTGTCACCAGAGTTGAAGGGACCCTCTTGTCTCCTGCCTGGATGTTGTGGATGTCACGCACTGGAGGTACAGGACCAGGCACAAAGCTGGTGCACGAGGAGGGTGCCCACACTGTGCGTCTCAGGAGGAAAGGCCAGGGCAGCCAGCCCTCACATGCTTTTGCTGGAGGCTGTGGCACCTCCACACTGCCTTCACAAGATGAAAGGGTTTTAAGCTGTGCCCTCAGAAATAATGAGGCCAAATGGGGAATCTGGGTGTTATTAAGCAGCAGAGAGTTGGGGGAAAGGTCTAGAAAGCAGAGGAGAAAAATTATTTACTCATTCTTCCATAGAAGACTGAGCTCAGTAGAACACAGCCCAACAGAAAATACCAAGTGTAAACAATCATCCAACTATTTGAGCCATGCACTAAAGTCAAAATTTAATTACCTAAAGTCCAAAAAGACAAGAAATAGTTTACTATGTGATCTTTCCTTGGCTTTTGTGGAGTTTTTTGGCCTTATTTTGGTTTTGTTTTTGGGGTTTTTTTTGTTTGGGTTTTGGTTTTTTCTTTTTTTTTTTTCCATTTCTACTGTCCAGGAAAGTTTTCATTGTTCAGTTTTAACGAGCATGATAGGATGAACTAATTCATCTCATGGTGAGGTTGTGAAGTGTTCAAGTAATAGTGACATGGAGCCTGTTAAAAAACCCCACACCCATCTTTCTTCTGCTTGTTCCTTCTCATTTGCAGTTTCCTCCTGTACCCAATTAATTATCTTTTCAGTTTTAGAAGCCTAAATTCTGACTTACCCTGACTGTTCAGTCTCTGGGTTTTTGTCCTTGTTTGGTTGGTTTTGTACTCCTTTCCAAATGTAGATGCTTTTTTACTGCACCATTCTACCAGTGCAAATAACAGGGACAATTTAGAGTCTGATGCCACTTTTCTATTCTTAAGAGAGGTAATTCACAGTTCAGTTAATAATAGTTGCCATTTCCTTCCCTCTCAAAAGATTTCCTTGTCTTGTGCGATTTCATGAAACCAGAAAGATTGTTTGTTTCGGTTTTGCTCCTGAATTTCAAATATCTACTTATTTATCTACTCTTACTAGGTTTGACTGGACAAAAGATATTAAACTCCATCTAAAATTAATACACTGTTTCTAGTGCTGAACTTTGATAACCATCCTCATCTCAAGCACACCTCAGCAATTGCAACTGAATTTATTTATGACTGGGCATTACCAAGATTTCTGCCCATATAAATGATGGATTTCCCCAGTTGCATACTGGAATTTTGCCAACAGACTTGGCAGAGAGTAAGGTTGCCACAACTGGTAGGGGAATCATAATGGAATTTAACAGAATTTCATTGTATTTATTGTTGGACAAGGGAGGAGAAGAAAAACGGCCAACTACAATATCACTCACAGTCTCTCAAACAGAATCATAAACCTTTTTATGAGATTCAGTTTCTCAGAATGGCATTATTCAAATTCTGCAATCAACTGCTCCTCAGTGACCTTTTTTCTTGAATTTTATGCAGCCTTGAAACATTGGCATTGCTGGTGCAGAGAGTTTGCAACACGCTTGTCACTGCCAAGATATTTTGTTCCTGTGCTCCCACAGTAGGGGCTCAGCCTCACCCTCTTAATTCTTCAGGATCAGCAGTCAGGTTGTCACTCACGTCACATTTACCTGCCTCTGGCAAGAAGACAGGAGCGATGTTTTCTTTGAAAAATTTCTTCTGCAGTGTTGCCAAATCTTAATTAGCTGGGACAGGCTTCTTTCATTTGCTTAAACAAATGAGACTTCTAATGTCAGGTCAGGGCATAAAGACTAAGGATAGGGAAAACAATGTAATTGGGGCTTTAATCACACAGGTTTCCAGAGGAAGGGGTCTGTGACCAGAAACACTAAGCTCAGTTATGATTGGGCACCACCATCCTCTTAGGGCATGGCTAAGAGCTGTGTCTTCCAGGCATCACTGCTTATTGGAAAAGAAATTCTTTGCCTTCTTTAGAGCTGGTGTTGGTCGCAGCCACATTTTCTTCGATGACTTTTGGGGACACATAAAGGGACAACGGAATCAACAGTTTGCTTATAATGAGGTAATTTCCTCAGCTTTATATAAATGTGACCCTGATGTTCAAATACTGCTGTTTCACCAGGGCTCTGCAGGGCAGGGCTTTGGGCAGAGGTGGCTGTCAGGCTCATGTGTGAAGGCAGCAGGGTTTCACATTCTGAAAGAAGCCTCTCTGTATAATTCATATACAGAATATATGGAGGGAAAAAGTCAAAGTCATGCCAGAAATTGCAAGCAGAAACCTGTTTGAAGTGTACCAACCCTGCTACCCACCCTGATTTAAGGGAAAAACTGGCAACTGAGAGAATTGCACAAAAGTAAAGTGTGTGGGACAAGCCTTCCACTGCTAGAAATGTATTAAACAGAGTTCAGATGTGTCTCAATCTGTGCATTACATACTCAAGGACCCCATATCATCAAATGTCCCCAGATTCATCTATTCTTTATCGTCCCCTATACTAAAAGGCTGAGAGAACAAATCATTCCCAAGTGCTTCCTTGCTTTTAATGTGAGCTTCTCCCTACTTGACCAGCCCATGTGTGTTTAAGGTATGACAGCTGTGGGTCATTTTTTTTGAAAAACAGGCTTCTCATGGAACATGGTTTTCCACAGGGAAGGCATTTCTTCCTCGCAGTTCCCTTTCACCCTTATGTTGTTTGGAAGGGGGTTTCAAATACACAGGCCTAACATGACAAGAAAACTCCATAATTTACATTATCAAAATCCTAAATTCTGCATCTTGGTGAAGATTTCAAAAGTAACAAAATAAGAGGTATTTTCAATCCAAATCAGTGGACTATTTTCGTCCAAAGCTTTGCTTTGTATGGTCATGTTGTTTATTTTAAAACAAAAAAAGTACTTTTTGCCCTTGTAAACAAGAAATTTGCAATTTTTTTTTAATTCTCATATATATCTAGAACTTTAAAATAAATCCTCCAATAACGCTTAACTTAAAATTACTTCAAAATACTTTCTGAATGTGTACGATAATTCTGTCATAGCAATATCCAAGGTCTTTGTACCTTCTTTTATTCTTTCATTCTCCATGACCAATGAATATTTCAAAAGGAGCCATTTATTGTAAGATAAAATTTCTTATAGTATGAATATCAATTATGAAGAAATGTGACTAATACAATTATTTTTTCTAGAGACAAGATATCGTGCAAAATATACCTTAACTGTTGCAGACACTCAATAAAAGTTAAGCCTTCATAAACCAGAACTGAATTTAACAATTGCTATAAAGAGTGGAATTAGCATGTATGCCTCTGTGAAATTGGATACATGACTCTTCCATTTCCCTAATACTGTCAAGAATCCAGCTAATATATTTTCCCTTCTAGATCAGATGGAGTCTCTGGCATTGTACTGAATTTTATTATTCAAGAAACTTTGCAAGTATTGATTGTATTTTCCCCAACAAATATGAAACCAACCATAAAGAGTGATGTCAAATTGCCTTAAGAAATCAAACAGTCTGGAAGAGCAGTTCAATCTTTTGCATCTTTAATAAGCAGTGTAATCATGCAGAAACACTTTTGACTTATAAAACACCTTTTAGTCAGGTTCTACAAATTTCCTTACATATAAAGGCATGCCCCAGGGTGCTTTAAAATGTAAATTCCATGTAGGAGATGGTGTGCTGTTCTCCTTCAGCTCTGTTGATTTCGTGGTTTCATTAATAGCATGCGGCAATGTAAAATAAAATATTTTTGTATTGAGGATATGATACAGAGGGCTTGACCTTTCATTCTTCCTCTCTGATTACACTCTGTGTTTCTCTCTTCTAAAGAGCAGATAGATGTCTATGCAGGGAGTGTTTGCTATGGACAAGCCATGCAGATGATTAACCTTGGCACTGTCTCATGTCTCTCAGTGTAAAATTTTCACTGAGCAGATATGAGGTAAATCATCCAGCCCACTTCACTTAATAATGCCTCTTTAACATGCTCTGCAATTATATCATTTGTGCTGTTGAGCTTGGCCACTTTCCTTCTCAGCTATTCATTTCCCCCCAAGGAATGGCAGTTTAAGCAGGCATTTCCAGTGACATCAGTGATTAAATGAGGTAATGAGCTATCTTACTGACCACAGGATTTCTCTGTCACAGCAACCACTGCAGTCATGTGTCGTATTTATTTCAGGAAGAATTCTTCTTCTTCCATCATAGACCACCTGGGAGGACTGGTAAAGCTGGTGCCTTCCCCGAAAATACAAAACAGAAGGCTGGACTGAGTGTTCTATGTGTTATGTCCCACTCTGTTGCTCCTCTGGTGTATTCACCCAGCCTTCAGAGAGTCCAGCAGTAGCAGTGCCCAACAGCTGGCAGAAGGCACCAGAGGCATGCCTCAGCTTATCCAGGAGTATCGGCCATCCATGGCTGCCCCACTGGGCTTTGGTTTTAGTTTCCTTATCCCTGACAACAGATTGCAGAGAATGCCACAAGTTCAAACCTCAATTTTTACAAGATTCCTACACATTTTGATGAACACATTCTCCCTTCCTGCACTGGAAACTGTCACCATGAGGTGGAACACAAAACTATTCTTTCTCCTGACACTCTTATGCCACTGGCAGGGTCATGATATTTTATCCTTGTGCTTAGCTGGTATTGCTTTTCTGTGGGAAAGAGGCTTTCCTTTCCATCCTCCTCATTCTCTCCATTGGTGTTTTAGACGATGAAGCAATTTAAAAAGTGAGTTTCATATACAGCAGGTGTGTTCAAGCAGTTGTGACACTCTCAAACTACTAACACCTGACTTTGGGTTACTTAATTGCTGATTCATTTTTGCAATGAACAGATTCAAAATATTTTGAAATTTACTGTCATGTAAAAGACTACGTGCAACTCAACAAGATAAACTACCTTCTTGGGCAAGGACTACTGACAAGGATGTTGTTACCAACATTTTCCATACAAACTGCAGTGGGGGGCTCTGGTAGGGTGGTTCCCATACCAGATCACATTTTAAAATTATTAATACCTTGTGATTCACCATGCTTCTTTTCTGTGACTCCACAGAGTCACATAATAGCTCCATAATGTCAGCAGCTAGAATCATAGAGGGAAAATAGTTAATATACTTAGCAGGGTTCCTGAATCAAAGGCATCCTGGCCTGTTAACAGCTTTTTGGCACAGTTTCACTTCTGTAGAAACCTTTGAAGAGTCCTAGGTCAGTTTCAGCACAGAATAAAAAACAGTAAAAAGACTATCGAAGGTGCCCTCAAACAGAATGGTTTCCTTCTGAGAAGTGGGATATATCATCCCAGATAGAGACTTGATGTACAAGAAATGGATACAAGTGAACTGAAATTCAGGAAGTTTTGTCTCCTTTAGGATGGGTTTCCATCCTTTAAGCACATGATTAAATGCAGGATCAAATACAAGAAGTGGGACAGTCAATATATAACTTGCTTCTAGGGAGGCATTTCAGATAGCTGTAAAGAATGCCTTTATCAGTGCCTAAAGTAACCTTGATGACAGAGTCAATGACTGGAAGAAGAAGGTAAGAAAGCAGTCAAGAGGAAATTTAATAGAGTTTAAGTATAAGCAGATATAAACAAACCAAAAGATCAGTAGGAAGAACATAGAATGGAGATCAAAATTTATTTTCCTGTGGTCTAAATCAAAGGGAAGCTGCATTGAAGACTGTTAGGGCACAAATACAGTAGTAGTTAAGAAATCTCTAAATGTGTCATAGGATTTTTCTTGTAACATAACATTACCTAAAAAGGTTGACAGGGTATTCCCTTAACCAGAAATAAAGACAGAAGAAATGAAATATGTAGGGAGGGAAATTTTATGAACAGGAAAGCTACAAACATGCTCAAACCTGAGTTCTGAACTGTACTCTTCTCAGAGTACAGTTTTGTCTTCCTAGGCATTTCTTTGGAAAAAGTTATGAGCAAAATTTTATTTATTTTTTTTTTTTAGTTCACACCACTTGTGAAAAAGATCAGTGTCCTCACTGTTTGTACTCAAAGGGAGTTTCTCAATGCAAATTAAACGTAGTGGAAGTCTGCATCTGTCGCCTTTCTTCTCCTCTTCAAGGAGGAAGCACAGACAACAAATCTCTTTTATATCGGCCTTCCAGCCATGGAAAGTCCTCTGAGGAGACACCAAGCACAAGAGCTATTCTAAGGCACTACTTGTCTGTGGCTGACCATGTAAATTAAAATGCTGCAGCCATCAGCAAGGTTCTGGTGTCTTCCCTTACTTGGCTGCAGAGATTTCTTGGTGAGAAAGAAAATGTAGCACTCTGTGATTTTATCCCTTAATTACTGGCCTATAATAAGTTAAGTTTTAATTCAGACAGTAATATTTCCTTTCTTCCAGCCTATCTATTTAGTTGATAAAGTCATTGAGAGGGAAGAGCTTCCTTCTTCAACTATTCAAGGGCAAGATGCTCAGGGACTGACATAATTGAATTAAAGCCACAATGCAGTTATACTGCTTTATCTGAGCTGGTGACTTTGCCCTGAAAAATTTAAAGGAACACCCTCCAGGACTGCTGGGTCCCTGATCCCAAAGCAAGGAAGATATCTGTTCTGTCCTGAAACAGATTTAAAAAGTGCTGCCATCAGTTCAGACAAGCAGAGTATTGAAAACTCTACACTCTTCTGGTCTTTCATGTGTTTTCTATAATTTTCTATGGGCACTCTGTACTCCTCACCTTGTTGCTTCTCACCAGGTTCTGAAGTGTTAACAACACTGTCAGGACAATCATGCAGTTATCAGGAAGGGTGGGTTTCTGTGCCTTTCCGCTCCCCTGTGTCACATTTGGAGCAGGTGTGCAGCCTACGTACATTGGAGACTCAGATTAATCTCTCTATTACAGTCACTGTTGGGCCATGAACTCTGGTACCTGAAAGTAATTGAAACTTGAAGAAAGTTGTGCTTGTGAATACAAGAGAACACTAATGAACTGCAACACCTTCTCAATCCATAAGATCAATTGCAATTATGAGAAGATTGGGTTCATGTGGGATTTTTTTTTCTTTTTTTTTATTTACTCATATTTGAAAATACCAAGAGAGCAACATAGAGATTATTCTAATCAAATCAGTTCAAAACAGAAGAAATAGGAACTCTTAAAAGTATCAAATAAAGAGGTGATCAATGGTTTATTAAGGAATGAGGCCAGCCAGCTACTTCTCAAATTCTGGTAAACAAAGTAGAGATCTATCCAGTAAATTATTTCTACTCTGTTTTATTTCAGTGTGACAAAATAAGTGATTTTCATGAGAGTTTTCAGTAGGATCTGTCCACCAAGTTTAAGAGAAATTCAATTTATCTTCAGTGAGAATTTTGAGCTCTGGGATGCTTATCTAAATTCAATTAAGCACTTGGAGGGTCACTTACTACAAACACAACCAAAAAACTTCACAGCAAAAGTTGATTGAAGGCGCATAAATGTCACCTGTTCTATGTTACTTCACTTGGGAGGGTAGACAAGATAACCTCCAGAGGTCCTCTCCAACCTCAACCATTCTGTGATTCTATGATTAATTTTTAAAATTTTGTTATCCTAATCTCAGCTTGTTTTTTTAAAAAAAGTGCAATATTTAGTCTTTTCTCTTTTTTTTTCTATTTTTTTTCTTTTTATTCAAGTATCAGCAGTGAAAACCAAAGAGACTGTAATTCTGTTGTGTAGCACTTTCACTGGTGATGTATTACTGTCTGCCATGATTTTGAAGGGTAAGCCAGTATGTGCTTACTTTGTGTTCACAGAGTTTGAGGGCAGCTTTATTCACCAGTAGAGCTGGAAAAATGTCCAAGGCATGACAGCTGTGAATGGCTGAAGAACAGAATTCATGCTATCCCTTGGTCCAGCTCCAAATATGCCATGTCTGATGTAAGTCTTCAACTGAATTTTCTGCCACAGATCCCTAAAGCCAAAGCTCAGCAGATAAAATATATCTCAGATAGGTCTAAGCAGGCATGAAGCAAGGTGCAGTGGATGTTATTGAGAAGTGCAATATAAAGCCCTTCTCTGTGGTGATATAGGCAAATAGAGCACAGAACTGGGATATGAGGTGATCTTCTGCAACACCAATTAAAATGATGTGTCCTACTCCACTCTCATCCCTGCTCCTAGTGAGAGGATGCAGAAGTATCTGAACTCCCTTGTACGGCTGTACCAGTTGCAATTGTGCAACTTTTCACTCCCAGACAGCTGACAACATCAGCTAATTAAAACAAAGACAAATAATCTGATTTCAGCAGTGAAAATATTAGCAGCAAGTGTATAAGAAGCCATCCTTGCAATGCACTTTCTTAGGAAATGCACTGACTTTCATAAGACAATTTAGATGACACCTACCTGAACTCTGCTGTTAAACATTTTCTGAAGTTTTGTCTGTGAATTTTACGATAACTGACAGTATTTAGTGCTCCCACAATGCTCTTGTTTTAAGAGTTCCTTGAAACTGTCATATATGAACCAAATGCCTCATCTCATAAGCCAGAAAGAAAGTGAGGGGAAAGGCTTATAGACCTAGCTCAAACAAGTGGATGTACAGGAGAATCACAAATATTTGTGTTTTGTGATGAGACTGTCCTAGACTTACCTGATGGAATATTCAAACTAGAAGGGTATCTGAACATCTGTGTTCTGAGTCACGTGCACAGGCACACAGATGACTGGCACCAGGAGTGCCATGAGAGTACTTCTGGCACTGGCAGGTTCCCAGAGCCCAGGGCAGACCAGCAGTCAGCTCTGGGGTGTCATATTCACTGTAGTCACAGCCTGTAGGAAATGGGAGCAGCAGAGATTTTTTTCCAGTATGGTCTCTGAAAAAAGACAGTTCACGTGTTGAAGTGTGCTGCTTTGAAGATAAGGATCTGAATTGGTCTCTGTTATCAGCATGTTGAGGAAGGAAGCACTTCTTCAGGGTCACCAGAGTTTCCCCTTCTCTCAATATCCCCTACCATTTGCACAGCTGAAAACTCCAGAGCTCAATCTGTTTAATCTGAATAACCACTGAAGAGAAATTGCAGTAATAGAGAACAGAATTGCTGCCAGGAAAATGAAAACATTTTAAAAGAGAGGTCGTAGGAGCACGAAAACATCTTTGGTAGGAACAGTGTTGCAAAGGCCAGCCCTCCCTTGCCTGGTTTTAGCAATTCAGTTAGAAGCCTTTACAGGTTTAGTAGCTGTTTGTTAAACCCACACCTTCCACCTACAGCGCCTGCTGTTGACACACAGTATTCAGTTCTGCATATTCGGAATTTCTCTGTGTCTCAGAGGGCAAGTTAGCCCACAGCTCTCGCATCTGCTGGAGAGAACTTGAGGTTTTAAAAGTAAAGCAGTGACAAACCATAAAGAGACACAACGGATGTCCATATATAGCCCCAGTACAGGAGAAGAGAAGGAAAACAAGCCTGCATGAGAATTAGGACCAAAGGGACTTGGCCTCAAAGGAGAATCTGTCTCCTCAGAGCATATTATTTGGTTTCTGGGGTTAGTCTTCAGATCTGCTTTTTTACCCTTTGAAATGTGCTGCACTGAACAGCAGTGGGCACAGTGTGGTCTGGGAACAATGGGGTTGTCTAATCCAACAGACAGCCAGTTTACAATGTTTTCTTCAAGTTCCCACAGAGGAGAATTTAGCTTGAGTTTGAACCATAATAAAAAGAGATTTGTGAATTCAACTCTGATTTTGAGGGAAGAGGGATATTAATGGTCTCCTAAGTATCTTCAGATTTTAATTAATTCTGATAAAACTTACATTCCTCAAGTGGCAAAGCATCCAGAAATATGTTTGCTTTTCACATAGACAGCAAGAAGTGAGGTACCAGGACTTGAACTATAAAAGTGTGAGTTTTTCACCTGTAACCTACGGCAGACCTCTTATTTCTTTCTCATTGCTTTCATTTAAAATAATGTAACAGTTAAGTATCTCAGAAAATCAAACTACAACCTTATATTTCACCCAGTTTTCACTGGAAAGTCTAGTTTGCTTGAAAAATGCTCCATATTTCCCAAAACAAAATATGAGTAGACAATGAGTAGGAATCAAGAATTGAATATCTTTTGAAATATGAAGTCATGTTGCTTGGGTAGAGCTTAGCAGAGAACTGTTGTTGAAATTCCTCTAACCCATTGTGGGTTACCATAGCCTTCACCAGCTCCCTTGGCTTGACTGCAAAATCTCTCCATTTAAACCATCTACCCCATGCAGTTTCAGAAGAGTTTTCAAAATTGATATTTATGAAAGGCCGTTGTATACGAGTGATTTTCTGAAGTGCAGCATATTGCAATGTTCCACAGTGTCGTCAGTATGAGCAACTAAAACCAAACCACAGAAGTGCAGTTGTACTGACTTTTTCCAATTACACAACCAATGAAGGGGTATAGAAGCAAGGCAGATGAACACTTCTAATATGAAGTAGGGTAACCCAAGAGGATTGAAAGGTGAATGAAAGGTCAATGTTAATTTAAAATATAAAATATCTTTTTGATGTTTATTCTCTGTGCAGTTTGGTAACTTCTGAAAGTAGCTGGAGCTACTGCACTTTCACAAGTTACCAAACTGCACAAAGAATAAACATCAAGAAATACATTAATTTATCTGGAGTCAATTAAAAACAATTAAATTAATCCATTAATTTATCTGGAGTAAATTAAAAACAAAAAAAACACCCTTACTCTGTTGCCACATTCTTCAGTCACTTCTGATCTAGTTTCCCTGATCTGACATCCTCATATTTAATCACTAAAAATTCAAAATCCACTTCCACTGTCTCAGATGGCTCTGTTGGAGGGCAACACTGTGTTACCCATATTCCTGTAATTCACCTTGTGCCACTGTTGTCAGCACAAACCTGCCACTTCCAAAAGAAAGTTGCCTGACAGCATGAAGCGATTCAGAGGTTTGTGCAGGCCAGATTTAAAGAGAAAAAAAAACTGAGGTGGAGGTAAAAAAAGTTTAATTAAAATATTAATTTTTTGTGATATGCAAAAGGTCAGTGCAATTCAATGAGAATCTGTAAATACATAGATACGTAGCCTCTGCTGGCATCAGACCTCAAGTTATAGGGGATCAACCTATTGTTTGTTGGCAGATAAAACACATATGACAGTGTCTTCCAAAAGCCTGGTTCCCATTTCATGTTGCCGCAAAATCCAAATGAAGTATTTATGTCTAAAACAGCTGACTATTCTTCCTACTGACTCCTGAGGGCCAAGCCTGCAGTGAGGATGAGAACACCATGGGCTCCCTGCCTGTGGGGGCAGAGATGAGATAGAGCCCTCAGGAAATCTGAAAGCTGGCGTGCATTTCGCCACAGAGCTCTCTCATCCAAATAAGTCAAGGTAATTCAGATAGAATAAGGTGACTTGACCATTTAGTTTTATCAAATTTCTCTTTTGGTGGCAGTTGTTTAAAAAAAAAAAATAAAAAATTCCAGTTCCACAGTTGTCTACTTGAAATCAAAACCAGGATTTCCCTTCTATTGGGTTTTAGGCTCCATTTCCACACTGAAACAAGCTTTTCTCCTCTACTTCCTCCCATATTGTATTAACAGCTACAGCAAATGAAGGGAGCACATAATTTATCAAAAATGTTTTCATGAAAATTAAAACTAGGAACCATTAGGAAAATGTGTTAACCAGGATGTCAGAAATAATCTGTGGCCCAAAATAATCAACTGAAAACAAATGAATTTCTGAGGTCATGGAGAAACATGTGGTGCCTTTTTAAAATGTACATCTCTTCAAAATGCCCCTTCTCTGGTACACTCTAGGAAGGGCATTTGCATGGAGCCACTTGCATGAATGTTCTCTATGTCTTCAGTCAACCAAGAGAGAGTCCCCTGAAAAATACTTCTTCCTTTTTTTTTTTTTTCTAGAAAATAGACAGTAGGAGAGAAGCTATCTAAAAGCTTTTGAATAAATCTTTTCCTTAAAAATCTAGGATATCAAAAAAATTTAAAAAAAAAACACCACCACAAAACAGGATGCTTTCCCTGTAGTATTAGTTGTAGAATATTTAAAATAAAACATTTCAAAAAACATTTCAATTAAAAAAAAAAAAAAAACCCACCCAATACTAATATATCCAGTCGTCAGAAGTATTGTACACATTTTTGAATGCCAAATACATCAGCCTTTTAAGATTAATAATCTTCACTTCGGTCAAGAAAGAAAATATTTTGCAGTCTAATATTTCCACACTGAGATTGTTTTCCATTTTTTTTTTTTTATGTGCAAATAGCTGAGATGTCAAAATTTCATCAGTGTGGGCTGAAAACAAATTAGTAATATTTCCTTCAGGAAGGCAATTCAATTTTCCCCATTTCTCTCACTGAGAAGCTGCCCAGATCAATGTGTGCGTTTATAGTATGCAGGTTTTGAAGTACCTGAATACCCTCAAATCCTATTGAGGCTTGGTTTATGTTCTTTAAGACTCTTCACCTCCATCCTTCAGGTCTCCTCAGAGCCCACACTCTCAAGGAAAAAGCTTTTCCAAAGAGATAGTAAGGCAACAGAAATAATAACGGTCCAACCTCAGTGTAAGATCCAGCAGATAAATGGACTACTGTCTGCAATAGTTGCACTTAATTAGCTGCAATGATTACCACCCTAATGAAGTCAACAGGCTAAAGGCAAATATAGAGTTGGCAAAATTAGCTGATGGAAGTGGTTAGGTTAGCCAAGATAGAATATGTAAGGTCCTAATGTTCTCCTAAATAATTACATTACGTACAAAGTTGATAAATATAATGGGCAGTCTCAGGTGCATCCATGTACAAACATCAGCTTTGAAATCAAAGTAAGCTTTTTAGGGAAAGAAAAAAAAACAATTAAGAACCTCGTGTTAATGAGAAACATAAAACTGAAGAGGGAGAAAGTGAGTAAAATTAAGAGTTAAATGTCTCATCCACAGTGGTTTCAGCCCTCTTGTCTTTTGTTTCAATTATCTTGTCTTTAAGAAAGAAAAAAACAGAAATCTGAAGGTTTAAAGACACTGAGGGAACATCTTCCCTCCTCCCACTGAGGGAGATATCTTACATGATTCAGTGTAAGAAGGAATTGAAGATGTTAGGAATTTTTTTTGGCAAAGAAAATAGTTATATCAATCATGACAGAGTTATAAAAATTAAATTAATTGCATTGAGAAATCTAAATAGAGCTAAATAGAGATGTCTGTCTACCTTGAGCTGAATAGCACAGGATGCATTAATAGTCAGCAAATGTACAGCAGGGGAAAAGAAATAGTTTCATGCAACATTTAATTGAATTGTTGTTTCTCACTGCAGGGAAATTTTACTGACACTTAAAGCTTGGCAAGATTTAAAAAAAGGTTGTGTTTGTATGAATTACATGTTGGATAAATGCCTATATTTTGGAGTTACTGTAGAACAAGGTAAATGGCTGAAAACCTGGAGCTTGGTCCCATTACCTTGATAGTATGAGTAGAGCTATTAGGATGGGAAGAATTTCAATTCCCTGTCCTGCTACCACCTCACCACTATGACTGTCAAGAGTACTCTATTATTGATTCTAAATGGTAGCAGAATAGAGCAAATTCTAGAAATCTTAATTCTTGGGAATCCTTTCTTTAGTTCTTGCTCTGAGACATGCAAGTGGCAACCAAGGCGACAGAAAAACTTTTCACCATTTTCCACACTCACAAAAGACCAGGTAAATACTTTATGTCTTATCTTTAGTCCTTCAATACAATCTATCTCAGCACTGTAGGGACTCTGTGGTCTATGGTGCTATGATAACACTGACAAGAAGCAAAATAGAATTGTTTGTATGGTTTATCCCATTTTGTTATCTTTGATTCCCTCACGTATTTCCTACCATGTCATGTTGTTAGAAGATAAGCCATCAGTAACATAACAGCAGTCACACATAAAAGCAATACTACATTTGCACAGGAGACAAAAAAAATTTGGCAACCTTTATCAAATGCTGTTTCATACGACATAAAAATAATAATGCCCACATAAGCAGGAGCTGAGCAGTAGGATGATCAATAACCCTGGTTTGTTTTGCAGTTTCACAGGGGCTCAATCCCAAAAGTATTGAAACAAAGTGGAAAAAAACTCCCTCTGGCTTTGTAAACTTGGATCTAGCTACGGAAAAAAAAATATATATTTATGACATAACTTTTTAATTTGATCAGAAAGCCCATTTTCTATCTTCCTTATCAACCCCAGATGCCATTCATTTACACTTCTAGATAGTTATATTTTATAGATATTGTTTGGGAAGCTAGGGAGAAATGCCTTGAGAGCACATGCTATCCTGGAGAACATCTACCAAAGGGAAGATTTCTGCAGTGAGTCAGCCCTGCTGATTTGTGTCCAGTGGTACCTTGCAGTATTGTCCCATATTGAACTTGCATAAAGCAAGTTTATCCTCTTTTCTATACTACTTGCTGTTTTCTAGGAAGCTTTTTTTTTTTTCTTTTCCTAGCCTGGCTTCAAGCAAGAAAGTGCTCTCCTAAGTTCTGTTGTGTTCTGCTACTTTCTGTTCTTATCTTGTCTCACTTTCTTCTTGCCTTCTGGAAATACAGCATCTGAACCCAAGTGCAATTAATAGCAAACAACTTTAGACTTGGGAAAATTTTCCAAATGAAACTGGTGAAAGAAGAGCACTCTTATCTCCTGTGATATACTTCTGACAAAGTATAATTAAAATATTTTTATGCTGGCTTGCCTGCTCTGTCTGCCTTTCATGAAAGATGAAGTCTATCAAGGTATTATTTGTCTACACATTGTGTGAGGAAGGATTAAACCACTGAAGTGTTCAATATCAGTAAATGATCTGGAACTCCACAAAAACATCAATTATTATGCAGTTAAAGATATCTGAGGTCTCGCAGGAAGCTGGTGTTTTGTCTTTATTGCTCTGGTGGCGGGCTGTGACTATGACTGTCTCCAGAGACAGAGCATGTACAACTAAAATATAAGCTACAGGACTGTGCAGAAAGGAGGGATTTTTCTCAGTTATTTATTAGGATATACTGGCAGAAAAATGGAGCCTAAGTCAGTGCAGAAAAAGATGCCTAACTTATATCTCAGAAAAGATGGGCTCCTCTACCTAAGCCCCTCCATTGTGAGCTGACACAATGCAATGGTACCATGTCCTGAGGTCACAAAATCTTTGACGATTTTTGGTGAAGCAGTTAAAAAGACTGTAATTAATTAGAATGTATTAGTGTCTGGCTGAGTGGTAGGCAGCCTGGAAACCTATTGAAGAGGAGAGAGATCCCTGCTCAAAGCCACGTCATAAATTGTCTTTTTGTTGTTTTGGTTTGTTTTTCAGTGGCAGGGCTATGCTAACTTCAATGTAGCTGTGCCAATTTAGACCCAAAAAAGACCTGAAATACCAAGCAGGCACCATTCCCAAAGTCTTCTCCCTAAGCAAAAATAAAAGTTTGAACTAAAGCAAATATTATATTTGCAGTGTAGAGATTCATATAAGCCTCAATGAAATTATGATATACAAAAAATACTGCCGATGACCTTAAATTACACAACAAAACAACAGAGGACATCTAAAAATTAATTCTAACTCATTAAACGCATTGTTCACTTAATGAATGATTCATGATTCATATTGCTCAAGTTGCCAAACATTATCTGAAATTATAGATTGGGCGCATCCTGTCACCAGTATTAATAATTGCAATTATGGCAGTGTAAGTACCTTCAGATACAAAAACCAATACATTATCTTCCCCAAATTTTCCTGCCTCCCCCTTAGAGCAGGACTAAGCTAAGGTCCCTGGAGCACATAATAACACAGAGAGGGAACATATTTTTTGAAAAAAAAAAATCACCATTCTTGGGAGGTCTTAAGGTCTAACAGAGGCTGAAAGATGTGCAGGGTCAGGGTTGATCTCAGCACACCTTGTGATAGCCAAATCGTGCTGGACCATGAGAACACAGGATTTGCCCAGTCAGTTTCTAATCCTCTCTCTGCTTGTGTCCATTAGTGCTTCAAATCTTTTCAGGTATTTAGGAAGCTCCTAAACAAACAGAAGGATGAATAACTGTAACTAGGAAAACAAAAAAGTCTGTGTAAGTTGTACTGCTAAGAAATTGCCCTGCAAATCCAGCCACAGGTGAGTCAGAACCAGAAAGCTATCTCCCTGTGCACATAGTCTTGCAGACTTGAATTATGAACATTTTATATGTACTTTCTGTGAGTCCATACCTTCAGTCCTGTTTAAATCATGGCAAGACCACAAACCACTCTTGTGGCAGTGAGCCCTGCAGCCCTATGTGCTGCATGTGAAAATCCAGTTCTTTGTTTCAGATTCACACCTGTGGACTTTCCAATTTCTCTAAAGTCCCCTAGCTGAGGGGAATGGGGCAAAATAAGCATTGAGTACAGCCTTCGTCTGAAACAGAGTGCATTTAATGTGATCACTGCATCCTCTCCTTTTTCTCTTCAAGCTAGACAGTGGCAGTCCCTGATGTCTCAGTAGGTCAGCTAAATAAACCTTAGTAGAGACAGAAGTAAAAGACCTTTCTATCTGAAATGTTCGGAGAGGAATCTAAACCCAGGGTAGTCATTATACAGCTTGAAACCAGCTGCTTAGAGTACTCTGTGGTAAATACTGGAATGGAGCTTTTCTTTCCCTTGCAGTTAAATTGTTTATTACCTTAATTACCTACTTCTTGGACAACACGGAGCATTTAAGGTAATTTTTGAGGTAATAAAAGCCATAATTGAACCAGGATATGAAAAGAAGGATGTAAATTGGTTTTGGATCTTTTATAGCACGGAATTTTTTATGACTCAACAGAAAATCAAGAAGCAGGAAATCTATTTCTATAGTGAAGCACAAAAAGTGTCTGCCTGCTGTAGTGACAGGATTAGAAGATGTAAATTGTCAAAGCATCTGCTTTAGGATTTCAGATTAACTAGATGGTTTGACTGGAATTTCTAAAATGTGTTAACCTGAAAGGTTTATTGAACTTTCTAGAGCTGGACATGATTTACTTTCTTTAAGTGAAAGAAGAATCAAGGTAGTCTTTCTTCATGTTGAAAGATTGCAGAGGGCAAAGTCACTTTGCTGCTTATTGAAGCAGATACTGAACTGCCATCACTGAATTCACTGACCTTTTGTCTCAGTTTGACTCAGGGTGAGAAATTGAGCAGCCGCTTTCATATAAATTACCACTATAATCTTCTACAACAACATGCTCAAATTTTTCTCTTTTCTTTATTCCCCCCTCACTTTATGAAACAGCTTTTTCCTTCTGCAGTGACTGTTACTACACAAGAGGAGTACCAGCAAATTTACACAGCTTGGTTTACTCGTAGGTAAACTCCATTTCCCTGTTTCTTCCCTCCATTATAGTGCCACTACACACTGCTTAGATTGTACCATATCTCTCATTCTCCACCCCAAATCCCTCTGATATTGCCCTGGCATCTCAAATAAATGATGCCCAGTTGTCATATGCCAAGGAGGGCATTTGTGGACTATCCAGTTGCAATTGTCTACTCCATACCAACGATACAAAAAGTCAGATGAAAAAATCATGGGGGAACCCTTGTATTTTTATGAGACAGTTTATTTGCCATGAGCAGGCCACAGCTGCATCTCTCCAGCCCCAAGAGAACATGAGCGTAGGCAGGTTTGACTTGTGACCCAGCACAAGGTGACTGGGCAGCAGTAGGGGAATGACAGAACAGCAGAACACAATAAAAAGCAACTCATGAGGGAGACTGGCTGGTCAACTTTGTTGCCATGTTGTTTACTCTACCCATTGCAAGGTATTTATAACATACTTGTTTGACCGCCATTTTCTCCACATCAGGTTGTACAATAATTTGTGGAGGAGAGATAAGATAAAGATGAGATATTGAAAGACCGCCTAAGAATAAACTGGGTAACAGAGAATAAATGACACAATTCAGTCTTTGGCATGATGGGGGTTCATGCTCCACTCAGTTGCAGCTAAGATACTTGGGTTAGGAGCCCGAGAGAGAGCAGAGAGGAAGATTCTGGGTGCCTGATTCAGAGGTCTGAAAAGCCAAATGACTGTGAAAGAGCTTCCACATCCTCATTTCCTGGAGAGCTGAAGGTGAGTCTGCTGACTTAGGTACCACTGTTAAACATCAGCTGCTGTAGGTATGAAAACTCTCTCCTTCACTCTCTATTTGTTCTGTAGTAATTAATCAGCAAGTCTATAACAACCTGTCCTGGTTTAGGGAAAATTTGGAAAGAAATTTCCCAATGAGGATCCTTCTAGAAAGCAAATACAAGTGGCCCTGCCCCCAACAGGTTTGGGAAAAAAGATTTCCTTGGAGAAAAGTGGGAGAAACCTGTTTATTTAACAAGCAAAATACAAGCATGAAAAAGGAATAATATTAAACATAATATAAAACCCCTTGCTGTTCTGAAGAGATGGCAAATTCAGAAAGACCTTGCTGTGGGCTGTTGCTCGGCTCTCTCAGTCTCTTATGAGTCCCTCCAATGCTGGAATGCTGCATCCCGGCCCTGGTGGGCCACAGGGGGGAACTCCCAGTGTTTTTCTGGGTTTTCAGTCTAGAGCAGCTGAAGAGTTCCAAGAAAAAGAAAAACCACAGTCCAGAGAACTTCTCTGCCTCAGCCAACTAAAAAACTAACTAAAAAAAAGCAAAGGAGAGCTCAGTCCTGATGTCTGTGCTGCAGACAACACAGTCCAGCAGCAGAATGTGTAGGAGTGAGTGCAGTTTCTGCAAACAAACTGCCCTTCTTTCCCCCCTCCACTGTCAGAACCAGTCTTAAAGGTGCAGAACTCAATAACCACCATAAAGAGAACAGACAGCTGGGTATACAAGCATCATAAAGTCACCCCAGGAGACCACCACTAGAAGCCAGGTATTGAACTGCATGCTGACACTTGACAAGGCTCTTGATACCTGCATGGCTTTTACTCCTATCCAGTGGTGTTAATAGTAACTGAAACATTCTTTGCAGAGAGCTACCCAGGTTTCTATTGAAAATTATAAAATATGCCAGGAAATCAAAAAATAAAAATAAAAAATGTATACCCCTCTGGGCACCCACACTTTGACTTCTTTCACAGGAGTCAAAATAGTTATCATAATGTACAATTTCTTACAAGGCATGTGATAACTGTGACTTTCTTTAAAGCTGTGAGCTTCTCCATTTAAAGTATGCTTTAAAGTGATATTTCATCTATGATGTAGTGAAGGAATGAAATCATCTAAATGTCATAAAGAAGACTTTTTCTGGATTCAGCCAGCCTTTAGAAAGTTTGAGTATTTTCAGAAGGAACAGCCAAATGTAGGGAACTTGCTCTGAATCTGAAGAAGGGTAACCCTCTGACAAGACCTTTCTTCAACACCTTCTAAGCACCACAGCCCTTCAGGTCTCAGAACTGGCACTTTTATTTCCTGAATGTCTATAACACTGGAGGTAAAGATTAGCAGGAAAAGAAAATACCAGGCAGAATGTTTCTCAGAAGTTTGTTGCAGAAGAAAAGACACTTTCTCCAAGTAGAAAAAAAATAGCATGAAAAAAAAAATGCCACTTTGGTAGCAGCCCTGCAGAGTCGTCAAAACTTAAATAACTTATCTTTGTTAATCTCTGGGGAGCACGGCAAACGACAGAACAGAGAGAGAGAGAGAGACACTGCACAACTTAGTGGATACAAATGATGGAAAACACTGTGGTATGCATCAAACAATCTTTAGGGAAGAAAATGTGTTTGGAATATTTTCAGCACTTTCATTTCAAATGGCATCAGAGAACCAGTTAGGGAAAAGAATGAATTAATGAGTCAGAATGTATAGATGTTCCAGGGATTTTTTCTGTTGCTGGATTCACTGACAGAACTTTTAAAGCAAAATAGAGGTGGTTATGATGACACAGTCTATCTGGTTTCCATCAGGCAATAATATATAACAATTGGCAATACTATGTCTTTCCAGAGTAGTTTAATATATAAAAAACTTGATGACAGTAGGAGGTGGTGGGCTTCTTGTTTTGTCCTTGCTATTTTTAGTGAAACTACTGAAAACCTTTCAGGCCCTTGACAAGTTTTTTCATTACATCTGGAGCTGTAATAATAACAATAACTTGCTTATTTATGATTTCATTGAATGTAGGAATGAAATAAGGATTCACTTACCTTCAGCACACAAAGATGAAAGAGAGGGGGAATTATAAGCATGAGTCACTTATCATTTAGTAGTCTCATTTGGGCCAGTTCTACCAAGCTTCCACCAACTTCATGGTATCATTTTAAGGCATTGGTCCAGGTTTTAGCTCAGTTCCACTGCATTTAAATGAATCCTCTTATCTTCCCTTTTTCCTTTTTTTAGACCCTGCTTTCTCCTTTCTCTTTGAGCATTGTTGTAGCTCTCCATTACCAAAAGCCCTGTATGTTTACGTGGAAATGCCTGCCATTAGTGATGTGCCCCAAAATCCCACCACTTCCCAGCAGGCACAGGCTCTGTGTAAAAATGTGCTAAAAACCCCCTTGGTGCTTGTCTGTTTCATTGCCTGTAAACAGACAAGAAAATAAAAAGGTGTAAAAAGCTCCAGGTCTCCTCCATGCCTTGAACTGTGGCAAGCCATGAAGTTATAGACCAGTTCTAGTGTCTTGTCCTGCATGTTGTGCCCAGCATGGCTCTGAGGTGAGCGAGACATCACCTATGCCCTGTAGATCTTTGAGCTCTGAGTTGCAGAATAAACTTGGAGCAGGAAAAAGAGGAAAAAAACAGACAGACAGGAGACTGAAAAGGATAAGTAGACTGCCATAAGCATTAGCACTTCTGGGTGCCAGACATGCCTCTGAGGTCAGAGATGATGTGCTATGACCACAGTTTTCAGGGATGGACACTGATTCCAGAAAAGTTCAATTTAAGTCATTGTTTTTATGCCAAACCCCTGTTCCTTCAAAAGCTCTGTGTTATCATGTTATCATCACTTCAACAACAGTTGATGCCACAACCCGTCTTTTACATTTTTTTTCATACTCAAGTATTTTGAAAAGTATATTTCTGATACTATAATGACAGTCAAAAAACTGAGAATGCTAATCTGTCTGGGTTGTAATTAAAGCTGAATTAATTAGGGGTATCTCTTAACAGAGCATCAGTGAACTGACTACTCTTTAAATGGACTGAATCTCCATAACCTCATCCTCTTCATCAATGGATGAACAACAGAACCTCCACATTAACAGAAATGATAACCCAAAGAGTCTGGCTACCTTCCTACAAGCCTTTGTGTTTGAACTGTGTGTGGCTGGCACACTTGATGCTTCTGTGCTGAGCCTTTACACTGGAAAATGAATCTCAGCTGCATCATCATTGCAGACTTCATTCATGTCAGGGCTATTATGCTCAGAGAGGAAGCAGCTGCTCCTTCAAGACCTGCATGCTTGGGATCAGAGATGGACAGCTGTCACTGTCACTGGTAAAAGCAGTTTGGAGGGGATGGAAAAGACACATAACATGTAATGGAGATGGAAAGGCTTTCTTTTGTGTCATCCTGTTCACTACTATTCCATGCCAGGCCTGCTAAAACAGGCATTTCTCTTCTCTTGCTTACGCACAAGATAACATTTGTTTGGCAGACAGTGCTGAGATTGGGATCTTCTCATGTGATTCATTACAACAGCTATGTGAACTTGTGGTAGAGCAGGTATAGAAATAAGGGTTAAGGGCAAACATGGACCTGATTCACTTGTGCTTAAAGGCACTTTGCTTTGCAACGAGCTGAGATATGCAGCTGAGGAGTTGCTCTTGTGGTGAAATTTTGCCAGCATACAGCTTTGCTGACATTAAACCTTTCTCCAAGAAAATGCTGTAATCAGGGCAGAGCTGTGGGTGTCTGATCTTTACCCCTTCAGCTGTTCTCTATGGACCGTTCCATCCATCCTCGGGGTCTCTTTCAGACTGGCTGCAAAGGCTATCTAGTGGTCAACAACAGGTCAGAGCTGTGGAAATGGGGGCAAGGGGGCTCACTTTCAGATTCCCTGGGTCATCTCAGCTTCAGCTCCTGGGAAGCAGCAGGCATCCCACATTGCAAACTGCAGGCAGGTGGCTCCTCTTGGACAAACTTTGGGGCATTTAATTCTGGTGCAGACCAGATGCTGACTTGTTCTGAGTAAGAAGCCAAGGGCCTGCATTATGCTGGCTCCTTTTTCTCTCCAATGTGCTTTTCTCACAGACTCCTTTCTGCACAATCACACAGGTTGCTCTCTTCATGTCTGACTCCATATTAAACAAAGATATTTGTGTTGCTGCTTTCCTGACCCAGAGTACCTGTAAACTTTATGGCATAGCCTGGAATCACAGAAACATAGAATAACTCATGTGGATACAGTCTCAGGAGGTCTCCACTCCAATTTCATACTCAAACAGGGTAGGTCAGTGTTGAGCTCAGACAAGGTTGCTCAGGGTTTTATCTGTTGTGGCTTGAAAAACTTCCAAGGATGGAGCCTGTACACAAATCTGTGTCCACTGCTTTGCTGGCCTCATAGTGATTTTTTTTTTCCTTTTGTCTTCTTTCTTTCATCCTCCCACTACACACCACTATAAAAATACTGTCTCCATCTTCTTACTAGATTCGCTGTAGGTATTGGCAGGCTGCTACCGGAGCCATCTCTTCTTCAGGCTAAACACTCTCACTGCCCTCAGCCTACCTTCACAGGTGTTGTGCTTCACTTTATCTGGCAGTATATCCTTTGCCATTGTTCTTGGTCTGCTCTCAAACTTTCCAAGATGCATCAGTCACTGGACAAAAGCATTTTTTTGGCTTTTTTTTTTTTTTAATTACAGATCTCTGTATTAGAGATACTTCTGATCTGCTGGACATAGTCATGCCTGGACATACCCTGTTTCATGGCTGATGGGAAATAAGGAGATATCCAAAGCAATTGTCAGGTGGATGAGAGCCACTGCCACTGAAGTGGTTAAACTTAGGAGAATCAGGGCAGAAAGCAATGTGAGCAGAAGGAGGCAACACCTTGTTTATCCCAGTGGTGATTCTTATCCCCAGTCTTGCAGACAGAACCCAGCTGCCCTAGGGAATACTGCATCACTTCAGCCACCCTGTGTGGGTTTGGTGACTGAACTGCAAGAACCAATCTTCTGTCCAACAGTTCTCTAAGAAATTCCCTGTAGTCTCCATTGATTTTCTTTTGAGAGGGAGACATATATATAGCTTTTCTTTTTGCTTTCCTTTTACACAGAGAGAACTTGAATTAGTGGCCTTTGTGTTAAACTGTTAGATGTGGCCACCTGTGGTATTTTGAGGTTATTCACATTTGTAAGTGTTTTTAAATGTTGGGTCTAAGCCAGTCAGAGATTTTACAGCATGGAGAAAATATTCAGTTGCCTGAAAGGTTTTCCATTACCTCACACCACAGGAGTGACATACAGGAGCTACAGAAAAGGCTGAGCCTTGTACTAATGTCTCTACCACAGGAAACATTTTTTGAGGATGTGGGAGGGCAAATGGGGGGGAGTTCAACTTGTTTTGGTGTTATTTATTTGTTCCTTTGTCTTACTCACTTAAGGGACAAGACCTGAGTAAAAATGGTGGTGACTTATGTCTCTTTTATTTTGTTCAGACAAACACTTGCCCATGGCAGTCATAATTTCCTCCCTCTCCTCGTCTTTGTACTATGATGACCTTGTCTTTGTGAAAAGCTGAAGGGAGAAGAGCTGCTGGGATGTCATGGAATGGGATGAGTTGGAGAAAGCCCTGACAGAGTTTTAATTTCCAATTTATAAAGGAAACCTGTTAGCCACATCTCCTCCACAGAATAGTTGACTGAAAAACACGGTATTTTATTCCTCAGTCGTTCTGCTGATTTTCACAATTTTCATAGGACAGTTACTATGCTCTTTTTTATGATGATTCTGCTAGTTTCTGCCATTTACAAAGTCCTTTTATCTGTTAAGGTTCCATGTTATTTTATGAACTTATAAAAGTCATATACACGGAGATCCATTAGGGCATAAACAGGATGGCTGAGCTGCCCCAGGTGCTCAAAAGTAGGGGAGGACTGTCCAGTAAATACACCTGGAAAACCAGCCTGCAAAGCAGAGAATATCTACAGATCCGGAATACCAGAAGCTTGTTAGGTTCCAAACCTGAAACCAACCTTATGCTTTACAGATTTTTTTTTCAAGAGATAAATGCCAATAACATGGCAACAGTCACGGCCCATGATAGTTTTGCATGACCATGTGCTAAGGAGAGAAAAGAGAAATACTGTTCTTCAGAAGAAGGAAATGCTTGATTGGGTACTCTTAATGTTACAAACGGGTACCTGAAGACAGAGTTTTCTCCTAAGTGATGGATGGCAAGGGTGATCCCAGGACAGTTTACAGCAGAGAAGAGCAGAATATGGTTCTGGATGTAATAAAACAATGAACTAGGACTAATCCCCAGACAGCAATCCAGTTTTTTGCCTATTTCGTAGAAAAGTCATGAGCCTACCAAAAGCAACAGAAATTTTGCCATTGGCACACACAGGGCTTTTGACCTATTGATCTTTTTTCAGAGCAATTTACTGTGAGATTTCAGGCTCTGAAATTGGAGTGTGGATGAGTAATGTAGCTTGTACAGCAGAGCCCTGCTCTCAGCACTCTCTGAAGTCAGGCTTCCAGGGCCAATGCTGATGTGTGGAATTTCGCAATTCAATCCATCAGCACTCCCTAATATCCTCCCCATGATTGCTGTTTTCACGAGCAGCCTGATATTTAATTAATTCTAAACCTGCACAAAGGTAGCATGTTTGCAGAGCAGATGAAGAGAATCTAGCACAAGCAAATATTATCTGTGTATTTTTGTCATGAATAGATAGCTCTGTTAGCTACAGAGGGAGCTCAGATTAATTCTGTGAATCTCAAACCCAAACAATATAGACGAGAGACATAAACACCTTGTATGTTCAATGGGTGTGCACTTTCTGACAGAAACACTGGTTATTGTTGATTAGCATATATAATTTTGATTATATTGGATTTGTTTATCTAATGTTCACAGTTCTGTATAAACCTCTTGTGTACACGATGACAAGAAAAAAAAGATAAAGACAGAAATATGCAATGCAGATCAACCATGTTGAGAAATATACTAGTGAAGAATGAAATAGATAGGAAATAACAAAACTAGAATAGAGTATAAATATGTATTCTATATATACACATATGGAGAAAGACAGATTATGCCTTTGAAGGCATTATGACGTTCTGATTTTCTATCTGTTGCAGAAGAGATCCATTTTAAGGAAGAAAGAAAAATGATTACTTGAATTGGGGTTAGCTCTAACTTCTGTGTTTGCTGCAGTAGTTCCTGTCACACTTGATGACATGACACCCTGAATAAAAATAGGAGGACAAAAGGAGAAAAAATTATCGAAGGTGAAGCACTAAACTTGACTTGACATTCCCCATCATTAATAGTACTACCTTTATCATTTTGCTTGTAAGTCTCAAAACAACTCCATGAACTTTCTTTTCAGAGAAAAATCTCAAATGTCTCTTGTCACTTCCTGCATAGAGCCTTCCAAACCCAAAACTTCTGGCTCACTTCTGGCTCACTTATCCAAATTCTCTACATAAACTTTTTTTTTTTTTTATCCTGACCCTAACAAACACAGGTAGAACGAACCATTTCCTGACTACAGAAGTACAATGTTCATCACAAGATTTAGAAAGAGAAGCTAGGAAATATATGATTTTTTCCTCTTTTTACTACATTATCTTTATTCACAGTCAGATACCAGAACAAGCTGCATCACCGTTTACTTGCTCTTAAACATTACTCTGTATTTTCCAGTATTGAAAGAACAGGGAGTGTCACAAGTCATCCGTTGCATGGTCATGACAAATTTGCTAGAATGCCTGAAACACAAATTTCTGTTTGTGTTTGAAGTCCATGTGTATTTACATGAGAGTTGAAGTCATATTGACTCTGCTTAGCACACGACAAATTGCACCAGATTCTCACTACCTGATGTATGGCAACAACCTCCCTTCACCTGTGAAGACCACAGGGCAGCAAGAAGAGATTCTTCCAGAGAAAGTGTAAGAATTCAGCTCTCTCAATCTCTCTGCCATACCTGTATTTGAAAATAGCCATGACCTCTGTTCTTATGTTCAATTATCAACAGATTGTGCAGAGGTATGGGGTCTTTAGTAATTTAGTAAATCACAAGATCCAGCAGGAGTAGATAGAATACCAAATATAATTACATTATTTGTGAATGTCATCTTTTGGATTCTTGATCCTCTTTACAGGGGTAATGCAATGCAAATGTGCTATCACTGAAATGATTTTGGTGGGGTTAAGGAGAAAGCACACTATCCCTTAAATTACAAGGTCTGAGATCTACAAACCTTACAAATAAGGAAGAGAATAAATGCCTATGTCAGTGGCATGGTGGGTTGGATAGCATTTGCTTCAGATGACCAGAATCATTATGAATGGATACAAAACTATGAAAAGGTCTCTGTAAAGAAAAATTACAGTTTTAAATGCCCATTTGCAAAGTAGTACAGATGCCTGTTTGCAAAGTGTACAGAAGCAGATAATGAAATTTAAAGGGCATTTTCCAACCATAACATTAAAAAGATTAAGAGGTTAAACATTAACTGGACTGTAAATCCCTCCACTATGTCTTTCAACAAATTCGTCTCTGCATTTTAATTATTTGGTGTTGTTCAATGCCTCAGATGTTGAATGGGATTGTATTGCATATCACAACAGATCAAGAGCAGAGCAACAAACATATCCAAACTAATTAAAAACATTAAAAAAATTCTAATCCTACTTTAATATAGTTTTATACATACAAAAAAAACCAAACAAATGGAAAAAAAAAACAACAACAAAAAAAAACCTCAAACCAAAAAGACACTTTAGAAATTTCATGAAAGACATTCAGGACTTTATGTATGTGGAGGACATTGATTTTATAGATAACATGTTTGAAGCCTTAAAAAGTATTGAATGCAGAACTGAACCTCATTTACACTAAGAAACAAGAAAATGTCATGTTAGTGATTTGCCTACAGCCTGAAAGGGCACCACCAACCCTCAGAGATTTTTCTGTTTACTCTGACTGGGTCTGCAGCAGGGAGCAGTAGTACTTTAGCATGTGCTACTTGTGAAAGGCCTAAAATGAAAAACTGAGGGTCACTATTTTGGACATCAGTCCAACTTGACCCAAGGAGCCTGCTTAGAGAATGGAAAGTCATTTGCCTACTCTTTGACAAGCCCACTCTAAGATGAAAGCATCTGGACTGGGATCACACAGCTGTTGTCTTCCTCACTGCTAGGTTTTGTTTGGGCTTTTTTGTGGTTTTCGTAAAGAAGGGAAAAATAACCCACTGAGAAGCAGTTATACCAAAACATCTTAAGCCTGTTATATCATGAACAGAAAAGAAGGGGCAAGCGGGCAATCTTTTTCTCTTTTTTTTCTTTTTCCCTTTTTTCCCTGCAAACATTTCCTTTCAGCTGTCCCTTTGAAGTCACAGGCTTACAGCATGAGTGACTGGGAGTGAGGAGCTGTGAAATGCGCCTTTGAGCCTCAGATTTCTCAAAGAGCATCACAAGGCATGTAGGGCTGGGGAACGCGACTTCTGCAAATCAGGCTGGTGTCACTGGGGCTCTGCTAACCCTCAGACTTCCAGAGCTGCAGAGAGCCACACATTTCGGCAGGGGAAAATCACCTCCCATCTTCACTGCACTTTCCCACCCGGGTAATCTCACTTCCACTCTGGGCAGTGACTGTGTTGGTGTGACCAGCTTATGAGGAAATAATTGAGCATACTCATATATTCTGTGCATAATATAATTGTTTATTATATAGGCATAAATTAGGTAATGTTACCAGCTTCTGTTCCCCCTAGTCCTGCTGTTGCTCTGTTATTACTGGATACCTTCTCGTTGTTAAAATGCTGTTGTAAGGTCACCCCTTCAAACTGCCCTTACCATAGGTTGCTCTTGATGCTTCCTAAAAATAATCCCTGCTCAGAGGGGTCTGGTTTACTTCATGGTCTAACACACAGATTGGCAGAACACTCCAGTATTCATGATTAGTTATGTCTCTTGATTCTCCAGTCACAAGTCTTCTGTCCAAAGTCACAAGTCTTTCTCATCCAATTCACATTACTTCTCTTACATAAAGGATATGGCAAAAAGGTACTCTGCCCCACTGATGATTCCTAAAGAGGGGGAAAAATTGTGTCTCATGATTTTGAAAGTCAGTAATGATTTGCCAGTTTCTGACAAACTTCAGAGCAAAGTTGTTGAAGGTTAGCACTATTTCTAAAGGCTGTCTGCTAGAGACAGTGATCAATCTCACCCAATATTTGCTTTCAGTGGGAGGGCAGAGCCATAGTGTGCCATCACAGCATTGCTTCCTACTACACCTCTTAGGAGGTTTATTTGGGACTGAAAGAATCACTTTGGTCTGTCTACAATTTAAAATTATCAGCAAAATGGGAGCTGAGCACTTCCAGCAAAACCAGTATCTGTTAGACCAGAAGATGAGAAAAGCAACACAGTGATAGCCTAAGGAAAAATGATAGCCAGAAGGTGGATGTGAACAGCAGAGAGTTGATGAACATGAGAAGAAGGACCAGAGAGACTGAAGGGGAGCAGGTGTTTCATTACACAGTGAGGAGAAATGAAAAGGGAAGTGGATGAATGAGAAGAGTGATATGGGTCTGTCCCAGACCTATAGGCTGCAGATCAGGTCCTAATGCAAAGCTGCTGCAAGTATCTGAGGGGAAAGTGCAACTTTTGAGGAGGGGAGATGCTGAGGCAACACTTAGTAATACAACCAGGAGCAGGGGGAAAAGAGACACCAAGATGTGACCAGTTCCCAAGGTGTGACCTCACTGTGAGGTCATGGAGAGCTGTGGCTGTTCCACAGCGCTGCCTCTGCCTGTTCAGCTGACACAGAAGGAATGTGATGCGCTGGACACCCCACTCCAGGGGTCCCCCAAGTCCAGTCACGGTTTCTTTTTCCTGTTCACTTTATGTAATTTCTTGACATTGTGTTTTTGAACATTTTACTCATCCCCAGAGATGACAGGCAGAAATACAGAAACCCTTTGACAACTCTCAGCTTTACCTGGAGATAAAAATCAGAAACCCACTTGTTCTTCAGAATCCCACATTTTTTGGGGGCAGACCCTTTGTGGAAATGTTTCCTAATAATCCCAGACTCAAGGTCATGGCTTTCTGCACAACTGAACAAGAAAACAGTGAAAGGAAAAGGAGGAAATAAGTTCCTGTTCCCAACCTACATAATAGTCCACAAAATAACAAAGACAACATACTGGAGTAAAATCATCTCTATACAAATATTAAATACACTGGAATTTCTGATTATGAAAGAAGATTGTAACTTTTTGAAAAAAAAAATTCTATCATCTTCTTTGAAGAAGACGTTATGGAGGCCAAGTCTCAGTGAAGGGCAGTGGATTTCAGGACTTAAATGTTTGAATGACAATTGAGGTGAGATTTCAGAATTCAAGTCCCTTCCGTATTTTCTCAATACTGTTCAAAGTGCAGGGCTTGATGAAATGTTACCATATCTCTCTGTGGGCTGTCATAGGACAATACTGACAGGTACTGAAACTAGGGTCAGTGAGGAATTGAGACTGAAAACAGGCATTAAGGGGTGACAATTTGAAGAGCCCATGTGAATTGTTCTTGCAGAACTGTTTCGCTCGCAGTCATCATTTCTTGCTTTTTTCTAATCAACTTCTTTTCTTTTTTATTCATCCCTCAGTCTTGTTCCTATTTCTCTCTCACATTCACCCCATTTGTTATTTTCTCTTGCCCCACACATCCTTGTAGGTCTTCCTCTAGGTATGTTCTTGTGCTCTTCAAATAGGCTTCTGCTGTGCAGAGGCACGTTGCAATGCAGCAATCACTGCTGAGCGGTTCTGCTGCTGTTGCATGGCACAGTGGGAGGGATTTAATCTCCAACATGACACTTCAGGGACACAGCAGATTGATGGAGGAGATTGTTCCCTAGGTACACTGCTAGATACTATTCCTATCTAGATTTCATTTTGCTTCCCATAAGTTTGCTTTACCATGAAGTCTCAATTTAAAGAGTTGTTATGTAAAGATGGATTTAGGTTCAGAGAAGTGGGCTACTGCAGAAGAATAGGGTAAAGTGAGACCTCAGAAAACAAAATATATTAGTCAATGGTCTTTTTGTCCTTAGATATATTTGCTGTGGAAAGGTGGTCTGAGACATAGAAGCAGAAATAGGAAACTTGCAGACAGTAATGGATAAGTCCGCCAAAGAAAAACAGAGAGTAATGCCCAGCATAATTGTGGAATTTCAGGACTTTAATAAAAAGAGTTTGAGAACCTCAACACCACAAATGAGAGAGGAACTGACTTCATCAGAAAGTCAAGTCAATATATCAACAGTTGTGCTGAAGCTGACATGGTGCTTCTGCCACAATGTGAAGGAGGTTCCCATGTGGTAAAATAGAATGGCACGGTCTCTGAATTTCAAAATCAACCTCTTTCTCTTATTTAATGAAAAACTCATCTTTGACATAGAATGGAATGTGTAAGGGGCATCAAATATACTCATCACCATCATTCTGTGGAAATGTTCTATTACACAGACTTCATTGGTAAAGTAACAAGATGAGTTGGTGAAGTTTGCAGATCTATGCACAGAGTAATGGCCTGCTATTCTTCATCCAATGCTAGTTAATGCCCCTCAGGCTTTTAATTTTTTGGGCTTCAAATAATCCAATTTATCCCTTCTTAAACCCTACATTTCAAATGTTCCCATTGTTTTATTTTGGTCAATATTCAAGAGTGGTCTAAATCTGATGTGAACAGACTTAACAATGTCTCTTTAAATACGAAAATGTGCAGAGGAATTTAGTCTACCTGGCCCAGTGATGATGAATATAATTTTTGCAGAAGGTACAAGGTCAGAGACAAGTTCCTCAGTTTCCTGTTATTGAGTTAAGCTTGCTAAACATTACATTATTTTTTAACAGAGGCTACTCCTAAAGGCATGATGAATTAATGCAAAGCTAAGGTATTTTACCTTGCTAAGAGTAGCTGCAGCATGTTAGGACCAGTATCTGGACCCATTCATCAGAGCCAATTTAGACACAGATTTATTAAACCTGTAATTGAGTCAAAACACAATTAGTCTGTAGCTATAATCTATGTAATTAAAGTTGGTGGCAGTCATGTAGCGAAGCACAGCACAGTCAGAGACTTGGGGAACCTATCCTAATACAGTAGCTATGAAAAACTGCTAAATAAATGTCTCCTTTCTTTGGCAAGGACTAAGTAATCTTTGAGGTTCTCTGTTCACAAAAGGGGAGATGATCATGCAGCCTCACAGTAAACAATCCTGGTTGTGATCAACATATTTATAGTTAGCTGTAGCAAACACTTCATTTGAGATTTTTAAATGTTTTTATAAGTATTTTGTTAGGCATTGCCTCTCCATCTTTCACAAACATTTCTCAGACTGCAGAATGAGCTTGGAAATATAGATTCTGGTTTGGAAATTTAGACATCAATGCTTTCTGGTGAGGTAAGAACCTAATTAAGTCCCTTCAGTATTTCATTATCACTGCTTCAAATGCAGTCTACAGCAATACAGGCATAAAAAAGATTTAGCTGCCCTCTCAGAAACAAGTTTGAACTTCAATATTTGCTTAAATACTTGCAAAGAATTTGAGCCATTCCCTGTTATATCTGAGTCAGCATTCCTCTCTGTGCTTCTAATCTACATCTTAGGTAAGCTGTTAGGTAAAATGGAAGATTGTAAAAATCCCCAGAATTTATGGACAGAGAAGAACAGTCTCAATTTTCGAACTCTTGAGAATTTCAAGTAAGACTGACCATGATGGTGTTTAAAAGAATTTTAAAAGCATTTGCTGAGTAAAGAAATAAGGTACTTTCCAAAGCAGATTTGAGGATTATCTGATAGATCTTAATGAGTGAATAAGAAAATCCCATGCAAAAGCCAGGTACTTACACCATTTACAACCTAGGGAAAAGGAAAGATTTTCTTTATCTTTAGTAAAAGTCTCTTTGGGGTCTCATATGTTAATATTCCCGTCAGAAGCCCTACTGTGTTTCTGTCTGAAGAACAGAGTGAGAGTCTCCATGGGTTTATTCATGATCCCAAAAGGACTTCTAGACTTGGAGGGATTTGCAGACTTTCACTGAAATATCACAGGATGTTTTCTGGACTCACTGGCAGGTTGAAGGGGTTAATCCATGGTTGGTTCCTTGAGAGACCCTCCCCTCACTGTATTGCAGTTCTCTGGGTTTTTTTCATGACCAATATTCCTACAGCCTCTTGCAAAAAAAAATATATATAGTATAAGCCTGGAAAGACTAGAAAGACTGAGGTTCGGGTTTCAATTTTTATTATTTTGTTTTGTCTAGGGAGATTGGTTGGTTGGTGGTTTGGTTTGGGGGTGATTTTTTTTAGGTCTGCTTGTATATTTTTTGAAAGAGACATTCCTCTTATGTATTAGTTTTGTGTAAGAATAAATTCTAAATTGGTTTCAGTCAGCCTTCTGATCCCTCTCCTCTTTCACCAGCTTCACCACTTGGCACTCAGGGACTTTGAGTAGCTCTCATAAGGTTTTTGTATTTAACAGCATGGGTGTGATAGGTGATCTGAGGATAATGAAGTACTGTGCCTCCAATTTGTGCTGGGCTGCAGAGAGACTACTTAACTCTCATCACACTATTCCTTCAGAAAATATAACCTTGAACCTAATGATATTCCATTCAATCTGAAGAGAAACTTAAATAACTCTTCTGCTGAGGCAAACTTTCTCATGGCTGAGGATAGGCATAATTTTAGTCTGAGTTCTAGCATGACTTTTTAAAGTAAAGTACTTGAAGAAGACAGCTATAGTCAGACAAAATTTGTTTGGTTGATGGGTGTGAGGAACTTCAGTCAACTTCCAACAACAGTGGTGCAGCACAAGGCGGAAAGGAGAAGTGACTTAGTGAAATCTGTTGCTCTGATGTCGCTTTTCTATCTCTTCTATAACCTCTACCAGTAGAAATAAGTATGGGTGCACTGATGAAATGTGTGTCTGTGATATGAGCTAGTCCCTAGATTTTATCTTTTGATGACATCATCCACTCTTCCAACCCATTTCTGGCCTTCTGAGAAACAACACTTTGAGCTGGGTCATGCCCAAGTCGATGACTAAATGATGGTGCTTGCAGTGAATAAACTCAGGCCTAAGCACGTGTTTCTGTGCACTGGCTGCCCAGTTTAACTGGATCACAGAATACTCTGATTTGGTAGGACCCTCAAGGATCACCAAGTCCAGCTCTTTAGTGAAAGGCCCATCCAGGGATTGAAACCACAACCATGGTGTTTTTAGAGCCATGCTCTGACTGATTGAGCTTATCCCAGGTCTACCTCTTCATCCAGACTGCTTGCTCCAGGAATTTTTAACAGTAATGGTTTCAGGTTTTCATCAAATTACATCTCTGATTATTTATTATAATAAAATTTAAATTACAATAAAATGTGGGTCTCCTCTGCCTGAGAGGTAAGTAACTTTTAAAAATATTTTTAAGTCATTCTACTGCTGGAAAAGACTGTTTTATGTGGCAGGTGCTTATCTGTGCCTCTAGATGGAGATCCTATCCATTTAACTCAGCCCTCTAGAGAAAGCTGTGGGATGATTCAATTTGTTCTTTCATACTACAAAGACTAAATTTTTCTTTTTTCTCTGATTTCTGGATTACAGATTCATTTTGATCTTAGCAAACAGATATATTTCACAGCTTACCTGCTCTTCTCTTCTAGCTTTCAACAGCAAGAGCATCCTTAACTATTTACTTTGTCAGAAATGTAATGTTGAAACTCTCTGCTTTACAATTGCCATTCTGAAAATTCCTACTGTGTAAGCACCTCTGACAAGCTGAGGTGCACAGGGTTGCAGGTGGGACTCAGAATAATGATATGGACCATTGTATTCAGTCACTTTTGTCACATGGATAAATCTCATGGTTCCACAACGACAAAGAGGAAAACCTTCCACAACTTCACCAAGAGAATTGGTTATTTTCTCACAAGTTTTGGACCAAGGCTTTTTATTATAATCCTAGCAAGAATAAGGAGATATGTGAGTGAAAGTAGTCCAGGAGGTAGAAATTCCTTTTCATGGATCAAAACCAGTTAGATTGAACCATGCCTATTAAGCATGTTTTTCAGGTTCGCCTAATGCAGTAGTATGCAGAGTTTAGCTTGTAATGGTATCAGCTGCCCAAAGACAGAATGCAAATTCTCTCTTGATTACACAGGTCCTGAAGAACAAAAACATATCTGCAGCCAAATCTATACTGACAGAAATGTGCGGGCCTTAGTATCAATGGGTGACTATCATAACAATAGTAACAGTAATAAGAGTACCAATATATTAGAAATACTTTGTTATCCAAAGGAATAACTACCTTTCCTGTTTGAGGAAAAACTACCTTTTCGGGTTTCCTTGTTTATTTCCTGAAAGTAGAGAAGTTATTGTTTGTTTGGGGTTCTTTTTTTACTGTCCTGTCTATACTTCTATTTGTGTGATATTTAATACCAACAAGTTGGGCTCATGACATTATATTTACTTCTATATAGTTTTTTCTATATTTCCTTCTATACAGCTTAAGACTGTAAGAGCAGCAGTGTGCAAGATGTAGTTTACAGCTTCACAAATCCTCAGACCCTAACGTGCCCTGAGGCAGCAGTTTTGGTGCCAGCATTGACACCTACTCATGTACAGTCTCCTGCTGCTTTGGGGGGAATATTTTCATTTCTGCCTTGTTTCAATTGTTGTTTATGGCATATTTTCATTTCTGCCTTGTTTCAATTGTTGTTTATGGCACAATGTTGGTTTGCACTGACTGTAGCACTTAGGAAAGATGTTTCCAGTTTCAAAAGGATTGCAGAAGATAACCTGCGTGGTGAAGATTTTAGTCTTCACGTGTTTGGGTATTTTCTGAAATGTATTTTTACCAAAAGCCCAGACTATATCTATATTCTCTCCTAAAGTCTGCAATAAATTCTGGCTATCAGACCTAGGATATTTATCATAGATTAAGGTATTTGTTTCTCTCTTTTTCTTTTCACACTGGGAGTTTAAAATGGTACCAGGAAGAAATTTAGAATCAAAATCAATTCAGCTCAGGATAAAAATCAGTTCAGGAAAAAAACATTCTATTATTGCTACAGCAAACATCGAATCCATTTTACATAGATTTGGACTGAGGAGGAACTAGATAAAAAAAAAAAAAAAAAGAAAATTAAGGAAGTATATTTCCTTCTGGTTGAGACTTAAATGCTTATATGTTCACTCAGAATGGCAGTGCACCTGCATTCTTGGGTAATACTGTTTTAATCACAGATATAACTTTCAGATGCTGATCATTTGTTGCCTCTTTCATGTTTTGATCTTTATATGGTTTCACAGAATTCAAAGAAGACATTAAATACTTACCAAATTTAACTTGTCAATACGCACAATACAGAAGAAGAGTTTGTCTAACGAACTTTGAAAGGCATGATGTATCAGCCATTTTTTCAATATACCAAACATTTCTATAGTCTGTTTTGTGACAGATGTTGGAGACGTATTTGAAATTTAAAATTACAGTGTTTGCTACAAAATTTGCCTGCACCAAGTGGATGTGTTCCTGTCAGGGTAAGTGGAAAGCACAACTCAGCAGGGTGCAATGCTTAAGTATGCCCCAGTTCTGCCTTAAACTGTTGCCCAGTAAATAGAAGGGAATGATTTTCAATATCATGAGCTCTTTAGAGGGAGGAACTACTGCACTTGGAACATTCCCCAAGTACATATCAAATATCAAATAATGAATTATTTTATATGTGGGTTTCTTGGCTTTGGACATTTTCTGTGCAGTGATTATGGTGCTTCCACTCCAAAAAGTCATATATATTATGAAGTATATTTCAGAAAAATATCTTGATTGCTTTTCAGGTCACCAGAGACATTCCTTGCCTTTTCTGGGTATTCTCTGTTTAGCAAGAATGCAGTTAGTATAGAAGGATAAATTATGATAGCCCATGGGAGTCAGTGCCATATTGTGCAACTCACACAAATACCCATGGGCTTGCAGAGGAGAACTCTGTTTGTTCAAGAAGAAGGTCTGGTATTTCTCACACAGGAGGTCATATTACCTTAAAATGCCTCTGCCCCGTTGGTCTGCCTGATGAATAACATCTGCTCCCATAACAACTGCCTCTGCTGCAGGAGAGATGGGCTCTGTGGCAAGACAAAAACAAAAGTAGTCCACAGGCAGTCCTGTACCAAGGCAGCAAGCAGGCACGATGAGAAACAGAACCCTCTCTGTGCACCTGATTCCAGCCCTACTGCAGCCAACAGGAAGGAGCCCAGAAGATTGCAGGGGCTCTCGGGTTAGGAAGTGTGCACACCCCTGCCTCTGTGTGTGTAATTTCAGTACTCTGAGCAGTGACAGGATGTGTCAGTGGAAATCAGATGTGTCTCTCCAGCCTTTAACCCTCTCATGAACATACACAGCAAAATTTGCTTCACTTTACAAGCGCACCAATGCAGGCAAAGGGAAGTTTTTACTGGAGCTGGCAACAGCAGATGTTTCCCCATACCTCAAAAGGCTGTAGCTGCTCATGTAATTTGCAGTCCAGAGCTACCAGTCTTATTAAGGGCTGGAAAGTTTTGTGCAAAAAGAGACCACTGGGAAAGGGACTTCTTGCTTTGCTTCCATTCATATTAACACAATGACATCCAATTCCTAGCAGGTAAGATTAGCTTTCATCCATCTCCTTGCATCCCACAGATTCCCATAAAATCCGGGGAATTGTCACTGAATTACCAGTATTTGCAGTGAAAGTTGGTAAAAATTTCACCTGAAAAGATTCAGAAATAAAGTTAGCATGGACTTGGTTTCACAAGTTTCAAGTTTTTTAAATTGATTTTGTTCTTCCTTATAACAAAGCAGAATTTTTTTCGTCTCTGATCCTCTGAAATCTCACTCATTTCCATTTTGCTCCCCCACTCACTTTCTGTCACCAGAGGTAGCTGCAGAGCCCTGGATCACAAACTCTCTTCAGCTGATTTTTTTTAATCAATACATATCTATGCATGATTTTGTCTCTTCATTAAAAATGTATTCTGTTAAGCATGTTCATAAACAACTCTGCTTGGGAGAAATTCTTAGCTTGTCCAAAAAATTGATGTCTTACACATCTAACTGGATAACCAGCTGCTCATCTGTGAAGCTTTGGGAGAAAAATAGACTGATTGCTGAAATGACAGTCCCATATATTAAAGGTGTTCCGTTGATGTTTTTGCACAGAGTAGAAATTCTACTACGTTCCATTCAGCCTATTCTTACTGTATGAAGCTAACATTTAACTAAAGCATTCCTCTTCCTCATTTTGTTATCTTGATCCCAAGGATTTTAGTGATGTACCTCTAAATAGATAGCAAGAAAAAAAATGTCTGTCAAGCCTTATGTTCCTCTATTTATTCATGTATTCACTTCAACATGGAATTGGCAAACATATTTTAGCTGTTTTTGACAGCAAAGGCAAATGCATGAGCCTCACCCTCTGCCAGTTGTATTTCTTTAAGTAAAAATTGCAAGATTACAAAGTTGCCTCAGACAGAAAACCTTTTACCCTGGTTTAGCATTTTGACTTTTCCATGGAGACAGACTTGCTTGTTTTTCTGAGGGGTCAAGAAGGGGTTTTGCTGCTGTGCTGACATTTTGCATCATCTTCTTTCTTTTGCATCTGGAATAAAATGAAAAAAAAGAAAAAGCACAGTTCTGAGATGACAGTAAAAATGCATTGCTCCTTTGAAGTGACGTGGGCTGCATCTGTGTGTGCATCAGCAGGTTAGTCAGAGGGACTAGAGGAGAATTCTCAAATCCCTGGTGTACAGATGAGCCACACATAGATAATTTTTTTGTCTTCCTTTGATTGCACCACCAGGTTTAGAGACTCTTTCTTAAAGAAGTGGTGCCTTACGTGTGGGGGGCAAAAAGCAGAATATTGTAATTAGAAAAAAACCCCAACTTCCCTGTCACATCTGGCCTTCATGCTTCAATAATCCCTTGAGCGTAGCTCATAAATAATGAGCACTCAGAGATGGGCTGTACAATTCCAGTGCATTTTATTGACTTCCAGGAGATGCACAAAAGGATAGAAAATATCCTGAAGGCAAAAGCATGCACTGTTTTCTTAGTCTTCTATCAAATGTGTATCACTAGCAATTTAATCACTATTTATTGAGCACTGCCAGTAGGGTATATGGGGCACAAAAATAATTGCTATGTGTAAACAGAACTGATTTTTATCTGTTTCTTTATTTAGCATTACTCTGCTATTCATTTCAGACCTTTTGTTGTAGCTTAATGTGATACAGATTAAAAATATTGTGATTTCAAAAATAATGGGAAAAGTGAAATCAATCAAGCATCAAAAGATATTATCATGTTAAAAAAAAAAACAACAACTGAACAGACAACAATGCCTTATCCAGATACAAATACTCAAAAGTAAGTACAAAATAACTTTAATCTTATTGAAATTGGAAAAAAATAGCAATAAAATATGTATGCATCTAACTAGATAACCAAATGCTCAACTGAAGTGAGTTTACTAACTCTGTTAACTTCAACAGACCCACCCTCTTTTGTTTAGTGACAGACTAATAAGTTTGATGCAGTGTCAAAATCTTTGTATGTTTTGCCTAAAAAATGAACTGCAGGGGAAGAAAACTGGGGTGAGACATGATAAAAACCCATTCCATAAACCTCATAGAAGCATGCCCAGGTGAAAAATAAAAGAAAGACAGAGATCTCCTTCCCATGATCTGCCTCTCAGTAGATTACAGCTTCACTTTGGTTTATAAGAATGTTACACCCTCCAGTCTGGACTTTTTATTTGGAATAGGGTTTGAAATGAACTATTTTGTTAGCAAGGAAGAAAACAATATGCAGATTCTGTTCCAGAATATTCAAGTCAATATTAGTTTCAAAAACAACAAAGAGAAAAATGAATCTGAGGACTTAAAAATGAAGTTTTGGGTCCAAATGTGTGCCTTTCCCACATATTTAGAGATAGCCCATTATTCTGTTATTCCTAAACTGTACACTGTAAGGTGTTTCCTTTAGCCAAAACTGATTGTTTTTTTCCTGGATACATCTTCTAGCTTTACACTTTTGCCAATCAGTTTTTGGGATCCATTCCTTAAAGGCAAAGGGACTAACTTCCCGATGGTATCTGTTTTCTTCTCTTTCCTCTGCAGGCTTAAGTTGTAACTGAGTACCTTGTTGTCAGAAGCGAAATGAATAATTCAACGTACATAAACTCTTCCACTGAAAATGTGATGGCCTTGGAGAGCCGCTATAAAACTGTTGAGGTGGTGTTCATTGTCCTGGTGGCAGGCTCTCTCAGTCTAGTCACCATAATTGGGAACATCCTGGTCATGGTGTCAATCAAAGTCAACAGGCACCTCCAGACTGTCAACAATTATTTCCTGTTCAGCTTGGCCTGCGCTGACTTGATCATCGGCATCTTTTCCATGAACCTATACACCCTCTACACTGTCATAGGCTACTGGCCCTTGGGGCCTGTGGTGTGTGACCTCTGGTTGGCTCTTGACTACGTGGTCAGCAATGCCTCTGTAATGAACCTGCTCATTATCAGCTTTGACAGGTACTTTTGTGTCACCAAGCCTCTGACGTACCCCGTGAAGCGGACCACGAAGATGGCCGGCATGATGATCGCAGCTGCCTGGGTGCTGTCCTTCATCCTCTGGGCCCCCGCAATTCTCTTCTGGCAGTTCATTGTTGGAGGAAGGACTGTCCCAGATGGGGATTGCTACATCCAGTTTTTTTCCAACCCTGCTGTCACTTTTGGTACTGCCATTGCAGCCTTCTATTTGCCTGTTATTATCATGACTGTCCTTTACTGGCAAATCTCTCGAGCCAGTAAGAGTCGGATAAAGAAAGGAAAAAAGGAAGCAGCCCAAAACCAAGAAACAGTTTCCCCCAGCCTTGTCCAAGGTAAAATAGTGAAACCAAACAACAACAATATCCCAACCAGAGGAGATGGGTTGGAGCACAGCAAAATTCAGAATGGAAAAGCCAGCGAAGAGACTCTGACCAATAACTGTGTTCAAGGGGAGAAGGAGAGCTCCAACGACTCCACCTCCATCAGTGTGGTTGCTTCCAACTTGAAAGAGGATGAAGCTACCAAAGATGCCAGACAGGCTTCCGCCTCCCAAGACCATGTCAAAGCAGAGAACTCCAAGTTGACCTGCATCAGGATTGTCACCAAGTCCCAAAAGGGGGACTGCTGTGCCCCTACCAACACTACCGTGGAGATCGTAGGCACGAATGGGGAGGAGAAGCAGAACAGCGTAGCCCGGAAAATTGTCAAGATGACAAAGCAGCCAGCCAAAAAGAAACCGCCCCCTTCCAGAGAGAAAAAAGTGACAAGGACGATTTTGGCCATCCTCCTGGCCTTCATCATCACCTGGACCCCATACAATGTGATGGTGCTCATCAACAGCTTCTGCACATCCTGCATCCCTACCACTGTATGGACCTTAGGTTACTGGCTCTGTTACATCAACAGCACCATCAACCCCGCCTGCTACGCGCTCTGCAATGCCACTTTCAAGAAGACCTTTAAGCACCTTCTTGTGTGTCATTACAAGAATATAGGAGCTACAAGGTAAAAAAAAAATAATGAAAATAATTCTGGAAAGGGTGAAGAAGTTCCAAATTAAATTTAAAAAAACCCTCAATGCTATAGCACTTTATGCTATTCTATGGAATGTGCAATCCAGGATGTTAGTGGAAATACTGATAAGGGGCATCAGCTATACCCCTGAAGACTACACTTTAAAACATTTTTTTAATAAATTAAAATAAATCTTTAGGACCCAGGGATGTTTGAGAAATTATTCAAGTATGTGGACTGGAGGCACAGTTCCTTACTTTCTGAGAGTATTCTGCAGAAGGGCTTTAAAATCTATGATTTTTGGTCATGCTGTGTAAAATACTTGTTCTTTCATTCTCTTTCTCTTGTATTTTCCTGTGTGTGTTTATTACATCTTCATCAAGGTTAAAAAAAAAAAAAAAAAAAAAAAAAAAAAAAAAACCCCAAATTTTAATAATAACTGTGTGGAAAACTCATAGGAGTTTGGAAGATCATTGCATAATCCAAATCAATCATGGCAGAAATTTTCTAAAGCTCAAAGTTGTCTAAAGCTGTTTTGCCACGTTCATTTAAGAAGCTTAACGTTAGGTAAATCATGATAAAAGTTTTTTTATGCTGTTTATGACACCACCATTTCCAAAACCACATCAGTTCTGAAAGTGTACTTATGCACATGTAATCATTGTATATCGTTCCAAGTCTGCTGCTTGCCCCCTCCTAGGGGCTTTTGTTCTGTGGCTACTTCATCACGACAAGATCGAAGCGAAAAGACATGGTCTCGTCCAGATTGCTACATGCCAAGATTCTTCAGCATCCATGTAAACCAAAGCTTTTGAGATGATTTTGTTCACTTTGTTCATCACATAACATCGACCTGTGGATTTGTCTTTTACCTCTGTCAGCCTTTTCTCCCTTTCTGTACCTTACTTGTCCAGGGCATGACTGAATATCAAAAGAAGCTGTAAATTTAAAGGTCTCATTCAATCAGCCACCATGGTGGCCAAACTGAGGGTCTCAGCTGAAGAACAGAAACAAGATTATTACTAGAAAAATGAAAGGCTACATCCATTTAAAGTTGGATGTACAGATGAAGAAGTATGTTGAGGTTTCACAGAATGAATAGTTAATATTAGATGACCATGCTCTTGACCTGTCAAACGATGATTCTATGATTAATTTATTGAGGAAAAGAATAAGATAGACGGACATACCCACCTGGATCAAGCTCTGTAAGCCCTTAGTGTGAAACGGGGGTCATTTCTCAGTGAATCCTGGACAAGATATTTGCTTTCTGGAAAAGATATCGGTCACATTGCCTTGTACTACCTGAGAGCCATATTTTTACTGTAAGCCAAGGGGTTACACTAATAAAAAGGCAGAGAGGAAAACTGTGATTATAGAAAACCAGATACTGAAACATTCTGGATGGGAGTCTGGCAAGGGTTAAGTTCAAATATTTTTTGCTACTCTGTACTAGGTGAAATTTAGATAATTTCTGCCTGACAAAGAATTCAGTATTCCAGTATTTGATATTTATTGTAACAAAACTAAACATTTTGTGGACAGGTCAAAGGGTATCAGATTACTGAAAACAGAGATTGTCAGTGAGTTATGCATATTTTATTGACCTCCTTCTTAGTACCTCTAACTTCCAGGCCCTAACAAAGGCACATTTATATATTTTGTTACCTAAAAAAAGCATAGACAGTGTCCTGAGGGTCTCTTTTCTGGAGTGAAAGCCACCCACCAAACAGGACACCAATTCATTCTGTTATTTCATGCTACAACTTTAGAGTATTCCAAAACGCACCTCAAAATAGCAGCCTCTGAGATTACAGAGAAATTAATCTTGCAGAATTAAGTTTTATATTTGACAAGCTTATTGGAACACAGTGTCAAAGCACTTTGGTATCATGACAGTTTTCATGTTTTGTAGTACGAGTTCTCAGCAGAAAGTTAAAATGAGGAGGATTAAACTGCAGTAAATTAAGGCCACGTTAAACTCCAGATTAACGCATCTTAATATGAAGTCATTGAATTTATATCCCTAGTGATTTCATCCTAATATAACTGTCTCTGTACAGTCAAAGATCTAATTTTGCAACCCTCACTTGCCTTGAGTCGTGTCTACTATCACTGTTGTCATCTTCCTCCTTGTAAGGAAGAATATCTCAATTACTAAGCTTGCCAAACAGCACTGCTTGCCTTTTAAAACTTCATTCACTAGGTTAATCTTGACAGGCCAAAGGAAGGACTTACACATTCCTAGGTTGTTCATTCTCTTGCAGTGCCAAAAAAATCCAGATAAAATCCCAAGATAGAACAAAATATGTTCAGTTTCTAAATCTGACTTCTTTAGAAAAGTTTCATAATGGAAACACACCTGCTTCTTTCTTTAAGAAAGTGCTACTGGTATCAATAGTACAGGTACTCAAATTGGGAAATAATGGTTTGTATAGCCATACTTAATCTTTTAACTGGTTTTCTAGCAGGTGTGCAAATCTCACATTTATTCTCACATTTGAAATTATCTCTTGTTCATAATGAATTAATATAACAGCTAAGGACGTTCCTATAGGTTAAGAAGTGTGACAGATAGACTGCAATTATATTCCTTCATCATGTGATATGATGACACTCAAAATACTACAGGAAGAAAAGTATTTTGGGGCCAACATTCATGAAAAACACAAGCAAAGGAAAAATACCAGTTTGAAGTTTTCTAGCACTTTTCCCTAGCATCACCTTCGCCTTTGATCTTAAAAGACAAAGTGCTTTGATTTGTGTTATAGTACAGTCAAAAGGCTTGCAGGACACTCAGTCCTCTGTGTTTCCGCCCTGTAACAGTCTCATGGTATATTTACGTTTGCAGACAATCAAAAAGTGCAAAAATACATGACATAGTACACCTATGTATGGATCCACAGGCATGCAAACACACAACCCTACATGGTTTATATACATGAAAAATAACCAGCTAATATTCAAGATATTGCATAGAATCCTGTCTGCCTTGTGTACCTTGCCAGCTGCTGGGAGGTGCAGAGCCAACACTTATTGCACTGTCTAGCCCCTCCTGAAGGCAGAGAAGAGGCAGAATGTGCCCTCAGATATTGAGAATCTCTTGGGTCTTCAGCTGGTTGTGGCTCAGTAAGACAAAAATTGATAATGGTTCAGAACCGCAAAATAATTTGTCTTGAATAACCTTTGAGCTTTCATGTCTTTCCTTTGTGTCCCTAACCACGTTCACCAGGTTTCGCTTCCCTTCTGAGTGATAGTCCTGCAGGATCTAGATGTCAGTCTTGAAGAGCAGCTCTTCCTCGGTAACTTCAGTTTCTCTGGCTGTCACCTGCACCCTCTGGTCCCCAAGGCCCCAGGTGGCCCTGCTGCTGGAGTTGCCTCATCTTCACCTTGGGCTTGGCCAGAGGGTCCCACTGGCACATCCACACCATGTGCTGCCCTGGCCACTTCTGTTTCACATAGAAATCAACACACTGTGCAGGTGACTCATGAGAAGAAAAAGAAAAAGAAAAAAAAATCACAAAAACTATAACCAACAATAAAAAATGCAGCTAGAACTTCTTGCCCCCTCCTTTTCTTCCTCTTTCATTATTTCCAGAAAGAGGCAGCCCATGGGGAGTGATTTGTCTTGTCATGGAACAGACCTACTTTCATGCTCCAGGAAGACAACAGCAAATTGGAGATGCATCAATCCAGCAGACAACTTTTCTGAGTATTAAAGATGTCTGTGGTCAAAGAAAAAGGAATAAAGGATGAAAGAAAAGGAAAAGGAAAAGGAGAAAAGGAAAAGGGGAAGAAAGGAAGAAAGCTGAAGCAATATTTAAAACCTGTTTTCCAGTGACAATAAAATCTAAGAAAAACTTGTCAGCCTTCTTTCTCTTTGAGATTTTCATTTGATTTATCAGGAATCATAGGATCTATTCATAGATAGCAAAGTATTTGAATGTTGACGGATGAAAGATACTCCAAAGACAACAAACGCATCTATGTAGGTCAGATTGGTTTTTCGTTCCTTCTTTCATAGTTTTTTCGCTGTACAAAAGCTCATGGGGATGGGAGTGCTCAAGTGGACCCTAGAGATATGTTGTTCGGCATCCACAAAGCATGAAGGAGACAAAAGCAAGTGCTAAATCTATCAGCCCTCTGTTTTATACTCTTCTAGTGGATAAAAATATATTGACAAGAAGAGGTGCCTTCAAGAAGTGTGGCTGTGGTGAGAACAGCCCAAACATCACTGAAGAAAGCCTTGAAGGGGTGCAGCAGCTTCTGGCCTCCCATCCAGAGATAGGAATAGAAGGGCAGAGACTTTTTTTTATTTTATTTTATCTCCTTATGGATTTGAATGTGTCCATCTGTCTGTGGGACTTGCTATCAAACTCACTGTCCCCTTCCCCAGTTCTGACTGATTTTGATCTCTGTTGTTCATTCCTGAGACATTCCTATGGAGGAGTGAGTGTTGCCTCGGGACACAGCTCCCAGTTTCTCCTGAGGTGCTGGGGTGGCACATTTTGAATTTTTCGCCTCTGCTGATACCTCTGCTCTCCTTGCCACTTCCGTGTTCCAAAATTAATCATGGGGCCTAGCAGGATTGAATAGGTAAAGCATCCTGACACCCAACCTGCTGCAAACAGACATGAATGCAGCTTGGGGCCAGGGGAGGGAGTGGAGAAGAGCGATGCTGATGGTTTTTCTCCTTCCCCTTAAAATACTTCATAAATTTTTTTTTTTTTTTGACAAATTGTGGTGGGTTTAGGGGTGAGAATCCAAAGTTTTACAAAAGAAAGGGCAGGAAAACAAACTCTGGTCCTGTGGATGGGAGGTACTCGCTACAGTGGGTTTGGAGTTTAATAGTCCCAGATGACAACAGTGCAATTGGTAGAAATTGAGGGGCTTAAAAGTTAGCTTTTGTTTCACTACAGACACTTAAATGGGTATAATTTCTATACAATTGCTTTTTCAGTTATTTTATGTCATGAAATACTCTAGATTTTTAAGGAATTTTTATTTTTTAAAATTTATAGAAAATCTTGTCTTGAAGGAACCTCAAAGATAGTATTTAATTTGCTTTGGCCTCTCTTCTCTGCCTGTTCTTCCACAGTTTAACCAAGAAAACCTTCCTCCTTCCTCACTTTAACGAGTGTCACCTGTGTTAACAGCTACAGGCTTGTAGTTTCACTTTCCTTTCAGCCACTGTGAATGCTGGTATTTAACCTCTTTAACCCCACCCAAAAACTGCCCTCCCTAGCACACAACATCCTCCTCCACTGAAGCCCATGCTATTGTGTGGAGTGGCAATTTCCATAAATCCCTTCTGCATGGGTTTTAAATTGGAAGTAAAACAAACCCCCACATGAAACAAAGCCAAATCAGTTCTTTTGTTCCCCAGTTTTGTTATCTCTGTGTTAGGCACAACGGTGGATAATGTCTAAGAGTGGATGTGCCTGTAGTGGAATATCATGCTGCCACATCCACGGATTAATTTTCTGCTCTGTGCAACAGAAAGGCAGCCCTGCCTTCCCTTGAATCCCCTTTCATTCATGAGCTTACTAGGAGAGTATTCACCGAGAGTCCAAACCTAAGAATGTAATTATAGCAAGGCTGAGTTGAACATGAATCATTCACCACAACCAATGCAATTATTTCTCCTATATTTTTACTTCCCTTCTTTTGCAATGGCCTCTTTTGCTATATTGTGAAGCTAGTGAGTTACATGAGCATATCAGTCCTCCCAGGCCTCACATGTCAGGGTACTGGCTAGATTTGTTAAACACATTTCATTCCAGTAATAACCAAATAAAAGAAAATAAAGTCTGGTGTCTTTTTGCCTCCCGAACTTCTGCATACCTGAAAAGTGCCATTCAGTAACTGTTATTTTTCATCTTTCCACTGTGAGGTGGCTTTTTGTTTGGGGCTTGTTTGGGGTTTGTTTAGGGGTATTTTTGGGGTTTGGGGCTTTTTTTTGTTTGGTTGTTTTGGGGGTTTTTTTGGTTTTGTTTTTTGTGGGGGGTTTTTGTGGGTTTTTTTGGTTTTTTTTGTTTTTTTTTTAAATTTTACTTGCCAAGAAGCACACAGAAACCACTTTCTGAGGCATGTCCCAAAGTGCTCTCACTCTGCCAGAAGCAGAGTGTGGTACATGAGGCAGTGTGATCACAGCCCATGTTACAGTGCCCATGGAAGGAAGAATTTCACTGAGTGTTTACTATCTGGACTGACTCACCTGACAGCACTCGAGAAAGCACAGGGGGACAAGGCTGGTGTGTTCTTACTTGTGAAGGGACAAGCAAGTCACAGCTGGATTGCTTTTCTGCTTCCCCCAGCTCATGTAGGCTTCAGGGAAGAGGAAGGAATTTCTGCCCTGGCTGGAGATTCTGTCTCTCCACCTCTACTCCAAAGATAGCCCTTCCCTGAAGCACATCATGGCAGTAGTGGCAGTAATAACAATAAAAACACTGGTGGGAGCACCATGACTGCCAATCAACAGGATTCTTCTATCCTATCGCTTATTTCTGGTGCCACTTAGCTGAGGTGGCTGGTAAGTTAGAGACTAGCAATTTGTAAATACCTTTAGATAGTGTGTTTTAACATGAGCAACACCATATCTTGACTGTGTAAAAATAATATGTGTAATACTATCCAGATAAACTTATAATGTAAATATATCTACAATGAATGTCAAATTACACTTCAAGCTCTATGTACGAAGAAGAACCTCGTCTCTTCTTGAGATCTTTTTTAACTGAACAATATGAAAATCTTGTTATTCATTTATATATATAAATATTTTAAAAAAACCTGTATTCTTTTCTTCAAAAGAAAATACTACTGCAAGAAAGAAGGGAATGCATCACCTGTATGTCATATTCAAAATCATGTGGTAACACCAGGAACTGAGAATCTTACAAGTAGGGGACTGGTCAAATTCTTGATGCCGTACATTTGATCTCATATAAATAAGATAAGCACAAGTTTATGGTTAGCTGTGTAAAGCTGACCCACTTGATTATATATACATTATAGATATATATTTATATATGCTGTATAGATATACATATATTATACACAACATTCATACAGTGACAGCAAAGTTTGATAAAGTTAAATTAACTGGGAATTTCGATGTAATGTTGTGTTCCACTTGGAGGAAAAATGTCTGTGTTATTCAGCAGCATTCTAAATTTTTATACAAGATAAAGAAAGAACGTATTTCATCAAAACAAGCCATGAAGGAATAAGATGATGAGGGTTTGAAACATTTTGAAGAGACAATTTAAATTACATGCAATATATGTGTATGTACTTCTGCTGAGTTGTATTCCTAGTTAAAGCATTGCATTAAACAGAGAATTATAACAGCAAAAATGTGTTTATATGTGGTATCTCTGTTTATTTAATCTTTTTATTGACTGAACTACTTTGTGAAATGTAATGGTGATAGATGGAGAAAAATGGTTTTCCTACAGTAGCCATAGGCTGTGAGAATGTCTGTAGTAACCAGAAGAAAAAATCTACCCTTCTTTTCCCTGAATTCCTTGGCAAGTATGAAGTTCAAGAGTGGTCTGAAGTACGATGTCACCTATCCTTGTTTTGTCAACACCTTTGTTCCTCCTTCAGAAAACATCACCTTTAACCTCAATGTCCCTTGAGCATTCTGACAAGGGCCTCCAATAAAACATTCCTTCAGATATTTCTGTCATCCAGGTATTGAAAGGGAGTAGCTAAGGCTCTTGTAGCTGTCCTCTTATATCCAAGCAAAATAATTTTTTAACTTTGAGGGGGGATGGCACCAAATACTTGTTGGGCTCCCTTTGCCATACGCATGCAGACTTATCTGCATGGCATGCTCAGAAAGCATCTAGGAGTAGAGATAAAGAAATAAGGTGCATATTCAACTTCTTGGGGTCTCAGAACACTGTTTCACCCCCACTTCAGAAGCAGACAGGGCTCAGAAGCAGCAAAGGTGGTGGTGGTGACTGGGACCATGCCTGCCCAGGTAAATCTAGCTTTTGGAGCACAGTCAGCCTATCAGTTTGACAAGTTTGATTGAAGGGGGGGCGGGGGGGGGGGTTCTTGGGCATGGTGGGTGCATAAGCTCTATCAGGGTCAGGATACTTTTGTCCAGCCACTCCAGAATGAGAAGAAGACATTTTAATAAAGTGTTCTGTGTTGCCTTCCTTTTCCTAATTTTTCCTCTCTAAAATTTGAGGATCTTCACTGTTTCCACCTTTAAAGGACTTTACACCTGTCTCAGCCTCTCTGCCAAAGACTTTCTGCCTCTGCCATTTGCTCTGCTGTTTCTTCCGCCCAAGATCACCTTCAGCCATTTCACCACCCCTCTTCACCCGCACCTTTTCACAATGTAATTGAGAAAAGTCAGTTTTTCATCTGTCTTTGTCTCAGAGAAATCAGATAAATTGATGTGTTTGAATAGATTTATTTACTTGTCCTGTATCTAAGCCCCCTTGCACCCTGCACAGCAGAGACTCTGCTGATAGGCTGTAAGGTGGGAAAAATTTAAAGGGTAGACCCTGATGGTCAAAAGACATTTGTAAGAATCACAGTAGAGACACAAACAGGTACCTGAAATCTGTTTTCCCAAGGCACAACTATTTTCAGCATGCACTTTTCTTACTTACACATGTATTTAAGATCCATATTGCAGAAGCATGCAGTTAAGACTACCTGTAACTTCAGAGCACTGATGTTAAACTTTTGTTCATCTTCCCACACGTATTTTGAAAATGTTTATGTCAGTGCTGATTCTACACAGTAGAAAAGATACATGGATATGCCAAATTACCTGCCTAAGCCATTCACTCAGACTCAGTTTCACCACAGGGCTGTGAGCAAAGTTACTTTTTTGTTTAAGAGTAGAATCACACTTAGCACGATAAAAAATAACCACCTTAATCTTCAAGTAGAGCCAGCAATATTTGCAATTAATGTATTACCTAATAATGTACATCATCTTCCCTCTGGAGAGACATCTTGAGACCATGGCCACCAGGCCAGAAGTGTCTTTATTAAGTGCTTCTCTTTGAGACCATTTACTAGCAGAAAAAATTAAGTAAAGGGTAGCTACCTACTTCACCCTGAGTTCTGGGAGCACCTTAAGAAAAATCAATACAGAGAAATGCTGCTATTTAGTAAATCTATTAACACTGTTTCTGGCCTTTTGCCAAGCAATGCATGTATCGTCTAGACGTGAGAGCCTACTTGGCAGCACTAGGAGACTGACACCTTCTTCTCCATGGAGCTTGCCAACCTCACTTCTGCCAACACAGAACAAGGGGGAAGAACAAAATCAGCAAGAATGATATTGAAGAATTGGAGAGACAAAAACATCCCTTTCCTTCTGCTCTCAATCTTTGTTCTGTCTTGCTACTCTCTCCTTCCTCATTTTGCTCCTTCCTCCCTCTCCCTGTCCCTTTCTTCCTTGCCTGTCTCTGACAAGCCTCATCTACCTCTCCATGTTTCTCTCTCTCTCATTAACAGCTTGCTAAAGGTGCTAAATAAAGCACTACAAAATCAAAGCCTTTGGCTTCAAAATGCAAAGCAATGTAAGAGGGAAAGAGATAAGAAGGAATGCCTAAAAAAACTCTGGAGTTAATTCATTTTGCTTAGGAACCAGAAGTTTTCCATGACTCCCCCCATAATCACTATTATCATTTTGCCTGCAGTTGAAAACCACTTATAAACAGAGCTGAGCAGAGATTATTAAATCCATATGGCACTGGAGCAATATTCCTAAACGGAAAGCATTGCCAATGGCAGCTGCCCCAAATCATTTTCTGGTGCTATAGACACAATGGATCTGTGGTTTTACAAAGTTCATCCTACTAAAATGCAACCTAATAAAAGAATAGGGAACAAGGTTGAAGCAGTTAAATCTCTTCAGCACAGATCTACCTTAGCTCCCATTATGGATGGGAGGACTAAGCAGTGCCAGGAGCCCAAAGGAGCAAGAACTCTGTAAAGTCACACTCTGGGACAAATTAAGATACTTTTGGTTTGTCTGGCCAAGTTGTCATTTTGGGTAGGAAGGGTTAATCTACTGCCAATGTTGCATGTCTTAAAACAGGAGGGTTAGACTTCAGCATTCCTGCCAGTAGCCAAGAGATGAGAGCAGAATTCAGTGTGAACAGGCTTAGTTATTAGAATATTGGATGTTCAGGATGTTCCACAGAAAATATAAACAAGACATATCAAATATGGACATCAAATCCCAGATTTTTGTTATGCTGTCTTTCTAAAATGAAAAATAAATAAACCATAGTTTTCAAGAGTTTTAATTGCATCCATTAGATGGAATGTAATTTCCTTGTACGGAAAAAGGTCCCCATCATTTTATAAAAGGGAGGGTTGAAGTCTTCTGTTCGTGCTGAGAAGACATGAACTTGACAATTACAAAATAATGGAGTTGGTTGGGAACTTTCTAGTGAAACTTTTTAGTGAAACTTTTTTCTTGCTATAAAATGATTATTTGTTAATTTTTTTATTTTTTTTTTTTTTTTTTTTTTTTTTTTTTAGTGGGAGGGATGTTGGGGTGGGTAAAGCAAGAGGAGACTGAGGGAAGACCTCATTGCAGTTACAGCTTCCTCTTAAGGGGAAGAGGAGGGGCCGGCACTGATCTCTGCTCTGTGGTGACCACTGATGAGACCCAAGGGAGTGGCCTGAACTTGTGTCAGAGGAGGTTTAGGTTGCTTATCAGGAAAATATTCTTCATTCAGAGTGTGACTGGGCACTGTAACAGGCTCCCCAGGGCAGTGATCACAGCACCAGCCTCATAGAGTTCAAGAAGCATTTGAACAATATTCTTCGGCACATGGTGTGACTCCAGGGGATAGTGATGTGCAAGGTCAAGAGTTGGACCTGAGATCCTTGAGGGTCCCTTCCAACTCAGCTTATTCTGTGATTCTGTGGTTTCAAAGGAATTCCTGGTTTTGAAATGCTCTAGGAAAAAAGACGGATAAGCCTTATGGCTTTTTCACAGCCTTAAGCTGTGGTTGACCAGAGACATGCACCAGGCTAGAACAAGCATAAGCAGGTTTCCATAGCATTTCACAGAGAACAGGAATGATCAAGATTTTTGTTCTGGGCATGCTTGGGTCATAATCCAAAGCACAAAATCAGCATGATTATGCTTTTATGAACATTATAAAGGTGCTTCTCTAATGCTGGGGACTCTGCAAAGAGGAATAAAATGGAGGGATGTATACTTTAAAAGAAGCATGGTAAAATACATGTTAATCCTTTGGCAGACACAGTTCAGAGTGGAAAGGGCTGAAAAGTGAAAGTCAATGCTGCTTGCAAAGATCTGTGAAGCCACAGCAAGAAATGAAGATGAGGCATGTCATGCTTCATCTGCCAAAAGTAGGACACCCTCCTAGGGGAAATGTAGAAACATAATTTTCCCTTATTTCAGGAGTCTTACTTAAATGGGTTGAAGGCCTCTTTGGATACAGTTTTTCCTGCCTATACTGGTGATGGAGGGAGCCAGGGTGACAGGCTTAGACGACCCTCTTTTGAGCAGCTACAATTAGACAGAAGATGGTTCTCAGTCCACGTATGACAGCCTGAGGGTTTCATAGGTTTTGTAGATGCAGCTGCAACAATAATTATAATATCTGGTGTTATGCTGGGAAAAAAATGAGACAAGAAGTAGAGAGGGGAGGAAAGAAGAGAAATCCATTATGCAAAGCTGCAAACTGTATGGGGAGAAAATAAAGCTGATAGGTTCTTATGCCTTTGCTCTGTTTTCAGGAATGTCTTTTGTTCTGGGAGAGCATTTGGTCCTTACAGCAGTAACTGTTATGTCCAGTTTTGCATGTCCTTGAATACAGTAGAGCCACCTTTGAGATAAGTTTCCTGAGGGCACAGGAGAACAGCCTTCTTTCCTTACCCTGGGTGCAATGCTCGTGGCTGGCACCGACCTGCCCCTCTCATCCCTCTCAAAGGCTCTTCATGAGAAGTGAACAAAGCAATAAGGCGGAGAGCTCCGGCCTAGTGCAGTGCAGGCTGGAAAGGGCAGAGCAGGACTGCTCTGTTAACAGGGTCTGACATCCCCATCAAGTTTTCTCCTCTCCATCACGCCCTATTAGCATGCACCCCACAAAGGTGCCAGCAAAGCCTCTTCACAATAACATTACCGCACATGAATACTAACCTGAAATGAGAGGAGCCTTACAATGGGAACTGAGAACCTGACTGCAAAGGCCCAATGTGACAATCACCCAAAGGGCAAGGGAGGGACAGACAGTAGTTTACCTGCACTTTTTCATTTTCATCCCACCCTCCCTCTCTAAGTTTGTATTTTGTACAGAAGAGAAAAATAAAATAACAGATTTGGATTAAATTCTATATGAGTCCCTGGTCTTCCTGTTGTTCTGGACACTGGTTGTTACTGTAATGGATAAGCAACAAATATATTGAATAACAAAAGACACCCTTAGCTGTCAATTTGCCAGGAGAAACCTTGAGACTCTGGTTTAAAGTAATTTCTGTTGCACACCCTACCTCCTGCTCTATTGCCTTTTGCCTGTTGTTCCAGGAAATCTCCAAGGGGCTTTCTTTCTATTAGGTTATGGACGTAATCATGAAACAGTAATTCCTCAGGGGCCCAGACAGTGCTGATTACCTTCTAATGAGATAAAGTACCCCACATCTCTAGGTCACTGCCTTGAAATCACCTCGCGTTTCTCCATGGCTAGGAGTGATCCCAATCTGTTGATAACAAAGCATGTTAATGGTGGTGGGTACTGCTGCCCCAAAGCAAAACACTTAAAGGAAGAACCTAGATGAAATGTTTGATTTAGGAAAGGAGTGTTATGAGTTTTTCTTTAATTTCTGCTGGTTTTCATCAGATCAGTAGCTTGTCTGACAATAAATTCAAAATTAACCTTCAGCTCAGAGCAAATACAAGACCAGTGAGCATTTGTTAATACATCTCACTCATAAACTTGTCAATAAAGTATTCTAGAGTGAAAGTGGCAAGGGGTTGGAGGGTTGTAATTTTATTCCTGTAGTGACATAAGCATCAGAAAAGCAATTCAAAACTAGAAATGAAAAATTCAGCATAATGAAAATTTTATTTAATAGAATTCCATCATTTATTCTCTGATTATTGTATGCATTTCTAAATGATGCTGTAATAAATCAACAAAATTCATGCACCCTATAACATAAAATATTGAAAGCTGTTGTCAGGATTTCTCATTTCATGGAAAGTTGTAGAAACTTTGTTCCAAGCCTAAACAAACAAAATAATAATTTCCTAGTTGCCCATGAGTTGGAAAACTGTATTTCAACGTCCCTACTATTTGTGTGTCTGCCTCATGATCATAGACACAGATGTACAACTGGAAAACCTGAAGGCCAGGATACTGACATACTAGGTATCAAAAAGGGAGGCACAGAAGCTGAAGTATAAATAATTACTGTCTCCTCAGTACAAATACATTCTTCAATATTTAAAATTGAAAACTTTCAATATTTAAATATTCTTAATAGCTGTTGCAGTGCTGTGTTTTGGGTTTAGCATGAGAATAAAGCTGTTAACACATTGATGTTTAAGTCATTGCTAAGTAGTGTTTACCCAAACTCAAGAACTTTTCAGAAATTAAAATTTAAAAATTAAAATGAAAATTTCAATATTTAAAATTTTTCGATACTTAAAATTCAACGTAATTGTGCAGTGAGTGTGGTTTGAGCAGAGAAAAAGAAAAATCTGCTATTTTAAACCTCAAAAACACTGAAAAGCAGTATTTTTTCAAAATCAGGGGGGAGGGTAGTGGGGGGGGGGGGGGGGTGTTTGCTGTCCTGTGCAGTTCCTCAGCAGGGAGGAGGTGGTGCAGCATCAGCACACAGCATGTCTTTCATGCCTGCTACAAACATATCTCTCCAGACGCCTGGGATTGATGGACCCTTGTAAGAGTTTAGGCCAGCTGAGCAAGGGCCAGAAGTACCTTTGTAGGCAAGAGGGGAATTCTTCTCTCCCTGCACAGCTGGTGCCAAATTCCCCTTACCCCTGTCTCAGGAGCAGAGCTCTGTGCATTGATCAGCACAACACAGCTGTCCACCCACGTGGTTATTAATGGCTAATTAACAGCTCAAGCACCCACAAGCTGCATTTATCTTAACACCAGCCTGCAATCAATTAAATAACCAGAAGGGCTGCAAGAGGTGCCATCAATTGCAGAAGTTATTACACTCTCAGGATGTTTCACTGCAAACTCCCACACAAAGCAATGAGGTGGAAGATGCTGCTGTGCCTTCATCAGGAGTTTTCAGTGGGGCTGGGGCCCCTCGTGGGCACTGCCTGGTGCAGTGAGGCAGTGCTGCACAGTGCCCTCAATTCCCAGGTCCCTCTGTGTCCAGCTACCTGGATTGACTGCTCTGTGGTTCTCAGGAGTAAGAGAGGAAATTAGAACAGCTTCAAAGGAGCCTGGAGAACAACACACAGTAAAAAATTATCTGCAGCTGGCTCCCATTAAGGAGAAAATCCTGTTTGCTGGTCAGAAAGCCCCAAAATATTGGGTGCTTTCCAAGGGAAATATGAGGAAACTTGAGTGAGGTATCCCATTTTCACTGCTTAGTTTAACAGTTTGCTGTTTGTGTATGTGAAAAAGGCATTGTAGTAAACAAAGCATGTAAACCTGATTTTAAGGCCAGTGCAAAACAAAAACAAAAACAACAACAAAAAAAAAAAAAACACCACCAACTTAGACAGATACAACATTTATGTTCAGAAAAATAGCAAGACAAGGTTTCTTTTCCAGGTTACTTTTCCTAATAATATACAAGTCATTTTACGTTGTCTTATGTCCTGTAGTGTAAAGCAACTTTATGACATTTCTCATGCTTAGATTGTAGTGAACAAAGCAAAAGGGAAAGGTGATTGACTTCAGGTCACCAGACCACAGCAAGGAGAAAAAGTAAGCTAACATCTTCAGCAGAAGTCATCAGAACCTAACAAGCTGACATAAGAAACAAGTAGTCCAAAAGTTACAGCAAAAGTTAGAATACAGGAAGACAACAAAACATTCCTCACATACCCAAGCTCTTAGCCATAAGGACACAGAAACAGCCATACAAATGTCAGAGAAAAACACTTAAATGAGCTAAGATCTTACATAGTAGCTGAGCAAGGACTCTGAGTTTGCAAGACTACCTGTGCAGCGACAGGAGCAAAGGTAGAGGAAAAAGAGAACTGGCAAGACATCCCCAGTGCCTAAAAACTGGAAGCTGCATTGCTAGGTCTGCCTCTGCCTGAAGAGTGCTGACCATGAAGGGTGTCTGTTCATCTACAAGACCTGCTGGGATTCAAGAACTCATAAACAAATATTCTTCTCCCTGTCTGTCCTGCTTTCAACCAGGAGAGAGTTAATATTCTACTTGGTAGCTGTTATAGTGCTGTGTTTTGGATTTAGTGAGAGAATACGGTTGTTAACATGCTGATGTTTAAGTTGTTGCTAAGTAGTGTTTACCCAAACTCAAGGACTTTTCAGAAAGCAGGTGCACAAGAAGCTGGGGAGTGAGCTTATCCAGGACAGCCAAAATAATCCAAAATAATCACAGGGATATTCCATACCATAGAACATCATGCTCAGGATATGGACTAGGGGGAAACTGGCCAGGGGTGGCCAGTCACTGCTCAGGGCCGGGCATCAGGTAGTGGACACTTGCACTGTGCCTTTCTTGGGTTTTATTTCCCTCTCTCTCCTTTTCACTACAATAATTAGCATTGTCATCACTGGTATGATTTGAATCATATTTTGCTTTCTTAAATTATTAATCTGTTCTTATCAAGGAGTTTTCACTTTTTTCCCAGTTCTTCTCCCAGTCCTGCTTGAACCAAGGCTTTCTAGTGGTAGACAAGCATTCCTGGGCCACTAAAATATTGCTTCACACATGAGAACTGGCTACAAACTGGGAAAAAAATGTACCTAGAAATATAAACTAGAACAAAGTGCTCAGTCTTCTCAAGCTGTCTTTTATTCCTCATTGCCTTCAATTAACCAAAAGACCAGCTCCTTCCCAGCAAGCAGCTCTCAAGTCTTCCTCTCCAAGCTCCTTACAAAAGGAGTTTTCAGTTTCCTGTCATTAAAGGGAGGTGTACCGAAAGGTCTGGCACTGAGTCCCCAGCTCCTTATGTGATTGAGTTTATTATGAGGCAGAAGGATGTTTGGAAGCTTCTGCATCTGAAGACATCCTATAAGGTCCATTCCTATCCATGAAATATAGTGGGAGTAATTCAAACACAACAGAATAATTACAGCAATAGGCTAGAAAAGAAAATTTCCCGTTCCTTCAGTGTTTGAGAAGGCAGTGTATTCCCCACGGCACATTCATCCTTACAAATGCATTTGCTGAAGATGATGGTTGCCTGCTGCTTAATCAGAGGGAAATGCATTGGCGTGATAAATCATTCCCATGGAGGAACTTCACAGGCAGCTCTTCCAGCTGGGGACCCCAGGCTGTCACCCACAATGCTCTGCCACTTGTTCAACGCTCCAGGCTCTTCAAATCAGGATCCAAACAGGTTTGTTCTCTCCAGCTCTGGAACTGCTCAATGCAGTAACTCATCACTTGCTGACTGATGCAAGATCCCCCTTCCCCAGCCCGGATCAGCCACCCTTCTGAGTAACTTCCCCGGTTTATATACTGGGTATGACATTCTGTGGTACGGAATATCCCTCTGGTCACTTTGGGTCACCTGTCCCAGCTATGCTCCCTCCCAGTTTTATTTGTGTAGCTCCTCACTGGCAGAGTTTGTGATGGGGAAAAAAAATGTCCTTCATTTAGGATAAACACGACTTAGAAAAAACCCCAAAACATCAGTGTGTTATCAACACCATTGTCATTCAGAATCCAAAATACAGTGCTGTAATGAGAAGAAATTAACCCTACCCTGGCTGAAACCAGGACACATATGCAGTTCTGTAACCTGATCCAACAGCTGACCACAAACACAAAGTAGACTAAATAGAATTACACAGAAAGAGGCTTGGGAGCTGAAATTATGAATCTACTCAGGTTTCATCACTCATAGTGTTTCTTGAATAAAAATCAAGCTCTTGATCACACCCAACCCTCCCCAGCTCTGCCCTTCCTCTTTCCTCTCCTTCTACCTCTGAGCTTTCACCTTCAGGAAAGAGCTAGTGGCAGCCCTTTGCCTTGTGCTTATGGCCAGAGGCTTCTGAAATCCTGGAGAACCCTGTGGTGATGCTCTCACTGTGCAAGAGGCTTGCACTTGAACACGAGCTCCTTTCCTTGTGGGCAGGAATCTTCCTTGAAACTAAGCTTCAGGGGTTATTGGAACCCTGTTCATTTTTAAGATTGTCTGAAAAGAGATTCCAACACAAATGAAGGTGGATTCTGAAACCATTTTCTCTTCTGAAGTCCCAACATGCAAATTTTTGAAAGCAATAAGATGAGGCGATTATTACAGCCATCCAGCTGAGACTTTTTTTAGATGCCCCTATTTCTTTCAGAAATAAAGTGATTCAGACAGACATTCAGGCAACCAAAAGCACATACTGAACCTTCTTTGAAACTTAATCCATTTGCAAGCTTCTCATTTTACACTAAATGAAGGAGTGTCCAAAGAACTGTATTTTTAACAGTGTGTTGGATTCACCACACAGTAAGAAAGCACGAGGGATGCCACTCCAGAATGCCATCTCTGTTTTTTTGGGTGCACAACTTCTACATATCCCTGGGAGCCTTCCTCATCTATGGAGTGCTCAGTAGGAAACAAAGAAGAGGAAATTTTGAAAACAAATCATCAAATATTTATAATTAAAATCTTCTCATAACCTTTGCCTTTCATCTCGATGGAAACATTCATGGACACAGGGAACTGTCCCTTAAAATAAAATTCTAGAATTCTCACAGAAAAAGAATGAAACTGGGCAGGACAATCTATTTCCTGTGCTGAAATCATCACTAATACTGGTGAAATTCAGCATTTGTGTTCTCTTTTAGCCAGCGATAACCCTATTTAGCAATGAGGTGGTCTGATACTAATTAGCCTTCATTAGCTACTTATCTGCCTTTTTCATGGCAATTTGTTATTCTTATTAAGTATAACTACTGAACATCCATATGAACAAGAATCTACAAATTTTTTTTCTGTCATCTCTCTAAAACTAAGACTGCTACTTAACCAATCCTTAAGGGAAAAAAAGTGACCTGTCAGCTCAGGGCTTGCATGCCCTTCAGTATGGGGAAATGTACAGAATGTGAGTTCAGATTCTTTTCTCAAAATCCTAACATTTCAACTCAGATGATAAGGCACAGATTCTTCTAGTGGTGGGATAAATAAAACACGTATTTGAGTCAAGCAGAGCTATTTGTCAAATATTTCTCAAAAAATATACATGGGGAAAAAAAAAAAGAAAGTCAGAAAATTTAAATAAATAATTGAAATATTTTCTAGAAAATGTAAAAAAGAAAGGAATATTTTTTAAAAATTGCCTACATTAATAGTTTAGTAAGTGGAAAAATTAGGGAAAGGAATGGAAAAACATGCCTTGTTTCATTTTAGTAGATTTTAACAGAATGTCTAGTGAGAAAACATTTTATTTGACCTTGTATTTTTTATTATCATTAAATTTAGATTAATTTATGAGGCAGAAAATAATTGTAAAACCTTAACTTCAGTAGTCAACTACTCTGACCTTCTGCAAAGAGATAACGAGTTACTGTCAAGAGATTCCTACTGCAAGTTCAGAAATTCCACTTGAATTAAAACTTCTTTTATAGAAAAAAAAATTTGCTGAATCTTGAGATACTTTAAAAATAATCCCGGTTTAGTGACAGCATTTGCTGGCAGCTATAATCCATTTCTCTTAAAGATGCTTCGGTGATTGATTATTCTTATCTTAAATATTTGCAACTGATTTCTATTCTGAATTTGAGTAGCTTCAACTCCCAGCCATGAGAGCCATTTGCAGATTTTTATACTTTCAGAAGGTTAAAGTGTTGTCTTCTAGTAAACCTACTCCTCTCATAGGCAGTTATGTACTGTGAACAGGCACCATTTACCTTTAAAGATAAATGAAAAAGACATTTTACAGTAAAAAAGATTTTCCAGGACTCCAGTATTCCTTGTAGCTCTTTTCTAGGCTTCTCAGTTTGTCAATATGCTTTTAAAAATATGAAACAGAGCTGATTGAGAATACTGTTTTATTTGAAACACTTTTCTCAGTGTAAAACAAAGCTTTCCATGGTAACACGCGGATTTACAAATTGCCGAACTGTCTCAGAATTAGACCAACAATGCATGCAAATATTTTCTAGGAATGTGGCTGATACATGTACGAGCCACACAAATTCAAAGTAGCCATCTCAAGTCTTTAATTCTGGTAATCCAAGGGATTGACCTAATCACTAAACCAGCAGTGCTCTACATTGATTATCTCCAGCTGGAGTTATCGAACTTTTTGTAACACACTGAAGCTCAGTGGATCTAAACTGAGAGCACTGTAGTCCATCATGCTCCTGGCATGAAAGTCCTGGGCTCAAATTCCTGATCCAAAGTCAGCAAAGCAGACACCCTCAAACCTTGACCTGTGGCCTGGTGGGACGACCACCATCTTGGGTGTCCTGAGGGACTGTCCAAAGGGACAAACATGTCCAGGCTCTGCTGCAGGACTCGCACAGGATGGCACCTCTGCTGTGGCTGGGAAAAGAGGTGTCTGTGGCTGGGGAGGCTCAAATGCACCAGGTACCAAGATGTAGCCAGGGCCCAAGGCACCCCTGGAGTTTGGAACACTCAATCCAGCCACTGAATTTAAGTCCACAACGTCCCAGGGGAGTGAAACCACTACTTGCCACAGGCTGCTTTGAATGCCTTTGGGTTCTCCAGCTTTCACAAAACAAATATCAGACAACTTTGGTTTGCAGGACTAAAAACAATAACTATGCCTTGAAACACCCTGCAAAACACAATTCCTGCTTTTCAAACCTGGTTTACTTATAAAACCTGTATACTAAAAGTCTTGCTACATATGGTGGTAACAGTGGCTCTGCTTATGGTTGATCTTTATTTACACAATCAAGGACTGCTTAGGCTCTTGTCTTGCTAATACACCACCTTTAGAGCTCATGTTGCAGAGATTATTCACCCTGTTCCTTCAGTCCTTTATGTCAATAGTGATTTCTAAACACAGTTTTCATCTTATATAAGTATACTTATATATACTTATTTATACTTAAATATAAGTAAGGCCTAAAATGTTCATTCCTAGATGAACAGCCTTGCATTTAGCTGTATTTAAAAAAAAAAAAAAAAAAAAAGTGGCAGTTGCTCAGCTGAGCCCCCTATGCTGTCAGCAATGTGCAGCTTTGGAAAGTTCCCACACACCTTCATCCTTCCAGCTGGAGACAGGGTTCCCACAGCTGATGTGGCTGAGGGAACTGTGCAAAGGAAGAGGGATCAGGACAAAGAGCATGTCAACAGGAAACCCAGGGAGATTTTCCCTTACTTGCATATCAAAAGGCAACTCCAAAAATTGCCATGAAAAGGTTTCTAGTTCTTAATCACCTACCAGATATCTTTTCCATTCAGTAACACCAGGCCTCTGAGAAATGTGGAGGATCTCACATCTTCTAAAGTCCTCTCTTGCTCTGGAACTTGGTATTAACACCATTCATCCCTCTTACAGCTTCAGTTCCTCACACAGGCAGTCAGTTTTGAAAGCAGTCACAGCCTTCTCCCTCTCTCTGTGACAAGAGAAGTGCACAACTTCTGTGCACAACTGCACAACTTCTGTGCACAACTGCACAAAAGCAGTCCGGGCACATTTTATAAGACTGGAAGGAGGGTCTGCCTATGTTTTCCTAAAATATATTTAAAATATATTTAAAATATATATTTCCTAGATATAATTACTGTGCCTCAGGCAAAGAGAAAGAGGGACAGGGAAATAAATGTGTGCCTATAGGCACATAGCACAGCTTAACTAGGTCCTGTACAATTCTTCTAGGTAGAAGAATTTTTCAGCTGTTGCATGCCCCAAATCACAGGAGAGCCAGGTTCTTATTTGTCTCAAGCACAGGGTAGCTTTCTAGGTTTGGTGTGAATTTTTTTAATGACTATCCGACTTGTGCTGTTTATTTCAATACTTGTTCCAGCCTCCTAATATAGAGCAACTTTCCCAGAAAAATGTTAGGAAGCAGTGAAGTGACTATCCCAGGTAACATGGGTGTACTGAGGAATCTCTTTTGTTTGGTGTGTACTTTATGAAATTGTAACCACAATTTCCTCTCTATACAGTGCAGCTTTTCAAGAATGTGCACAAGTAGTCTTATAGGGTTACACTTAACGCATGCAAATTTGTCTGTGGAGTTCTGCTTTTCAGTGTAGAATCATACTGGCTCAGTTGGTCAAAGCATGGTGCTAACAACTCCAAGGTTGCGGGTTTGATCCCTGGATGGGCCATTCCCGGCAGAGCTGGACTTGAGGAACCTTGTGGGTCCCTTTCAATGCAGAATATTCTGTGATTCTGTTATACGGTAGAACATCTGTAATTTGTCAGCTTGGAGGACTCCTCTAAGCAGTGTCTCCTTTTCCTATTTTCCCCTGGATGCATAGAAGAATTATTCACACCATAGTTTTTTCCCGAGAAGAAAACTCCATCACTCAAGCGAGAAATCCCTGAACAATGTACTGTGCTGTTGACTCCTAAATTATCCCTCTATTTCAGAAGACAATAACTTTCAGTGTTGGGGTTTTTTGTTTGTTTTGGGGTTTTTTTTTGGGGGGGGAGGGGTTGGGGGGTTTTTTTTGTTTGTTTGTTTTTGTTTTGTTTTGTTTTTTGAATGTAGACACACAATTTTTTTTTCTTGGAAATGCAGCGTTCTGCAAAGTTCATTTTTGCCAGCTAGCAACAAGCTGTGTATTCTCCTCTGCCTTTTGCTCATCTCCCCATAGCCAATAGACTTTCAGGCCCAACAGAGCCCAGCCAGAAGAAGCAGGGTATATCCCTGCATGGAAAAGCATACTATGAGTAAACAAGACAGTGTTTTCAATATACAAGGGGTTGTGATTACAGGTTAATCCTGGAAATCCCAATCTCTACTGGTAAAACTGTTAAACTTTTCACTTAAACATATTCCTGGGTAATTTTGGAGATCAAATTTTAAAGTGCTGATGTTTGGGAGGGTTTTTTTTATAAATCCCATAATTAAAGTATTTCTATTCAAGCCTCCTCAACACACTTACCCTTTAAGTGTAATGAAAGCTCAATCTCTTGGTTTTACAAGTTTCTTAATACATGCAAATAAAATTCACAGGGAAAACAGACAGCTTTTACGAAAGCAATATTTAAGGGAGAGAGCTGACATACCCATAAAATTATATTTCCACAGGAAGATTCCCACTAAATCTAATAGTTTCTTTTAAAAGGGGTAATATGTTCTTGGTCTCACAACCCACTGCACATGCAAAAAGAAAACACAGAAAGCTGTACCTCCCCTGAGGTGGTGGTCAAAGGGAAGGACTTTGATAAAATGCCTGTAAAAGACACCTAGACAGCTTGTTTCTAAGAGGAGTGGCTCTCTACCACCCGTTTCACAACCCCAGCCCTGTACCCCCAGGCCCAGCAGCCAGGGGCCATGGGCTGAGGCTGCTGCTACACAGGCACAACATCATTTCACACTAGGAAAACAATCGGCGTCACAGCAGATTAGCATAAACCCCTTTTCTTTCCCAGAGTGCGGAATTTCTCGATTACCATAAACTGTAACCTCATTAAAATATCACAAGGAAAATAATATTTCTGACATTCACAGGGCTTTTGGTTTTTTAATTCACTCATCCTCACCAGGAGCAGTTATGGGGAGCGTGGGAGGACAACTCCTCTTAACCAGAAGCAGCCTTCAAGGGCAAACAGCTCTGATCCAGGCTCCTGAGGAAGGGGGAAGAGACAATCCCCCAAGGAAGAAAATCTTCAAAGGCTAGCATCAAAACTAATCAGGGAAAAAGCAAAGTATGTGTACCACTCAAGTTTAACATCCCTTTCCCCCTCGATTTTCAGCTCCTAAAACAGATGAAAATGTAAAATGAGAATTTTTTTCCCCTTTTTTTTTTTTACTGAGGTACTCCTTTTGGACTCCTTTACAAACAAACCCCAAAACTAGTATTGGCCATGCTGCAGAAAAGGAACAGTGTGTGAGTCAGGCTGGATACAAAACGTGGGTAAAATCCTGGCAACATTGTGAAGGGTGAGGTGGCAGCAGAGCAGTGGAAACCCTCAAATGCAGCCCCCAGCTTAGCAGTTTGCAGTGGTTATGATGTCTGTGGAGAGCAGCACTTCAGCTCAGCTGAACCAATGAACCCCTGTTTACTTCAGACAGCTTGTTCCAAGCTTTCACAGAAAACAGGTGGTGGCTCAGGGAGAAATGTGATGGATTTAAAGTAGGGACACAAGTACAGGTCTCACTCCATTTAAAGTAATGCCTGGCTGCTCTTTCTAAGCACTACATAAATTATTGGGCAGACTGAGCGAAGGAGGGGGTGGAATCCAGCCTTGAGGTAGTTCATTCCCTCCAGCAATGCTCTTCTGATCAGTAAAATATGTGGGACTAGATTAATATCAAACATTTTAGAAATACATTTTTAGAAAATACCTTGTTTTCATTCTGCATTGGATTAAAGGCCAGTACTCTGTGAGAAACTCAGTAAACTCAGACAGATTGAGCTCAAAGATGTTCAGGTCCCTGCTGCTCTGGAATTTGCTTCATCCCAGGCACAAGCACCCCACAGCAAGCCATAATGTCAGTCTCCATGGGGTTATCCATTTGGCAGTGCTGCACATTCCTTACACACGCAGTAATTAAGTTTTGAGCAAAAAAGAACATGAACCAGACAGGTTCCGTTTCTCCCACATGTTGACATTAGCTGAGAACCAAGAGAGTTCAAGTAACCCACCCCAAGCAACTGTAAGAGATAAAAAGGATTTTGATTTGAAACTGCAATGCAATGACTAAATAAGTAAATAGTATCTCATACATATCCTGTCTCACGGAGATATAAAGGGTATGCAGCCAACAATTACACTGAAAAGTGCATGTGATATGAAAGATTATACAAAGTGAATGTAAAGATTATTTCTAAAGAATTTAATTTACTAAGGCAGAAACCTTACCCAAGCAACTTAAATTCTTGAGCTAGAGCCACATAGGTATTTTTAAGGTATTAAAAGATGAGAATCTGTTCTTCTGCAGAATGAGCACAGGTCAAACAGAAGGACAGCATGGTGGTCTTTCATTTATTTTTATAATTTGCATAAACTTATATCAATACATACCTTATTTAAGGTGGTAAAAGATCAGAGTACTCTTTTATCTTAATTGAAGCAAGTTATAAAATTTTGATCCGCTGCGTTTTGAACAGACTAAACTCTTCTGACTTTTGTCCATAAAGTCTCAGTTGTCTGACTTCCTAATGTAATAAATTACTCTGGCATAAGTGGCCCCTATTGTTTTCCATTTATGCAAAACTATTATTACCATTTTTATCTTCCATCCATTATGATTTCCACATACTATTTCCTACACCATCGTGTAGAAGGTCTTACACTTGGACCTACCAAAAGGCTTAATATTGATTGATGGCTTTACTAATGAACACATTCTCTTTGGCAAATCTTCAGTATCCTGCAAGAAAAAAAAAAAAAGGGGGGGGGGGGGGCGGGGAGGGAAATTACTCTGTTCTGGAAGTTTATTTATTCCTATGTATTAACAAATCATTATTTTAATATTCTCTATTCTGCTTTAGTGGGACTTAGAATTTTTAAGTAAAATAAAACCACAGAAAGAAATAGCATAAGCTTTTTAAAACAACTTGCTAACTTAGTGAATGCTTCTAATCAACAGCTATGACATTTCACTTGGAAGTACTAAGTATCCAAACCACACCCCCTCTAGGATCCCTTGAGGCTTTTATTGTCCTAAGTTTACACAATCAAAGAACAGAACTGTGTGCCCCCAAGTTATCTAAAAACTGTTTCAGGGACAACATGTGATTTTGCTCTTCATGCAGAGTGCTTCGCTGCATTAATTGTGAATGGAAAATTAGTCATATTCAAATTCCAAATAGCCCACAGGCCTTTCTTTGGTGGCTGGCTTTTCTTTGGTCCCTTTCACTAAGCAATCATGAAACTTTTAGAAGCTCAGTTTTGCATAAGTCAGCTCTTTATTGATTAATGAACTGATAGTGAATCACCAAGGTACATATGTTACCTCCCTGGAAAAAAACATGCATTTACGCTTACATTGTCGTGGCTGAGACTCCCAGTTAATTCAGCATAAGGACAGAGAATGCTTCAACTCCCAGTTTCCTCCAGCACACTGAACAAGGACTCACATCCTGGAAAAACAGGAGTTGTTTACCTCTGTTTTAGACTGAACTTGTCCCTCAGTCTGTATTAGGTAGATGTAATTCCTGTCATGTATTAAAAAGGACTTTCTGCATCCTTTTTGAACTGCTTTAAACAAATTCTTCTTCAAGACAGAAACATTAAGCCCAAAAAAGACACATTTTACTGGCAGGGGTACATGGACTGTGGGTCTTGCCCTACACTGGGGCACCACAAAGGACTCCTGCCTGCTAACCCCTGTGGATAGCTCAGCTTCACACAGCTGCCTCCTCACACCACAAGTGGGATAGGGAAAAAATTGGAGGAGTAAAAATGAGAAAGCTTGTTGGCTGAGATAAGGACAGCTCACTTGGTAAAGCAAAAGATGCACACATAAGCAAAGCAAATTAAGGACTTCATCTGCTGCTTCCCCTGTACAGGCAGGTGTTTAGCCACGTCCAGGAAAGCAGGGCTCCTTCACACCTGAGTAGCTAGGGAAGACAAACACCATCACCCCAAACACCCAATCCCCATTTCTTCTCCCAGCTTTAATTTCTGAACACAACATCATATGGCATGGAATATTCACCCATGGTCAGCTGTCCCCAGTGTGATCCTTCCCACCTTCTTGTGCCTCCTCACTTGGGCAGTGTGAGAAGCAGAAAAGGTCTTTGCTTCTGTCCCTACATTCTCAACTCTGTTCTGATCACAAAACCCCAACAGCAATATAGAAGCTACTGTAAAAAAAAAAAAAAATTCTATATTTTTTCAAGCTTACTAGCTGAAATGGAATGTAGAGGCATTCAAACTTGGATTCAATGGTTTAATTTTATGTTGTGGATCTCAGGCATGGTGCCTGATTCTGACTTGCCTTACATTTTCTCTGAGGGAAACTGATAAATTGAGATTATAAACAGGAACTGTTTTCCATTGGGAACACAGGCATGTCATAGCACTGTGAGCAGATGGCTTTCTGAAGCCAAACACCATGTAGATGTGAGCTGCTCAGGCTGCCCTGAACAATTCCTCCATCTCAGACATCCCCATTTTCTGCCCTAGTACAAGACAGAGACTGACAAAAAGGGCTCGATGGGGCTGCTTATGCTGCAGCTCATCTACTGTGTCAACACTGAGGCTGATTTAGACAATAATTCCATCCCAGGTTTTAATGAGAAAGATTGAAACCACCACCACCTTCTTCCCTGCCTTTCTTTTTTCCTTTACTGGTGATACGAGGGAGAAATCAAATACTGTTCTTTGCATGCAGTCAGTCACTGATTAAACGCAGTCACCTCCCTCTATGTATGTCCACAGTCTTTTAATACATTTACAAAGTGTCACACAAAACAAATATTAGCCCTAGGCAACAGAGGAAAGGAAAATAAAGTTTAGCAAAATAAATGCACATATACTCATGGGTCTCAAAGACTTCTCCTAGCTTATTACAAGATCCAACAAAATCTAATGAAACTTCAAGAGGATTTTAGAAAACAATCATCATGCTGTTACTCTGTGGATAGTCTCAAAAGTATGAAGCTAACAGAGAGGGCACTCGAAAAGAAAATAAAACATCTCTTTCAAATTGAGTGTGCTAAATGTCACAAAGCCAATAGGAGTATCATATTTCCACTAAATGCAGGAAGGATGGGAAACGCGTTTTTCCTGGTAAACAACCCTGGTGCTAAAGCAAGTGAGATAATTGCAGGTACATTGTCTTGGGGATGGCACATACCACGGGAGAAATGAAAGACATTCAAACGTCCCAGCTCATTCACACCTTCCTTCTATATTCCTGGAGATTACAGGAACCTACTGGAAAAGGGTTCTCTAAGCTCTTCCTTACTTCCTCTCTCTCCTTGGGATATTGCCAAGTCCACACAATGCTATAATCCCCTTTTAAATCCTCTCTAAATGTTAGCAAGTTGCCCCTAATAACACTGACATGGTAAGTCTGGCATTTGACTAATTGCTCATCCCTGTGTGGATATTAAGTTCTGAAGGTGAGAAATTATTAAGATTTTATACATTTATGGTTACAGTGAAACAGGAAAACCTTTGCTGGCTCTTACATATTGTGGGAGCACGTCTACATGTGCCCATATATTGTGTATGTGTACCCATACATGGACAGAGGCTGATCCCTGGGTGAGGGTTTGAGTGTGGGTCTCTTTTTGGGGCTTACATTTCCAGCAGGTTGTCTGGTAGCATCTGGTAATTTATGAATCTTTATTTATTGTGCACTAAAACTTTCCTTCAAAGGCTCCCATGGCCGTGTCTGGGTTGCTGCCCATAGGAATGCTGCAAGGGAAAGGCAGAGCTTGTTTCTAGTGTCAATTTATCTGCAATATAACTGCTTTCACTGTCCCACCAGAGGAATAAATCTGGAACTTGTTGTTATTATACAGGTTATTATAAAATAGGTCAGTGACACTTTGACAAATGAACTGTATTCATTCTTGCCTTGCACTAGAGTTGTGGGGAACTTCAACTTCCTTGAGATATGCAGGAAATAACAAGGTAGAATTATTTAAATATTATCAGATAAAAACATACAGCGTGGCTGAAATCGATCTTCACCTTCAGAGTCTCCTTGCATGACATTTAAATTAACTCAATTCCCCATCAATTTAGACAAGAATTTTTCTGAATGCAGAATCTTAGGATCAGTGGGTACCACTCCATCAGGCATCTTTGTTACATTCTTTCCTCACCAGTGCTGCTGTGTAGCTGTTTCAGGAGGGGATTTCCGAAGACAGAGGGACAGCCATCATGTAGGATGTTGTGTCACATCCCTCTAACTCTGTCACGTGCACTCTCAGTGTAATGACATGCCCTGAAACTTGTAAGAGATCACAGTTGGGGAGTACAGTAATTGTGCCAAGTATAATTAAGAGAGTTTATGAAATCAGAAATTTGAAGTCATTGCAGAGATTAATTCAAATTAGAAGAGTTCTAATAAAAGCTAGACTGATTTCGATGATAGATAGCTAGATTTCTCTCTCTCTCTCTCTGACAGTTTCTTGTTTTATTTTTTGACTCCCATAGTTAAAATTTAGTCCATATAATTGCAAAAGATGTTTGTTCAACAGACTCATAAAAATACTATTTTGAATTTTTTGGTAATTCAAGTTATTCACTTTTTGGGGGAGAAAGAGTTGTAGGTGGGTGAGGAAAAAAAAGCATGTATATGTGTGGCCACTAATTTTTGAATGCAGCACTTCAAAGATAGAAACACTGACTGTGAATTTTTGTTTTGTCCACAGCATTGAAAATTTGAAAAACAAACAAAACGGAACTTCTGCGATCATTTATGGAAAAAGCAAGTTTTCTATTTCCCTAAGAAAGGCCATCTAGGGGGGCAAAAACAATGTAATGTGAATATGTCAGGCTTTCTTTCCACTAAAGGAGACAGTATATAAACCAGCATAACCATCAGTTTAGTCATTGCATTTTTTCACTTTGAGATTTCAGAACCTTGCCAGTACTTACTTTTCCACAGGGTTCATCCTCAAGCTCTTGCTGAATACGCATAAATAAATTCCTACCATATATACTCACCTTAAACCGCAACAGTTTAATTGCTCTGGTAGTAAGAGACTATAAATCAACATTAACAAAGAAGTTATGCCTTCATTGCAAACATTCCTCCAACAAAAGTACTACAAGAATGCAAGAGTAGTAGCCCAGGCAAATTTTGAGGTGTAGGAAAGAACAAAGGAATTTCGTGGACCAATTTCATCTCCAGCATTGAAAGCCAAATTTTAGACCATCCTGGGTGCACTTAGCAGTAACTTAAAAGCCAGAAACTTCTCTACAGTCTACATAAACATTCATATATCAGCAAAAGTGTGGAGTTGGGATTGCCCAGTGCAGAGCCAAGAGTTGGACTCAATGCTCCTTGTGGGTCCTTTCCAACTCACACTGATTCTATGAAAAGGGCTGTGTGCCTCTTTGCTCACAGACAGGGCAGAGAAAAGGTGATTACAGGATAATGACTGTTCTCCTCAAACTGTGGCATGTGAGGGAGGAGAATCAACAACAAGGATTTTTCACTATTTCAATTTGCTGCTGGTGTCAGAAACAGAATTTCAAGCTGCTGCACTTCCCTTCCTAGCCCTTGTTCTGCTTCCTTCAGCAGTTGCTTTATCTGGAGAACAGAGAAACAAACGCTTACCCTGAAAAGCTGGAAAGCAGCAAAAAGTATTCTCTCATGCTTTAAACGTGTGTGCTGCCGTTGTTTGTGGCTGTCACTGCCAGATGGAGCTGCCAAGGCTTCCAGCACTGTGAGCATCCTGAGGCATTAATCACACAATATCACAACTATCAGACTGGGATAGCCCTGCCTACAGATTTCTGCCTCTCTCATCCACTCCTCTAACTTGCATCTGAACATCTGCATGAAGAAATGAAGACTAACTTTGTATGCTTTTCCCCCACAAATTGGTAATTATAACTTGGGTTTGCTGCACACTGGGGGAAAAAAAGTTAAAGCCGGTCATCAATAAAAATTCTTCAACAAAAATAAACAGCTGATTCTTCTGTAAGCAGTGCCTCACAGACACCTCCATAAATAATCCCAGAGTGCCACAGTGACAGTCTTGCCTGGCCAACAGTACAACACAGATCACACAATTTTCAGGACTGAATTATGTCTGTTTGGACAAGCATGTCCTCTGTGGAAGAATGATAATTTTTAATGCCACAGTTTTCAAGACTGAAGAATCCATCACAATTCAGTAGAAATTCCTCCATGCCTAACTACATTCATGGTTTTAAATGTGCTTCACATTTTAGGAATTGTCTTTCAGAAATGCCATTTAAAATGTTCAGGTTACTAGATGGCTTCAAGTCCAGAAGAAAATCAAATATCCTCTTTGAAGAACAGAACTTATTGTTTTTTAGAAAATTCTTTATTTATTATTTTGGGTTTTTCAGTATTTCAGTAATACAACTCTCAAACTGGCAGATCTGTCTCACCGTCAATGTGTTTGATGTGTATTATGCAGGCACATAGGGCTTTTGTTTTCTTTTAGTCTTTGCACCACTTGGAACTGCAAACAACATATTGTGTGCTGGCTAGCACTCCCCTGAAGGAACCTGGGGTGATGGGAATGTTTACCTCACCAGACAGGCTTCCTGAAAAAGCTACTTCTTCTTCTTGCTGTAAGGCACCTACCCTTGTTTGACCCTGCATTTGATGTCAAGATAACATCTTGCTAAGGATGACAGAAGCTCAGTGTAATTTTTCTTCTCTAGAAGCTCAGATGCAGTCAAAGGAGGAGATGGCTTCAGAGAAGGCAAGATCCAATTTAATTCTAAATATCTATAAGATTACTGTGAGATAAATTGGTTTATGACCTATGATTTAAAAAGAGCTAAGATTTCAGTTTCTGTTGTGGCCCTTGATCCTGCTGTCTGGCACAGACACACACTTGTGGGGTCCTTATGTATATGATAAGTCAACGAAACAACACAATAGCAGACCTGTCCATCCATTTCTTAAGTATATTGCTATATCTTACGTCACATACTCTGTACAAGTATACTTAATGCAGTCAATATCAATAATTTTGACTGAAAATAGCAGTCAACAACTACTGCATACAGGTTTTTTTCAGATTTAAAAAAAGACAATTTTTGTCATGTTTTATTTTCCATACTAAGGAAAAAATCCCACTTTTTTACAATTGCAAGTTATTTTTCTTTGAATTGAATGCTTATGTCTTTCAAAGCCCTTTTAAAGGGAAGTTTTGGCATGTCAAAAAATGTGAAAAATGAAGTTTTTGTAAAAATTTAAAATAAATAAAATATAGCCCCCCCTGTGGCAACACTAAACAGCTTTGGCAAATCAATTGCACTAAAAAAGGCTTACCTCTGCCAATGTCTTTTAGTATTAAGAACCTGACCCATGACAGTGATTCCAACCCAAGGGTACTGACAATAAATTACTTCAAAAAGATAAGAGAACTAACTAATGGTTGGTGAGCTTTGGTTCAGCAAAGGATCTTTGAGAAAGTGAGAAAGTGTCTCCAGCTCAAGAGAAACTGAGTGCTGAGATTTTTTGCCTGGGGAACCCAGGAGGTTAATGTCATAGGATCCAGAGCAATTCAATTAATTTAAGCAAAATGACAACTCAGGCTTCTCTAAAATTTTGCCCTTCTCAGCACAAGGGCTGCAGACAAGATGCACTCACTGTGTTCTTCTTCACAGAAGAAAAAATATTTTTATCTCTAATACAAAGAACTAATAATTGTTTGGAAACCTTTCAGATAGGAGTTAGGAACATTTGCAAGTAGAATTCAGTGTAAATCAGACTGATGGTATTCCTCTGCCACCTCCCACTCTCATTGACAGGTGCTGTTAGTGACAATGAAATCATCCAGCAGATGTTGTATTGCTTTAAACCCTCAGAGCTACAATGCTATACCATGTACTTACAACATTTTAACATCACTGACATAATTTTCATAGCTCTTCATGGCACAGTGCACATCCACATGCCCACAAATAAACTTATCACAGGTTTATTTGCCCTCTGTTGTCTTTTATGTAAAGTGAGTGAAAATGGAAATGGAAGAGTGGTGGCTACAGGTGACTACAAATAGCCCCAATTAAGTCCAAAACTTGTGCACTAGAAGAATTCACCAAGGATCACATTAAAGGCATGGTTCTAACAGAAAATACTATATATTCTTGACATTATTTCCAAGTAGAATTAATAACATCTGAAGATGCTACCTGTGCTGAAACCCAGCATTGCTCAAATCATGTCTTGTTGTCTGAACCATCCTCTTAAACACTCCCATAGTCCTTAGGTATAATGTCAAAGCTCCTTGTACAGGTGGATATCGCCAGAAGATCACCCTTGGAGAAAAAACTCCTCCAAAGGATAAAATAGTCACCGTAGGACTCAAGACCCAAGTGTTATTTCACCTCTTAAGAGACTGATTCTTTTATTGTTTTCTTTTGTATTTTTCTTCCCTAAATAAGTTCTTTGCTTTTCATCATATCTCTTGCTACTATGAAATTTCCTTCCTTCCTTCCTTCCTTCCTTCCTTCCTCCCTTCCTCCCTTCCTCCCTTCCTCCCTTCCTCCCTCCCTTCCTCCCTTCCTCCCTTCCTCCCTTCCTCCCTTCCTCCCTTCCTCCCTTCCTCCCTTCCTCCCTTCCCTTCCCTTCCCTTCCCTTCCCTTCCCTTCCCTTCCCTTCCCTTCCCTTCCCTTCCCTTCCCTTCCCTTCCCTTCCCTTCCCTTCCCTTCCCTTCCCTTCCCTTCCCTTCCCTTCCCTTCCCTTCCCTTCCCTTCCCTTCCCTTCCCTTCCCTTCCCTTCCCTATCATAGCCACATTTGGTATTGATTCAGTCTGGAGGATTTTATGGTAATGTAGAACAAGGATACAATTTTGAAGGTATAAAAGGTTTATCACTGTGCTCTGTGGGCCACAAGCTGCTAAAAGGCACAAAAGCCTGAGGGTGGGGCAGCTTACATGGCACAAAAGACAATTCATAAAAAATTATATCCTGTTTCTGAGGATGAACTCATTTAGCTTGGCTGGCTGTGAGTTTAAAAATAATTATAAATAAAAAATAAACTGACATACTGTACAGCCAAAACAGAAATTAAGTAGGGAACAAAACAGCACCATATTGCCTGCAATTCCAACACTTTCTGAATTGAGATTACTTTTTTCAAACAAACACCTTTTTTATTTCCCGTTTTGGAAGTGAAATCAGTTCTCTTTGTCTGAATTTTCTTGTCTTCCCTCATTACTTTTTGCTACTATTGCACAGCATGGAAATGCATTGCTATCAGATAGCCAGCACAAAACTGGCCTGAAGAGCCTGAGCCAAGAGGCAGACGAGGCATTTCCCTGTCCTGGGAGTGCTGTGCTGGAGACAGGTATGCAGACAGGAGGAACCAGAACTGCTGACTGATCAGGGGAATGGGTACAGCTGGGACACCCAGGCAGAGCTGCTGACAGCAAGGGAGTATGGCTAGAAGGTCTTTCTGACTGGCAAAAAAAGTGAACCAGTCTATGGGCCTGCATCAGCTCTTGGTCCAACTCTGTTTTTTTCCCATGTCAGTCTCTTTTTCATTGCAAAGGATTTATCTTCCTTTCTAAATAGACTAAATCAAAACCTGAAAGAGAGGTTATGATCTTAAAGTAACCTCTCCTGTATTTCCTGTAAACAAGATTTAGTAAAACCAAAAATAGTTATGAAAGCAAATCAAGCCGCTACTAAAAATCTGTATGTATGGTTGCATGAATAAATATTATTTATATTGATTTGGCCAAAGTCCATATTAGTGCTTCTAAATTGTCAAAAGCCACTTCATAAATTCTCTGTTGAACTTCCCTCAAGCTCCCAGAAGAAGGGCTCCTTCAATAATACCATGTTCACAGTATTCCTGCTACATTCATTCCTCCTTTTTTTTTCTGTAAATATCCTGTAAAAGCTAACATCAACAAGGTAAAACTGGGAAAGAGGATCCATACCTATAAATTTAATTAGGAGTGGTTAGTTTCACAGGCATGATCATACCCTAACACCGAGTTCTTACATTTAACCTCAAGTTCAATTAACTGGCCTTTCTTCTTCTGGTACACACAGAAAATGTATTCTGACATATTTACTGTACAAGTAACTCCATCACTGAGACTGGCTCCTCTTAGACCACACCTGTTAGTGTTAGTAGGAGTACCACAGCTGTAATTTATTGCTAGTACAAATGAGTGAGCCCACAGATTTACTCCCTGGAGGAGTATTTGTTTCCCTACTGTTGCCTTTGGAGATGGCAAAGGGTTGGTGTGGGATATTTCCTTGAACCTTCCAATCTGACCCTGCAAAGTCATATTTGAAGTGGGGATTACTTTCCTATTCCAGCTGGATAAGACACCACAGTTGTCAGACCAGCAATTTAGACATTTCAGGTCACCATGAAGAAGAACATACAACAAACCTCATTAAAGCCTTAGTGCCTCCTTCTGAAATGCTGATACCTCAGAGATCAAAGACCCTACCAGGGTATGGTCTCATGGTTTCAAAGCAGTAGGATTTCCAGTTTGGAAAGCTCCTATTTTTCCACAATCAATTGCTGCATGCATTTATTTTGTCCCTGCAGTGATGTAAGCCCTTCTGTATTTGCCAGACTCTATTTGTCAACTCTGGCTTCTATTAGCTATGGAAAGGTTGCTATCACTGATCCTACTAATAACAGCAACTTGCCAGGCCTCGCTTGCTTAATGGACTTGCAAAATGCACACAGTTACTGATTTCCTTCATTTGCTGTCAAAACTGAGGTCAAAAATAACCTCAAGAGACCCCAAACTTGACCTTTTCAAACTTCTATGCTTGTCAAATTTTACTGCAGAAGATGAATTATCAATGCAAGCAGTGGGAGAGCAATAGCTCGATGTGTTGAAGGCCTCGCACTGATTTAGATAAAGGGATGTTTGCATGCCAGCACAAATCAGAATCAGAAAAGACGTTGATCTCTCAGTGGTGATCACAACAGACCTGCCAGCTTCTGTCCAAAATGGACCTTTTACTATTAGCATTTCCCTGAATTCATCCTTCACTTTCCTTGTGTAAGAGCAATGAGGCACACAATAAAGTAATGCTATCTGTATTGCCTCCCACTCTTCTACTATAAGTTTTGCTCTTAAAAGACTCTTACAGGCTCTATTCATTGTGGGAAAGAATTGAGAATTGTGCAGGAAACCTATTTCCCCTCAGGGAAGGAGTGGGACATAATTTCATTCCTTAACATTATAAATTACGGGGGTTTTTTTCCTGGGTTGTTTGTTTGTTTGTTTGAAAGGTTAGAAAATGCTGTGGAGATTAATAACATCACTGTTATTAATTATAACCCACCAAAATACATATTTCTACAATAAGTATCCTCAGTGGGAGATTATTCTGCTGGAGAAGAGAAATTACTTCGGAAATAGCCATGCCTGGGTCAACAGGCAGAAAGCAATTAGAGCTTTTCCCCAGCATGTAAGAAACAGGCAATAGTATAATCAACTCATTGTACTTTTTGAAATAAACCAGTAAGATAATGCACAGAAAACATAATTGTGATTATTTGTGTTAAACTAGAGTCAGATCCTGGGAAACAAAATGATAGCAAAGAAATACAGCAAGTCTGAGGTAGGTACAAAGAACGTGACATCAGCAGCAGATTAGACAGCTAGACTGACAGACCACTTGTAAATAATGATGTAAATGTCCTTACCATAGCATTTGAAAATATCTCATCTTTTGATCCCACCCTCAGGTGTTACATATTCTTTTTACTCTTGGCATGTACATGCATGAGGGAAGTGACACAGATATTTTATAAACAGTCTACCCACATGGTCCATTTGATACAAGCACACTTGCAGTAGAAATAGGATATAATTTCCAAAAAGAGTTACATTTTGGACCTAAAAAAAAGTTCATAGATACCCATAAGGAGAGGCTGTAGGGTGATGGGAATCTTTTCAGAGTTCACAGACAGTCTGAAATCCATAATGCATCTTTTCATTGTATATTCATTGATCTAGAAAAATAGTGTATGTAAATCAAGGTATTATTCCACCAGTTTTTGCTGGCAGGCCAGCGTTACCTGCCCTGGAAAGACAGAATGTGAGTACATGCTTTAATCCAGAAAACGTGTCAGTCAAAGCAGAATTCCTTTCCTTACCACAACCATTTTATCCCCATGCTCAAGCAGAAAGGAAAAAAATAAGGGAAAAAATAAAGGAAGTAAACACAATATGACTCCGTTTGCAGCCACTGCAGTTTCATCTCGGGGTATCCTTCATATGTTTTGACATTTAATTATGTTTCGAGGGTTTTCATGGTAATTTTTAAAATAATAGTACAATTAAATTAAAGTGTATAGTTGTACCGACTGATCTATGCTTTTTCTGTACTTTATATTTCCTGCAAAGTTTTCAGGCCACAACAAAAATGCATTTTTTTGTCACTAGTGGAAATAAGTGACGTTAAATATTGTATGGAACAGGAGACCAGTGATTTTCAATTAACATTAAATAGGAAACTGTTTAATACCAATTGTTATTAAATGGGCAAATTAGCATTAAATTAAGGCTAATAGCACAGGCAAAGTTTTCCATTAAGCAAGTCAATATTAAGTGCATTTAATCTTTTACAGTATCCAGTATTCCATTTCCTCAGATGAGAGATGTTTCTTGATAAATAGGCATTTATCCAGTTTATGCCCCTTCAACTACCAACTTCATCTGATCTCTATCATGAAAATTCAGTGGATAAGGCATTCTTGCAAATTTTGCTGTGCATTAATTCTATGACTCCTGCCAACTAATTGTTCTGCTTTTGAACTTCTTTGAGCTTCATCTCACCCATACCATTAACAATTTTTTGCTGTACCAAAGGATGAAATCATCATGTTTGCTGCTTCTCCAGTTTAGATGAGGGCAAACTGCTGATATTAAAGAAACAGTACAGCACATGGAAGACACAAATGCAGAAAAATGATTGAGATTTTTAAAAAAATTCCCAGAACATACTCTTCATTATACGAGCTGGTAGCTTCTAAGATTCAGGAATCATTTTTTAAAGTGAGCAGTGTGTGAATCAAAAAGATGGCCATGTCAGGATATTTATTTACTTTCTACTGGCTGAATATTAAATAGATGTTGAGTTGCCCAGTGGGAAGGTACATACCGTGAGTTTTACTCAAACAGAAAACCTAGGAGAAATATATGTGTTGGACCATATCTGAAACCTACATGTTTAGAAAGAGATGAGAGACTACCAGACAAGTCTGACCTCTGAGATTCTGAAGCTCCTCTGAAAACTTCTTTGCTGGGTATGTTAGGATACAGCTTGAAATCTGAATTATTCATAACCAAAGAAGCCATGAATTTTTTTTTTAATTATTTTTTATTTTTTTGGTCACTAGATGGGCCTGAAATCATAGAGTGAAGAAGACCTCTTGGAAATCTGACTCCCATCTCCTGTTGTCACAGAGTTCATATTCTTAAACTCCTTTAACAACTTTATCAAACTAACTTGAAAGTTAGCATGGTAGTCTCACAAAAGAAGCAGCTGTGTCTGGCTTCTTGAGTTAGAAATTCAAATATCTTCCCAGAAGGTGACCAGAGACATAGGTAGTGTATTAATGAAATCAAAGTATGAATATACTTACATTTTAAAAGAAAGTTTTCCTCTTTCTCACCTAAAGATGGGGTGTTCCATAGCCTAAAATGTATTTTTCAGTGAATTTTTGAAAGCCTCAGCCTGAATGTTCTCACATGGATGAGCTGGTTTACCTGCAATAAGAAGCAAGTCATGCCATTTAAATGTATAAATATTTAGTCTTGCTGAATTGTCTCTGGAGAGAAAACAGAACAGCATTATAGAGGAATTTTGTGCAAAACAATTTGCCGTGTGTGAAGTGGCAGCATGTTAGAAAACTGGTGCGACAGTTCGATGGGTTTCCATGGAAACTGCCAGACTTGAATGCATGGGTGCACACCCAAGCTTGCCAGGTGCCCGCTATTGGTTCAGAGGAAGGAAAAATTACATTTCCATGATAGTCATAGATTAGCTGAGCAAGTCTCTTTCCAAAGTGATGTACTTGCAAAAATAGATAAGCGCACACCAAACTAAAATTTGTTTGTGCTTTATGCAGCAAACTGTGTAATTTGATCTCCCTTTGAAAATGGCCAGATTTCAGTTTCTGTCCATTGAGTATTTCACCCAAGAGGCTGTGGTCTTCTGCTGCTAGGTAATTTTATGGAAAAAAAAATAAAATAATAACCCAGCAGGTAGGATGAAGAAACTAAAATTGAAGTGGAAGAATTATTCCCTCAAAGAGAACCACACAAGCATTTTTGACACCAGTGAGATATGTAATAGAATAAACCAAAAGTAGGGCTTATTTGATAATCCTTTACATTCACTGCACTTGTCTGCTGGGCTATTTGTAAAAATGTGAACATAACTAGGCCGTCAGCTACTGCAAATCACTATTGCTTTGATGAAATGAGTGTAATACTGAAAGCTTCTTTAAATTGGAGATACAAATGAGTATTCTTCAATGGGCAGATCTGGATAAGGACCAGGGAAAAGGCTGAATTCTACCTGGTGCCTCCTCTGCGCTTTCTCATTTTAAGTCCTTCTGGCTTTTTCATTTACTCTCCGAGCACAACTTTTGACTTTGCAATGCAAATACCAGAATGTCACTGTCACACCAAGCGAGAAAGGTGATGAACAGTTCAGAACATAATGGCAAGGGGGCTTAGACCTCTGAAAAATTTTGTGGGAACATACTTTGGAATCTAACAGGTATAAAGCCTTTCAGATGCTTCTTAAAAAAGATTAATGGTATCTGAACAAAATCTCACAGAAGTCAATTCGTCAGTTTCAGTTGACAAGAAATTTACTTTTATGTACTCAGGGGGTATATAAAGGCAATAGTCAGGGAGGGAAAAAATGGGCTGTATAGAAGACGTGTAAGAGGAATTATAGAGATCTTGAAGTATCTGGCCTAAGTCCAAAGAACACAGTGCAAGGGTAAAAACTCAGCTGTTTTGCTGTTTTGCCTAGATCCATGAGTTCCTTGCACAGTTGGAAGTGAAAACCTTGCCAGTACAAAAGATTCTTCTAGTACTCAGAGTTTCTGAGAAAACGAACTTTTCAACAGACTGCATTCAGGTATTGTGCTCTGGGAAACAGCTCTTATGTGTCTATGCACATGGAGGATGTAATTACATCCCTGGAGCTTGCTTCTCTGGAGTCTACACCCAGGGCACTTACAAAAGGCAACAAAGACAACTCTGTAACTTACTGAGGGCAAAGAAACCTAACAACTCCTTGGGCTTATTCCTACACAAGCCAGAACAGCCTAGTAAGTCACCAAGATGTCCATCAAGGCATCACTGAACAAAAGCTAAGGACTTTTATGAATGGTCCCTCTGAACTCTGTCATTGCCCAGAAGCGTTACTCTTACACAGCTCTTAGATAATGAGATCAGATTTTGGATCACTGTAACTATCAATTAAAGCCTCACCTATAACAAGTCCAACAATTTGGAACAATTTTTTAATGGATGATTAGGCATATACATAAAATGGCTTTGTACTGTCCTCAGCTACAGTGAAGACTATTCTTCAGTCACTTAGATTATTCATTACACTCAAATTCAGATGTCTGAAGTACTACCTGTATGGATTTACCTGTGGTTCAGATGCCTGTAGTCCCAACATGGTCACTGGAGGTCTATGGCGTGTCCATTTGTCCACACACTGCTGTTTCAGTTATCCTGTGGTATCTTTCCCAACTTTTATTTATATGCTGAAGAGCACCGGGTTCCTTTGTGTCTTGTGTCATACCTGCCAGCGCAAAGAAAATACTTCAGGTGCCTTAAAAGAATTTCTGCTGGTTAGATATTTGTAAAAAAACTAAATAAAACACCAATTTTCCTCTGGTTAGGATGGGTACTCATGCGCCCAACTCACACAAAGATCTCTATTTCATATTCCTAGTGCAGGTGTCTACAATCTAGAGCTGAATATCATCCTCACTTCAAGCCTATTTTTCTAAACCATTCTTAATCCTTATGGGTCTTTATCCTTGGCCACACCCCAAATGGTATCTCCAGCATCAAGTATTCATGTCAATAGTAAGCAATTGTTTAAAGAAAAAATGTATTCCACACCATAGTCTCCTAATTTTATATGCATATGACTTTATGCTAATTCAATGATTCCTGTGTAAAATGACAAGGACCATCAAGATTAACTGCAATACTCAATGGAAGCCTCTGCCCAAACATTTTTTTTTTAATCCTTATTTGCTGCTTAAAGCACAATTTCTTTTCAGAACCCATGGGTCTTTCATAAAGAAGTGGGTTACCGTAAAGAAGTGGGTAGCTGCATCTGCTTTAAATGTTGATCTCAGCCTCTCTGAAAGGTCCAGCTAGGAGTCCTTCAGAGGGGTTGCCGCTGAGACACACAGCTCCTGCTGCTGACGGGCCACTTTATGTTTTGGGAGTAGAGGAGACACAAATGAGTGTTATCACCACCCAGAGAACAGCTGGCAGAGGTACAGAGCAGCCTGTGAGCCTCAAATGTTGTCCAGTGGGCTGAAAACAGGACAATGTAACAGCTTCAGAAAAGGCACGACCAAGTGTTCAGTACACAAGTCCACTATAGCACGTTGTACTTTTCCATTCTTTCATTTGACTAAATCACAGCTTCAGGATAAAATGATGTGACAAAAAGAACCTTGTAGAAATGTATTTAGTATAATGGCTGAATGAGCTGACTCTAGGAGAATCTTGCATGTTCAAGAAATTTTTTTCTGGCTTTTCTTGACACTAATTCTGTCTCTGGCTTCCTATAATACATAAATGATATGGAAATTAAAGCATGAGTGAAGATCAAACAAAAAAGTCACAGTACTTGAATGCTGCTATTCCTACTTTCCTGGATGAAGTAATTGGTATTAAATAATGCCAACTCACTTACCCTAAACAAATGTCAATGTTGAAAACTAAAGACACTATGCTGGACAACAAGATGTTGGCTAAAGGATTTGCAGGACATTTTTCCATTAATAAGACATATAAATTTTCCATATTTAGAAGACAAAGTTCAAATCAGGAAGCCTCAAAGTAAGATATTTCTGAAAGGAAGCAAATATACAAGCTGTCAGTGGCACCCATAAATTCCCTTTTGATTACATGCTTGTAATGTTTACATTGTTCTTATCTCTCAACTGCTAAGAAGACTTTGACAAGTAGAAGACTCATTAACTTACCTGCTCTTAGCTGCAAATGACATCCTGCAACCCTTTAAAACTTATCAGAAAGCAGTGGTCACATAGCCTCAGCTTGAGTATAGCAAGGGCTTGTTCTGCACTGGGTATAATCATTCTCACTGTGAAACAAGAGTATCATAAAAGTACATGAAAATAAAAATTATAGAAGCAAGTAGAGAAACATGAAACAATTCTGGGAGAGTACATTGAACTGGGCAGTGGGCATCTGAGTTTCAAGATGTTTAAACTCATATAGCAAGCATTCTTACAAATGCACATATCCAAATACTGCAGTCAAATGAGAATGTCATTCCCTCAAGTTTTGCACAGGGTTACTCAGAAAAGATCCTTAGAAAAGCTTTCCACAGGTCTGGAACACGCTTTGAATTTAGGTTCTACACTTTTCACTCATACTGAAACAAGATACTGTGAAAAAATAACTTTGGCCGTGTGACAGCAAATTAATGAGTCCTATGAATAATGCATCAACCAAAGTGGTAACATCCTTGGCTTTAGTGGAACAAGACAGGAATCTGGTGAAAAGCTAAAGCACGTCATGGACTACTTGCAAGCTGTCTTTACTTTTTAAAATGGTCCTCAGCTGTTTTGGGTATATTTCACAAGGAACAGCAAACACTCCCAGCTGAAATAGTTATCACTTCTGCAGATGTTGGGGTATTTTCCTTCTGGGAAGAACTGGACTCCTAAGGTAGGAGCAGCTTGCTTTTCGTGGAAGTATCACTTAGAATGCAGATATGCTATTTTGTGAACCAGTAACCTGAATTAGGGACACAGATGTGCTCAACATAAAATGTACATTCAGTTTGACCTAATTCTTCAGAGTCAGCCACAGCTGAGGTACCTCAGGAGAAGAACAACCACCGCACCAGGAGCCAGCTAAGGACTTGCAAATCCTCTGATCCATTATAGAATTATGCACATAGTTTTGGAGTTTAACCAAGCAACACAAAGACGCAATGGTTTAAAACAATGTTTATACTTACATGTTGTCATATCCTACAAGTCTTCCAGAACTGGAGCAAAACCCAGTAAAAAAAGTTGCCCCATCAGGGACTCATTTGCTCTGGTGCAGCTTTGTAACACGGATAATATGAGCTGCGAAAATAGATTTCCCATTGCACATGAAGACACAGCTGACTTCTCAGTAACACTTCATAACTGTAGGGTGTTCAATTAAAGCTCAACTGCAACAGAATTCTTTTAGATTGGCTCGCTGTATCCCTCAAATTCGTACAAGCATTGGAGTGCTGGCTGGAAGAGGTCTCTGGATGCCTCTGGTCCTGTCCCACATAGGAGGCAGGGCTGTTGCCAGCACTAGATCAGATCAGCTGTTGCTTTGCCTGGCTGAGTCCCAGGAACTGCCAAGGGCAGAGAGTCCCTGACCACTCTGGGTAACCTGTCCCAGTGCTGCACCAGCCCCACAGTGAAGAAGTTTTTCCTAATGTTCAACCTGAACCTGCCAAGCTGCAATATGTGACTTTTGTCCCTATTTATACCACTTGCTACTGTTGAGAAGACTTTGTCTCAGGCAAATTTCTTTGCCTTGGAACTTTGCTGTTCAGCATGTTAAGCGTTCCCTCAGTTTAGCATCATCTGCGAATTTGCTAAGGGTATGTTCTGTCCCCAGAGTTGAGAAATTAATGTTAATATGAGCTACAGGAATTAGTACTGATTGGATGTTATTCTGTGGTTCTCCCATAGCTCGTGTGAGAAAAATGAAACATCCCAGTCAGGACTTCTAGTCCTCAAGGAACATCCAAGTATGGAATGCCAGAGTCCCCAAAGCAGAAACATCTGCTGAAGAGTTCTTGCTTGTTGCAGCGCATGTACTCAAGATGAGTACAAAATGAAGACAGAAAAAGACATGCTCAAAAAAAAATTAGTGACAGCAGAACACTAAACTGGCTAATAAAGTGTGGATGAGAACCAGCAGAGTGGACAGTATTTGCCATTTTCATTTGTCTGTATCAATTTTATTTATCCTTCCCAATGCACAACATACCTTTCGGCGCCTCAGAAGTAGAAACTGAAAGCAAAAGTTTGCAGCATCTACTATTCTAGCCATAGGTTTCTACATGCATTTAAGGAATCAGTTTTTCACTACCAGGAAAATGCCAGTGAGTGACAGCTGATGATATCCTATTAGAGAAAGTGTAGATTTCTAGGGACCAAGCTCAGTCTGCACTCAGATGAAAACCTGATTCATTCTTCTTTCCTCCTCTAGTAAAGGTATCAGGCAGGCTAATTTCACTTAGGTCAGAGGATTTTATTTGATTAGATTAGAAGATATCTCCATTGTGCTTGACCCTACCTTTCACATAATTTTCCTGATGACGAGAAAGCTTCAGCATGCAGTATCACATCATATCTTTGTTGCAGTTTGGTCATGGCAAGGGAAAGAAATATTTGAGCTCCACAAGAGGGCAGTTCCTTTCGATAAAACTGCAAACTTACATGTCTCCAGAAACAAACTCATGCATTTTTTCTCCTGAAAGAGGGTATTCAAATTTAAAAAGCAGATCCTTCCAACCTGAATGAAAACTTGGTAAGTGACCAGGACTTTTTTCAGGGAACATGTTGGTCCTAACAGAGTAAGCCTCTCCTGTGCCAAAGTCCATCAGAAGACACACTTGCATGGCTTTACCAAGTGGCTACCATGCATCCTTAAACAACCCCTGTAACTTGAAAATCAGTTTTCCTCACACTACATGTTAGCCTCTGACACTGCAGGACCACTGAGGAAGGACTGACTGTCTGTTCCTCTGGTGACACATGTCTCCCTGGGTCCATCAACATCCACTCTGCACTTGCATGCTCAGAGCAGTGGCATAATCAGCCCTCATAATCACACTAATAAACAGTTAGTCCACATAAGTGGAATAGCTACAGCCCTTGAGATTGTTTTTCTATTCAAAGAATCTGATGCATGCAGAAAAAACAGTTCACTCTGCTGTTAATCAAGATTATTTAGGCTCACACATACTATTTTATAAATCACCTGACTGGAGACAAACCTGAAATACCTTTTGTGAAACATCTCCTCTCTAGCTATATTAAAAGCCTCAGTGAGCACCTGAAGAGAGAAGAAGCATTAAGTGATCCAGTAATTTAGCCTCTTATGCTAAAATTTGGCCTTCATTATAAAGCCTTGACTACCCTTTAGCCCTACACATCCTCCATCGCACAGAGAACTACAAAAGCATTTTACCACAAAGAGCAAACCCAACAAGAAGGATCTCGCCTCAGGATGATGTTTCTCCTTGAAATTGAGTCAAGGAGAACCTGAGAAATTCTCCTTTGGCACCAGGAATGCACTGATATTTACTTTCCCTGCATATGGTATTTTCACTCATTTTTCCCCTCTCATCCCACCGTGTGGTGCTAAGCTGTGCAATCCTTCCTTGCAGTGAAGAGCATTTACTCAGGTGGGAATTACACACACAAGTGAGAACTCACTACCAAAAGTAGCTGTGGCAAAGGATTGGTTTAAATTTGTTGTCACTCTAGGCTCAGATGGAAGAGCGGGGCACCTTGTGGACTCCAGCTGAAGTGCAGAGGGAAGTCACCTACCTCCTCTAGGCCTGTGCCTCACCAGCTGCTGTCAGAGCAGGCTTTCTGTGTTTGATTTGGCCTTTGCCATCAATTTGTACAAATTATTCCTGAGCTAATATATTAACTCACAGGTCCATTTCCTTGCAGGTGTGTGCTCAGCAGAGATTGGTCTATAAAAGCTGCCATCAGTTATTGCCAAATCAGAAATGAGAAATTTTATTAGTGAGAATTGTGGTTCTTTTTTTCAACCAGCTATGAATCAATGCTCTACTGCTTGTTTATTGAGTTAGAGAATATTGGCAAAATGATACCATTATGCCCAAGGAATATTCTTCTTTTTTTTTTTTTTTTATAATGACACTGCATGTACTGTCATTTTGTAACCTCACTTCCTCTGGATTAAGACAACCTGCACTGTGGGGCATTTCACAATTTAAGAACTAAAGTGATGAGAGTGTCTCCATACAGTGGCCAGGCAGAAGGGAGAAATGCCCCTTGCTCTGAGAAGCTGCTGCAAGAACTGTTTCTTCCACAATTTCTGCCCTGCCACCAGCAGCACCAGGAGCCCTGAGCTCCTGGCAAAAGCAAACCAGAGCTCAGGAGCTGAGAGCAAGCTTAAAGGATGTAGGAGAAAGGGAAGGTAGTGCTCATCCAGACACTAACTGGGGGAGAAGGAACTGTAGCTGATGAAGAGCCATAACAAATTCTCCTGGTGGCTGCTCGTCTAGTGACATGAAGGCTGGATAAATGTTTGCCAGCAAACTGCAAAAAAATCTCAGGAGCAAGATGTCTCCTGAATGATTTCCTGATCCTGAGTAGGAAATCTGGTATAACTTAGGAGAAAGAGGAGTTCCTACAGCAGCTTCTGTTTAAGAAATAGAGCTTGACAGCTACTGAAAAGGAGCTTGGCTCCTATCTGCCATCTAGAAAGGTACTAACTGAGAAAAAAGATAAAAGAAGTGAAATTTTTCCAGCTGTAAACTCAATTGCTGATCCAGATAGTGGCAGAAGAAAGTCCCAGTATAATCACAGTGCATTTGTATCCCTGGGTGTTCTGATGATTAAATGCTACTCATTACTTGCTTCCTATGGCAAAATAAAAGATGTCACAACCAAAGAGGCAAATAAGCTGAAAATTTGCTGTTACAAAAGCAGATTGCTTTCTGCAGATCTCTCATCTTGTCTCTGCTCCCCACCTTGGTTGCATAACCCATAAAACACTATCTTTCATCCTAAATATGCCAACAGTTGTAATTGCACCTGGCAGGGAGCTGGAGACCTGCACAAGAAAGTAACAAATCTGGAATGCCTCTACAAATCTCTTCAGTTGAGAATTACCTAAGTTATATGAAAAACTACAAGTAAGAAGCCACTGTCCTGATCCAGTGCTTTCCTGATGCAATGAATGTCTGAATAACATCCCTGGTGTAAAGAGGTCCAGTTCTGCTGCTGAGCACTGACCAACAAAACTTTCCTGCTATCAGGGGTTTGAAACTTGCATGGCAAAAGAGAGAAGCTCCCTTTCCTTCGCACACCCTGCAATGGGAGTTTTTAGACTCAGTAAAATATTTTTAGCTTAGGAATAGAGCAGTCTCTTGTAGCGCCTGTTTACCAGGCAGACGATGCAGAGGAGCAGGCCAACTGGAGCCATGGTATTAATAGTGGTGAAGAAAAGAACATTATCATGTCTAATACAGTTATGGACAGATGGCCTGCTTGTAGCACAGTAATCCTTCAATCCAGTTTCAGTCAGTAAAATAAGCCCACTGCCTCAAAATAAAACACTCCAAATAACGACTCAAGGACCTCCTGCTTCCTTTCCAGGGGCAAGTCTCATTACAAAAATAAGTTTTCACTTTTTTGACTCTTTAAATCAGCAGCTTTTTTTACATCGAAGTATGCAACTTACCATCATATTTTTCTATGCCTACACTGCTTTCCTGTCGAATGTGACTCCCTCTGCTCCATTTTAGCAGCTTACCCTGCCTCAGTTGCAAGGTGTCTGTGAGAGTCCCTGCAGAATGCAGCAGCTTTCAGCAAAACTCTTACAGGAACAATTCCCCTGCTCCCTCCCACCATCCTTCCCCCCAGTGTCTGGGAAATCTCAGCAGTTAGGAGTTGTCAGGCTGCACTACAGTTTTGCATAGCTCAGTTTGAAAGAAGCCAGACCGGCATAAAAAAGGAAAAATTTTACCAGGTACTCTCTTTTTTGACAAGTTGATGGTTTCATATGGGAATGATAAGAACACAATGATTTTTTTTTTTTTTAAGAAAGGAAGCAATAATTAGAGAGAATGTATGGGGGGAGGTAATCACATGGCAGCTGAGAAGCAGTGAATCACTGCTGGCATGTGTCATGACAGCATCTTTGGACTGTGCTAAAATGCCTTGCATTAAAAAGCTCCATGTATCCCCGAATTGCGTGGTGATGGGTTAGGCACACTGGACATTCTGAGACAGGGTTGAAGGCAGCTTGAATGTTTTTGGCCCACTTTTAAATTTCATTGGCTTCCTAGCAAGTGCATTCACACTGCACAGTTTTAAATATGACCTTGGGAGGGCAAAATGTAAGGCACACTGTGGCAGGGTGCCCTCCCAAACTGTCACAGCTCCAACTTCCTCCATGCATTCAAATCCAAAAAACCAGACCCTGAATTCCCTGCCTTCCCTGCTCCATCTCTACAATGATTAATAATAGCAGAAATTTCTGTGCTGTCTTCTTTTTTATCACTCACAGACTTTTATTTAGATTGTTGCTAATAGCTGTGACTGCTGTTTCTCCAACATCTTAGAAATCTTTGCAGCATCAAAAAAAATTCACATTGTTTTTTCTATGCCGACTGCCAAATCCCTTTATTACTGCTTTTTTTGGCTGCTACTGCACTGTAATTCAGTGACCTACTGTTCAGTGCATGCTCACACCTGCATGGACTATAACATCTCTCAGGTAGCCTCTAAGCCGTGTAGTTCAGGTATCAGCAGCAGCCTCACTATTATAAACAGAGTAAATTAATCCATGCAATACTGTAGCTGAAGAACTGCATGATTCCTTGGCCAGTCTATGAGATACTATGATTAAAATTGTCTCAGCTATCCATATGATATTTTCAAAGTACAAAACAAATATAATCCTGGCTTACTGGGGAGAACCACACATATGTACTCCCTCCTTCCCATGTACCTTGTTTAGAAATAAAACAAAAATTCAGTCCGATGTTAGAGCTGAAAAGCTAAAAACCACTAAATTAGAAACAGAAGACACTCATCCCTCAGCAAACTGTGTCCATCTATAAGGAAAAATAAAGATTTCATGTAATGAAAACTCTATGAGACTGAACTCTGCACAAGAGTAGTTCATTTTCCTCCTTGCACCATTTCCTGGCGTGCTTGGTATTCATGGCTGGTGTTAGGATTATAATTCCAGCCTCTTCATTTTGTGACTACCATTTCTTTAAATCCTCATCTGTGAGGCTGCACACAACTTCACCTCAGCAAGCTCCTCTGCTTAAAAGCACGACCCTTGCCCGCTGCCACTCACAGCAGCAGAGTGACGGCAGCGGGGATGAAAAGCAACGGCCACACAAGAGGGATCAGCCCAGCCCTGTCAGGCTGCCATGCTCAGCCAGGATGCTGCTAACAGGGCTCTGACAGAGCTGGCTGCAGCTGGGGCTAGAAGGCCGTTCTGTCACCTGATAAAGCAAGTGGATGTGCTGCATGTCCTTGTAATCTGTGGTGCTGGATTCCCCATCTTTCATGACTCAATCAATTTTTGTTGCAGAGAATGGGGAATGGAGAACAGGAGGGAAAAGCCTGGATAAAAAGCTCTTTCATTCTTCTCTATGGACAGTCTGGTTTGGTTTATTTTATCTTGACTGTAGGAAAGGATAAATTAGCCTGATTTAGGACTTGTGTAAATGTTAGGAGAAAAGGCTTTGTTTGCTCTTCCCTTCATGATTGAAATCTACAAGCCATTAAAATCAGCTGTCAATTTTAGAAATGCTCTTGACTGTGCATTTTAGATCCAGCTGCACCTAACAGTTGTCACTGTTCAAAAAGCCAGGCATCAACAATAGACTGGCCAAAGAAGGGTATAAGACTAACACTAAGCAGCAAATAAAATACTGCTGATGTAACAGCACCCACACCACCCCTTTTCTTCCCTCTTCTCTTTTTTTGTTCCACCTGGACTCAGGCTCACTCCTGTTCCCTTCCTGGTAGCACTGAGCATCCCCTCCTTCCTAAGAGATTCCCAGTTCCTCTCCCTGTTGAAAACTCTGAGCCTCACTTTTAGTTGTCACTGTGTGCTCTTTCCCAGCAAGTGGGACACAGACCTGCTTCATGCACAGCATGTTTGCTTGATTATGGATGCTGCAACCTCTATTTCTGCCCCTGTATAAAAATTACAGGAACAAAGCATTGGATAAAGAAATTAGAATAATTCCACTGATAGAATGTTTCTGGAGCATCACTTTGATCCCAGAACATTTGGTATTTAACTAAGGCAGGTTTTTCTGGAGTCAGTTTGTGCAGATGTAAACCATTCCTCTATCCTCGAGCAGTTATTGCACAAATACTTTTTCTCAGTAACAGTTCTTTCAGTCACCCCACACTACCATGAAATAGAAAAAAAAGAAGAAAATTCACCACATGAGGGAACTATGGTCAGACCATTCCTCAAGGAAGTTGGATTAATGAAGAGGCCCTGCTCCAGCTTCTTTTTGATTTGCTGCCCTTTGGAGAGAACTTCCAAATCAGAAAGTGTTTTCTGGATGGCTTTCACTGCCTTGCTGCCAGGCTAGTAAGTGATTCTACCACCTCATTACCTAATCCGTTCCCAAATTAAATATGGACTGGATTCAACAGGCACATATACAGGAAGGGGTAAAGTAGACAAGTGTAATGGAAGTGTAATTGGTTTTAATGTGATGTAATGTCACTAAATGTTCTGCATTAATTAGTGTCCCAGGGCAATCTGTCTGGTCTCCAACCTAACTGCTCGTAGACGATGGAGCTGAGGGAGAAATACATACAGAAAAGCTTTTTTGTTATTCCCCTGGTATAAATGACAAATCAAATTACATTGGGATGGAAAAAGGACACTAAATAAAGAAACATGCCTAGGATGATAGTGTGGGGCTTTTTTGCATAGTCCATAAGATAGATTTGCCCTCATTTGCCTTGGTTTTATTGGCTCAATACAATGACTTGCAGCCCTGTTGTTCCCCTAATACACTCTCTCAATCTTCACTTGATTTTCCAGTAAAGATGGGAAAGGATTTTACTGTAACGGTTGCAAAAATGGGATGTAAGTCACCACTTTACCTGATGGCAAGTACAGCAGGAAATTCCTGAGGGTGGCCAAGCAGAAGAACTCAGCCACAAGTGCTGCCAGATTAGGGAAGGACCAGAAAGGGTAAAAGCAACTATGAAGTTGTCCCAGCTAAAAGTTGCCCTGAGCAGTGACCCTGCAAAGCACTGCACCATGTGGCAGGGACCCTTTGGAAAATCAGTATAAAGGTCTGGTGCCTGCACAACAGGCACAGTCTGTCTGGCACCAAAACATCTTCTCTAGTCCACCGAGTAAATGATCTTTTCTAGCCTTTTTCTTCTGTGGAGGAGAAGATGGCTGTGCTAGGAGGGCTGGTCAGCCCTTGGGCTTCCTGCTGGATGCCTGGGAAATCACAGCAGACTGTCTTGTTGTCACTGTGTTTGCAAAAGGAGGCCATCTCAAGCAGCAGAGACTGGAAATGTGTTTTCATTTAATTTCATTTCAAACATTTTCACATTTGGTTTGCTACAGCACTAAGAGGGGATGAATTCAGAGTTCACTCTGTCTTGAAAATCGCATGACAATGTAAAGAATGGGAGTAATGAAAAGAAAATCGGTAATGATGTATTTAAGATGGAAATAAGTGAAGACCAGATTATTTCATGAGTTCACTTGTGTCATAGGCCAACTGTATAATTTTTAGCTATAACTGAAGAGAAAAGCTCCAAGATATTGCTAGCCCCCTGAATTGCCTGGATTTTCTCTTTTTCCTGGAAAGCTTATGTTCTCTTCAGCAATGTATGGACACAGTAGTACAATTTTATTGTCTGCTCATGGGGTCACAGGACATACCAACCTGTCAGCAATGGCTGGTTTGTATTCAGAGTACACGCCAGCACCTTATAAACAGGTTCAAATTGCAACTACCCTACAGGAAAATAAAAATAGATAAGCACATTCCCTTGGCAGAAAGACAACCTTCCCATTTATGTTTCAGAGTATGAAAAATAATTACCTGTGCAGGGTTGTTCACCTCTTACTGAAATTTCTCAGCTTCAAATAAGGAATTTTGTAACTGTTGAAAATGAGGGCATGATGGTTCAATTCCTCTGATTGTCAGGCTTCCATGTAGTTCAGCAGGAATTTCGCCAAAAGCAAAAAGACATGGAGTCTCAGATAAAACCAAAAACTCTCATTAAATCAAGTGTAAAATGTCTTCCACTAATAGTAATTCAGATTATAAGTGGGTTCCCTCTGAATGCACAGATGCCCTTTTTCTGTTAGCTCTCTGGAAAGAACCCAGCAGTGCGGTTTGCTGACAAAAAAAAAAAAAAAAAAAAAAAAAAAAGTCAGAATAAATAGCTCATCTATGTCAATTTTTGAATCTGAAAATGTTAATTTCTGCCAGCAAGGCAATTCTAACAGTTTCACTGACTCACTTAGGGACAGAGGCTTAGTTCATGCCACACTGCAAGTGCATAGCTGAAAAGCCACCAAGAAGTCACACAACAAATCCCTGCAGGAAAATATTTGCAATTAATTTCCAGTAATGAAAGCACCAATGTAGAACTTCATGTAGGAGCTGTTCAGGAACAACAGACTTACAGAAGAGTGGGACCAAAATAAAAATGCGTGAGCATGTTTTAAATGGGCAAAGAATTATTTTCTCGTTCAAAAAATATTAGTGAATATAGGATAAATATGACAGCTTAAAAGCACTAATATAGGACTGATACATGACATTTCAGGCTTTCCTCAATTCTGTGACGAGGCTCCAGAGTAGAGGAGGGCAGAAGACACGAAAGGATGGCAGTAACCCCCACCTTCACGGTATGCAGCTGCAGGACACACTGCCAGGGCCCCTGGGAATGCCTCTGAGTTCTGGTCCCTTGGGGCTCTCTGTTCTCTTTGCTCTCCTTGAGCTCTGTTTCACTGTGCTCACTGACACTAGATTGCTGTAGCAGAGAAACAGAAGGAAATGTTTTTTCATAAATGTTGCAGTATGAGACTCAATGTCTTCCAGTTAAAAATTGGAGACTACAAAAAACACGAGGGCAAACAACTAGGTGGGTTGTGAAGTCCAGCAAGCTCTGTGTGCTGCCTCTACACAGCCAAAAGGTTTTGTGGTCTCATCCCTTTCTCTTTTCTCGGTTATCGTCCCATGACACTTTTGGTTTATCTGCTATTTTTTGCCTTGTTTTGCCTGTGGGGCTGATACTGTGAGGCAGTTTTAGAGGTCAAATATCATCCCAGCCTTAGGAGTTGTCAATACAGACAGTGACCAGTGGCATCAGGGGAAAGAACAAATTCAGAGCGAGGAAGGCAACCTCTTAACTCCTAATTAATGTGTACCGCCAACTTAACAGTCAGCTCTTGGAGATTTCTTAAATTACAGACAGCAACTTTGTGTTTATCAGTCCAGAAAGTTTTGGGCTATTTTTCCTATTAATTTGTCCAATCACTATTTCAACCTGTTTAGATTTTTAATTATGATAGCAACCCGAATAGAAACAGTTCCACAACTAAAGTGTACTGAGTTTTTAACAGACAACCCACAAAATGCACTTATAAACCATGTAAAAATATAGTTAGATATAGGCTATATATTGAAATCTATATATGTGTATTAAAAAAGTATGACTGGAATAAACATTTTGTAAAACAGTCATCTCCAATACATTCTTTACCTGGGACAGACAGAAAATGAACCGTGCAGGGCATCGTTAACACAAACAGTGGATAAAGAAATAAAGCAGGCTGAAAACATCAACTGTGTTTCTCTTCACCATCCCACCTCATTTCTTTACAGCCCACTCTTGGCGAAAAATGGAGACAAAAGCTGTTCCAAATGCTGCTTGTAAACATAATGCCTCTTGGAGAGCATCCTGCCCCTGGGATGGTGTGGTTGGGTAAAGAATATTCAGGATTAGGTCAAACCCAGGCATTTCCAGAGGACCAAGAGGGAAGATATCTGAAGCAGGGCTCAGGGCTCTTCCAGGCCAGCTTTTTTGAAGAGCAGCTACTGATTGCTCTTCATTCACTATGTTTTCTTTCAGTTGCAGAGGAAAAAAAAAAAAAAAAAAAAAGGTCAAGATTTCCTCCTAAATATATTCAACATTCAAGCAATTAAAAAAGGAGTATGGAAGGTTCTAATTAAAATAATTCACACATAGAAAACTGACGAGTGGAGAAAAGCCTGTAGCTCCATCTCATCACTGTTAAATATGTTTTTTGGAGCCAGCTCTTCTGATGAGGTGAAGATTAGAAAGCAAATAGCTTGAAGAGGCATAATGTGGTTTGAGAGAGCAGAGAGCCTAAGCAGAGGCCTCTCACCAGAGAGGTGGGCTGAACTCCCTTAGCTCTTGGCAAGATATGAGCATGGCATATTCACATCTTGCTGGGTGTTTGCAGCCTTGAACAATACTAAGCAAGTGAGTTTATTTCAGCTTCTCATTCCAAGCCAAAATGGTACCTGCAATCCATTCTCCTGCCCTTTGAAATCTCTCAATGTTGAGGTGTTGGCTGTTTTGAGCCATAGTCTGCCTGATTTCATGAGGGATGTTTTGCAAGCCTACCTGGCAGACTCTGAAAACGAACTTCTCTTTCCCTGGCAAGAGGCCAGGGTGTGCACTGCAAGCACTAGATACATGTAGGAAGAAAACTTACTCTGTCATCTCTCCAACCTGCCAGGCAAAACCTCCTCCAAACCATAAACAAAGCTTAAAAGTTCAGTTTACTTGTGGCTCATATTCTTTGCACACTTCACTGTGAACCTGTTACCTTTCTTATCCTGTGTTAATTCATCATGTCCCATTTTGTCCTTTCCTCACATAGTTCAAACTGACTTTCTGGTGTAGATAGTGGCTGTCTCCTTTTTGTCACTGGGGTAGAATGACTGAAAATGACCCATCACATCCATGGATTGTTCAGCTCTGTTCCTACAGCATGGCTGAGGTTCAGTGTCAAAGACTGGGTTTTTTTGGTTTTTGGGGGTTTTGTTGTTGGTGGTATTTTTGTTTGTTTTGGTTTGGTTTTTTGTGAATAGAAAGTTGTGACTTGTAGGAATGTCAGCTTAGTACTTCCTAAATTACATGCTGGTTGGCAATACAAAAATTCAGATTCTTATACACACAGTTGTTTATTTTTCCATGGATATGTACAGTGTCTCCAAATGTCCAAAGGCAGCTTCTTTTATTTTAAAATCATTCCAACTTGACCTATCACTATCTGCCTGTGTAAAAAGTCACCCCCTCTCTTTTTTATAAACCTACTATAAGCATTAAAAGCATAAGGCAAATTCAGCACCCCAACCCTTCTTCCCTAACTCATGGATGTGACATTTCTAGATTAAATGGTTGGATTTGACGATATAAAAGGTCTTTTCTAACCCCAGTGATTCTCTGGTTCTCTGTGCTTAATTCTGTTTTTCCAAAGCTCTCTGACACTGGCTGACCCCCTGGATCAATAGCACGGCCAGCCAGCTGCAGCCCCAGGCCTGCTCTCTTTGGCGTTCACACCTCCCAGCTGGCACTGGCACAGAGAGCTAAATATGCGATTTTGTCCTGGCTGGGGCTCCCACACGCCAGGCATTTGGCTGAGAGCCCCTCTCGGTGCAGCTGCTGATATGGGAGCAGGGGGAAGAGCATCGGGCTGGTGACAGCTCACCCACCTCAAACTGAGAGCAAGTGAGGAACTGAGGTGTGTGCAAAAGAGGACCCTGTGGGTGCTAGGATAATTTGGTTTAATTTTATGTAGCCCCTTTCAACTGAAGAGTTTAAAACGTGTCCAGATGAGTTTTTCACAGAGAAAAGCAGTTAAGGTACCAGTTTGAGGTCTCTCAGGAGATGGTGATTGCCTTGTGGGATGAAGCCCTAAATCTGTCAGCGGGAAAAGTGAGATGAGGAGTGGTCCTGCCGAGCTATTCCCAAACCATCCCCATTCTCACTCCACGGCCCCTTCCTGTGCTCGCTTGTTTCCAGGAATTACTGGCCTGCTGTTGAGAAATGCGGCTTCGCCCTGGTTCCCAGCAGGGCCATGAAAGGAGCGGGGGCATCCGCGTCCAGCCGGCATTCACCCGGGGACAGGAGCTTCCCCTCACACCTGCTGCGTGCCACAAAGGGGCGAGCTCGGCGGGGGGCACAGGCACGGCCTCCCTCCCGTCCCTCAGCTGGGGCAAAGTGAACAAAAGCGTGGACTTTGTCTCCCTTCTCCTCAATACCAACGTCAGGGCCGAGAAGGCAGTGAGCTCTCCACTGTCACCTCTCTCCCACTCTCCGGTTCCTCTCAGCTGTGCTGTGTGGGCAGTCCTCCCATCTGGCAGGGCAGCTTCGCACTGGGACTTCAGATAAATCCACTCACTGCCAAAATGCATGGCTGTAGTCCGCTTGCCTTTTACATATTTGAGTCCCTGTATTCAGAGCTGTTGAGACACTTCAGTTTTTAAATTCCTAAACAATTTTGAAGCATGGTCCTCCAGTTTAACAGCTTGCAACCTTATTGGAAGGGCAAACTACCAAGCAAAACTCCAGTCAGCCTCATGCGCTTCATTTCCCTAAGCTCCCTCAGCATCTAGCAAGGAAAGAGGCCCTTTCTGACATCTTTCAGATTTGCTAAATTAGCCCTCTAGTCTGAATCACCTTCTGAATGGACTTGTCATGCTCCATTGACTACAGAGGGAGCTTAAGGACAGCCTCTGAGATTAACCTCCGACCCCACACATGGGGGTGGTGGATGCCTAGCACTGACAAACTGCATGAAAGCCTCTGAATCAAAGGTGTTAACTGAGAGTGTATCACCAAACTACAGCATAAATCACAATAATGGCTGTTACATCGTTGTTGTAATTCCTGCTAACAACAGCAAGTAAAGTATATTTCTGGACTTAAGATTACACTGTTTTTCATCTCACTTGATGAAGTCTCTAGAGACCTGTAGCATAAATGCTACAAAGTGGCTGCCTTTCCAATTGCCTCTTTCTTACTCTGTTGTACCAGTTTATTGCGACCCTTATGTGAAAAGGTTGCAGGGGTACCATGCGCTGAAAGAAAATTGACTGGCCTTTTTTCTTTGCATGTGAGCAGAGAGCAGTAGCCTATTTAGGGAGCTTTCCTGATAAGACAGCAAGTAGCAGTTGTGATAACCCAGGCCCAGTTCAAATTCAGCTACTTACAAAACAGTCGTTATCTGAGGGAGTGAATGTTTTGTCTCTGAGACACTCAGTTATACAGGCAGGGGTGTGATGGACCCCGTCACAAAGGAGGACAGCGGCAAAGAGAACAAACAAGGCACTTCATTCCCAGCTAAGGATAAATGGAGACCTGGTCTTGACACCCCTTTTGGCACTGGAAAGTGTCCCGTTGAGTCAGTAGGATTACATGCACAGCATTCATATAAATTGTTACAGGACTGAGATATTACATATTTTAGGATCTATGTGCATTATATCATGAGTCTCAACATATTTTTCCATGCTGAAAATGGGCCAGTTAGAATTTGGAATATACCCAAAATCAGGTCCTGAATTCAACATAAATCTTTTTTAGTATATCCTGTCAGATAAACTAAATATATGTGTGTGTATATATATATGTATGACCTACATATTTTTATATGTCAGATATACTTGGCTTACCTTGCGGCCAGTTTCAGCAACCACTCAGGCAAACCTATATTTGGGGCAGGATTCTTCAGTGCTGCAGTCTGTGTCCTTTTTGTGTCTTTTTCCAAGGCGTGTACCCAGTTTTTGTTGACCTTTACGTCAAGGGATTCTATTCCCACTTTCAAAATCACTTCTCCCCAGAATTTCTACCCATATCTTCTAGCCCCACAGAAGTTTTAAGACTATTTACAACAGTGACTCCATGTAATTGCAGACATCATGGACATGTTTCTTATCTGGTTATCTCTTAAACCCCAAATTTCAGGTCAGCAGTGTGAGTGCTAAGCCCAAGGAGAAAGTGGAAGCAAGAAAGAAATTAAAAGAAAGGAAGGGGAAAATGACAATAGGGATAATATTTCCTTGTGTTACGTACATCTCTTTGGCTACTACCTCCGCCATAAATGCTTTGAGGAGAAATTGGAAGCTGGTTCACCCTTCCAGCTGGAGATTCCTGTTGCATCAAGCACATCCCCAGGCAGCCATTTTATCCTACTGAGCCCCACTGCACACCCTGGAGCAGCACTTGACCAAGGTTGAACACCTAGATCCCATGAGCATCTCTAGTGAAATGCTATGAGCAATAAAAATTTAAAAAATCAATGTAATAAAAAAAAGCTTTCAGCCAGAAAGCCCCCACATAATTATGTAGGTGCAGAATACTTTTATTAGGAACAGTAAGGTTTTTAAATTGTATATTGGGGGGGAGGGGGGGGGGAACCCCTGTATCTCAAAATGCAAGAGTATGCAAGTTAATTATCATTATGGAAAGATCTTTGCTTTTCCCCCATTGCCAAGATAAAACACTTTTTTCTTACTCTGCCTCCAGAAATTTCAGGAATAAACACCAGGAATAAAAACTCCTAAACAGCTGTTAATTAATTGAACACAATCTTTTAAAGACAGATTTTTATGGTGTGTTTTGGTCTTGCAAGTCTTTATGTACTGAACAGAACAGAAAAATTATTACTCACCTTTTCAGATACAAGATTTCATCTTTTGCTCCTGCAGTAGAAATGGTGTAAAGCAGCAAATGAAAAGTATTAACTAACAAAGCAGAGACTGAATAAACACAAACAAAAAAAACCATTCTTTGCCAATGGAGACAATAATTGCAATGATGATTGTGTAGCAACACAGCCTTCTGTAACTCAGGGCACCGAGTAAGTATGGAGATGTTTTTCTGTAAAAGATACTCTCTGTGTGTATGTATATTTATATTTAACGGCAAATCTCATTTGACCACAAATTTAAAAACCTTTCTTCAGAAATGCTCCCTGTGAAGATTTTATAACAGAATTTAATACAAGATTACGGGGTTTTTTCTTCCATTTGGGTTTTGCTGGAGACAATTAGTACCGGCTAACTAAGGAAAACAGTGAGAATCTCATGTAGGTCACTTTCAATATCACCATAAAAGATAATAATGAACAAAAGCCTGGATTCCTACTTGGTGAGAAGGTTTCATCCTGAACATGAAGAGTTAATTTTGCAAATTATCTGTTCTCAGTGAAAATCAGGTGTTGCTGCATCATCTACAAGGCAAGGGATGAAGTGAGTGTGTCTCTGTGTCTGTGCAAGGGCGACTATCACACATTTGCGTATTAATTACAAGTCTGCCCTGTGCAAGGCCAGAAGGATGATGAAGTGCAAAAAGGCTTTGCCTTCAGCTGTAGTAGTGCACCAGATGAGCTCTGAGGTCTTAAAGTTCTTAATGTGGCTTTGTACTGCTAATAGATACTTGCCTACAGACACCTAATCCCACTCACCTCTGGTGGTTCTTCTTCCATCCAGACCCACCTAAATAAACCATCATTCCCAAAAGTTTGGAGCACAAAGTGGTAGCAGAACTTGGGTGTCTTCTGCATGAAGTCCTCTCCATTCTTCTATTCCATATGTAACAAACAAAAAAGAGGCCATGTAATGACAGAGATGGCCTTCTAAGACCCTGTTCCAGGAAAGCAACTCAGCCAAAAGGAATGGGTGTAAAAGCTCTGTTCCATGTTTATAGCTCTTGTCAGCATCTGAGGACAGAGGTGGGAAGGACATGAGAAATCCAGAAACGTGTCTCTTGCATGTTGGCTTAGGGAAGCTAACCATGACTTGACACACTACCCAAGCGGCTCACATTTACTGACAGGATCAGAAATCTCACATGGAAGTACCAGAGCATCTTAAAACACTCTCACTACTCCATAAGCTAAAAATGCTTTAATATGCTAAGCAGCATATTAAAAAGGAATTAACATTTTTCTTTTGTAATTAAACAATAGTGAGTACTTGGTCTCCTTTCCAAGGATAGGATTTAGGTTTCTGAGTCCATTAGTGATTTGAAGAATGTACTGTCAGTTTTCAAACATTTCAACACTTAATTTTCTTCCAAACAATTTTAGAAGCCTGTATCAATCTCTTTGTCTTGTAAAAAATGTGAAGCATCTCCCTCTTTTGTCAGTGACTGATGGAATGGCTTTCATGGAGTAATTAATTAATTATTCTAAGATTTTAACTAATAACTGGAAACAGAAGGGAAAAAAAACCCAGATAAATTGGAATGTTTTTCTTCTTTGTTCTACTCTTGAGTCTTAATCACCTCTCACCAAACACACACACATTAAAGTCACTGTTAAACAGCTGAGCATGACAGCGCTGGGAATAAGGCTCTACTACTGCTTACCTGATACCGTAATTTTTTTAAAAAATCAAACTCTTCATCTCTAATCCATCATTGTGTCAATATTACACAGGTTGAAATAACTGCATACTGAAACAAGCTGCTTAAAAGAACTGTAAAGTGCCAGGAAATTGTGACAGACAGGCTTTAGTGTACACAAACCAAAGAAATGTTTTCTGCTAGAATCACTTTCTGGCAGACTTCTTCCTATAGACTAAAACTTTTTCTGGATTTACAAATCTGTTTGTGTGACAAGCAACACCTACAGCCCATGAATATTAGTACAATGAGGAGCTACCATTAAGTACTGAGAATTAATATAAAACTCCAGAAACAGTTCCCACAACCAAATGAGGACACCAGATGTCTGTGTATTAGTTTATTTAATTCTTTATCGCGACTAAGAGCAGGTAAATTATGCTGATACAATTGGTAAACATATACATTCACTAGAGCCCCCCACAATCCCACAGAGCTAAGGGAAACATTAAGGGATGTTACAGGATTAATGCTTTTGTTCTACAATATGGATATATGGCTTTCATACAAGTTTTAAAAAATTGAAAAGGTAACACACTGCTAGCTTACAAAATCAATATACAAACTGGAAAACAAAAAAAGAAAAGGAACAGGAACAGAAAGTTACCCATAGGAAGATATCATATAGCACTGGTTTAATAGATATATACAGAATTAGAAATCCACTGAACATGATACTCAGGCTTTGTAATTTTGACTTTCATTCCTCCTTTCAGTCCAGTTCAACTCAACTCAAACTACAAGAATTGATATGGTTTCTCTCTTATTTTTCCATCTTATCTTACCCATTTTCCTCACTTTTTATTGGCAGAGAAAAGACTTTTCCTGACTGTGTTTCTATGTTCACACCTAACTGAAGCAGTTCATCCACTTTGAAGCTTTGAAGAAAGCCCTTGTGTGTAGTTGGTGTGACAGAAGAGAACATCACTGTGATAGCAAGTCCTTTTGCCATTTCATTGGCATGTGTTTTGCATTTCCCTTGGACACAGCTATCCTTAAACTGAAGTGCTGGCAAGTGGGAAGAAATCTAGCTCTTCATCCTACTAGTGTATCCTCACTTAAATAACAGCACAGTACAAAAAGCTCTTTAATTTCAAGCACAGCCTGAAAACGTGGCAGCACTGGGCGTGATTCACAATTAGAGTTAGGCATGCACCTTTCTAGAGTTTTGCTCCCCCAAGTATGAATGTGTATATATACATATATTTATGCAGTATGCATGTGTGTGTATTTAGAGAGCTTCTGTATCTGATGCTGACATCTGCATGAGGTGGATTCTAGCTCCAAGCTGCAGCCTGTCTCTGCTTCAGGCCACCTCAGCAACCACAACACACTCTGGACTAGCACAGCCATTTCCTTCAGCTGTAAAAGTCTAGATGAACTACATAATTGTAATATGGGGAGTGCAATGAATGATCTAATGAGAAAAGTTAAATAATGTCTTGTTGCCAGGTAGATTAGAGTGAGAGAGTTCAATCAGTGAAATTAATTGAATTTTGCTGTGGATGAGACAGCCCTGAAGGGACTACCCATTTTCCTAGCTTTCCATCGCTGGATTCAGGGTTAAAGGTTTTGTACAGTCTTTAACTTTCAATGACCTCTGAAATGGGAATACTTGTGAGCCTCTGTTTTTATCTCATCAATAAATCCACTCATTAGACACATTTTCAGTTTTGTTCCAGGTTTTGTTTCTTATCATGTTTTTGGTTTTTTTTAAGAAAGGAGTCAAATCTGTAGGTACAAGTTTTTTCATACACAGCTCACTCACAGCCAAGTGATTTAAAGGCTAGGAGATACTTACAGAGTTCTTAAGCCATCTGGGACTCCAAGACATTCCATATTTAAAAGGCAAACTACAGAAAGGACAAAAGGATTGTACAACCTCAGCAATGAGATAATAATAGTTGATATAGTTGAATTCTCATGTTTTCCTGGATTTTTCCTCAGTTCAGAGTGATGAGGCCACAAGACAGACAGCCATTTGTGAAGAGTAGCAGAAGGGGGCCATTAAGAAAATTATTAGATTTCAGCATTGCTTAGTTTTGGTCCAAAAGCAAAGTTTGATGCTGCTATGAACAAGACTACCTATATCTTCTCCAAATGCAAACATGCATGGGGGGAAGAAGATCTCTCCATGCTCTACACCTGCTCAAGCAAGTCTTTCACTATCCCTGAAGCTCCATGTACCATGACAATTTGATGGTAAAAGAGGACAGTGATAAAGGATCCAGCTTCTGGCCACTATTTATCTAGTTAAGGTTTTTTTCTGTTTTCTTGACTTTTTTTTTTTGTTTGAATGCAGATGCTCCTGCATCAATGTCTCTAATTTTTGAGATGATCATTTGATCTTTTCTGTCCCCTGGGAAGCTTTGACAAGGTCCAGTTATGAGGAAAGTTTTACCAGGAATCCACCGTCCCAGCGAATCCAGGGACTTCCCTTGCTCGTTATACTTTCTTGTTCACTGTCATACAATAATTAACAAGTTGCTACTGTGTCTTTTAATTTCAGAAGGACCCAGCTGGAGGAAATTGATGGTACAGGCTTCCTGGGGCTGTGTTGCAACAGTCCAGGAAGAAATGGAGAATATAAACTCAAGGATGAGGAAAGATCAGCAACATCCACAGCAGTTTAACTGAGAAGTAGAGTGCCTTAGCAGAATTGACAGAAAACTTACAAATGCTATCAAAATTATGGATAAGTGTGGCAGGGCAGGCAAGAGGTATAATCTGTCTCTGCAAAGGAGGGAACTCAGTCTCAACTTCAGAGAAGTGCTGTCCTAGAGAATTAAAATGGATTGAATACAAGATACCTTACCCCCAACTGACATACTGCTTCCTCTTCTTAGTAGGATTTGGGAGACATGAGAGTCTGCTGCGTCAACATCAAAATGGTGTACAGCTCACCAATATATTGCTTTTGAAAAGTGGCGAGTTTACATTGTTAATGTACTGCAGTTCCTAGACAGAAGGAAAACCAGGTTGTTGTCCCACCCTTAACATTGACATTAGCCTATATACTATTGTCTCCTTTTGACTTTCCCTCCACTTGAACATTTTCTTTTGAGACTGGACTGGGACTTTGCTTCTCTGTAATACTTTACATTTGATTAGTTTTCATTAAGGCACAAATCAGGGAAAGCATGAAAACAAATGTGCCAAGCAGTAGTTCTGCCTTCCACACATAAGGAGCATTCAATAGAAATTTGTATTACATGCTCCTGATTTCCTATCTGTCTCTTCTTGACCAACTCTCCAAAGCTGCCTGTTTAAACATTTTATAGTTGTTATTTTTCATTTCTTCTCACTTTTCTCCTTTGAAAAATAGTTCAGCCCAAAATGTCATTATGGAATTAGAAGATTAAAATCAGTAAATTACAATTTAGTATCTACCTGCATGTACAACAAACATTTTCCCTTCCTGGAGCCTTGCCCAGAAGTTTTGCTGCATGTAAGAGACTGTTAAATAGGCCAGGCTGACAAGCAATGACTCTCATTCACTATGGGCATTTCTGTCAGAAGTCATGTCAGAAAATGTCCCAATCCTCAAATACTTTTTAAAATCAAGATATAGACAGGCCTAACTGAAAGAAGCATTGCCTCAGCTAAGTTAGAGATAGGGAAGGGACATATGCCCAAATATATTCAGGTTTGAACTCACTGGAATCCAGAGTCTGGATACAGGTTCATCCTCAGCTGATGTTCAGAAATTCACCCGTCTCTTTTCTAAGAGATTTGAGTGCTCAGAAAAAAGGCTGTCATTTCAGGGATTTTTATCACCACCCCTTACTCCATTGCAGCTGTAGCAAATGAAGATGTAAACCACTCCTCGAGAGGGACATTCATGAAACAAATTCTGTCCGTTATACTAAGTAAGCAACACATCTATGCTAAGTCATTTTTCATTGTAATAGGATAGCACCAAGAGGGTAAACACGTTTTTCATCTGAAGTAGCTGCTCCCACAGCCCTGTCAGACAAGCTTGCCCTCCCAAAGCAGGGAGGGTAGAAGATAAGAAAGCAAATAAGGAGAAGTTTCAGAATGACTGAAGTAGAAACCGATCAAGATGGGTGGGAAGACGTTTTGTTCAGAATCTTGCCTTTTGTTTTCTTAATAATGTCACTAGTGAGACAAGGGCTCCTTTTAGGTACCAGGAGCCTTCTTTTAGGGCTGACCCGACTGACCTATTCAATCTTCCTCTGCATTCTGACATAAATTACTTTATCACCTCCTGCGTAGCTAGACTTTCCATTGAATGTTTTCTTCCAGCTTATTGGAAATTTTCTTCATTTTAAGTTTATAAACTATTACTCCAATTGCTGTCGACAATGAGATGCCAGTATAGATTCGAACATAAGTGGCTGAGTCATACATAAAAAAGGTCCCCCAATTTCACACCCTTTGCTGAATTTTGTTCTGGTCCTAACACGATATTTTTTGTTTTGTTTCCTTATTTTCTGTAAACTCTCTCCATGAAGGCCCTATGCCACCACAGGAACTTGACTGGCTTCCTTCAAAAATTATTAAGAATGTTCCTTTAAGAAGCCAGATGGGCAGTTAAATGAAATGACCATAAGGTGTCAGAGGAAACACAGGGGACTTTATTGTCTTTATACTCGCGGAGGTGAAAATAAGAAGTCACATCTAAGGCTTGCTAAAGTACAATCAAACTGTTGGTCTCAACATCATTCCCAATTCCTGACAGCTCCCTATGAAACATGGACTAGATTAACCAGTGTGAGACAATGGTGCAACAGTGTTTATACTCAAAGCTGAGCCACTTTAAGCGAACTGATGCAGCATTTAGACAGACAAACCTTTGGTGAGTGAAAAAAAGTTTCCTTCTCCCTTTGCTTTCAACCAGACCTACCAAACCATTAGTTTAAGTCTGAGGCACAAGCACAGGTAGACCTGATTAGACCATGAAAAACCAAATAGCACCCAGAACCACCTAAATATGAGCCTTTATGATTTTAGATTTGGTCATTGCACATCCACCATGTGTGGGGGACATTTTTAACTATACCACGGACTCAGGTATGTCTAACAGCATAGTCAAAATAACAAGGACATCAACACAGACTGCAAAACACACCCAAGGGGTCTGGGAAATAATTGTGAGGCTAGTCTACCTTAAGCTATGTGCAGCCTTGGCTAGCAGGCTTCAGGAGTGTTTGGGAACAGAAGGACTTGCCTCACTGTGAGTCCAGATCAGCCATACCCTCCACGTGAGAAAAAAGAGGGCATGCTCGACAAGTGTTAGAATTTGTTTTGCATAGAAAAAGGGATTGATGAAAAAAGAGACTCTCTGCTTGTCTACAAGCTAATCCCAAGAGAGAAATGTGATTTACTCAGCTGAACACAGCCTGCTGAAGATTCACTGAAGTCAGTGCGTACCATGCAGGAGTATGAGAGAGACTATTCCTCTTGATCAGCAGGCAAGCCTGCAGCCTACACAATTGGCAAAGCTTATTTCTTGTTGTTGAATTTTAAGATTTAGAATTCTAAAGCAATGATTTTTAACGTAATTTGGGCACTGAAATCCCTTATGTTTCCTCTAAAAATTTTGGCCTGCTTGTTGTCAGCTTGTTAAACAGCCCTTTACCTTGAGACAGACCAACCATTTGTCAGATCATTTTTCTACTTTGTGACTTCTCTCAGGATTCAGAATCATTTAAATTAGGTAAAACTGAGGAAACTGAAAAACAGCTGGTCATAATTTTTCTTTTTTTTCCCCCGCAGATTATATTAAAAAAAATCACAACTCATTTTATGTTGACTGAGCTTTTTCCAAGATCTTTTTGCTTATATAAAAATGGAAGAAAGCAAAAGATACTAGTTTTATATTTCCCTTCTGTTTTACTAAAAGATAAACCAAAAATAATTTCATTCCTATTTGTTTCAGGTCCCACAAATTGTCTCTTTTTTGGTCAAAGATATGAACTACTTCTGGTGGGTTCCAAACAGATGTCTCCTTTTATTTTCCACCAGAAATACTTTTTTTTAACCAGCTATAAATAAGATCAACAGGAATATTGCTACTGATACAAAGGGGAGTTGGGTGAGGCAGAATCACAACAATGTTAACTAGATCTTTCCTAGGGGAGGAATTCCTTCCAGGGAAGGATTTTCCCCCTTCTGTCAAAATGAACAAATAAAATAAAGCGTTTTTCAGCTTTTATAGGTGAAATGGAGGACACTACCATCTACCAACACTGATATTCTGAAAAGTGGAAGGTTTTGTCATCATTCCACTTTGAAAAATCATTCTTAGAAAATCATGAAAAATTAGGACTCTCTTATGTCCAATTGTTGAAAGATTTTAGATTTACTGCCAGCATTCAAAATATGGTTGAGGAAAGGAGTGTTGCTGGCTCTTACCTGTAGATGGTGACATTTTGGAATGAACATTAAGCACACATCCAAGAAAATCCCATATTTGTAAATACCCAACAAAATGCCCCCATCCTTATCTTAAACAAACAGTTTCACACAGTTATGCAGATGTAATCAAATATTAAGAAACAGGCCTCAATTTTTCAGATATAAGGTCCCAATCTTAAATATAAATGCATCCAGCCAGAGTGCTATGTTCACACAGGGTACCACTGGCTTCAGCAGAGCTCCACACAGGCTCAGATTCTGCTTGCATGGACTAATTACTAGCTTGAGGCCTATGGCAAGACTTAAGAAATAAAAAATTTAAAACCTCTACATTGTTCAATATACAACAGGCATAATTTTCTAAATGAGTTTGGAGTCCTTTATTACAGGCCTCTAAAAATTGTTGTTAGGGTTATACATTAAAAATACTAAAGTAATAAAAAAAAAAAAGGATTTTTTTTTTGTGTTTGTTTTTTTCCTTCTATGGTACCATTAAGCTATAAATAATTTTAGGATAAAATGCCTAGGTATAAATGAAACTGTTAACTGATCATGTTTGCTGATGTCCCTTTCTCACGTTGCCCAAGTTGACTCCATTAATCCAGCATCTTCTCTTGTTTCTTGCCTTCCTTTTTCTTCTTCTTGGATTCTGTCAAGATAACAATAAAAAATTAGTGTCTAGCAGGCACTGCAATAAATTTCATTTAACACCCATGGAAGTTCCCCCCTTTTTTTCTTTCCTCTCCATGCACATACAAATTGTTTCCTCATTTTAAACACAGAAAAGGAAAAGAGGAGGAAAAGGAGAAAAACAACAGGAAAGGCCGAGGCAGTAGAGAAGATGGAGAGGGAGTTGCATGTTCAGTTCAGAACCCTCCCTATCTGAGGGGCTGACCCTGTTTGGCATGCAAAGCATTGTCTCAGGAACTTGCTTGGAAAATAAGAAAACAGCAGGCATCTCCTGGAGAAACCGGGTCACAACTCAGTGGAGAGCTGGAAGAAAGCATAGCACACACTACCCACACATATACCCTTCCCCTGCTTCCTTTCTGTCTCATTGTTAGTCTTCTTTGGCTTTCTCTGAATGTTAGCAGCTCCAAAACATGGGGAGAAAGCTCTCTTGTTTCTGCAGCTCCTGCACTGCCAACCCTCCCCTGTTCCCCTGGGACAGACACCTATGTGCACTCGGGAAGCAATAGGAGCTTGGCCTGGGGTCATGGGAGCACGGCCTGTCCAGCCAGCTGAGACTGATGGAATGAGCAAAGGACTAAGGAGCACCTGCTTCTCTAATTAATTTGGGGTAGAAAAGGGAATGATGGGAAGGCACAAGTGAAAATTCATGTACTGTACTACCTCCTGCAGCAACTTTCGCTGTACTATAGGGCAGTGTGGTATTCAACAGGTAAAGGAAACTCTCAGAGGGACTTCCGAAATTAAAACAAATTAAGAGGATTAGGTACTCTTGTGTCACGTGTCACCTTGTAATGGGGAAAATATCAGCTCTCACGGGAAACATGAATAAATCCTTATTGATACCAGCACAAAACAGCACAACAGGTACCACAGAGAGGTGGAAACAGCTTCTGCAGAACATCTTTCCTGGAACCAAAACAGCAAGCAAGCAGACCCAGGTTTGCTTTAACCCGGATTTCATTAACGAAACCAAGCAAAACTGTCATAGAATCATAGAATACGCGGAGTTAGAAAAATCCAGAACGATCACTGAGTTAAACTCCTGACCCTGCAGAGAACCACCCAAAAAAATCACACCATGTTGCCTGAGAGGGCTGTCCAAGCACTTCTTGAACTCTGCCAATCTAGTTGCCATGAATACCACCTCTGGTTAAACAACTATCACCTTGAATGAGAAGACAAGAACTCAAGGTGGGACTGTTATTTGTTCCTCTGACTCATTTATATAACACAGCCAGTCACAGAATCACCAGCTGTGGCAAAACCAGCTTATTTCTATTAAAGCCAAGGCAACTACACCAACATCTTCCAGGTATGGATAGGGCCAGGTACCTCCAGCAGAAGGCAAACTTAAGGCTATCATATTTCTCTGATTTTTTTTTCCTCTTTCCTAGTGTTTCAAACCAACATTTTTTCTTCACCTGTTATAACAAGACAAAAATTGTTTCCAATAGTCCTTTAATCAAAGCAAAATAAAATACTTGTTTAGTTATATAATCTCCTGTAAAATCTCCTTCCCTTAAAAACTTTGCTTAACTTTCAAAGGGATAATAATTTAAAAGAAGAAGTAATTTTGTTCATTTGAAAAATAATTTTCCCCCCTGCCTTTGCACGTGTCTGTGTGTGTGCTTGCATGCGTGTCTGAATGTCTCTAGTCTGGAGCTATTCACGAAATCTGACACTATTTCATAACCTGTCATATGAAAAAGTAATCTTCCATTGAGTTTCTATCTAATTTGTTTTCAGTTACAGCTTTTTCAGCCCCTGCACATTTCCTGTATCCTCCTCCACCTCTTTCACCCACATCCTCCACTTCCTGTAATTTTGCCCCTCTGTAAGACTGACCCTCCTGGATTCTGTATTGATTGCACTCTCCTTCTTACTTTTTATTCCCCACACAACACCACTTTCTCTGAACAAAACAGTGGCATTTTATCAATCAGACCAGCACCGGAATCTGCAAAATTTATTTAGACCTAGCACAATCAACAGGGCACTATGCAGACTTGAACCAGATTTACTAAGAGCAAAGGAGACATAAAAATGCGGGCAGACTGCTAACAGGACTCTGCTGAAGAGTTTGTGCAGCTTATGGTAGGAATGAGGTCAGCACCAGGAGAAGACTTTGGTCTGGAATCATGTGAATGTACCAGGTCCCCATCCTCACTTGACTTGAGGTACCAGACAATCCACTGCTTATCCATTTGCACTTAATGTCTGTGGGTCCACATCTCTTCCTTTCTCAATTCTTCCCCTTTGTCTACCTTGTGGCAATTTGCACATCATCCAAACTGCCAAACCCATCTACCTACAAAGACAAGTGACTCTGCTTTTGGTCTCAGCAGAGTAAAACTGTCATGTGCCTCCCTCATCAAAAGTTCTCACACCACCACAGCTTCATCTTTCAGACAGGTAACCTGGATTGATGCACAGCATATTTGTTCTATAAAATTACATGCATACACACAATTGTGGGAGCATTAAAAAAAAGGGAAAATAAAAAGGAAACTGCCCAAATATTTCCCAGCCCTTAGGCTCTTTTGAAATTCCTACCACAGACACAAATACCCACGGGTTGACACATGAAAATGTTCATATGCTTATGGACAAGTCTGTTCACAGCTACACTCCACCTGTTTTGATTATGCTCAGGATACAGACTATGATATGTCCATGGCTAACAATGTATAAAGTTGCTTTAAGATGCAATTTGCTTATATTTTTTTTTTCATTTATCAGCCTGCTCTTTGCATTTGTGTCATTCGGGCTTTTATTGGCCTCACCACTGTTCACCCTATGCTACGATTTCCACTTTTCCACTTCCACATGCTATTGGGTCAGCTCACAAAGCCACCCTGGGAACCACATCACCCTGATCACCCTGCCAGTACTACCCTCCCCAGAGTAACCAAGCATGACTGGAAGGGTCACCACGGTCAAAAGGCTGATGAGTTCAGAGTACAATGCCAACTGTCTGCCAGCTCATCAGTCCCATACTCCAGCATCAGCAGTAGCCATTTGCCAGTTAAGTGAGGGAAAGGTCCCCTAGGTACACTACGTCCAACAGTCCCCTTAATTTTCCTGTTCCATACATGAAAATGATCAAAATTCAATTCAGGTTAGCACAGATTGGATGCTAACACCTTTAGTTCAGCCATTTCCTACCAGGCATCTTAATGTGGTCCCATCAGAAATTATAGTGACCCACTAAGCAGAGCCCACTGAGACAGCCTTTATGCTGGGGAAGCCACTAAGCTGATTCCATGTCTCACTGAGGCAGAGGGAAGCAGAAAAAGCTTCCCAGTGAGCAGGGACTACCCTGAGCAGAACCCTGCTGTTTGCAGGAGCTTTGGGCCTACAGCAGCCTCCTTTACCCCACCCACCCCGCTGAGCACAGCATTTACATAGGCAGAGCCACAGAGCTGTGCACCAGCTGTCCTTTGCCTCCAGGGAATGTATTTGCTACAGACAAGTGCTACCAAAAATATAGAGACACTCTATGGTAAAACCACTTAATCAGATGAAACTCAGGTTCATACCAGCCCACACAGAATTTGAATCTGAATCTACTCACTGCCCTATTTGCTTTCAAGTTAGGCGGCCCAGTTGTGCCAGACACCAGTTGGAGGTATCTTTACGAGCTATCTGTGGTAGAATTCAGGGTCCAGAGAGGCAGGAGCAAAGCAAAAGGCAGAATGATAATCCTGGATTTCAGAAGAGCAGACTTTGGTCAATTCAGGGACCTGCTCAGCCAGGCTAAGTATCCTGGACCAGGGCACACACAAAGAGCAAATTCCAAATGCCTGGCAGTCCCTGCAGTGTACAACAACCAAGCATCACACAGCCACTTTTCTCCCCCCTGGAACCAATGCACTTCCAGCAAGATAAAAAACAAACGGCCCTGCAGGAGCAAACTGTGTCAATGCACTGGATTATCTAATCCATCATCAGCAGAATAACCCTATGAATTGTCGCAAGATTTAGAATTATTCACAGGATTAAAAACTGGTCATGGATTAGCACTGGACCCACTTTGACAGGCCCAAGATGACCAGTAACAAAAATTCCAGTTGGGGTCTTAGTGAGTAAACAAGTTAATTTGATTAGCAAAACTTTTTCTATGCAATTTGGAATTGCAGCCATCCTCTTTAAACAGTCATCTTTATTCCAGAATCTCATTCTTACTATGCAAGCAGCAAATGAAAGTAATTCAGTTGAACAGAAGCCACACACCATTTGAAGCCACTCTTAATGTATAAGGCACAAAAGGAGGTAATTACATTTTAATGGAAATCAAGCTTTGTAAGCCAAGGTTTGCAGGCCTCTATTTTCATTTGTTGAAAAGAAGGTAACAATTCACACATGGTGCTGCCGAACTCCTGTGTATAAAAGTCAAGCAGTGTCCCCAAAAGCAATATAAATAATTCAAAATAGCAAAAGCTGTGCTGATGGAAGGTTAAGAGTAAAAAAATCCACATCAGATGTTCAGGATACTATTTTCCCAGGGTCTACCACTCAGTCTTACAGAGGCGTGTTTTAGAAAGGCCTCTCAATCAGAGCAAATTTTCTGAAGCACCAGGCTGCTATGGTGGAAAAGGGCAATGGTAAAATGGGGTGCAGGGAGCTTCTGAATTTTGGGAATGAAATCCCAGTCCCTTTGGAATGGAGAAGTCTTAACTTTGGTATAATCAAGGATTTTATAATTTGGCAAAAAAACCCCAAAAAACCTCACCTTAAAGAGATTCACACTCCTGTCCAGGAACAGAAACTGTACTATTTTGTGATTTCCATGACTGTAAAAAAAAATACCTGGATTTCTGAAAACTCTTTAAACATTATATTTCTTTTTCCTGTAGAGGAAGAGAACTTTTCATGGCTATCTAAATCCTTTTCTTCCTTTTTTCCTATACTATATACAGCATTTATGTATTCCAAATGGTTTAAGAAGGAAAAACTATACTATGATAGCAACTTTGCTCCTAATAAATTCTTCTGAAAAGCCTCTTGAGAAACACAGTTCTGGATGGGGGGAAAAAAGGCAATAATCCACCAGCTGAACAGCAGCAGAAGGCACCTCCCCAACCAATCAATGACCCTGATGTAACTTTTACTTCATTAATAGATTACACTTGATTACATCCCTTATATTTTAGCCTATGCTCCTTACCAGCTTTCTCTAGTCATCTGTGTTCCTCAATTTCTTCACACTTGTGCTCACTCCTCTCCATCAGGTTTTGTTCTGCTTCTTACTTTGCTAAAGTTTTGCTTTGGATGGACTTTAATTTGTTCCCAGTTGAACACAAGACTGACTTGATTTAGACCTACAGGCTGCAACTGCCTCATTTAGGTCAGAAAGTCATGCTGCAAAGTTAGGAATGGGGAATAGCCATATTCATGCTTGTAACAAACATTTAACATATCTGACAAAGGAATGGAACCAAGTCACCACTTACAGAAAATGCGTCAATAATTTTTCTTTCTCATTGAAATTGCAGGAAGAAATAAATGTAGAGGAAAAATAATCCAATTTGTTCTAAAATGAGCCACAAAACTCTGAAATTATCTTAAACAGTCAGAAGCCATTTCTTGAACCTGACATACTGATGTAAGACCTTTAAACCCTTCCCTTTAACATCTCAACTTAAACTAGTCAGGAATTACAGGAAGCTTTTATGTAAGAGGTAATTTGCTGAAACCAAGGATTTTCATCAGAAAGGTTTCCCTGTGATGATTTTCTTCCTTCCAATATTTGGGAGAAAAAGTTTCAAAAGTGCCTATGCACACAGGCACTCAAAAGACCACAAAGACATATGCAATTTCTGACTTTGCTAGATGGCCTAATAGCCCAAAGGCAAATAACATGAAAGTTCCACCTCATTTTCTTTACATCTATGTGAGCCCTTAAGATGTTAGATCTTATAAGAAAGTATTCAGAAGATTGCAGTGGAAAAACTTTTCAAGCCAAGGCCATTCTGTAACTGGATTCTGCTAAAGGAGTCTGGCTGACACTCTCAGAAGTAATTCACTTTGCTCCTCCAGTTGGCTTCTCATCTGCCTCGGGTACATTTGCACTGCTGCTTCTCTAGGGTAGGGACTTTCTCACCGTTCTTCTTCATGTTCTGTGCTCAGCACAAGAGGAACACAGTCCCAGCTGGCTCCTCAGCCCCCTCTCTGTCTATGCTGTACACAAGGTCCCTCTTAATGCCAGCAAGACAGGTGCAGGCACAGACTGATACATTCAGGGTTTACTTGCTGTATTCACATGCCTGCAGGAGACTGCTGGAAACAGAAAGCTTTAATAATCCATTGAGAATTTAGTATATACCTATACAGCAAAAGGTTCACACAAGTCAAATTGATATCTGTATTATATGTAAGTTTGCATATATATACATATACATATATATACATATACATATATATACATATATATATATATACACATATATAGATAATGTTATTTAGCAGAAAGTTATTTGTGGTATAATGTGAATAGAGAACCTATTTTATTCAGTTAGCTCTTGAAAACCAGGCACATGCCCTTCTCAGCTGTGCTTTCTGCATCTGTCCCAGAGGAGCTCTACCCTTAGGGCACAGGACATGGGGTTGGCTTTGATTAGGGCTCCCCACTCTGCAGAGACACCTGCAAAAGGTTTGCAGTAAGCACAGATAGAAGGAAAGGTAGAGATATGGCAATGTGGAAAATGAGATGGAGGGATAAAGAAGGGGGGAAAAAAAAGAAAGCTTGAAAAGAAAGGAAGTGAAGAAATAGAAAAGGAAAAGGACAGAACAGAAGGAACAGGGCTTTCTCTCTGTATCACTGTTGGGAACAGTTATGAGGGTAAGCATTTGATGATGGCATACCTTTTATCACAGCAAATCCCATAGCTTAAGGCATTTTCATGGCTCAAGGGCACTAACTAATGCCAAGGAGGCTGGGCTGCTCTTACAAGCCAGGAAAGTGAGGCAATGAGCACATAACAGAATTGACACACACAAGGCTATTTAAGCTTTCACCCACAAAGGTCTGCATTAAACCCTAAAAAAAAAAACTCCTGCAGGTACAATAGTGTTAAATGAGAATTTGTCAAATCCAGTTCTTCATCTTTTGGGGCAGCACAGAAAAAGAAAAAATAATCTTAAATACAAACCAGGGGTTCAGAAAGACATGGAAGCTTAGGTTTCCATGTTTACGTTTCCAAAACACATCCCAGTGTTTTTCTTTTCAAAAACACCCATAAAAGCTGCAGAACAACTAAAAATTGAAAAATATTTAGTTGAAAAAGTATTCCTTCTCTCCCTCTCCTACACGAATTTCCTTCTCCCTGGAATTAGGGTTGTGTCAATCAGATTGATATTATGCTATGATCTGGCAAGGCATTCAAATTCTTCATCCAAACAGTTAAACTTTTCAAAGGTACAAAAGCAGTCTCAGGGGAAACTACAGTGCAGAGCCTCCAAGAAACATAAGGAAATAGAAGGAGAAAAGCAACCATTAAAAGACATCCAAACTTTATTAGTTATGGGCTGAACTGGCAGCTTATAAGCAGCTTGAGGCGGATCCGCACTGTAAAGCACCATTGTGTTTTGTTTTTCTTATATAGCTTATTCTCATTCCCATTGAAATTGAGAAACATCATATTTCCTCCTACCATGGCAGCAATGAGCCAAATGACAGTCATGTCTCAGAGCCTGAAGTTTCCAGTGAGTTTTATTTCACCTTGAAACACAAGCCTTGTCCTCAGACTAGCACTGGGCACTGGGAAACACAACCAAGCATTTAGTGCCCAGTCTCACCCCTCTGGACCACTGTTTCTTCTTTTGGTTTTCACATTTCCCAGGGCCATAAGGCATAAATTATTCATGGCAAAACTGCTTCTCACAATGTTTATGCAGTGCTTAGTACAATGGCACCCTTTTTCAGCTGGGGCCGCTGGGCACTCATGCAATACAAATAATCATGATGATAGCAACAATAATAACAGCCAGCTATGCTTTTCCCACTGGGCACACACTTCCAGTGTCCTGTCCCACAGAGCTCAGATCACTGCATTTCACGACAGGTTCCCAGCTAGTGCCAGGGCCCATTCTTCAATAAACCTACCTCATCCTTTAGAACAAGAGAAAAACCTCCCAATTTTGCCTTTCAGATTTTTCTTTAACTATCACAGCTTTTTCCTAATATGAGAAAATCCGTCATTTTTATAACTAATTAGTTTGAGCAGATTCTATTATTCTGCCTCCTGTAACACTAATTATTACACAAGCTGCATGCCTGCACAACTAATGAGTTACATTAAAGCTGGGGAATTCTAAAACCTACAGAGGGAGATACAGATGACTGCAAAGCCAAAAGAGGAGACACCAGCATCTTTCAAACAAAAGAAAATCACAGCACTAACAAGTCATTTCCTCTCACTCCATGTCCCCTCCAGCTGCTTTGTGCTGTTGCACAAAGGCAAATTTGAGGGAGGGCACCCCAGAAAAAGCAACTTGTCCAACATGCAAAATGAAGTGGTCCAATTTCATCGGTACAGCACCCAGTTTGTCTGAGGAAATAACATCTCAGGAGAGCAAGTCACTCATACACCACTGTCAGCTCCTTGGAACAACCAGCAGTTTGCCAAAGCTGGTCAGTCTGTTCTGGCAGAACACTGCAAGTAAGACGTTCTCCCTACGGGAAGGAATCTGCCACTGGAGTGCTCAAAAACCACAGGTTGCCTTCTGTTCCTGCCACCACAGTAAAGACAGGGATACAGCTGCTCTTCAACACAAGTCCATCTCTATGATTTGACAAGAAGCTTCCTAAGGAGATCGAAGATAAAACTGTGTTTAACACTGATAGGAGTCCACTGAGATTACCACGTAAAACCAAAAACCCTGATTAAAGACTGCAGTTCAGACACTCACCTTGAAGTCAATTGTCACGTTCTGATAATTTTATTTGCGTGATAAAAGAGAGCAGCAGCTCCTGATAATTTTATTTGCATGATAAAAGGGAGCAGCAGCTACTAGCTATATGCCTGGACCTGCCACTGATACTTAGTCAATCTGGGATATCATTTAGCCCTTCTGACTTTCAGTTACTACTTTTCTTTTAATTAGACTTCTTGAGCTCCAAGGAGTGATAGCAGGATTAGCTAATTTCTGTCTGTAAAGATATACAGATAAAAGAAACAAGGAAGGGCAGATTATTTATACTTCACTCAGCTCTGAAGTAAAACTCTTCAAATTAAATGAAATGATTAAAAATACAGAGTGCAGTCATTTTCTCCATGCAGTAGTATGCACACCTTGCCAAACACAGGGAACTGTACCGACACCTTGCTATGCTCTCAAATGCTAAACCTGGATCTAAATTATACAGAAGAGATTATGGCCATTAGTAACTCAGTTAGGTCTTGTCTTTACATGGGAAATCTTTCCAAACACTTCATGTTGGAGGATGTGATCTTTGGTTGGCACCCCAATTACTAAAGACAACAGTGGTGTGAGCAGTGTTTATGTTTGCCAACCTCAGCACATATTTTTCTTGTGTGGCAAGGACTGAGCTGAGCCATGACAAAGTAACTCTTAGATGTGATATACTGTAAATTGATAAAGAGTTGGGATGGGAGATTTATTAAAAAGAACTAAATGCAGCCAGGTGAAAAAGTTATCAGAAAGGAGCATAATTCAAAAAAATGAAGGGTACATCGCAAAAAAGGCAGGGAAACTGCTCATTCTATTTAATTCTATCTTAATCAGAAGAATAAATATCTGAAAGTACAACAGTTATGGAGAGAGAAAGAATGAGAGCGATGGAAAGAGTGTGAGAGGAAATAAAGACCATCAGGCAAGCCAGCTCAATGAAAATAAATTCCTCCTCTCTTAGCAGTTAAAGCAAAATGTTTCCTGAATCCTGACAATACTCCATTCTTCTGCTTTCTGGCTGGCTGGAACCTGAACAAGCATCAATCAAGTTTGGGTGGGTGTGAAACAGGCCAGATGGAGGATGTCAGAAGCGTTTTGTGCTCCTCAGCGCAAGTCGGCCATTAGAGAAGCCACTCAACAAGTGCCCGAGCCTGTCACATCTGTCAGGACAGTTTAGGGAGACCTTCAACATCACCAGCCTTGCAGACACTGATTAGAATATGCAATTGTGTGTGCTAGAGGAGAGGTGCCTGCCTTTACTGGAATTTTGTGATAAAAATTATCCTTTCATCCTTTCCAGACTTCGTGACAGCCTTTCTCATGACCTCATTTGTGTACTAAATACACCACAAACCATGGTGCCTGGGACATCACTGTCACATTGCTGAAAATCTCTCTGTCTAAATGCACAGTATTCAAGAAGGACATTTTTCATCCTGTGTTACCTACACTTTAAACCAGCAGCCCAGGATCAAGCTACTGTCTTCCAGTTTGAGAACATGTGAGCAAGGTTATAGAGAAAAGAGCTTGTCAGGAAGCCAGGTAAAAATTAAAATTCCTGGTTCATCCTCTGCTCTCATCCTTAAATATACTTGTAATCCATAAGACAGCTGCCCAGAAGCAAAAAGTACTGACAAAGATCAGTTGCTAAGAAGAAAATATTTAAATTTTTAGTTTTCAAAATAATGGAGAGTGATTTAAAAAGGTTTTAGGCTTTTCTATGAATGCTAACTAACTATAAAAAAAATTCATAAGAACACTTAGGTTACCAGTTTATGAAGAAGGCATTGATTCCCAAAGTTTATGTGTATCTCCTGCTATAACTTAGCATAAGTTTTGTCAGAGATCATAGAAGTCCTGGAAAACCAAACTATATTTTATCAACAAATCTGTAAAGTTATAAACCCTGTGATTTTTTTGCAGATGTGATTTTCCTTTCTGTTAAGAACAGATCCAACTCCTATGAATAGCAGTCATTTTTGAAATCATTAAGTGAAAGGAGGGAGACTCATCCTATCAGCGAAGCTGCCGTATGCTGATGGGCTGGAAAGGTGGATAACCAACAGTAGAGCAGCATCTACACTTAAGATCCAACAATTGGCATTTTTCTCAAAGAACAGAGAAGGTGAGGAGGAACTTCAGACATCATATCCCATGAAGAAAATGTGTCAGGTGAAATTTGATGCACAGTGATCAGGCCTAGAAAAGATAACCTGTCTTATCCGCACAATTTCTGGGGTTCTTAAATAATCACAATAATTTTTTTTTTAATTAGGGAGAATTTTGAAGGTCTCAGATACTCCCCATGCAAGCAAAGATCAAAATTAAAATTATATTTAGCTAGTTTAGTGGGTCTAATGAACAATAAAGTAGTATTACAATGATACTTTCTTCTTTCAACACAGATCTGTAGAGAACATGCTTGGAATACTGTTTACAATCCAGTCTCTACATAATAAGAACTCTTTTGCAATAATAAAAGTAATTTAGGTAAGTACAGTAGTGAGTCATCTTATTGTGGATAAATTCTTAGACAAAGAAATACTTAAGTCAAAAGCATTAAAAGATGGCAAGTGACAAAAAATAAAAGAAGATATGGAGAAGCTAAATAGGGGTATTTACTGACTTCATTTACAGTATGAAATCAAAAGGAAAACTGATATAATGGAAAGGTTACAAATACAATCTAATAGAATAAAAATTTCACCTCACTGGAAGGGGATTAGTCAGGAAAATTATGAAAACAACACTTTTTTTCTGTATATACCAGTATTTTTCAGCGCGATATTCTCAGTCAGTTCACGTCTGCCTTTGGTACTCTCAGCTTGTTGCTGTCAGACATGTTCATCGGTACACCTCTTGAAGCAAAGACCAGTCAGAAAGGCAACCATTCACAGTAAAACAGATTCCTGAATTGCTATGCCCCTGACTGACTGCTCTGCTGCCAAGCACCCAAATGCCAGAAAGCCCCTGCCCTGCCCGGACAGCAACGCTACTAGGAATGGACGGCCCTTGATCAGCATGCACAGAATGAGTTGGATATCAGTACAGACCTTTCACACTTCAGAAAATAACCCGCTGCTTTCAAATACTCTATCATGGGGTTTTTCTGTTACAGTCTTGAGGCACTGATGCAAAGTTAGGGATGAAAAAGGACCTAACATATAACTGTAGACCATTTGAAGTGCTCAGGCCATAATCCAGTTCTTCGTGTTTCCAAAGAAGGAAATTCATTAAGATTCTAGCTACAGATTGAATGCAGTTTAAATCTTTTCCTTTATCTTAGTTGTGGGTCTGGACTTATCTCCAACCTGCAATTTCCTTCACCTCAGGGAGAAAACAAATACTCTCATTCCAGCCAATGTGCCAGCACTCCGATTTTTAAGTCAGAAATAAAGTTCAGTGGGGCAAAACTTTTCATACAGTACTAATCTGCTCAACCTAATTTCTTCCTCTACTTCCTCCTCCTGGTGCCAACACACTGCCCAGTGTAGCCCCCGTGTAGTTATACCCACAGATCTGCAATATGGACTTAGCTCTGAGCCCAGGCAGGCTGTGTGTGCGTGACTCCCATGCCTGCTGCTCCTACTAATGCCAACAGCAGATGAGTGAGCAGGTGGCATGCAGGAAGATGCCATGAGATTTCCAACGCAGATCAGGAGAGCAGAACTGCCCACAGTAATTATGATTAAAAACCTACATTTGTACCTATTTCTCTTTTTGCATTCCTTCAAATCAAATAAAGTCAGGTCTCGTAATTAAGTCAAACCCCATAACTGGTTGCTGCAGTCAGTCCCAATCCAATTTTCAGTCTCAGCTATAACTCACTCCTAGCCTCTAGAATCAGTTAAAGTTGACTCCAATCCAGCAATTTCTCAAGCTCTGCCTTTAAAACTATAACTTGAAAATGAGCCTGTACCATTCAAGAGCACTGCTCTCACAAAACAATGCTGCATCAATGCTCTGCTTTGTCCCCCTCTCCCCCTGTTCTGACAGCCACTGACAGACTGTAGATCTATGAATAAGTGGAAGCAGGACAAGGCAGAGGCTCCAGGGGCACAGGCCTTCTGGCAGCACAATAGGAAGCCTCATTCAGTAAACTCCCAAAGGCTACTTAGGCATGGAAACTTAGTGGAAAGAAAAAGAACACAACAAAAACCCACACCCAAAGAAACCCCATCAAAGCAACCCAAACCCCAAAAACATGAAAAAAAAGTCCTGCCCCCCAAACTGCTAAACAATAAAATCACACGTCTCAAAGCCCTTTCTGCATTCCCATCTCATCACTTCAATCCCTAAATGATGTTTATTGTCACCAGCTCAACCAACTCAGGTGGTCTCTGAACATCGAGTTTGTGAGAGTTGGCCAAGCTGAAGCAACTATATACCTAAGGCCATGGGAAACCCCTTTCTAGCTGTGGTGAGTAGTAAAGATTCATGGGAGTACGCATGTTAATGAAGTTGTTCCATATAAGGTTATGCTTTTATGATTGGTCAGTTATGTTGTACAAATATGGTTATGTTCCCAGTTCGAGTTTCTGATTAGACCCTTACCCTCAGACCTACCCTATCTATTGTCATGTTCCAGGTCCTCAGTTGGTTACCCGCCACAGAGTTCTCCTGGATACTATGCACGGTTTTGGGGCACCATCCCTATTTTCTTTCATCTGTTTAATTAAAGTGTTCTTTTTCTAGTGCCATCCATCATTCCCACTCCTAAATATTTTCTCGCCACCCTCTGCCCTGAAGTCAGGGGACCTAAAGGTTCGACACAGTTACCCTCACTGCGACACTAGCTTTAACTTCACTGCTCCACCGCCTGTCACTGTCTGCACAGGTTCTAGACTCATCTGATAACTGCGTGGATAGTGTGCAAGGAAAACCAGTACATGGATGGATGGATGGATGCATACACACAAAGTGCCTGCAACTTCTCTGGTTGCTCAAGCAGAGCAGGCTACCTGCAGGTACTCCTCTGATCAATGGTGCACCTCAGCCCACAATTTGAATACTGCTTGTCCCACGTGCACTTGTCACACCTAATAACATTTATTTGTATTGTTATCCAAGTATTCAGAGCCTGGAATGTGTCAAACCCTGCTGTTTTTAAGTAAACAAATGTCAGGGTAGCATAGCTTTTATAATCTACTTAAAACACATTATTTTTGTATCTCAAACAAGATCTCACAGTTTTAGCTCCCACTATAAATCATTCTATACACATAACACCTGCTCCTCCAACAAAAGAGTAGATTAAAAGGCTTAAATGATTAAAAAGAAAATAAGTTTTTCTAAGGGCCACCTTATGCAGGGTATATGTCTTTCTGTGTACCAGGAATTATACTGTCAGTCACACTTAAATAAGACATACACATTCTGTACTGTTCTTCCTGATATGTTTGAATAAAGAATAAACAGCCCCAAGGGTGCACAATATTTTCATATTTCAGTGTGCAGTGAGAAGAATATCCTTTCAATGTTACTTGTCCAGAAGGAAAGCAGTCCTTTTTTCAACTAGCCATTATTCAACACCAAACAAAACCTATATAAAAAATCCCTTTATGAAGAGACGTTTTTTCATGTTGTTATTATTATTATTATTTTGTTCCCATCAACAAATGAGTTATGAAAAGTATCCTTAATCTGGAAGTCTAGTTCTGTAAGCAAACTAGTAACAGTACAGGTGGTCTAAAGTTAAAATTGGAGCTCTGATCTCCAGTTTACTTTTCAAGTGTGAGACAGCCTTGACTATCCAGCTCAGGAATATTCCCTGCCTGAGCACTGACAGACAGGAGCAGTGCAGAGCTGAGTAAAGGCCATGAAAGTGCAATATTCTGTACAGATGAGCTCCCACTGAAGTATGCAGGACATCACAAACCCAGTGATTTAAATGAACTAACATGCAGCTTTCAGCAAATGGAATTTACCTTGAGGTTTGGGTTTGGTAAGCTTCCCACAGGGCTTTGAGATTGTGACAGTCTTCTGGCAGTCAGCGTTATGAAGGGCTCTCTTTAGGTTCCCAGTCCGAGTCTTCAAGGCCGTGTTCAGGTCACATTCTCCCCAGGCCTGGAACTGGTATTTGCACTCCGCTGCAGAAAGGAAGAAAAAAATGAAAAGGGCAAAATTTAAAACACAATGACTGAGTGCGAAAACAAAAATGTTGTGAGTCTAATAGGATATCACAGGCAGTTGGTGCTTACAGACAACAAGGTGTGCAACTAAAGAAAAGAATCCCAAGAAAACTTCAAAGATAATTTTCAGTGGTAATTGCAATCCCCCCCGCCCACTCCCCAAATGCTTTAAAATTTAATCCTCTTGCTTTTTCATGGATATTGCATCTTTTGGCACATCAAGAGAAATACATTCAGCTATGAATATGAACAGAAAAAACAAAACAAAACAAAACAAAACAAAACAAAACACCACCAGTTTGAAATGGCATTTACATTCTATATTGTTGTTTCTCCATTTGTGTGATGCCAGAGGTTACCAAATAAAGCTTGAATGGCTTCTAGAAGGTTTGTGGACCCATAAACTTCTCAAATCTGAAACTGCTGCACTGATTGTGCTGGTAAGGTCACAATAACTTCAAAATCATGCAAACTGTTTACCAGAAAAAAAGCCAGTTTTGCAAGAGTGATCAAATTTGAGTTTTGGACAGACTGTTACACATGAACCTTCTGAACTAAATGATAAAAATGAAATACACTGGTCTTCACTCACTCCTTTCACTGCACACACAGGTATCCTGCCCCCTATGCTCCACATCACACAGTGTAAGGCCTGTGATAGCCATCACAGAGGTTCACAGCTGTGACCTTTCACTACTGCCCTAAACAGGGCTGAACAACACTGAGAGCAGATTTCAGCATGCAAGAAGGCAGAGTTTATAATAACTAGGTTATAGGGACTCTCTGCAGGGGAGCTCTGAGGAAGCTGTCGTCTGACTCCCTGCATGTTCTACCACTGATGAACCTGAAATACAGGACTAAAGCCTTCACCAAGACAACTGCACAACTAAGCAGAAAATACAGGCTTCCTGCTCCACACTCAAATTAAAAACCAAAGTAAATCCCTTGAGAGAGTGATGCTGACCTCCAAATTGTTTCTTCCAGTTGCAGGGAATCTTACACTTCTGCGTCTTGGTGGTTTGTTTGCACTCAGCTCCAGTGCGAGTGCCCTCACGGGTCCCCAGGCCACAGTCACCACTGGTGGGCACGCAGACACTCCACTGCCATTCTCCACAGTCAGACTTCTTTGCCTTTTTCTCTGGATGAAGACAAGGAAGACAGCAAGAGATGTGGTCAGTACCCAGAGCCTACGGAGAAGTTGCCTAAACCTAACCAAAGTCACAGCACCTGGAAGGGTGAGTAAGGAAGACATTTGTAACACAATTGCCTAAAAGCAAAAGGTCTGACATCCTCTTCACAATTCTGCAGAGACAGGTCAGCCCCTTTGAGTCCAAAGCAGGATAATCATTCAAGTCCAGTCCCACTGCCATGTTCACTAGTCCATTTAGATATTCTCAAGTAGATTCTCATCTTCAGAAATCCAAAAACCCACAGGGTACACTGACCAAAACATGCAGGAGGGCTCTCACTCAGAAAGGACACTCCTCTGTCTCCAGTAGCTGGTGGCATGCGAATATCCTCAGTTCCAGCTGAAGCACTATACACTAAACAATGAGGACTGCATGTGCTGACATTGCGTATCAGAGGACTTGAGCACCTCCAGGAAGCAGCTGTGGGATGGAAACTTTTGACTTGCTTTACCATGTCACATTTTACATCAGAATATGAATAAAATTTCAAACGCAAAGGAGCTACAGGAAGAAGTGTATTCTAAGTGCTGTTAATTCAGGTGGGTTTGTTGCTCAGGGAAAATGCAAGGATCATGATTTTATTTAGATCCTTAAACCCAAGACTTATGAGAAAAGACAGCAATGTTATCAAACCCAAGGATTCACAAAAATAATTACTTAGGCCCCTAAAACATCACAAGTAAATACAAGTAAAATACAAGTAAATATACTGATAAAAAATTATTTTTCTTCTAGGTCTTGCATGTTTATGCTAGCATTGTCTCATATTTCCACAAAGCCAAAATGGTTAAAAAGTTTCTTTTTTTTTACTGGGAGCAACAATTCTGACAGACTCACAGTTCATACTATCAGGTGTATAGAAAATAATAAGACCTTAAGAAAAACACCAAAAAATACATTCCTTAAAAAATGTCAAAACTGAGTTTGACCGATATGAATTTTCCACCCCAGGCCAGTTTTTCCTATAAATGAGGTCTGAGTTCATCACTGACAGAAAGCAAGTACTGCTGGATGTCTGGCTGTCTGTGCACCAGTGAGTTAGTACAATTCTTTGTCAGAGAATTTTCACATCACACAGCATCAGTGTAGACCTGTCATATATAACACTGAACAAGGGACATAACTGCTCTTTCATCACTCCTGTTTGGTTCCCCCTAAGTCAAGCATGAAACTCTTCACAGAGCACATTTTAAGCTGCTTTGCAATATCCACTGTGTGATAAACCAAGGACTCCAGTCTCTGGGGCTGTCAAGCTGCCACTTGACATGGAAACCCCTTTTTCTTTCCCTATTTAACACAGAACAACACGTCACAGCCAAAAATCCTACCCTGATGTCAAAAGGTTAACAAATGACCTGATTTGATAACAAAACCAGAAGCATTTGACATTCTCGCATACATGCAATCTATCTTGGGGATTACCTCTGGATCAGACCAGACCTTACCTGGTTTCTCTTTCTTGCCAGCCTCAGTAGTACTCACGGCTGCCAGAAGGAAAACAAGGGCCAGGAGGGCAGCCGTGAACATTCGACGTTGCTGCTGTTGCAGTTGCATTCTGCAGATCAGTGACAGAGAGGAAAAAAAATGGTTAGTGAGACTGTAAAAAGTGGGACTCCAACTAAAGCATTTTTGGGAAGCTCTGCTTTAGGACCACAAGACACAAGCAGGTCAAACGTAATTAGCTATTGCCAGAATGGGCAATTATCTCCACTCCAGAGAGAATAGTGAGATTTTTAACTCTTTCCCAGCCTGTGTACCAAATCCCTGATCTACATCACTGATGTTATTGGAGGAGTTTTGCCATGGGAAGTTCTGTAACTATGGTTTGTCTTCTAGAAAGCTACTAGAAAATCAAGGATCCTGACAGTTTTGGAACTCCCCTCTTCTTTTCTGACCTCTGGCTGTGTAAAAATAAGCAAAACATACACTTCATATTTCAGTTTACCAATTTATATGAAGCAGGGAATACTCTACTGTCTACCTTGCAAGGGTTGAAGTTCTTATTGAGTTTAATTGACATCTGAAAAGAGCTTCTTTCACAAAAACTCATATAGGTGATATGTGATGCATTATCTTAATTGTCATTGGCATGTTGCTACGTACTTCTTCCTTCCCCTCCAACTAGTGTCTCTTCATAATATAAATTAAGCTAATTGTTTGAAATGCAAAGTAGGCACACAGATAGGACTTGCACACACTGCTACCACAGCATGCTAACAAACCCAAAATCTGGATTTGGGAAGCAAATATTCAAATACAAAAAGGTATTAAATACATTTGCTTGGAATTGAAGCATCAGTTGCCAATTAGTCACCAAAAGTCATTCTGAGCTTTCCCTTTCCTATAATTTGCATTGTCTCATTTTGGCAGTGTTTATCAGAACACAGGGCCTTCAATACATATGTTTAAAAAAAACAACCTCCCCCTTTCCTAGAGACACCTCTCCAGTAGGCAGCCAGGTACCAAGATAGTAGACTAGAGATTGCTTGGATGAAAGGAAGGTTTCTCCAATTTTTTGTTTTGTTTTTCTTCAAACCAGGACCCACGATGTTCATGTTACACCAGCTTTCAGAGAAGATGTAATAGTGCCACTGAGACAGTCTTTAAAACTCAGCCAGACTGATATTTATAGAGAGTTTAATGGCAGCCTGATCTCATTTGCTGAGCACAGCAACTGTGGAGGAGAAATATTTCTCAACATGAACAAAGAACAAAATGTATTTGAAATTTAATTTGGCACTCCTCAGTATTCTCTGCTGGCAACCTCCTGCTCAAATGCAACATAATTATAACTGACATGGAAAACAGGAGAGGAATCCCAAATGTGGAGACTTAAGTATCTGGCTTTAATATCATTCTAGAAGTCAGATGAGACAACTTAATAGGTGTGTTGAAATAAAGTTCCTTTTAAGACTGCAAGAGGCCTGGCATTCAAATGTCTGAACGCGCTGTCATTAGCACCAGTTTCATTTACTTCAAAAGAAAGTATTGTTTCCCATGAAGAAGAAAGGACCACCATTGTTTCCAGCAAACTCAAACAGAGCCCAGAGTTGAGCACCTGAGTTGCCAGAGAGCTTGGGTTTGTTTTTCCCTTTGTTCTGCTACATGTTTCCACTCAGAGCCTCTCATGTTTCACAGAAAATTAATAAAATATAAAAATAGATATATACATTAAATAAGCAATTAAAAACTAAATATTCAACCTGCCTTTTATCTCAGCTTACTTCAATTTGCTTTTCCATAATCAAATGAGCACCTCTTTTATGAGGAAAGACTGAGGGAATTGTGTTTGTGCAGCCTGAAAAAGAGAAGGCTTGGGGTGACCTGATTGCAGGTTTCCAGTACCTATAGGAGCTCCCGAGAAAGATGAAGAAAGACTTTTAACAACAGCATGTAGTGACAGAACAAAGAGGAATGAATTTAAATTGAGAATAGGGTTAGATTAGATATTAGAAAAAAAATCTTTACTGTGGGCCATGGTGAGGCACTGGAACAGGTTACCCAAGGAAGCTGTGGAAGCCTCATCCCTGGAAGTGTTCAAGGCTAGGTTGGTGAAGTGCTGAGCAACTGGTCTAGTAAAAAGGCACCCCTACCCATGGCAGAGGGTTGGAATTAAATGATCCTCAAGGTCCCTTCCAGTACAAACCATTCTAATACAAACAGTTGCCATACTGTTTAAAAATCAAACTCCACTCTCAGTCCCTTGTCCCTTTCCTTTGGGGGAGCTTCACCATCAGTAACACTGCACACCCCCTAACATTCCATTTTCACTATAATTGTCTTCTCACTTCATCTCTTCCAATGAACTTTCCAGAATCCTTTGTTGAAGGAGAGAGTTAACTGATTTCATGAAAGCACACGTAGCAGGAGATACAAACACTTTCATATCTCAAGTGACTGTCTGTGGAGAGTCAGAAGCTGAAGCAAAGGCAGCACTAGTGGTTTTACTCTACAAGATGCCACCAAATACAAGAGATGGTCACAGTTTTGGGGCTTCCCCCTACGTCCTCACTGCCCACGCCAGGAACATGGGATGTGGTCACACATACCCCAGAGGCTCCCCAGTCACTGGGAGTCATGGATCACTGTTACTAGGGAATCTGCCTCATATTAAGTTGAAGGGGACTCAAATTTAAATCTGACTGACATTCTTTTCAGCAAAACAGATGGGGAAAAAGTTAGGTTCTGGAGTCTGAAAGATTCCAGAAGCCCTATAAACAAAACCCCACAGAGCCTTAATATAGCATGTTTTCCTAAGACTCAAGACTCCCCTACCACCAAAACACTTGCCAAATGTCTAATGCAAACTCTAAACCTGCAGAGATATAGATATTTTGTCTCTCTGCAGAGACCCAGGATGATTCCTGAAGTGCCTTTCCTATACCTACAAGTGAAAAGCCATGTTGCACAAATGGAGACCTTGCCTCACACCACACTAACATCTCAAATATGGTGTAATCAGTACAACCACAGAAAAACATTTAACTGTTTTGCACATGATAAACAGCAAAGGTGGGTGCTCTCACAAAATTACAAACAGCCCATATGTAGTACTCACAAAATAGTAGGTATTTTTTTCAAAAGGCCAGGAAATACCATCTACTAGCAAGTATGAGTCCAATCTTCAGTTTTTCTTGCAAAGATAGATTAAGATAAAAACTCAGCAGACAAGACTTGTTTTTGCAAACAATATATTCTACTGAAAATAACTGTGTCTTTTTTGGTTCACTTTTTTCTCAATTCAAAGGTGACAGTTCTCCCTTTTTATCAGATCCTTTGATAACATTTTCCGTTCAACCTTTGATTCAAAGAACTGCTAGAACTAATAACAATGAAATAAAAAGTGTTACACTGTATACAAAATTGACTCCTCCTGGATATTTTGATTTTTGTAATGAGCCTTCTGGCTACACCAACCTTAACAAGTAAATCATGTGCCATGAGAGGAAAGCATCTCTAAAATCCTGTATGACAGCCCCTAAACCCAACAAGGTGGCAGCATTTAAACAAATGGCAGAGGCATTTACAACCATGGAAAGACAAAGACAAAAGTGAAAGAAAAGAAATTTTTGAGGTGTGGGCTGCTGCAGGAAACTTGAGAGAAAAGGTAAAGACAGAAGAAGAGAATTTAGAACAGTTTAAATTCGAAGTTGGAACAGCATGAGGAAAAGAGAGTGAGTAATCACATAAAGAGCACCAAAACAGGAAAGAGAGAACTGGTTAATGATAGATAAACACTAAACCAGAGAGTGTTAAAAAAGCATGAAGGGAGAATTGAAGACCAGTTGAGATACACCATAGCAAGCAGCTTCTTGCAGCAAAAATAGGGCATAGGAATTACTTCTGTCTTACAGTTGATTTCACAGTCAATCTCTGCTTGGGAGTAAAAATGAAAGGAAAATTAAAAAATGGCAGGCAATCAGAGAATTAATGACTTCATCAACCATCCATCCATCATTTCAATTACATGTTGAGCCTCAGAAAGAGAATCAGGCAGAAATTACTCCATGCCTGCAGTTTAAGGGACCTTTTGAGCAGAGCCTGAGCCTCCCACTCTAAATCCCACACGACCCCCAACCTGATTTCACAATCCCACTTAAGTGGGCAGCCCAAGGCAGCACAAGCATTTCCGTGCTGTTCTTCATAGATCTCTGGATCTGTGTTAGTGCAAGTCAAACTTGCCAGAATGACTCTCTCTGCACTCACACAATTAACTCGCACTCAGGTACTCCTGAAGCTGAACGAGTCTTTCCCAAACACAAGCATTCAGAACAAAGCAGACAATTTTGGATGAAGGTCTATTGGTGAGCAAGTGTTTATTTTTCCTAGCCTGACTGAAGCTGGCATATGCAACACATTCCAGGATCACATATGCCTTTTACAGGTGGCTTTTCTTGCTGTTAATAACTTTTATGCACAAGCCCTTCCCTTCATCTGTTCTTTCCAAAGCAACTGGCAAGGTCCCAGATTATAGAAGCAAGTATTTTATTATTAGTCCATATGAGTGCAATCTACCACTGTGAAAAATCAGATCTTCTCACATTATTATAACAACCTGCCCATATTCTCCAGCTCTTCCAGTATAATGTGCCAAACCCCAGCTGTGTTGATGACACTGTAAAGCTGCACATAAAGCAATACTGAAGGTATTGCCATTGCTAATGAGGGGCCATGGGCTTTGTAGTGAGTTTGCCAGGGCTCTGGACTGAGACTTGTCAAGATTTGCCCTTTCTGAGCATTCCCTGGACTGTCCACAGCTTTATCGTATTTGCTTTAGCTGCAACAGCATTTTTTCTAATTGACCAACTAGCCGTGGCTGATTCGATTTACTTTTCTTTGTCATTGTATGGATCCGGCCAGGTTTTACAATTCTATCATGATAATATCTTGCAAAGTAATGCAGGGTTGGTATGTTAGCAAAGGCCTTGAGAAGGGGAGACACAGGATACAGTGCAGAGGAGTACAGACATGGAAGATATGAGATGGGGCACCAGCTTGACAACAGAGACACAAACACTTGCTATAAACAACTGTCCCAAGGTCAGATAAAGAAACTCAGACATGGACCTGGACAAAACTGGATAGAGGGGTAAGAAAGAGAAAGCAGAAATAGTTTCCAATATACCTACCAGGTATCATCGTTAGGAAATTTGGTTATAACAAGACTGCAGACCAATGAGAAGAGAAAAAGGCATCAAAGCATGCTAGCAAACATTAAAAAAAACACAACTCCAGTTTCATCCTAGAGCAAGGAAAAAAGAAACCAGAAACATGAACATCCTTCTGGACAGGGACCCCAGATGATGACAGGTCACCATAACCCTCCCCACCACCCACACAATGAAACCACCAACCTCAGCCTCACCAACCTGAGGGCTAAGAAGTGCTGGGGGAAGGGTCAGCACAACATCAGGAAAAGCAGTTTGATCTAAGTGTATGCATAACAATTTTAACTGTGGTGGTGGTGTTGGCATTGTTGTTAATGTTATTATAACACCTGCATAGATATAATCTTTTTCTGCAATAATTACATCCACACTAATAGCAATCCTTGGAATAGACCATTAAGATTTAAATTACACTAACAATAAATCTTTGGCTTAATATAACCATATAAAAAAGGTATGGTTCCTCTTTTGCAGTAAATAATATTTTGAGTTATGACTCCCAGCTTCACACGCTATTATTTTCATCCCATGACCACGAATAAAAATACATCCCAGGTGCAGACTTAAGAAGTTCCTGCAACCCATTATTTTTCTTCACAACAGTGCTCATTTTGAGGTTTTTTTTAAGTCCCTGTCCACATTAGAACTAACTTTTTCATTAATCCTTCTTTTTTCCTTCTTGAATGAATAATTTCTCATCAAGTCCCACAACAGATACTTTAATAAATTACAGTTTGCTTAGTACCAGATTAGTCACATCTAAAAAATCAGTTTTTAAATTAGCTAGTTTAGGACATCAGCCTCCTTTCAGTAAACACATGCTGTGTTTAATGAAACTTAACATTTAACTCCTGTTCTTAAATTATTCTCTTATTCAAAATGTGCTCTACTTTGCAGTCCATAGAGGACAGATGAATATGTCTGCAGTAACCTGGATCTGCTCTGTTCCCTCTTCTTTAATGCAAATATTTTTTTTGCTAAACTCCACTTGTACAACAACAGAAAATAAAATTTGATCCACGGTTTAATGGTCTTAATGAATCTGAAATGTTTTATGCCATTTTTACAGTAGTCAGAGATGGAAACCCAAGTTTTCACTGTAAAAGAGAAATTAAGAGCAGTTGGCTCTTGGAAGTTTTACCTCAGAAACTCCTGAAAAATCTTTTGCTTCTCCAGGTCTTTATCTCATTCACCACCCAGTGATCTCCCATAAAGAAAACTGAGGCAAAAGCTAACATGCTTCTGGAGCCAGACCTTTATGAACCATAATCTTCCATCTGTAAAGTGTTCCCTCTTCCTTTGCATACATACAAATTTCCTTTTATGTCTTTACTTGCACTGCTAGGGAAATAAAATTTAAAAGCTAGATTTGCTCTTCATTTCCCTTGCAAGATTTAAGCCAGCTTAGTTTTTGGTGAGTCTCAGCAATCTTCCATGTCTGGACTTTCAAGAGACTACTTTATAGGATGATTATTACCATCTTTTTAAATTCCTGCAAGCTTATAATAGCACTTCAGTGGGTTAATCTGCAGTTGGACATGGAATTCTGCACTACAGATTTTTCCCGCACTCCTTTTCTTGAGGGAAATAAATTCAATTTTTTTTCTTGTTTGATAGAAATAATTTTAATCAGTCCTTTATTTAAAATCTTGCATCAGTTCAACACACATCACCAGTTACTTAATTTCACAAAAGTCAACTTTTAAAATTTAAAACTTGAATCAGATCTATGTTCATGCTCCTATGCAACATAAAGCAAATCAGCTTGCTAAGACTTCATATAAATGGCTATTTTTAGGGATAAACCTTAAGATGAGATATAAGGTCATACTGAATCAAATTCTAAAATATCTCAACTTTTTACAGTTCTATATTAGGTAGCGAAGAAATCACATCAGGAAGTATTTAGCCGCTATTACTATTAGCACCTTTTATCTTCTATTTTAAGTTGTGAAAGATAAACTCTTTCATAACAGAAGAGTTTATCTCTTTATCTAGAGTTATCCTTCTATTTTACCCATGCATAATTACACAAGGGTTTCTAACTAAAGTTATCCACATCCAACTTTGGGATGACGCAAAGCTAGTAGATGTTCTTTGATACTCTTCCAAGATAAGATTCATATGACTCAAAACTGTCTTATGTATCACAGGATTATAGAATATGCTGAGTTGGAAAAGACTCATCAGGATTGCCAAGTCCAAATCCTGGCCCTGCATAGGACACCCCAGGAACCCTCATGTGCCCAAGAACGTTGTCCAAACACTTCTGGAGCTCTGTCAGGCTTGGTGCTGACACCACTCTCCTGGGGAGCTTGTGCCCAGCCATCCTCTGGGTGAAAAACTTCCTGATTATCCAGCCTAAACCTCTTCCAAACAACTTCAGGCTGTTTTGTTGAGTCCTGTCCCTGACCACGAGAGTGAGAAGAAGCAGTACCTGCCTCTCCTCATTGAATACCACATTAAAGTCTCCCCTCAGTTTCTTCTCTGGGCTGAACAAAACAAGTACACCAATAGCTTGCCTCTATTCATTTATACATTTATTTAGTGCATATCATTCATTTCCAGATATATTTTCTTTGCTGTGGTTTCTATATTTTCTGAACATTTTCTGGATCTTCAAGTTCTGTTAATGAGTCATGACTCCCACTACAGAGTGTGTGGGGGCTAACCCCATAATTTTCGTTTGCAAGTTCTACACCTCTTTCCAGTTTCTCCAATTAATTTCCCAGGCCACCTACACCTGGTATTTCTCTCTGTTCTCACCCAAATGTGTTTTGTGTTCTAACTTCTCCTTAACTGCTTTCCATCCTGGCTACTACGGTTTACAACCTAATTTAGTTCTTTGTCTTGTCCACTCCGCCACTGTAGCATCGTCATTCCTTTATCCAATGCAAAAATCTTTATTCACCTTACTTTTCCTTTCCTGAGTATGAAAAGTAGGCACAGACATCACATACATTTCTCTGTATACTTTCTCAAGGGTAAAGCTCACCAAACTCTTCTCAGAGCACAAAATCATGAGTCTCCATCATTTTATCACACCTTCATGGACCAAAGAAATGCTGTGTTCATTTAAAACTATTACTATAGCCTTAGTGGTCTAAGCCCAAGACTGAGCCAAGATTTAAAGAAAGAACCTTTAATTATAATAACTGACTGTTCAGCCAAATGGTCTCTCTCTGGCTGAAAAACCATGTCTTAATCTCATTTATAACAATAGTGATATTTCAGAATGATTTTGTTAAAGAAAACCTACTAGGATAGTGATGAAACACTGAGTTTTCTTCTTTGGACAAATTAACTAATGAAATTATATTTTATGGTTGGGTGGTTAGGAGTGTGTGGGTTGGTCAATGTATCAAAAACTCCCCCATAAAAATTCAGAGACCTGCAGCCACTGCGTTTCTGCCCAAAGCAAAACCCATGTGCTCATTTTCCATACTTCTGTGACTTTTCTGAGACGGCTTGGTTTCCTCTTGGCCCCTAGTAATGAAATTTTGGCAGCTCCGTTGCTAAAACCAAACACTGGATGCCAGTACTCTGAGCCTGTGTACTAACAAGACAGTTCAAAGCCATGCAAGAAACTGAAAATAAGCTCCCTGCATTTCAGCCCAGGAACAGAGCCAGCATCCCAACAACAGCCTTCAGGTCCCCATTTTGAAACAGACAACCCAGTGCTGCCGACTGGTCATCCTGTCTGGCAAAATGATAAGAGCATTGGGGGTTCCAGCCATCAGCCATGTTTCAGCTTTTTTTTTTTTTTCCCTTCCTCTACCTTGCTTCCATTTGGGGGCAGAGAGAGGAGCCACCACACATGGAAGCAGCTCCAGCAATGCCCTCCCTCCATGCAGGAGGGGAGACGCTGGCAAGCAGCAGCTGGCAGGGAAGAGGCAATCACTTTAAGGTGAGCCAGTGCTGGAAGGAGTTGGGTAAGCAACAGTTTATTCTGCAGTATAGTGGCAAACTTGAAAAACATAAAATTGAGCGTAACTATCGGTTTGTGGCTACAGACCAACCAGGGAGAAGTGAAAAAACTCTAGAAGGCTGATATTCCATTTGGCAAACTTTCTGTATTTTTTAAACTAGCACTTATGCCCAGCTACAGCACAGGGCACCATAAGAACAAGCAAGAATTAAACACTTAGCTAAAAAGGAAAAAAAAAAATCATAGCATGACCCTTCTGAAAAAGCCCAAGTCAAATGCTTCATTTCAAAAAATTACAGTGTGCAGCTCAGGACAACATTTTTCAATAGGTAACCAATTCTATATTCTCTTTTCAACATGAACACTATTAAGGGCCAGAAAAATGAGCAGTGAGGTCAGAGAACTATGCCAATGCCATAAAAAGAAGTAGAGAACCAAGAGTTACATGACTGAAGGAAATTTTTAACACACAAACAAATTAAAAAAAAAAAAAAAAGTAAAAGACAAGAATCTATTAACACATACCATCTTTTGTTCAAGTAAACGAACTAATTAGTTCAGTTGTGGATAACAGTTCCCCTAACTTTGATATTTGCTTAGCTGATTGCATATTTGTCTCTCACATCAGGCTAAGGCAAATACAGATACCGTGGAAATTTTATCTCCTAGTTCCCCAAACACAAATGAATAGTTCAAGTCGATAACAGGTACCCCTAGGTACATGAATTCTGCCTTTAAACGCTGAGCATAATTTAAACTGGTGTAAGAGTCAAGAAAATGAACGGTACAAGCAAATAGAGATGGAACAAGTCTTTCATTTTTTCCCAAATGTTTCATAAGAAACATCAGTTTCCACAGGACTTCCAGCAAGTCTTTGAAAGCATTCCTATGAATTAAAACAAATTCATGCATGTTTTTATAAGCTCACCACTATACAACTGGATTCCCTTCCACTAAAAAAAAAATTTTACTCAAGCTATACAGAGGATCCTACTGCTTCTCACAGGCAGACTCTACATATACTACTGCAACATAAATTCCAAACTAGAAATCTGAACTTCTGTTTGGACTTATCAAGTGCCAGCTCTCTCTCAGGGAGCACCAAGAGCTGTGCAATTCCTTTATCGCAAGTTTTAGGCAAAATTTTGCCAAATCAGGCAAACTACAGTCACTATAATCTTTTATCTGATCAAAGAATGGGTCAGTTATAAAAGGTGTCATTTTCAGGGGTCAAAATTTAACATTCATGCAGTATGGCTGTGAACAAGACATAATGGTAGCAAATAGGTTCTTCCCCAAAGAAAAAGTGTACAAAGTGGAAACACAGTGCTAAACAAACATAACAGGCAGGACTGATGGTTGAAAGGCCAAAGAATTAAAAATCTGGAAGGGAAATGCTCAAAATTTTCAGGGGGATTAAAAATGTTATGCTTCTCTCTTTCCAGACCTCCAACATGAGATTTTTAAAAAGTGATTTTATTTTTCAGAAAACCTAGGGAACACATCTAATATTTCTAAACAGTAATAACTGAGAAGGGGAAAAGACCCAACTAACAACCTAGCAACAAAGCAAAAAAAAAAATCAGTATCATAAACTGATGTTGAGAAACCAGCCATGTCTATAAGGGATGAAAAAACATGCTGTGCTATCCAAAAATGCATTACATTCCTTTAATGTAAAAGGGCGATTGCTATATTTTCTGTTGGTCCCCAGTGAGTGTACAGAGATCATTCTCTCAGCCCTGGACTTCAAAAATTGTCTTAGAAATGAGATTTTTCAAATGAACATTGCTGTTGAAATCAGTTTCCTCTCATTCCCCACACTCTTATTTCTTTCCTCATCTACAACACACACACTTTCTTCCTCTCTTTTGCTCTTTGTGGGTCTGACCAAGTCTGGGCTCTGAACTGATAACTAATACAGTTCTGCAGCTGCCTCTTCTATTGACCTTCCACTCCCACTGCTCCAGCTGAGAGGCTGGAAAAACCAAACAAAAACCCAAACCAAACTCACATTTCAGTTCATTCTACTATATTTCCAGATCTTAACTGAAAAAGACATTTTAAGCCACTTGTTACTGCAATTTTTTCCCCTCCTTGCTCTTCCCAAAACCATCACAGCTGCTGCCTCGGTGTCAACAAAATCACAGTGGATTTCTTAGACTTCCATTTCTCCAGGACTAAAGTTTAGACACTCCTGGATCTGATCACCAGGAAGACCACAGGAGACTGACTTCCATTCCCTCCAAAGGTTTTCGTTTCAGTGACAGTGAGGCCAAATTTCTGACCGAACTCTCCTGTGCATTCTCTGCATCACTGCTTCTCTCCTTGGATTGTGGTCACGAGTACCACAACACTGGTAAATCCTCTCTCTCTATTCCCTTTCAACTCAGCTCCCTCAAGGTGTAAAAGATATAACTACTTGATGATAGCAGAGGGAAGACAAGCTCTTAGTAGTTATTCTTTCTGCCTCTTTTCACACCTCAGCCTACCAGTGGTTTTGCTTTATGTAATGATCTTCTGGTTGTCTGAGACTGTTAAAAAACAAAGAATTATTTCATGGTTTTTCAAAGTCTCTAATAAGTGACCAGATCCCAACTACTCCACTACCATAACACAACAAGACCAGAAAAGAGCAAATAAGTACTATTACAGAGAGCCTTCTGATATAAAGAAGAAAGTTCTGACACCTCCTTGGCTACCTAATGTAATTCCATCTACCAGAGATTAATTTGGGTACCTTCTGAAAGATGTTAGAGTAAGGAGTGGCTTATTCCCACCCACTTGCTGAACAGAATGCAGAAAAGAGTTTCTCACTGTCCCTGTCTATCCAAGAGAAAGTTTTCTTTACTCATATAAATTCATTTCTTGAAACAGAGCAAGCTTATGAAGCCCCATTTTCCTGTCCATTGCAGTAGTTACAATGTCCTATGGGTATCACAGGAAGAAAGGAAGAAAAAAAAAAAAAAAGGAGCAATCAAAGAGCAATTTTTGTAACTGGGTCCAGAGCCAAAGATTATTACTAATACTGTGAGAACACAAACAGTGTGCAGATATACTTTGATGTCACCACAGTCCCAGTGGTCACAGCACCATTGTGAATGACTCACGGTTTGAGAGCTGTTTAAGCTGTGACATGATTTGCATAATGAACAGCTGTACTGTACAAGCCAAACAGATGCCTCCACTGTATTTTCATTTTCATTTTCCCCCTCTGTCCCAATGAAGACATTTTCAGCTCAATGGCAGCAGGCAAATCACAGCATCTGTCACTATCCTCACTTCTGCATCTATGGAACATGGATAATAGCACTTGCCTCCCTTAAAAGAACACTGAGAAACCCATAATAAAAATGATTATGTGAAGAGGGGATAATTTTATTAGCCAGCATCAGCTGCAGCTTGCTCTACTTTTCTGCATCTCATGCCTCCATGGTTCCAGGTTTTGAGCAGGGTAGCCAGACTCCCTCAAGCAGAGGAGAGCAGCAGGAACACTGTGAAACTCCCCATGGCTCAGCATGTTGCTAAAGGAAAGCTGCCAGACTCAGCAGAACCCCCTTATCTTTGATAACTATCTTTCCTCAAAAGTAAACAAATTTTGGCAAATATTTGAGTTCTGATTTGCCTGAGATGACTGTCAGGTTGGAGAATCTTTACTGTTTTGTTTTTTGGTTTTTTAACTTCAAATCAGGCTCTGGGAAATCATCCATACTCATAAAGAAAATAACCCGTTTTATTTCTTCTTTCATTATGACTCTGTCTCCTTTGATGTTTGCCCCTTCAGATGACATTCCAAAATATGCAGTACAGCCAGAAAACTATCTAACCTGAAAGCACAGAGCCTTGCACCAATGCCCTCTATTAATCTTTCCAAGGGACTCCATTTATAGATTTTTTTCAGAGAAATTTCTCTTTGCTTCAAGTGACAAACATCAGGGCATTGGGACAGCTATGCAAAAATGAATTAGGAAAAAATTTAAATAAACTAGAACAAAGGCTATCTGAAATGAAATCTCTGTTTCAACCTTGTTGTGACATAGGGCTAGAATGTGTTTTTAAATCCTTCTCTTTCAAAAACAGTGAGCAGAGGGCAGCAGTTGTATGGCACGTTATCTCATCTTTGCCAGTCAGCAAATAGCATCTCCAAGGCATACATGCCCTCCAGTGTGACACCAGTCAGAAAATAAAGCCAAAAGCCCAGACCTCATGTTCTGCAATTGATTCACAGAAATATAAAATATTTTAGGCAAGAAAATACCTTTAAGATCAAGTCCAACCATCAACCTAGACTGCCAAGACCACAACTAATCCTCTCTCCTCTCCCAGTGTCATCCATGTCTCTCGGTGTCACATCTTCACATTGCAAGGACAATGACTCAACCACTTCCCTGGGCAGCCTGTTCCAGTGCTTGACATCTCAGTGAAGAAATATTTCATAACGTTCAATCAAAACCTGCCCTGGTGCAACTTGAGGCCATTCCTGCCCATCCTATTACCTGTTACTTGGGAAAAGGGACTGACTCTGACCTCACCACAACCTCCTGCCAGGTACTTCACTGCCCTTCCCACTTAGCTAGAACTTTAGGAACTGCCTCACTTGTTCCAGTGCAATTTTAGCAACTAGCCCATTCCTCTTTAGCAAGTTGGACCCTTCCTTGAATTTGTGAAAGAACATTCATCATATAATTTAACAGTAGCAAAAGTGTGTTGGGATGCACTGCATTTCCCTTTCAGTTATTGGAGACAGGCCAATGCTCACCTCGACCTTTTCAGTGCTAGAAAGGAACAACCTTTTGCCAACTGCAGGGAAGCTGCTTTAGGCTGTTCACTGATGGTGTCAGCACCACAAGGTAGTGCCTCCATCCATTGGAGATTTCTTCTGTCCTAGAAACAAGCAAGCCAGTGGAAGAAAGGAAAGTACAAATCAACACCACTTGGCAGAACAGAAACTGAGATTTATAGACACAAATCAACTTGCTTGCAATTATCCAAAATATGTGTGTGACAGAGAGAACTTTTTTCAGAGAAAATAGTCATTCACCTTAAAGAGGAAAACATCCTAGACAGAAAATCCCACTTTCAAACATGCCCAGGAAGACAGAGTTGCCCCTGTCCAGTCTCTTACCTTCTTGGAATAAAGTTCATTTTTCTATCCAAGGTAAAAAATGTCAAACTATGCTGTAGCTATATCACTTCAGATGATAGAAGATGAAGTTGAACAGCATGCAATACATCTGAGGTGAGACTTCAGTGCAGCCTTTTTTTGGCTTTTGGACAGTTGAGCTTTTTTGTTACTTGTTACTTTCCATAAAAACCTTTCCATTTTGGAAGTCAATACAGAAGTGCATACTTCCATTACATATAAATGTCTCATACTACAGATATTTCTGATGGCCTCCAAGGCATTTTCCTGGAAAGTGATATTATTATGCCCTAGGGAATATTGAAGTATTTTATACCACATATTTATCTTGCATAGGAGATATGGGAAACTACCACTATAAAGTGCCTGATAGGACAATATTTATGGCATACAGATATGCCAGTTTTGGGCTGAAAAGAAAAGTCTTTCCCAGCACAACAGAGAGGTAATGTGAATCAGGACTCCCTCACTAAATATCGTATTGAAAAGACTGCTAGAAAAGGGCAAGGCAGTAAGATATAGAGCAGCCTTTCTTCTTCCTTGTATGACCAGCAGTCATCCCATAAACTTTTAAACTTAACCTGCAGTCATGTGCAGCTACACTGTGTAACTGCATTTCTCAGTGAAAAAAATATTTGCCAAGTGTTATTCAATAGAATTTTCTCGAGAATGCATCTCCCAGCAGAGCTGCAAAACAGTCCTGTTTGTCATGAGTGAAAGAAACTGCTTGCAAGCACTTCAACAATCATGGAGGCAGGATTTTTAGAAAAAAAATTCAAATTTTTCTGCTCTCTGCAGGATGCATGCAGTGATACTTAAGAGATTCAAGTGATAAAATTCCATAGCCAAATCCATGTTTTTCAGACCACGTTCCTAAAGTTGAAACCCAGGTGGTCTCTTTAGAGCCTGCTGCCAAGTGGGGCTCCAGGGATCACAGTGTTTACAACATTTCTTTGGGATGTACATTTTTCCCCCCTTCCTCGTGCAAACTGCCATTTCTCCTGTTCCCTGCACTGCTAATATGTGCAGAAGTCCAGTACTGTATTTCCCCATATGAAGGACTTGGCAAGGAAAAACCGTGTGCTCTTGGCAGAAGTTTATCCTGGGACTATGCCAATAAACAATCATTTTCTGGTTGCCACAAGCATCCCATTATTTCGGTTTAGCCATTCAGTCCACTTCAGTTCAGCTCTGTTGGTGCTTCCTTAATAAACCCTTATTATCTGGGGCTTAGGCCTCAGTCATTTGAATTCATGCTCAGCCAGGACTTGGTATTCAGAGACCCAGTCCGAATGTCCTTAAAAATATATATAATTAAAACCCTAACTTGGCCACAGAGCAGAGACAATGAAATTTCTTTGGCTGCAAGCTATATTTGCACCCTTAAAGACTTGAGAAAAGCTGGATATTGAGACTTGTTTTATAAACAACACTTGGAGGCTTTAGTTCTCACTGAAGAGAAATGCCATGGCAGTCTTTTTGCCTTCATCCTTCTTTGCATCTATAGCCTGCTGTTTACTACACAAATAAATCTCTTTTTCTCATCAATTTTTAACACCTGTTCTTGGGGCTAGATTTGCTGGGGACAGACAGGACCCAAAACCCAAAAGCACCTTGAAGCTCTCACTGGGGTAGGTACAGACTGGGGAGAGCACCTGAGAAGGGTAATCCTTTTGGGACACAATTTGGCTGCTCCACTGGTTTGGTCCCCACAGAAGAGGTAGCTCAAGACACCTATCTGTACAGCATGGGATTTCCAGCTCTGATCCAGGAACCCCAGTTCTCCTAGAAAGCAGCAGGCTGTCTCTATCACTCAGGGCACCACACACACACTGAATTTGTGAGGGGACTGGCTCCAGACTTTGAACTTTAGGTCATCTTCATTTCTGCACAAATCAATTAAGAAAAACACTTAGTCTGGAGTTTCATTGTAACTCCCAGATTGTAGGGTTTGTCACTGAAAAACTCACAACGACCTCCTTCATGTAATCCACTGTTCTAAACCCCTTAAAACTTAATTTTTTCTTGATTTTCTGTTTTTCATAATAATGGTGTATAAACCATCAATCCCAATGTTTTGCTGGTTCCAGGCTGGATGTCTCTGTGTGGTGCCTTTCCAGGACAGGAGTAGCAGCAAGAATCCCTCAGACAAACAAGAGTGGCATCTGTCTGCTCTTCTCCAGCAAGTTTCCTTTGTACAAGTTGGATCCTCAAAGACAAAATATTTAAATGCAAAAAGGTGTATCACCCATGGTTCAAATCAGTAAGGCTTTAAACTGTTTCTTCTTCTTCCCTTCCAACACATCCTACCTCAGTATCATACCATCCTTACCACCCTAGAGATAAGCACCAGTGAAACAAATACTCATCCCCTCCACCCTCTCCTCTCCTTTGCTCTCTGCAATTATAATCAAATATGCAAACCACAGAAAATGGATTCTCTGCCCTGCATCCTAATTAGCATAGCTAGTCCCCTAGAACAAACTGACTTGCAAGATGTGGAATTCACTGATGACTTGTTTCGGAGTTAGGAAGAAGAAAAAAAAATACAAAATGTGATAAAAAACATATACACATTTTGGATATCTAAAGTGAAATCCTTCTCCATTTGGTGCTTCGAGCCTCTCTGCAGGTTACTCCAGAGAATTGTCTAACCTGGGAGGATAGGAAAAGTACACAAGGTTTCTCAAAGAGATGCTTTACTCAAGACAGCATCCCTTGTGAACACTTTTTGTTTCTGTTCCCATAAACTTAACTGAAACTCTTTACTGCTACTGCTGACTGAGGAATTTGGAGACTAGCATGGCAAAAGCAGCTCTCCAGGGACTACACTACTTCTGTGAGCTGCCATAGAGGTAATAAAGACGAGTTAGTGTGTGACTGAAAGACCAATTTCATGGGCTCCTCTCTGGGCCCAGGGACCCTTGTCAGAGCAAAGAGCTCCCAAAGGCTCTGGGTTCTTCAGTTAGAGCAGAATTACACACACAAGAATCCTGGGACAACAGGAGTGCCATCCACCTCAAACGAAATCAGTGTCATATAAACCTCTGAAACTGAACCTGCCTAGAAATGCACCAGACCTTGTAAGGCTTTCCACTGCTCTTTATATTCTTCATGATGGATTAGAGAGCTGAATGTATTTGTAACTCTAAATGATACTTCCCACTGATCCTTTGTTTCTAATTTCTTCCCAGAGGTTTAATAAGCAGAAAAGTGTTGTGGTATGCATGGTTTTTACAATTTCTCTAAAAAAGGAATTCAGTTTCAGTGAGTCTCTCAAGAACAGTCTATTTTAACTACTGAGTTTTGTCATTTTTCATTTTTGTGAATTTGCAAGAAATACCAATGGAGGCAAAAGGCCTTAATAAAACTGCAACAGCTGAAGTTAACAGGCAGGTACTGAGGAGGGGGGAGGGAAGGAAAGAAGAAAAGGTGAGGGATGGTAACTATTGACTGTTTTAGTGAAGGCTTATGACAAGTCTTTGCTGGTTATTTCTGCACAGCTCAAACCTGCAAGGTAACCAGTCCATTCTTACACTGGCAACACACCTACCTCCAATGGGAATGATTTTTCCAGAGACACCTCAGGACTTTATTGCGAAATCCCAACCACAAGGTTGTTATAATCTGTCATGAATTAAATGCATGATTTCTCATTAGGGAAGATAACTCAAGGGTCCTCGAGGTAGATTCATTTGCAGTATCTGTATAGGTGCAATACCGCATTGCCCTCTGCTGGATTTTAAGCTGTCTACTCATGCAAAAGTTGCCTCTGGCTGAGCTAGAGAGGATGATTTTTAAACAAACACTGTACTAATTACCGTGAGGGAATATCCTGCCACCAAATAAGGAATGAAATAGTGAATGAATGCTTATTCCTAAGCCTTTATATATATTTTTTCCACATGGCTAGCACAGCTTCAGACAAGGGGCGGTGTTGACTTATTCAGGCCTTCCCCAGTGCAGCAACAGTCGCAGACTATTATGCATCCCCCAGAGCCCAAATACTGCAGAGTGACTTGCACACAGATAACCAAAATCTAAACAAGCCAAAACTGAATTGTAGGCGAACTCTGGCTGAATTCTGGTACCTACAAGAGTGGTCAGTCACACCTGACTGTCACATCCAACAGGGCGTTACCCAACACACTGCATTCCTGCTATATACAACCTCTACCAACTTTGTGGGCATCTCCTGATGAAAACTCAAGGGCTATTTCCAGCCTCTTCATAGCTATGAATACAGTCTGTGGACTGATGTAGGATGACTGCGACAAGAATGAGGGAGGATCTCCTGCTTTTGACTAGGATAATTTTCTTCCTAGAAAATAATTTTTCTTCCTTCTTTCTGGTACAGTGCTATGTTTTGGGTTTAGTATGCAAATAATGTTGATAACACACTGATGTTTTACTTGTTGCTAAGTAGTGTTTTTACTAAGTCAAGGACTTCTCAGCTTCTCATTCCCGGCCAGCCAGCAGGCTGGAGGTGCACAGGAAGTGGTGAGGGGACACAAACAGGACCCCAGCTGACTGAAGAGCTACTGCATACCACAGAATATCATGCTCAGTACATAAAACTGTGAGAAATTGGCCAGGAGGAGCCTATCCCTGCTCAGGGATGGTCTGGGCATCAGGTGATGAACTACTGCTTTGTGCAGTAGTGGGGGGTTTTATTTTTGTGTGGGGTTTTATTTCTTTGTTTTATTTCTCTCTTTTGTGCTGTCTCCCTTCTCATTGCAATTATTATTACTGTTATAAGTATTATATTCTGTTTCAGTTGTTAAACTGTTTTTATCTCAACTCATGAGTCTTACCTTCTTTCTAATTATCCTCCCCTTCCAACTAGAGAAAAAGGTGAACTACTGGCTGCATGGTACTTAATTGTCAGCTGGAGTTAAACCATGACAAAGAGAAAACTGGATGCAGCACTACGATATAAAGCAAATCCTTTTGTCTGTTGTTGCTTTCCACCATCTATAATTTGCTGACTATTCTCTGTCTTATTGACTTTTGGTATAACCAACCAAATGCACACACATATACAGGCATATAGGCACACCTATATATGTAAATACTTATTTGAACACAGCTGCCTGCAACAGGTTAATTATACTCATATGACCTAGATAAAGACAACAAATCCCATTTCTGTATCTCTTCAGCTATTATTCTTGCTGATCATGTAAAAGACACAGCAGGGCCTTTTGCATCCTGTAGCTTAATGCTGTACAAAATGGGACCCCATCCAGAGAATCAGGACATCTGCTAATTCAGACTAATATACCGGAAGCTGAGAGTTAGCAAAATACTGCTTCAGATAAAAAGGAAGTGCAAAAAAGAAAGCTCTTTTCCATTTATACTAATTTCCAGAGTCTACCCTTGCACTTCTTAAGTGGTCCTTTATTTGGCTTCTTCTAACTTTGCTTTTCCTACCATTCCTTCCCCTTTTCACTCTACCTTATTCTCTCACTTCAATCTCAATTTACCATTTTACTTCTTTTTCCTCTTCCACCAAAAAAACATGCAGTATATTCTCTTTGGAATACCTAGCCTGCAAAAGCAACTGCTTATATCCCATTTCCTCAGGATTCCAACTCTGTTATATCACTGGTGGCTGGGGGAGAAACCCACTTTTCTTCATGGGTGGTACTGCTAATAGTGACAACATCAACACTAAAAACTTCAGTTTCTAAAGATACTTTCTTGCTTTGTTGCTTAATGAGAATATCTGTACTCTAAACAGCCCCCTTTAGCCTGCTTCTGCCTGCAAGGTATTCAGAGCTCTCTGTGGGAGGCTTCTTCCTAAAAATAAATGCCATGTTTTGTCATCTCTTATGTTACAGCTAATTAACTTTTGCCACCATAACATTTCACCTCTTCATTGTGCTGCATTTCCAAAGTATCAGACTGCACTTTACCCTTTTCCCGCTTCTTTTTTTTTTTTTCTCCCTCTACTGGCAAACCAAGAGCAATGGCTGGGGTTTAACTAAAAAATTTTCAGCCCCAGCCACATGAAATGAAAACAAAAAACAAAGCCTACATTGTTTGATCTCTAGACAGAAGTCAGCACCACAGGTCAAGGTTTGATAATCTAGTGATTTCAGCTTACAAACTGTGCAGAGTAGAAAACTTAACACTAATTAAAGGTCTGCATTATTAGATATGAAAGCATTCAGACATGAAATTGCTAAGAATGTACTGAAAGAGTGACAGGTGGAAGATAAGAATTATATTCATAGTAAAAAAGAAAGGTGATAACATTCACATTACCTAGAAATCAATTCTTAAATACAAAGTCTACCTAGATGCCAAAACAGACTTTTATGGGTCAGGAACACATTGAAGAACACAATTCACAGCATCAGCCAAATTTTTCACTGCTTAGTGTTTTGTTTTTTAATTGTCTATCCTTCTTCAAATGTGTAGGCAATAAGATCCATTCATGTTTTATCGTCACCTTGAACCAACGACTGGCCAACATGCCAAACCATAAAATCTTTCTTGTAATGATGGGAGACGCCTAAACATGCAGCAATTCCAAAACAGTACCAGTTATCAATTGTTTTGGAACTACCAGTGATGCAGATGATCGCTCCAGTTTAAGACTGAGGGAAGTAATCACAATGCAAATATTTCAGCAAAGTGATCCAAGGTGCAAGGCAATGTATATAAAATTCTCAATGTGTCACACTCAGGTTCATGTCCGACTTTATTTTCTAAAGCACAACCATTCAAATGAAGGAAAAAAAAAAAAACACAAAAAAAACCCCAAACTCAAACACATTGCTGCTTAAAATACAAATTACAAAGATAAATTTTACTTAAGACTGTTCTTGATCTTTGGGCACACTGTGATTCGTGACTGATTGTATTTTTGATTAAATTGACCTTTTTTCACAACTGTAGCTATTCATGTTTTATATTAGAAAATCCTTGGTGATGATGATATATCAGAATGCGAAAAATCTCCATGTGACCACTGCCCTGCCCTGAACAACCACGGGGAAAAAAATGATTTTGCAAGGCTTTAGATGGCCACAAATATAATAGTGACAGTATATCCCTGATACTTTTCGTACAATTGTCAGAAAATCAATGCAGGAAAACTAAGAAATGGCTGATCTTCTCTCCCAGGGTGTGGGTGTCCCAAAAGGTCTTGGCACATTCCAGAGCAATATGCAGAGTCCCTGGAGGACAGGACTGGAGTGGGAGGACTCTGGCAACATACAACCTCTTTTCTGAGTTAAATGTTGCCAATAGGGAAAGGGGGGAAATAATTTGTTCTCTTTATAATTATACCATATAATTGCATTTGGAAATTATTGCCAAAAAGAAGGTAGAAAAAGTCCAGTGTAGTTTTCAAAATATCTTGCCTGAAAGCAACAGTGTATTTAAGCTTTCCTGAGACTGACTTGTAGTCCCTATCAGAGAAAATACCCATGAGGACTGAGTTCAAGTTACAGCTGCAATAAGGCATAAGGAAGGTAGCACAGTCCAAGCAGAAACAGGAAGACTTTTCAACTCTGACTTTGTGGCACCATGACTCCTGATGAAATTCAGAAAATGAAAGAGGAATGCTGACAGAAGGGCAAGGAACAACCTTCCTCTGTCAAAACTTTCTGAAAATTATGCTATTTGTTATTGTTCATCATATGCCAAGAGAAAGCAGAGCCAAAAACTGTTTCATTTACAAACAAAGCCTAAAGTACTGGAAATTTTCATGCATTCATTGTCCCTTCCCACCTCAGTTTCTACAAAAATCAAAAATAATAATAAACTTTTAAAAGAAAAAATCAAGCTAAAACAAAACAAAGCCCAAAACATTCAATGGACCCAGCATTGGATCTTTTCTCACATATAAAACTGCAAGACCACATGTTCATGTCTGCAAGGTTGCATGCTTTAGAAAGTAAAAACCACATTAAGTGAACTTGCTGCCTTTAATGAATGTGTGGATCTCACAAACACAATTGTTTTTTTCTGGCAACTTACTATGATGATAGGGTTAATCAGGCAAGTGCTTGCATATTCAGTCCAAAGGAACTTGGGACTTTACTGGTGTGTGAGATACCTAGATGCACAAAATGTGTATCTTTTATACCTCTGCTCAGGGCCCAGCAAGTGCTGATAATTTCTCAGATGGCAGTGAAGTTCAAATACAGCTAAATATCAGTGCAGTTCAGCTCCATCCTGAGTAGCCAGAATATTGGAAATCTCTGGCTTCACAGGGCTCATTAGAAGCTAACTTACCTCATTACCTTTTTGCATTACTGTAGCCACACTATCTCCAGCACCCAAGCTACCACTCAGTCAGCTGGCCTTTATGGATCTCAGCCATACACTCTTCATTCTCCCTGTACATCATCAATCTTAACGGTTCCCAATCCCACTCCTGAGCAATCAGCTCAATAAGGCTGAATGCACCTTCAGTGATGTGTACCAGCACAGGAGGCAAGGGTCCAAACACCAAAATCCAGCCTTGCCATGTTAGTTTTTCCCTTCTGGATAGTTTGTGATACAGAGGGTATACTGAGAGACATGTTGGCTCTTTTCTACTTTTACATTTTGCTATGAGAACTTGTATCTGTTTGCATAATGGATGTATGCATACAAGATTGCTTCTGAGAAGATTACAGTCATTCTTTCTTCTAGAAATAGGAGAAACAAAACGACACAGAACACAGAAAGAAGAAAAGTTGAGGAAAGAGGATGAAGCATTACCCTGTCTTAAATTCATTAATATTTATCTCTTCATCTATGACAGAAAGGAGGAAGAACAGCTTATACTGCCAAGGATCATAACACCAGCTTTCTCATGTATGGATTCAGGGAGGCAAGAGGGAGCATTCCTGCAGGTAATTAGCCTTGACTGCTAATCACATCAGCCCAAAGTGATGAGAAAATTAGCCTGATGCTCTTCCTAGATTCCCAGAGCAGCACTGCTGGTTACTGTGACGCTGTGATGCACAACAACCTGCAATGCATCCTGACTACTACATGCACCAGGACTGGCCATAACCGCAGTCTGCCCTTGGAACGGATGGAATAAAGACAGTGCCTCCTCTATCACTGCCCTGCTCTGCTCCTAGGACCGTGTTTCCTTGTGGGAAAGGGCAGATAGCCAGCTTCTGATTCACTCCATTGATCTGCCCTCCTACTACAACAGCACAAACCAGAGAAGAGCAGAAATTATTTGCTTGATCTTTTCAGAGTCAACATTTGCCCAGTTTGCAGTTTTCCAGAAAAAGAGAAAAGTCATGATTCAGTCACAACAGATGCAGTGAGAAGTGGACAAGGACTTGGATTTACATTTGTCTGTATCCCTTGTCTACTAATTCTTTGTATATATATTTAAAAGGCAAATATACTATATCACTGCATTTTCACATGACCTGTCACCTGAGGTCCTATTCATTCCTGAAGGTAGAGAGTGAAGTCCTAGCATAGTCATATTGCGCATACACCTTATGAGAAAGAGTTTCCAGAAGCTGACAGGGATGCCACAAAAGTATATGTTAGATACACTGAGCACAGAAACTTTCAGTCCCAACTCTGTCACTCAAGGAAAAGACTCTGAACCCTTTAAGAGTAGAGGACTGTGTCACAGATGGCAAAGGCCTAAAACAGATGGTACAAGAAAGGACTTGGAAGAAAATGACAACCAGAAATGGGATGGGCCTGGAGACACAGGGACAAGCAGGCTGTGAATTGAGGAGTAAGGGTGACATAGAAAGTCTTTGAATATGAAGCTCAGCCCAGCCAGTTGGGATGAGGACACTGGAACTGAGCTAGCAGCTCACCTGAGAGCAGGCACCTAGTTTGTGTGCCTTGGAAATCAGCAAAGAAAATGGAGAAGAATAAATCCTTCCAAAGATTGTCTTCTCAAGCCAAGACAATGACAACTCAATTATACTGGAACTTACTATGGGTTAGAATTTTAAAAAAGCACCCTGTAAGATGTCAAAGGATGGAAACATAGAATTTAATAACTGTCACTATTAAACCTTATAGAATTAAAGTGAAAAACAATTAACATAGATGTCAGACTTCCAACTGCTAGAAGATTGGAGTAATTTGATTCTCCCCTCATATAAACATTTACATAAGCCAGAAGCTGTCAGGGGATTTAACGATGGGAGTTCTACGTCAGAAGAGTGGGATTTCCAGCATCTATTTCCAGATCTGTGATCCAGGCCACCCTATTTCCTCTCACTCCACCTCTCTCCCTGCCAAAGCATAGGCTTGTTGTAAGCAGCTTTCTCCCAGAAGAAGGTTGGATGATTAAGGTAACTACCTCACAAGGCTCAAGGATTATATCTTCATCTTCACTGACCCAGAAACAACCTTAGAAATAAAAAACCAGGGCTCTTAGTGAAAAAGTCTGGAGACTGGGGGCAGGAAGAAACAAAACCATCCCAGGATTCAAGCCATTTCAGGGGCCAGTTGACAGCAGACCGTTCCAAGGCACTCCTACCAGTTTTGTAGCAGCAATTCAACCTCACAGATTTCAGGAAAGCTGTATTTAAACACTTTATGTGATCAGGACGTCTTCACACCACCCAGACTCCACAAATCATCGAGCCATTCCTCTGTCTATACTGGAGGTTTGGACTTTCCTCCAAAGCAAAGACAATTCTGGTTTAGATGGCTTCCTACCAAATCTAGCCCCTGGCTACTTTGGCTTCCTGGCTCCATGACCAAAGATGACACACAGGATGCCTAGAAAGTGTTGCAAGTCTGAAGTGTTACTTTGGTATAAACCACAGCAGAGGACCAATTTCCCTGCAGTTCCAGGCTGTCTTCCACAGAAATTATGTCTCTTTGAAGGAGCAAGAACACTGCTCCTTCAGACACAAAACTTCATCAGGATGAAGTTGGTGTCTGCACATGACTGAGACAGCAGTTGAAGTGGCAATGTTGCTACTCTTAGTTCCTACAAACAAAAATCTAGTTTAGTACCACTTGTCCCCTTCTCTTTTAAGATAACACACACAATGCATGCCCTTCTCTTTACCTCATCCATGCTAACAAGTGTTACAGTCAACATCCAGCCAGCTAGGGAGGCAAAAGTCCTGTGATTCAATGTTTTGCCATGTCTGGTCTTCAGCAAGACACACCTCTAAATCGAAGGCACAATTATTACAGCTTGCAAAATGTTGAACTCCTGAATTTTGATTCTCAAACCAGCTTGACATGACAAAAAAAAAACTGCTTGTGCTTTGCCCAATCAGTCCCACTACAGCTTCTGCAAGGCAGTGAACTCTCTCTCCTCAGATAATACACAACTAAGTCAGCTTTCTCTTAGCACTAGCTTCTCAAGGCAGAGCCAACATTAACAAGTGGGTTTGCTACAGAGAGAGGAAGAATGTATTCCAAGCAGATATGAAAATACAAAGAAATTTAATAAGACTGAGCAAGGCAAGACCCTTGAGGGTGAAACTATGAGACTGACACATGAAGGAAAATGTACCTGGAAAAGGAGTACCAAAGATACCAGAAGCGATAAATCCAGTCTCTGCTGCAAATCAAATTTCTATGCTTTCTGTCAATTGTCTTAGTTTTTTGTTTGTTACAGGTGAGTGGGATAGAGGAATAGCAGAATTGAAAATCCTGCTGGAGCAGCTTTATTCCAAACAAGCATCTCACCAACAAAAGCAGATTAAAAGAGGAGACAAATCTCTTAAGAGGAAAAAGAGAATAGCCCTGGTTCACTGGCCAGTACATTGGTACAAGTGCTGCTCCTGAGGCAGCTCACAGCACCCTTTCTCTGAGCTAATGCTGCATCAAACTCACCATCCTGCAGATACAGGGAGAACTCCCATCAGATGTCACAATTACAAGCATGATAGCGGCTCTCCTCCTATTCATGTGCTGCCAAACAGAGTCTGAGTGTGCTAAAGTAGGCCAATATCTTCCTTATTAACAAAGAAACTCTACAGTCTCAGTCCCTGCACTGCCTCCTTCTACCTCTCATGTAAAAAGACCTCCTATGCCTTTATTCTTCATTCACTTTGTCTCTGGCCTATTTCTGGGGTCCCCTCAGCCTGAGTTTGCATACCTCTGTGGTTGCTGTTGCAGTTTTGATCCTTTCTTTCCCTGCCTGGTTTAGCTGCCTTTATCAGCTGCAGCATTTCTCCAAAGTTAAGGCTCTTTCACTCAGCAGTCTCCCCTTTTGCATGGAATAATAAATATTACAACTGCTTCTCTTCCTCATTAGAGGAATTTTAACATCTCTGGAGTTACCTTTGACTGATAGGACTCACATTCATTCATACAGTAATGTAAGCCTCCATTCTGCTTTTGATTGTCAGTTTAGAGTATTTCTGGCAAATCAAGCTATTCCTTCCCTATCTTCCCTAGCCCCCAAAGACAAAACAAACAGACAATGCAAATGAATGTCACACTTTTCTAATAACTTTCCTCATTTTTACGTCCTGTAGTTACTACATACAGCCTCAATTCTTACTTTTACTCCATTGCAAAGACACAGGGTTTGTGCCAATTAGTCTGAAAAACCCAGTGTTCTGTTTGCCACAATCCTTCATTATTGCTTTTTAAACAAGTGATGAAATGCCTAAGGTTAAAAAATAATATGTTACATCACTAGACCAATTACTGGCTACTGCTGTCTTATATACCACACGTCAGTAAAAAAACTCCATGAAAATACAGACTCGGAAAATAAAAAAAGAACCATTAAGATTATTATTTTACAAGATTCCAGAATTCATTATTATATATGAAGAAATGCATAATAATAAAAAAATGCAGCAGCAAGAGTCTGTCACCGTCAGCTTTTAGCAAAGAACTCTAACAGCCTCCAGCAATAAAAGCCACGCTTTTCTAGCAAAATAAAAACCTCAGAATCCTCCTCTACCTTTAACAGGCTAAGCTGTTCATTACAGGGTCACAGGGAAGCACAGGATGCCAGTGAGTGGCAAAACAAGCAGAGAAACCATAATTACAAGAAAAGCCTTTCTAAGAAGTGTCAAGTACCCTGAACAAGAAGGAACTGAGTCCAGACATCCCAACTTGACCTGGATGTTGAAGGCTTCACACTAGGTATGACTCAGAATGCAGAGAGACTTTTATAAACTTTGGTTGCTGATCACACAGCACAGTTTCTGACAGCAGCATAATCAGGACTAGCAAGAACAATATTGCTCAGTCTGGGATATAGATAGATTTAGCAAGCTGAGAAAGATAATGCTGGGGCAAGGTTTTCAAGCAGGTTCCTCAAGGAGTTTAGCACCAAACATTTGCATATTCATTTATTACAGAAAACTCAAGAAATAAAGCATGACAAATATTTTTGACTCCACAATTAGCAGGCTTTCCTGCTAGCTCAGATTAGGCTCAGGTCATCATACAAGAAGAAATGGAAACTTTGGAGATGGAGGGATAACAAGTTCTGAAACTCAGTAGTATCAGAAGCAAGATCCCACACTCGGGAACTGACAGAAAATTCTGCTTTGAACCACTGCCTCATCAGGTCCCAGAAGTGAAAAAAGGGGAATCTTAGCACAGACTTGATTACCACTATGACGAGACCATTCAAAGAGAGGATGTGAATTCAGAATGTAACACACATGGCACAAGGTCCTGGCACCTCCTTCCAATTCCTCCTCTGTATAATCACCCTTCAGAGAAAAAACATTTGCAAATGTCAAAATTCAGCAGGTTTTATTTGGGTTTTGGTTTTTTGTCGTTTCATGTTGGCTCTTTTTTAATAGAGGGATTGGCGAGTTTCCTAAATTAATGTGTTTAAAACACCCAGATTTTGGATGTTTGGAATCAGCTTGATACACTTTGCTGTCTTCTGGGACACAGACATTCTTCACTCAAGGACTGCTTGTATGATGCCAAGAAAACATCCCTCATCTTTGTGGGCCAAGTCCTCCTGGTACCTCTTTGAAAGAAATGAAAAAAATAACCTAGTGAAATGCCAAAGTAGCTGGGATTCTTATCTGTACTCAATTTCCCCCTCCCATTCCTCAGAAGAGAAGGGCTGTTTACTTAATCAGAAGATTACATTTGTTGATCAAAGGGTGAGGGAATCCTCCCTAGCTCACACATCCCATCCACATGCAGATTTTAGAGCGTGGCCTCACTGAAGCACAGTGTATGGCAACACAAATGAACTACCCCTATATTAAGTCACCAGATGTAATCCTGACAGAAGCTCCAAGCTCTTGGTTTCCTCCTCCTCCTCTGATCTCTCTCTTTCTCCTGCCTCTCCCTCTCTCTTTGCTTTGATGACTTTGACAGCCAAGTTCTTGGAGAGTTACTCCAGGTTACAACGTGTCACCTTTAATGGAATTCAAAGCTTTAATTCAGAAAGTGGCCACTCTTGACCTCTGGCCCCACTGCCACCCACTCTGCCACCCCCCTCCTTTCTCCATTGCCATGGAAATGAATAGCTGAGCGAAAAAATGGGAGCAGGCAAAGTCTAAAGCTTTTCACAGAGCCCCCAAAAGAAAGATGAATGAAACTCATTCATCACTGAGCAAGGGACCCAGAGAGCAAGCCAGAGGCAGAGCAAGCAAGGGAGAGAGACAGCCTGAGATAGAAAAGGTTACCTCATGCAGGAAGTTATGTGATTTGAAAAAGAAAAGCACAGGAGGTGTGAGGGAACATAGTTCACTTGCAAAAACTACAGCTTCCACCAAGAAAGATGCTAGTTTGCGGAGCAGGGGTGGTTTCCTCAGCCCCTTCCCAAGACAGAATTTCTTAGGAAAGAAATACCAGGAAAAGGATAGAAATTCGAAGGGAGAAGGGAGAAATGCCTGAAAAGAAATGTCAGCAAAAGTCTTAAGGATGGACCACTCATGGAAATGAAAAAATATAATTAGAAACAAAGCTGGTTTTTTAGTGTTTAAATTTCATTCAGCAAATTTCCTGCTTTAGAGAGAAGTATTTTTCTCCCAGTGCATACACCTGCCTTTCCTCCCCATCACCTCCGCATCACATAGCTTGATTTGTCTTCATGTGTGATATCAATCAAATACCAAAGCAATTTTTAGCACTAGGCAATAAAGCACTTCAGAGGCAATAGCTTAATTCACTCAGACATAGCACCAGTTTTCTGGTGCATTCCTTCAATTTCCCTATTCCTTGCAACCTCACTACAACTGCAAAGAGCTTCTTCTTCTCAGAGCATCTGAAACAGATGCACAGTAAAACAATAATAATTAAAAACACAGTCAAATGACACCACATATCCAAGGTCAGACGAAGGAAAACGTGCTACTGCATGCTGTCTTATAGAATTGAGGGAGCTGGCTGGTGCCAGTGACAGAAAGAAAGGGAGAAGGACAGAAAGGAAAGTTTGAAATGCAGCAGCTCCAAAGAGCTTAATTTGCCTGCACCACTTGATAAAGAGATAAGCAGGACAGAAGGAAGGCAACAAGCTGTGACAAGCGATTCCCTAAACCCAGAATCTTTTGCAAAGGTATTAGATAAGAGTGTCATAGATTATACTAGGATATTTATATAATTGATGACTTCCCAGAGTAACCAGTCAAAATTCATCCCAAGCATACCAAAAATTAGGCAGAAGCCAGCAGGGCCCTTGGGGATGGTTATGGGAGAAAAGCTGTAAAGGCCAGATCTCAGTAAGAGGCAAATTCTTACCTAAGACTGCCTTCCAGCCTTATCCCAACAGAGAAATAATAATGCAGTTCTCCTTTTCAGTGAAGGCCAGTCCAAAGCTTACCCATTAAGTACGACTCAGAAGAGAGCCTACCTAGAGATTAAGTGATAACTCCAGGAGATAGCTGCCCCTTGCAGAGCCATTACCATTCTGAACCGTGAGATTCTTTTTCCTCCTCCCTAAAGCTAATCAGGCATGATTCTCTTTCATTCCTCCAATCCTTTTGCCACAATTTAATTCCTTTTTTTTAGCATTCGAGTGAAAAGGTATCACCCGAGAGGCAGGAATCATTAAACTTTATTCAGTGCTAATTCAGTGAACTGGATGCCAAGCCAAGCTTCCTGGGAATGACGTTAGCACCTCTGCTGGCCAGCCAGCTCAGACCCAGAGCTCATACTTAAGCTTCAGCTTTTGGTTAATCTGTATTACCCTCCATGGTGGCTCACACCCTGCCCCAGCCTGAGCTACCCTGAGGATTCCTCAGGGTGGGAACACAAGCAGAAACACTCACTTCAGTACGTATACAATATACAGCCTAGGAATCACACAAAGAGGTAGGCAGTATATTCTTTTTGAACAAAGAACAACAAAATTGGCAGCTTTTACGCAAATTAACTGAAATGAAAACTGGCATTCCATTGTTTTCAAATTTCTCTTCCACAGCTATCAAAACACATCTATCAAAAATGGATGAAGGCGCAGGTACTACTCCTTTTTACCTACACAATGCCTACTGTTGGGGTGGTGTTTTCACCTTCATCCCCTGTTATTGGGGAGTCAATCCCTCCAAACACAAAAAGGCTTGCTAAGACCACAGGTATTGCCTATTGAAGCTAGTGAGGCACATCTCACTACAGAGGGATGCCAGCACTGAAGGCACAATGCAGAATTGCTGCTATCTCTCTGTGCCTTGTCCTTCATGAGAAGCAGCTCTGACAACATGGAAAAGATACAAGTAATGCTACAGATTCATAGGCTGAGGACAGAAGGGAGAGCACTGCAACACAGCTGAGGGGGAAAGGACCAAGAAACCCAACAGTGATGCTCCTCATGTCCTCACATCTAGCTTCATCTTCCCCAGGCCTCTGACCCACAGACTTCTTCCTCTCTCCCTGCCTCCATGTAGCTTTGCCTGTTCAAAGCTGGCTTGCAAATGGAAAGACATTGCTTAGGAAAGATTTTACTAGTTCTTAAAAAATCACTGTTTATTCAAAGCATGACAAAAGTTAACTGGATGATGCTATTCCACAGAGACAGAGCAAACACACAGCTCTGGCATAACTTGCGTTACTGTTAAGAACAGATATCAGCAATATTTTAGTGAAGAGCTACCCTCTAAATGGTTCTTCTCTCTGGTGGCCTCAGGCTAAGGCTTTGAATTGTCTTGAATGAAGATATCTCTGGTTGATCCATGTTTAATTCCTGCTGTAGGGCAGATTAGGTCAGCTCTATGCTGCACATCTGTTTATGTTAAACAGACAGATTTTGGAAGCAGCAAATTGTGCCACAAATGGCTCCACAGAGGTGGGAAGCCTCATTCGGTCTTCAAAGAAACTTCCTACAGTAAATTTTAAAACTTCAGTGCTCCAAACCTGAAGGACACCTGCATGTCATTAAGTACTTACTGCTGAGCAGACAGCTTTCTGGGTCACCATCTGTTCATCAAGAGCACCAGCTCCTGGCTGCCTTTCCCCAATTCAGTGTGCTCCAGGCTTTGAACTCCCAGCCTTGGCAGCTCACAATTACTCAAAAGGTAGCACGGATGGTTCTTCTGTGTCAGCAACACAAATCAAAATACAGTGTCCCACGAGAGAACAATTCAACCAGGCACAGTTCAGTAAAGTCTGTTTAAGGATTAGAGGAGTTAATCAGAATAGCTCATAATGTATATGCCTCTGTTTGCGGTATCTATTGCTGCCCTTCTAATGTCATCAAGCTGCCTGCCTATCTGTAGTTATCTGGCTCTGGTAACACTTATTTTGTGTGTTGTTTAAACAGAAGTCCTGTCTTGTGCTAGAAAGTTTGCTACCTAGGCAACTGCTCAAAAAAAAAAGTTCAAAATTAAGATCCCTTGGCCTAAACAACACAACTTGTTGAAAACATTTTTGTAGCAACAGGGGGAGTTACCTGCATACAGCTTGAGAATAAATATCTCATCAGCTCTAGAAATCCAGAATCACTTTCTTGCCACTCCACAGAACCCAGGCTGGCCCAATCCTGGCACTTCTATCCAAAGTTTTCAGTCTAAAGTTTTGAAGTTGAACCACCAGATGGTTCCATTAGGTCAACACAATCATCAGAATTGGCAAAATTAATCACAGAGACAAAACAAAAGGTAATGGGTCCTAATGCTCACTGGGGAGAATGATCCTTGCGTTAAACAAAGCAGGACAGCGAGAACAAAGGCTGCTCTGTGGAACTGATGTAGCCTATAACCACCTTCCACATCACAGGCTTACAGCTTCTGCTTTCTTGCCCCCTGTACTCCCCACCCAAGTTGCATTACCCAATTTAAAACTGGCACATTTCCACATTCTCAGAGAGAGGAACAAACAAATTTTCCCATTTGGGAAAAATCCTGCTTGGTATTTGATGTTTCAGAATCTTCTTAAATAAAGCCAGCAATTTATTACAGCTATAGCCAGTGCTCAAATTGAACTAGAGTTCAAAGCTTCTAAGCTTCTTCGTTCTTCTCAATGAGAGGAAAATCGGCATTTACTTGATTCTGGAAACAGAAATGGCTTATCCACACGACCAGAAAAGCATGTGGTGCTTCCAGGAGCAAAGGAAGCCTATAAAGCTAACACCTCCTCCACCCCACCTAAACACAATCCACCTATCTCAAAAATGCATGTTTTCCCTTCATTCAGACTCACCTTTCTAAGAGGCTTCATATAGGTAAGACTTGAAGAGAGGAAGATAATGCTTGGATGGAGACTTTTTGTGCCTAAGGACCTGGATTTCAGGAATAAGGGCGTGACCTGCCTGTCTTCTGTCAAGAAAATATCTCTTGATCAGAAAGGAAAGCATGCACTTAGCTAGCATTCCAAAAAGACAAGGTAAGCAAGAGAGAAAAACATAAAGATGACAGAAAAAAAACCCACCACCAACAAAAATATGCTTAGAAAGGAAAGAGTAAGCAACTCTATACTTTGCTGGTTAATGACCTTCCATTAACACAGCCCTCTTAGTTTCTATGATGCATGTTTCTTTGTTCCCTCTGCTTTCCTCATGATGTTTGACTATTTCTCTAGGTTTACAGAAGCCAAGTTACAAATTGATTTGATAAAGGGCAACACAAGAGGTGTGACTGGCAACATGTCACAGCCTTTGTAGGAAGCAAATTGGCACCTAAATTACAGTATTTGCATATTACAGTTAAAAAGGGAACTCAATTACTTGCTAAAGCAGGACACATTTGCTATCTTTTAAAATACAAGTTCTGCTTCCCTGGCCTGCCCACATTTCACCTCTGAGAAGCTGAGAAAAACTCTTCTATCAAGACAAGAAGGATGTCCTTATGCAAAAGCCCCAAGTTAGTTACTTGTACCAATCTTCTGGTATCCACAACTCCACATTTGCCACTTACAGTTTGTAAGATGAGGGATCCACTGCCTTCTAAGGAAAGCTTTTATGAAATTATCATCCTGCCTCCCACCATCAACACTGTAATATAGTAAATTAGTTTGTAATTGAATTTTTCTTACCATGGCTTTCCCCAGCAAGTTAGAGAGGCCTTCAGTACTTGTAATTTTTCTTCCCTAGGAGATATTTATAATGTGGTTATCTGTTCTTCTTGAGTTTGTCAGGCGGACTAAGCTCTTTAAGCCGCAGAGCAAAGTTTCTCCGGGCACTAGTTTGCTGAACAGTTCTTCTTTTCCTTTCTTTTTCCTCCTTTGCATCTTTTGAAAATGTTGATACCAACACAGGATACCTTATCCTAGTATCCCTGTCATCACCATCATCACCCTGGTTTGGCCCTCTCAGGCATATACCTAAAATTTGGTTTTAAACTTTTCTCCACAGCACTACATTCAGAGCTCATCTGCCAATTCCTGCTTCCTGTGACCCCCCTAAAATCCTTTTTAATCACTTCTTTCCCGATATTTCCACTGCATAGGTTTCATTCGTACATATGGAGATAGAAAGGACTAAAATATTCTATGCTAAGCCACTTGCATCATTATTTTCAGCATTGAAACACGACAGGGAAAATGTCACCCAACCCTAAGACACTGACATAGACACCAAAAGGAACAGGTGGAGAAAGGCTCCCTGCCTTTTCCTGACGTCTTTCCCTCTTTCCAGAAAGGCAGAAAGAGGTCCCCAGCAGCCTCAGACTGTTAATAATTACTCCAGTGCTCAGTTAGTAATGACTTTTGCAATATTTAACATTTTCCTTATAGACTAAAGCCTAATTCTTCATTAATTTTTAAAAGAAAAAAAAAATTAAAGCGTGTTTTCAGTCTTCAGCTTTAAAGAAAATACTTGAAAGTATGACCATCGGGTTACATTAAAATAATAAAAACTAATGCAGAAGGCCAAAACAAAGAATCCCATCATTGTTTTGGATTTTCTTCATCTAGCGATTTTTAGGCAAATATCCTGACAGGAAAGGGGGGAGGGAGTGGGCCTGTCAGTACCGTATTCAATGAGTATAATTACACTGAATTAGTGCTAAGGGGTTTAGAGAGAGGGAAAAATACTATTCCACAGAGTTAATATAAAGTGGGCTTTCATGTACACACAAACCCACAAGGAGCAAGCAACTGCCTGCTGAGACCTATTTGAGAGCCAAGGGATTGATCGGGCTCGGCCAGCCCTCGCTCGAGAGAAAAGCTGCAGTGGTGAATTACTGTAAAGCAGCATTCACATGATTGATGGGTTTACCCCCACCACCACATTTGTTTCAAAGATCCATTTTGTCTTCTGTGGCGACGGTGTGAATTAACCACACTCACAATGGCTGGCTGGATTTTGCAAGAGCGATCCAAGGTCCTGGAGTTTACTGAAGCTTTTATCTTACGCAGCCGTGCCACTGGGAAATGGGGAAGGGATGCTATTTAACACCCAGGCTTCTGAGGAGCACCATAACATCAAACTCCTCAAAGAGTCTGCAAACTTTCTGCCATCAGGCCAGCCAGCTCGTGCCTGGAGAAGGAACTCTTTGAAGGAGCTCTGCCTTTGATCTCCCCTGCAGTCTGATATTACACCCATTTGTCCTTACATCCAAGGGACCATAAGGTGTATTTATTTCATCTCTTGTCTTTTTAACCCAATATGTATTCAGCAACAGATTTTTTTTTTCTCTCCTTTTTCCCAATGAAGAGCAAGAGAAAGCCTGAACTCTGTATCCGGTAAAAGATCCAGAGACTCCACACAATGTGTGATGGAATTTCTCCTCAAGGCTCAAGCACTGCAAATTAAAAGTAGTGAGGATAGCAAAGAGAATGGGAGAGAACTATCATACAAGATCGCAGATCATGACCAGCTTTTAAAAATGTCCTGAAATCTTTTGAATGGAGAGTATGACACAAGAAGCTGGAATTTTATGAAAGCCCAACCACATGCCTGCTTGGGGATTGTCCCACAGCATCCCAGGAACAGATTTTTCATCCAGGAATAAATAAATCTGTGTCAACTGCAAACTGCTCTGGACTCCTCCCAGCTCCCTGGAAGGTACTACCTACATGAATAACATTTTGTTTTCCTTTATGTGGTAAATACATTGCATAAAAGAGAGGAAAAGAAAACCTCAAAAAAACAAATAGTAACAAATAATAGCATTAAATACTATTAACTACACCAAGTTTACTGCAGACAAGTGCAATGTCATCTTCCAACACACGACTGTGCCAAAGCATTTTACACTTCATCATTTCATTTCTCTTGCCCTGGTCTTCCATAAAACCATTTCTTACCCTACAGCACTTCCTCTGTATTCACAGTCCTGTTCTAGCCACAAGGATGAAAAAAAAAGAAGGATGCATTTCTGCTGCAGTCCTTGGTGTCCCTGTACTCACACCATTCCGTAATCAGTACCTGCAGCATCCACTGCTCCTCACAGTGTGCGAGCCACACCATCTCAACAGCTGTCCCAAGCCTGACCCTGGAAAAAGGGTCTAAGAGCACGACAATGCAGCTTGTTTTCCAATCAGTGTTAGGCCTGGAAGCTTCCCAGCATGACCTGTCTAGGCTTCCCATAGCACATCAAAGTCCTCTCCTCAGGTTAAGAGCATCCTGCAATCAATCCCTTTGGTCCTGTCTTGGACACCATCTTCATCTGTCTTTACAGCTATGGTAGATGTTCCAGGAATCACAAAGTCAAAAGTTTTGAGAGGTTTCTGCCTCTTCAGGAGCCTCCCCAGCCAACCCAGCCTCTGAAGAGGCAGATGCTGAAGTTGCACCAAATGGGGTCAAGCGTATTTTAGCCACTACACCCAATTTTCACTTGGAAATTCTCACACCAAAATGTGTCATAACTGAAAGCACACAGTAACTAGGTTAGTCCCAGAGCACCAAACAACACACACAGACCACAGTTAGAGCTCAGCTGTCCTGGAATGACTGGGTTAAAAGATGAATATTCAGTATTCTTGGCAGCAAACAGGAACTGCTCTCAGACTACCTCCTGCTACTATACACTTCCAAATTTTGTATGTGCGCATTTTATTAACCCCAAAGGACAGTGTGCTCCATTTCACTATGAAAAGCTCTCAATTGCAGAGAAATTGATTTATCCAGACCATTTTGACTTCTCCCAACCTTGGCTGCTGTGTTTTGTCTGTCATACACACATGCTGTGTGCTCCACCATGCACACTGAGAGGCAGGAGAATGGGATCAGTGGTGGGTTTCACTGAGACCTCACAGAGCTGCTGGAAGCCTGCAGACCACACACATGGAAAAGCACACCATAAGACAATGTCATGGATGCTGTGTGAGCTGCGGTGAACACCAGAGCAGCAGAGAACACACTACTGCTGTTTTAACAGGGACACAAAATCCCATAGACCAATCCCACCAGACCAAGCTGAAGGCTCACTCCAGTCTCAGGAGGCTAACAGTCCCTGTTTCTACCTGTCATATGACAAAAACATTTCCACTGAACTCTGATCAGCACACTTAAATTCCTCTCTTCCCCACAAATCCTCTACCCATGCAGCTCAGTGCAGTGGCATTAGCAGCTGGATGTCAAACACAGGTGTGCTATTAAGAAATGTCAGGCTATTTCATTTCCAAAGCTTTTGTACAGTGGACCACCATTCAAACCAGGCATGTTTTCTCTCAAGTTCCACCAAGTTCCAATGATTGACCTTAAATAAAAGCCACTTGTTGTCACCCCTTCATTTGCCACACTCAGAGGCATGGTAGGCAAATATTCTAAAAGTTCCACCTTTAGAAGCAGGAGGTTATCTGCAACCTCAGTTGGCTTCTGTCACTCCTGGTGCTGTGTGTGTCACAGCAAAACCTGTAACACATTTAGTGACTCACATGATGACAAGGAACACTAAGCCCTTGTGCCCATGCACAGCACCCTCCATAAAAGCCACTTGAGCTCATCAAGATTAGGAATGAGCTCTTTCTTAAGCCCAGCCCAATCCAGTTAACAGGCTTATATGGAAATGCTGAGGCAGGGCTGACAAGTGGCAGTGCACCTAACTTGCACACACCAGTTTGCTAAAAAGAAAGAACATGTCGGTGCTGCCTAGCTCAGGCTCACAATTTCCTCTTTCCCCATCACATTTTCCTTTACAGATGCTTTTCTCTAAAGATAGGAATGTAAAATGGTTTTGGTGACCTTTGTGCTTACTAATCACTGTTATAAATCTTGTTCCAGTAGCACAAAGAAAGAAAACCAACTGTTTAAGACAAGACCATTTCATACTTCCTGATCAAATAGTCTTCCCTTCCTGCTCTTGGCATATGTTTGCATAAGTTGATTTTCTTCTACTAAAAAGATGCTGGCATGCATCAAAATAGAAAAAAAAATTGCATAGAGATGTTTCGAGACTGCTTGTTGTGACATCAGCTAGTGATAAGACACTACTGTCCCATCTCTCTCACTCCATCTGTGCACAGGAATGCAACCTGGGGAAAGGGTTGCACATGACTTTCTGCTGAGGAACAAGCACAGGGTAGATGTCCAAGCCCTGCCCTCCCCACCACTGCTGCGCATGTAGGATAGCTCCAAAATGAAGACTGAAACAAAAGCTTCCTCTCTTTCAAAAAAGACTTGCTTTGGGATTCCACTCTTAAAAGGTAGTAACATTAAAGTACCCACAACCTCAATTTACTAAGACTTGATTTTCAATAATAGGAATCAGAAAGGGAAAAAAGCGGGGGGACTCAATTTTGCAAAAAAATATAAATGTTTCTAGGAGTTAAATGAAAGACATTTTAGAAGTGCGTTACTATGAGAAGTTAATAATAAATTAATTTTCTGTGAGATGCATGGAGACTAAGTCAGCATCAGATAAACTGAACACCATCAGACTTAGGGGAAAATGGGTAGCTTGCACAGGATATTTCACTTCTGACAGCATATTTATTTTCAAACAATTATCCATTTACCACAGGTGAAAAGCAATAGGGCAACAAATTAGATGCACATGGGTGTAACTAGCTCGCATTTCTAATAACACAAACAGCTTCCTGGAGCATAGTTTGCCCAAGTGTTAATTAAAAAACCCCAAACAAATAAACAAACAACCTCCCCAACATGGCAGGGGCACAAAAATCGTTATACAGCCAATCTAAATCACAATGAGCCTATATACATATATACATTTACTTTTACATATATATTTAGCTACTTTGGTGGACCTTCAGATACTTCGGACCAGGCTTTTAACTAAAATGCTTAGAGGGAATTCTTCTAAAAGGCAAAAACATACAATATTGCACTCAAACCACCTAAGGAGGAAGAAGTCAGAAGGACAAATAAGACTTTTCAAGCTTTCCTTGCAGGGAGGGGCAGTAGGTGAGAGTTTCCAATTAGAAATTTTGAGCTACAGTTTTGAGGATGACAATATCCAAGCCTCTAATTCAGACCAGGGCTAATCAATGTGAAATAGTTGGTGAACAAATGACATCATTACCATTTTCTATAAAGGTCAAAGTATGATAATTTTTATAAATTATTTCTTGTCAGTGTAATCACATGGTGGCAGTTAGTTTGAAGATTGTAGAAGGAAAATCCACAATGAGTAAGTCCCAAACAATGAAAAAGAATTGATTAAGGAATTAGGGCTGCTTCTAGACTTATTTCTAAAGTGAGGACTGTGACAGTTCAGATACATTTCCACAGGATGCAAACATAGAATTCTCTCACAGTCATTTGAAACTTTCATACCACAGTTACCACCTGATTATGGTGTATGACTGGGAGGTCATTATCAGTGCTAAGAGAACCAGACTTTAAAAATCACAGAAACTGGGAGTTGCTTCTTTCTGTTCCCTGAGAGCTGTCCTTTCAAAAAGCATGCCAAATATGAGCACAGATATTCTGAAATGATGCCAAAGTGCAATCAATGATGATACTTCTGGTCAGTCAGAAATAAAAGAAAACAAAATTACTTCGCAAATGCAGTTTAAGAATTTATTCACTCAAAGGATATCTTTAAGAGAAAGAAAATGGAAATGCAGTCCAAGTGAAACTAATAGGAGAGAACAACTTTGGCAGGTGAAATGTAAAATGGAGATTAGGAGGTCCAAGAGCAAGGCTGAAGAACAAGCAAGCAAATGCATAGTGACAAGTAATAAGGCATTCCTGAAGCACACGGGAGACTGGAACTCCAGAGGAGCCACTGGGTCCTGCAGACTCCCCTGATCAGAGTCAGTGAGGGCAGAAGGAGATTGCACAGAAGTTAAATGGCCCCCCTGCTTCAGTTTTCACTTCAGAGCAGGGGAGGGAGATGCATGCCCCAGGGTTATACAAGTAAAGAACTTGAGGTAGAACTGCCAGACAGAGTTAGGGGAAATAAAATACAGCAAATGAAAAAAAAAAGGAACTACTTGAGAAATTTGATTGCACTGAACTGGATTTCCATAGCTGAGAAAAGTCAGTTAAAGGCAAGTGTAAACCAGCTGAAATAGGAGCCCCACAAACTAGAGAAGTCTAAAAAAGCACATTTTTCACAATGATAAATCACCCCTCGCGAACCTACAAAGAGGTTTTAAAAACATATCCTGGCTATTTTTCACTAGATGTAAATTGTTCAGATTTTCAAAAACTTTGAAATTGTTGGGAGAGCTTTGTCATCTTGGGACAAGAGGAAAGGTCCTGTCCTTCTTTCAGTATTAGCCAAGGAACAGAGACTCCCAGGATAAGAACAATATTTTTTTGTGTGTCAAAGGGAGATTTTTAGCACCTGAAGTCCTGCCTAGGACCAGTGTTGCAGAAGGCGTTAGTGAAGCATCTGAAAAAAAGAATGGAAAGCAAGGCCACAAAACACTCTGCCCATATAATGTGACCTTAATCACCAGTATGGGGGTCCTTGTTCTATCCAGGCAACTGGACAACACAAATACCAGATAAAATTCACATTCACAGACATGTTGAGGTCTAATGGGAAAAAAATGACAACAACTACACAAATTTATATTTATCTGCTTCCATACCAGTATACACTAGTGACTAACACTGCAGTGACTAGTGACTACACTGACCTAACTTCTAGACATCAAAAAAAAAAATTCTAGAGACCAATGATGTCACATCCCTGTGCTTAGCAAAAGAATCATTTTAGAGTAGACAAAAACTTTGGAACAGCACTCTAAAATTGTGAACTGTAATATGAAAAAAAGTTTGACTGTGAAAATTAAAATTACAGAATTCCAGGTTAAATTTCAACTAAATGTGATTGCTAGAATAAGGGCATGAATCGTGAGCACACGTAGAAATAAAGAAACTGAAATATTCTGTTGATTTAGAATTAGGCATGGGGCTGTAAAAGGCTACTGAAAATGAGAAACATGAGAGAATGTGTAATATTTATAAAAGGTGACCTACTGCACCATTTAAATAGAAGACAGGTTAAAGCAAAGACAAGTTGAGGTTGTTAAAATAAGGACATTATAGACACATGAATTCAAAATTAAGATTCAGGAAACCTCAGCTACTCAGAGTAATGAAAGGACATCTTCAAAATCAAAACAGATTGCTTGTGGCTTATCTGCCTAGGGGGGAAACCCCTTCCAGATCTGTCGACATTTAAAGCTAAGGAAGATGAACACTATTCGCAAAGAGTTTTAAGAAACCCACATTCGCCTGGTTTTACAGAACTCAAGCCATACTCTTCCATCCACCTTCACATCTTTTACAATTGGACTGAAGAGAGTGGTCCATGCCTTGGGAAAAGCTAGGCCCAATTCACAGACTGACCCAGCTGCTGCTACAGAAACACTTTCTGCCTTCACTGGTTTAGCTCTGCAATGCAACAAAGCTGGGACCATACAGGAATATGAGCAAGGAAACCAGAGTTCACCTGGGATCAGCAGTTGCAGCTTGGAAGTTCTCCTAGTCCATAAAGTTTTTAGGCCTAGACTATATTTTTAAAACCTGAAGGAATAGAAGACAGATATAAATGAGATTTAAAAAATATCCTTTCCATTTCATATCAATCACACTTCGCATCAGGCAGTGAAAACCAAGCTTATTCTCTAGTGCTAAGGGCACTGATCAAACGCTAAAACCCTTTTTGCAACAGAAGTTATGATTATACAGGGATAAAAAAAAGAAAAAGAAAAAAAGATTCAAAACACCATATTCTGTGAAGCAATTGAAAAGGACATGCACAAGTTTTTGGGGGAAAATGAAATAAATTTTCTATTTTTTGTTCAATGCTACAATAATAGTAATAATTGTAAATAACAATTACAAATTAATTCAACTGTTTGCAATTATTTTGTAAATAGACAATTTTATAATAATTTATAATTATCACAACTCTTTAAAATGTTTACCAATACGACACTTAGATTTTAATTCTTAAAGGTATGCTTTGAAGAAAATTTTAAATGGATCAGAAGGGGATAAACTTGAGAAAATGCTCCTCATTGCCCACTGCTGTATCCTACAGCACTTATTTCTGAGACATCATGATCATAAAAATGCCCTAATGAAGAGCATGAGCTGGACATCACAGGGTATCACAAAGAGTTTACTGTAGCCAATGTGCCTATCTCATATGTAGGCTAAGTTCTTGTTTCCATTCTCTCAATGCCCATTAGGTGTTGGAGGTGTTCAGATTCAAACTAGAATTCCACTGACCTGGAACAGAAATCACGGATTCAGTAACTCAAAAATTTCCATTTCAATAAGCCTTAGACGAAATATTTCAACCTCAATTTTTCTTGACTTAAGACAGTTTACACTTCACAGACTACTTCTGCTTTGACTTTTTTTGTTTGTTGCAGTTTAAATAAGACAAGAAATTCCCACCCACAATTACTTGAGAAATCTCAGTTGGTAAAATCCCAACTGGAATCAGAGCCTTATTGCACATGCTGAAAGTGTCAATGCATAAAGATGTGAACTTGTCATTTACAGTACATGTTGTACAATTGCTAAGTCTAAAGTTATCTAACACATTTTCGCTATGCATCCCTACATTTTTTAAAGTTTCTCCAAGCAGAGACTTGCTTTTGGTGTGTGTGTAAAGCATGATGTCAGGGCAAAGTCTCTACACCTCTCTCTCTTTTCCTCTATAAAAACACATGCCTGCCATACCCACTCATCCTATGGTTGTGGTTAGCACAGGAAAGAGGGGCACTTATTTAAAGGACTTTTAGACATAGTCATAAATAATTCAAACTAAAATATAGTACATAGCAATTAAATGAAAAAAGTAGATGCTTTAAGATGCTACCTCTATTTTTTAAGTCTTTTTCTTCTGAGGCATTATTCAACCTACCATTATTCTCAAAAGTTCTCACCCTTTGGGAAAATCAGTACAGAGGTGCTGCCAAAGAAAGGCCAGGACCATGCAGGACACTGTACTACCAAGTAAGAAGAGGTCCTTGTAAATGTTAACTCAGTTGCAAAATACTTTAAGTGCCTATAAATATTTTTGAAAGCAGCTTCAAAATAACTTTTTTTGGATCCATACTATGATCAAGAACAGGATGTTCACACACTTCTCCTCCCATTCTCATCCCTTTTTGAAATTCGTATTTTTTTTTCCATCATGAAAACATAGGAAATTTTGCAGGTAGTTACAAACAGAGAGAGAAAATGTTCCCCTCTGTCCTATATTTCTGATTTCAGCCAACTTTCCAAAATATTTCAGACGTTAAGCCCAGCAGATTTCTCCCTTCAGAGACAATACCAAGAGTTGATCCCAGCAGGAAGATGGCAGCCTCCACCTCCCCCCAGGATAAACTCAGAACCTTCACAGCACCACCTTGTCATTCAGGGGTGGGTTTGGCCAGGGGTTATGCACAGCCCAGACTCTGCCTTGGAAAGGTGTGGAAATTAACATGGACTAATGGAAGACGTTTACATTGGAAAGTGTGGGAGAAACCCAGCTCATCATTAGTTTGACTTTACAAAAAGTATTAATACAAGAGCAGTTCATGCTTAAACAGGTGTCCAGAAAAATGCCACGTGAAACTGTCAAAGGCCCCATGGTGAATGTATTGCTATAAAACTTTTCACAAGAGCTTTCATACCACCCTCTCACAAAGGGCATGGACCTGAACACATACCCTGTCATCAGAGAGTTTTACTTCCATTTCATTTAATTATGTTAAACTTATAAATGAAGTTTGCACGACCAAGCAAAGATTTTACACACACTTGTACATTTACTTTGTCTAAGTAAATCCCACTGTTCCCAGTGAGGTAACTCAGAGCCCATAAAGATGTTCCAACAATGGAAGACATGCAAAAATTACAGCTCAAATTAGAAGAGGTGGAAAGAAGAGAACGACACCTCTTAAAACACATATACACCTATAATCCCAAAGACCACTCAGTGAGTCCAAAGTACAAACTAAAACCCATGTCCCATTTAATGACAGCCTCTTGAGCTAACAAACATGAAGGGAGAGGAGCTTGCCTGTTCTTCATTACCACCCCATAGTTTCCCATGGTATCTGCAAGCACAGCGAAGACCAGATTCAATGCAGATATTCCTACTTAGGCAGCTCATAATCGCTGCAGCTCTTTACAAATCCTCTGCTGCTGGACAGTCTATTTGGGATTAGTACTAGAAGGAAAATGAGAGCAACCTTGTGGCTCCTCTGAACTCTGCAGATCTCTGGTCAAACTGGCCAGAGGATCATAATACCGTAACCAGCTCCCATATGGGTTTCTGATTTGGTTTGTGGGGGTCTTGGGTTTGGTTTGTGGGTTTTGGGGGGTTTTTTTGTCCTTCTGCTGCATAAATAAGCCCAGAAGAGGAGGAGGCCCAGAGCATGGAACAAGTATGCTAATGCCATATCATACCAACTGCCATGCCAGCAGCAATCACACACACACGCCTGCTCACACACTCCTGCCAAATAATCACTTAAGCAAACATCAACTACAGAGATTAGCAAAAGCGTCTGACAACGCGCAAATCGGACAAGAAACATGGGCTGAAGGGACAGCTTAGCAAAGTGAGGATTTAGTAAGTGAAATGACACAAAGTTCCTGAATCAAAGCTTGCAGCATTTTTGGAAGACTGCTGAAAATCCTATCTGTTGGCTAGTAGATTTTTTCCATCCACCCGTCCTTACTGCATATCAGCTGCCGCCAGACAGGCTTCTAATAAAAGCAAGTGACTCTTACACAAAGGAAAACATCTTTCTGGCCTCTGGGAAGGCAGCAATCCAAGCAAACAACCAGGCACTCAGGTGGCACAAGCTGTTGGGAAGCAACCACGGCATCTCAGGGGCTTTTCAGCACCAAAAAGCAAGCTAAATCCCTACAGTAAAAGACTGGTTTTCCAGGTGAAACACCCTCAATTTGTGTTTAATGTGAAAGGGTGAGGAGGCTACTTTTAAATATGTAATTTTTATTGTTCAAACTAAAGGAACAAAGTGGTTTTCTATCAGATTTAAGGCAGAATATCAGAACAATCTATTTTCTTTAATTTACTAAAAGATGCTTCACTCCAAAGGCACTTTCAATGAAAGTAATGAGAGTTTGCTGCAGGAAGCACAAGAAGAGTCACAACCATTTAGCAGCATTATAGTGCATTTGTGTCTTATTTTGAAGAATTTGTTGCCAAAACAAGGGAGGGGATACTCTTTCTACATCTCGGACTGAATTATATATTCCTTATTCTGATGAAGCTCTTGCTGCAGCATCAACTTTGCCTGAATAATGTTTGGAGGATGTGTGCCTGGTTAAATATTAATCTCTGCTAGACAGAAAGAATATGATTTCCAGTGAGCTAAAAAAGAACTAAATATTGAAATGGAAGAAGCTTGGTTGTCTGAAGGCATGCTGTGACTTTGCACCGTTGCACAGACACCACTACATCAGAACTGCCATCTTTCTACCAAGGCTCTTTCTAAATCGCTTCCTATCTTACTTTCAAAGACAATAGATTTTTCATAAGAGATTCATCTCTTACCACCTGACAAAGTGCCTAAATGAGCATTACTGAAATGTTAAAATGGGCATTTTGAGACAATGTCACTCCTCCCACTGTTGCTCACATGCCATAAACCTGCTAAAAAAAAAAAAAAAAAGGTAAAAAGAGATTACAGAACATCTAAAATAGTTATCTTTAAAAACAAAGTTTTTTGATACAACAAATACTCTTACACTATGTATTGAGCACATTTTGGATGCTCCTATCACAGAGGAAAAGATGCTACAGACTGTGAGCCTTCTGTTGTTGGCTACAGATGGATGCATACATTTGCATTGCACTACTAAGGCTCCTTTGCACTTCGAGATATATGATGTGTGAGGAGTAGAGCTAAAAAATAAATACATACATAAATGAATCTGTTGTTCTAGTGATCCAGCAGAAACAAGGAAGCCTTAAATGCAAGAGCCATATCATCTTTAGTTGGTTATGAAACTAATGCCAACACTTGCATGGCTCTGAGGAGAGGGAGAGAGGGGAAAAAAAAAAAAAAAACCAAACCAAAAAACCAACAGGTTTTGTGCCTGATACCCACTGGAACTGAATCTGAGAAGTCAGTTCAGTTATTTCTGTGCAGGGATGCTCTGGCTTCCACAGATACACATATATTTACTGTTCGTGTCAATGCACAAGGAAATCCTATGTATCCATGGAGTCAAATTATCTGGGTTTTTTACCTTGCTAATCGCTAGGGAAAGAAAAAGCAACAGGTAGATGCAATTAGCAAAGTCAGATGATGAAGTCAACAGTAAAGTTGTCTCTGTGCCTTAATGAGCTCAGATGAGAAAGACAAACTTTGCACTCCAGCCTAAGAAACACTACTTCCACCTCATAGTCCTGTGCCTGTCTCCACTCAGCTGGACCAGCCTCCCTCAAACACCTGAGCATCAGCCCAGATGTGTAGATGAGGCTTTGTAGATGAGACAAGCCCATCCTGTCTTGTCTTCCCTCCCAATTGTTCTATCTGGTTTTACCCTTGAGAGGAGAGTTTTTGTACAGATAGGGAATTACTCCAAAAATACTGTTTGAAGATGGCAAAAATTCTGTTTCATATATGTGGTTAGCTACCTGTAGGCCAGTGTCAAAATAAGGATTTAGACTGGGGTATTAGAGAATTTCTCCTCTTTCTTATCCCTCCCCACAGTCATTTGATGATGGTTTCATCCACAACTAAATAGGGGATGTTTACAAGGTCCAAGCTATGCTGAAACTGTGTAGAAACTAATGAGGAAGGAAGATTTTTATAATGCTCTCGTGAAACATTTAATGAGCTCTAAAACAGTGTTGGCAGGCCTCAGATCAGAAAGGCCCAGTTTAAAACTGAACTTTGCAGTTTACTAAATGGCAATGTGCAGGAGCCTGAAGCACTGTTTCTTTTCAAAGACTTTTTTTATCAGAAAACACCAGCTCCTGTAATGCTCTTCTGCTCTTTACCCCTCTGTTGCAGTAGCCATGCAATCAGTGGCACTTGCCAAGCAACGTGCTCCTAAGGCCCAAAATAACACATTAATACATTTTTCTTGATTAATGGAACTGGATTTTCCTCAGATATAGTTAGGTCAACTCCTCACCTCCAGAGGTCACCCCCATTAAAACCAGAATGTGCCATTCTGGGGAGGCAAGGAAGGGCTCTTTGGAGTGGAGGGATGGTGAGGGTGAAAATCCCCTGGCTTTATCAGTAATACAGTTCACTCTTTATTACATTCCCATTCCCCCTTCTCATCTCCCATCAAACTGCCTACAGCTGTGTTCTCTCAATCTTCCTTCTGAAAGACACGAAAAAGCAGTCTGCAAGACGACTACAGTTTTCCAGAAGTCACTCCCACACATATAGACAAGGAAGGAAATAAAAAAGTTAAGAAATAAGAAAATTATCACGATGCCGCTGCAGAAGGTAGAGCCAGATATTTTAAATGGCACAGTGATTCTGTTCCTTGGAATAAAAGAAGGTGAGACATACTGGCCAAGAAGGTGTCTAGTTAGGTGAAGTCCTTTCTACCATGGTAAGGTGAAACACTGCTGAAACAAACAGAACTACTTTAATACCACCACCTGCAACAGGTCCTTTTAAGTCTTCAAGGTTCAACTTTTCACCAGGGAAAAAAAACTGTAGGAGCCTGAAGAGAGTCTGAAAAGTATTGACAAACTTGGCATCACAAGACCAGTTCTTCTGGCAACTCAGAACAAGAGAAATATTAAGAAGCAAATTCCATACTGACTGCCAGCTCTTGTTTCATGGGCTGGATCGAGTTCATGTTAAAGGTAGTGGGATTAAAGAGCTCTTCAGCTGATGACTGCTTCTGTTAAACCTAAAATCAACAGTTTGCAAAGCATATTTAAATTTTTAAAAAATTGATATGATCTTTATTTAGTGCCTAATACTGCTTACAGAAGTAACAAGTAGTCAGTGCCCCGAAATTTAGTGATACACAGAAGATGTGCCTTTTCTCATCTAGTTTCACTGCTGCTGTGTCAGTCCACAGAGACGCCGCCATACCATTTCTTACACAACCACTCTGCTCTGTGGGTTATTGTAGTAAAACAAAAACATCCACATTACAGAAGACATTGCTGGCTCCCCTAATTCCATTTTTCCACAGTGCTTCTGCAGGAGAAATTGATGTCAGACAACTGACTCAAATTTCCCTGAACTGCCCTCAAATACACATTGAGCACTTGACAATGCCCACTTTTCTATTTTCCCCTCCACGGCTCCATTGGAGAGGACCCTCTGTGCATTCAGAGCAGCACAATGAAGAATGATTTCCAAAGCATTAACTTGGAGCCATTGAGACTTGGGTGTTTTCAAAATGACTCTATTGTGCTCAAAGGATTCTAGACTACCCCCAGCTACTCTAGAAGAGGGTCTTTTTCCCCATTCTCAAAACATCCATCCCTTGAGCCATCCCTGGAGTGCATTGTTGGGGCCGATTCCTTAGTGCAGCAAGTTCCATCAGTCAAAGCTCAACAGATACAAATAATATCAGGATATGGATATAAATTAGTGCGACAGACCCTAAATAGTTTTGACAGGTCTAGTAAGTATATATAGCGACACAGAATGCTATTCCTGCTGTCAGACATCAATATGTAGACAGAAGATTGGGGGCACCATGGAAACTCAGCGACATAAGAGTGGTATTGATTGGATAGAAAATGAGGCTGCAATTTAAGCTTAAGGCTGCCAGAGATGCCAAGAATGGAGAATGACCTCCAGCAGCGAATTTTCAGCATAAGCTCCCTGTGAACAAGCCAGTCCAAGAAGGATAAATCAGGGACAAGCTCACCAGGGATATGGCTCAAGCGAGTGTCGGCTACCCTAAGCAGATGAGAATCACTCTATGTGTGCACGCGTTACAGTGACCTAGTTCGTTCAAAGACAGCATTTTGTGTGGTTTATTATGGAGCCTTGGGACAAAGAGATTTCCTCAATTAAAGTCCTGAAATGCATCCTCTAAATGAAAATGCTTTTGATACACTGATCAGCAAGAGGTTGTAAATATCGAAGCAAAGCATACATTGTTAAAGACCAATTCCCACAGAAAACACCACAGTTGGGAATGTAGGTAATGAGGGGGCCTGAACAGAGCAGAAGCAATGAGCCATGCCAGCTCCATCCCTAATGCCCTAGTCTTACACTAAAACACTTGTTATACCATAACACTAGATAAATTGTATTTTCCTTGACAAAAAAAAAAAAAAAAAACCAACACACACAAACACACACACAGAAAAAAAAAAACAGTATGAGTTAAATGAGTGCATTTCAGAGCTCTTGTAAAGAATTATTTTTAATTGTTATCTAAGGACTCGGGAACAACCACTCCCAGAATGATCAAGAAGAAACAGAGGACATGTCAAGGAAGTACCTTGCCAAAGCCACAACTGCTGGAAGTTCACTAAGTAATAATATTCACATTCGTGGCAGAAAGATTAATCTACACAAAACATCCATCAGTACAGCTGTGTCAGGAGTAAGATAAGCCTCCAAAGTGTCCCCAGTGTCAGGCATATGGTACTGGGATAGCAGCACTATGTTTTGTAATCCTATAGTAAGACAAACCTTCTGCTGGCAAGGATGCATCAGCCACAGAGTGCATCTCAAATAACTGGGGATAGACATCTGGATAATTGCAAAAAAACTGTTTTTTTTTTTTTCCTTAGGCCACTTCTACACTATAAATTAATATTTACCATTTGTAAAGGAAAGATTTGTTGCTGGCTCCTCTTTTTCCCCACCCAAGAGCTGGCTCGGGAATAAAGTCTGTGAGTTTCTGTCCTTCATTTTCACCCAAAGCTTCGTACATTAAAAAAAAAAAAATCACTGAAGAGTGTATCTTAGCCTGGAGACAGGAGTATATTAAATCTCCACTTTCCCTCTCTTTAGCAAAAGTCGCTAAATTTTGCAGTAGAAATTGGTTTTGCTGCTTTTCGGAGTCAGTTAGGGGAATTGGGGATTTTTTTTAGTCAATGAAGTACCCTCTCCGTGCACTTCCAAATTTTCTTTCCTACAGCAAATTAACAAATTTTGTCACAAACAAAATAGTTTGCCTTCAAACTATTTCTCATGATCAAAAGTTCAGTTTGTTTGTTTGTTTTTTAATTCTTATTCCTTCGCAGGGAGGAAACCGAAACAAATGAAACAAAACAAACACACAGAAACATTAAATCTGTTTTGTAATCAGCTCAAGAACACTGCTCAGAACACAAAAAGCTCCACGTATTTCTTTGTAACAACTTTTACTTTCTTTCTCTCTCCATCCCTTCCCTCCTTCTCCCTAATACAGTCAGTTGCACACACTCTATTTCTTGTTCAAAAAGTTGAGCTTCACTAAAAGCTAAAGAAAATCAGTGCCCAAAGGGAAAACAAGGAAAGGACATCAACTCAAGAACTGATGAGCCACAGATAAAATGCTCCTCTACCATAATACAGTTGCAAACAGGATCGAGTTAAAACACCACTATCCATGGCTGCATTTTCACACAGAGAAAGATTTAACTCCTGCCACAAAGACTTCCCCAGTGCTCCCAAGACCCAACCAGTCTCTCAGGTGTACATCCTAGAAGCCAGCTCCCGACGGTACCACTAAGTTAAAGCGCAGGTAACACCAAGGCAAAGCCACTGGCAGCGTGGAAGAGAGGTGCGACAGCCAAGTGGAAGATGCAAAAGAGCAGAGAAGCCCCCACAGAATGAAGACTACCTCTCCCCTACGAAAAGCTGTACTTTTAAAAAGGAGAGAAGAAAGGAGGGTAAGGAGCTAGAAGCACCGAGGTTGGAGACCAGGAAACACTTGCAGAACAACATGTAAGTTCAACAAAGAGGAAACTGTGTTTTCACCATTGTTAACTCAGATTTTCCCCCAGTCCATTCCTCCCGAGGAAGAAGACACAAACTAACGACGGCAGTTTTAGATAGATCTATCAGCACTTGCTAGATATAGTTGTTTCACCAAAAGCAAACTAGGGATAAGAAGGCAAAGTCCCAAGAAAAATATCAGCCGAAGCGCTCGGTCTGAAGGTCCAGTTTAAACTCCCGAGTCTCAGCCGGGACATTCCCGGCTCAGGGTAACTGGGACCCGCAGGGGGTTTGCCGCTCCGCTGCCCTTTTGTCCTCCCGGAACGGACCTGCCCGCACGCTGCTGCCACCCTTCCCCGCCGGGTCACGTCACCCACCACCACCCCTGTCCCTGTCACCCTGCAGTGGCATTTAAACGCTCCCAGGGACCGAAGCACCGCGGCAGCGCTCCCCGCCCGGCAAAGCGCGGTCGCGTTCCTGCTCCTGGGCACTCCCAGACCTCAGCCCCCGCCTGCGCCTCGGCCAGGTGTCTCCGGGGGCTCAGGTGTCCCCCTCAGGTACAGCTCTGCTCCCACCCAGACCCACGGCCCCTCTGGCCGGCCACCCTCTGCGGAGTCCTGCCGAGACAAGTGTCCCGGAGCCGCGGCAGGGACGAAGGGAAGCGCTTCCCATTCTGCCCCGGGGAAACAAGAGCTGAAGACACCTTCCCACGGGCAGACCCCGGGAGTCCCCGCCGCTGCCTCGGACTTACTTCGAGCGGCAAAAAGCTCTTCTCCCGCAGCCAAAAGGGGCGAGCCGCGACCGTCCCCGGTGAGCAGCGGCTGGTTCTGCCGCCGCGCGTCCCTGCGCTTCCCCACGGACGGGCTCGCCGGCCGACGCCTCACGCCCGACTCTGTCTCCCGCCGGAGCTCTCTCGCCGAGATTTTTATACTGGAGGCAGGGAACCTGATCCGCGCTTTGACTCGGCGGAGCCCGGGCTGCGGCGAGGCGGCGAGAGGAGGGAAGGCAGGCGGGCGCCGGGGCAGAGCGAGCGGCCGCGCTGCCCCCTCGTGTGATGCGGAGGGGCCGCGCCCGCCGGGCGGGTCAGCCGCGGGGCAGCCTCGCCCCCGCCGCGGGGCTGGGCTGGGCCGGGCTGGGCGGGCGCGGGGGCGGGACGGCTCCGCTCCGCTCCGCTCCGCCGGGAGGAGCGCACCGGGGAGAGCACGCTGAGCGGCTGTTGCAGCCGGGCTGCCCGAGAGTCCCTGCCGGGTTTGTTAGCCCAGGCGACTCGCCCTCCCCTTCATCTGCCAGGCAGAGGGAGAGGCACCTCGCCCTACAGCCCGGCCGGTGCGGGGCTTCAGCTGCCTTTGCAGGTACAAACGGCCACCGCTGCTTTTGCCCTTGGCTGTCAGAGTTTAGAGAGCTTTAACTTCGGCCTCGCTGACTTCCAGCTTGCCATTTTGACTACTCGAGTGATTGGCTGGATATACTGCAAAGGAGCAGGAAACAAGAAAATGAATAAAGAAAGAATTTAAAAGCCACAGCCGACCCCTTTTCCCTCTTTGCCCCCTGCCTCCGTCTTTTAATTTCAACTTGGCCTAAAAGTGCTATGAGAACAATTTTGCCATGATGTTTCAACACTTTTGGTCATAGTGGTTGCTGGAGTTGTATCAGGGCTTTCATTTAGGAGCAGGCTTTTCCAACTTTTAGGTTCATTACATCCACTGAATAAGAGTTCCCCAATCCACAGCTCAATTTAAAACTAAGTGGACTTGTTCCAAACTCCAGGCAATTTCTGTGTAATTCCCTCTCCCCAGAGCAAGTCTCTGCCTTCACTTGAAAGACTGGGCCCATTCACCACTTAAGTCTCAGCAGGGTTTGCAGCTTGCAGCTCTTGCTCCAGGTTTGCACAGAAATCCAGTTCAGATTCCCCTCCTGTTTCCACAGGAATGAGCTAAAAAAGTAATTTGTCTGGCACCGTACACATTGCATCATCTAACACCTACCATCTGTGACAATGAAAAGCACTGTACAGCCAGTCCCAGCGCGGGCAATTGCACTCACCTGGAGTCCTTCTTAGTAAAGTAAACTAACCCTTTCCATCCACACCTTGGCATCTTCTTTTCATCACACAGTTATGTGTTCAGTCCTGGCTTGGCTGTTCAGGATTTGCACCACCAGCAGGTTTAATGACAGTGATGTAATTTAAAACAACAATTTTGATTTGCAGTGTGAAGTGATGGCTTGAGATGGAGAGAATACCCTTTCTAGCAGCTGGATGAGTGGAAAGGAGCACGCAACAGCATTTGTGTTTCAGAGCATGCAAGGCTGAATGAATGCTTGCTAGCCACCTTGCACCTTCCTGAGGCCTTCTCAGTGAAATCCTGGCAGTACGGTGCTAAGCATGACAAGCGTCTAGAGGAAGAAATCTTCCATCAAAAGACACCTGGTTGTGGTTGACACCTTTCAGACTCAAGAAATTCTCCATACAACCACCACAGCATATTTCAGATGATCAATCCGTTCTGAGTAACAAAGTAGGAAAGAGGACAATGGCTCTAAGTTCACCTTGGTCAAAACCCAAACAGATTGCATCAGAATGGGCCAAGAGATTTCTTACTTTCCTCACAGAAATCTGAGTCGTAGCCACAACACTGAAAGCTTAGTATTTTCATTAAACAGTGGAAACTTTGCAGAAAGCAACTGCTTTTCACAAAGATGTGCATGATCTTAAAAGCCTCATTTGGCCTCTAAATTTGGGAGCAATGTCAAGAGTTAATCTTTGACCAAATTTGCTCCCAGATTTTCTCCATACCTAGTTTTCCATGAGTCAGACATTATTTTCCTGAAACTGAGTTTACATGCACAGAAACTAGTTTTGTGTGTTGACTCAGAATCTCCAAAATAAAACTGCTAACAAGGTTAGCAGAGCTTCTCAGGGGATCATTCTTTGAAGCACCTATAACTGAAAAAGAGGGTATCTCAGTTTTTGACTGCTGAAAAGGTAAATGTGTTTTAATGTTCTTTTTATTTGTTTGGCACCTTGAGGCTTAACTGAGTTTTCCCTTGCAATAAGCACTGTACGAATACAGGAAAAATATTCTTTGCCCCAAATTTCTCACTGTCTGGAGACATTTGATATTAATGGAGCATAACATTTGAATTTCTAGACTGAACTTTTGCTATTGAGATGGAGCCTGTTAAGACAGAGAAGACAATGAGACAGTGAATACAACAGTCTTGAGAGGAGAAATGTAGCTTCTTTTGCCAAGAAAAAGGTCACCAGTTAATGTTAATCACAGCCTCAAAGGTGCCTGTGGCACTGGTTCCTGGTGGGAAACAGCAATACAGCATGGAAAAAATGGATGGATGGAAGATAAGCTATGACAATTTACTGTCACTGGGATGTTTGCCTTAATAAAAGGATATTAAGGTATCTTCTCTGCTGTTTTGTCTCTCCTGAGTTTTTTTCTCAGACAATGATATAATTGCTACATGATCTCTGGAACTACAGACTAGTCAACATTTCCTGTGACATATGGGAAAATCCCTACTGAAAAAATATTTTTCTTCTCTTTGACTCTGAACACAGAGGTAACCATGAAAAGGTACTTTGCTTACAGATTGTCAGGGATACTAATCTTTAAAATGCTTAGCATTTGTTTACAGCTGCTGGTTCCACTTTGATTAAAGAAAAAATGTGGTGAGGAATGGACTGGCAGTTGTAGAAATTTAGTTTCTGTTTTCACATATCCCCTTTACTGCTTTAAGAAAAAATGCACAACCTAATGAGTGAGACAGGACTGAAATATCTCTTAAAGAGGAAAAGTGAAGCTTAGGGCCAAAACAAGCTGTAAAAGGACCCTTGATTGATGGCACGTGCAAATGGTCTTATAAACAATACAAAAGTATTAGATCGTAATTAGAATCCCAATTCAACCAGTAAAAATTTATGACAATTTTGGGGAAAGGAGCTCCCAACTTTAGATACAGTTTTTGCCAAAACACAGAAAGCACCCCATAATAAGTTCCCTTTAATTAGGTGTTTTTTTCCCATTCAAAAAAAAAATAAACACCACATTTTCTCTTTGAAGCTGGGGTTCTTTGTTACTCTTAGGTAATAATTTCACAACCCACCCGAAGGAGATAGTTGGAGCTTCTAACAGCAGTTTGCACTTTTTTTTCCAAAGATGGCCTTAAAATTTCTGACTCTGATGTTCAGAGAGCAAGTCTGAGGACAAGGCTTAATGGAATTTTCTCTCAAGAACTTCCCTGGTTTTGGTCCCCACTGCTGAGTAGAAGGTCAGCTGGAGCTGAGCTTGCCTTGTTTGTTTCAGCTCCACTGTAAATATCAATTTCTTTCCCTGCCCTCCCCAGCCATCAGCAACAACAGCTCCAGGAAAACGTAACGTGATTCCAGGAAAGCAGGGAGGTGAACTGCACAACAGTTTAAAGGTTTTTTCACCTTTTGCTCCATTGTTGTTCCCCAGCTATTGAACTGCCAAGCCCTGGCAACTGAGTGCCCTGCATCCCGACTCCCGCGCTCAGATCAGATTTCCTTTAGTGATACTGAATTATTTAGTGAATGCATTGAAGATTGAAATCAACTACTTCTGAGCTGTGTACCCTCTCACTCTATCCTTCATTTCAAGCCCGCACACTATCATCACAGAGACTATCAATCTTATAATTGGAGTAGAAAAATCCATAGAGTTCAGAAATAATAATTATTCATACCTCACTCTCTAGAATTAAAGTAATCCAACATATAAAAAAATCAGATTTCCCAGATGCATTTGGAAGACAACAGTGAGAGCATGAACCCAGAAGAGTTATTCTTTCATGCACATATGCTAAAAACTTAAGATATTTGAAAACAAAGTCAGTGGCCCAGAACTTGATCCTAAGCTTCAGTCACCAAACCAAGAATACATGTCGTAACTCTACACATTTGACTGACTCTATTTACTACAAGGGGATTAAAGCTCTTCTGCTCAAAATTATTCATGTGCATACATCTGCATGTTGCAGCTTGAAATACACAAATATAATGCGACACAGCAGGCTTTTCCAGATCCCCAGCATTTAAAAGGCTGCTCTTCATATGTTGGCTTCTCTCACTACTTTCTTCTTTTGTTTGTGCTGGCAATCCTGGGAATGGAAGTCCTACATATCCAGGATTTGAAGTCTACTGCATTAAAAATAAAATAGCCTTGCTACAGTGAAAAAAATTTGCTTTGAGTCATGATCACCTTTTTTTTCCATAAACATGTTCATTTCATTGTAGTTTTGCAGTTTAAGGAGAAGTTTAAACCAACAGAAAATGGCATTTTATTGTGAAGGGCTGAGCAACAGCTACTACTTCTGTTCTGTTTTCAGAGGCTTTGTCACTATGCATTGTAAAATCGAAGCAAAATGCAAAAACAACACTTTTTTCCTTTGAAAAAGAACCAATAAAATTAACATTTTTAATTTATTTCAAACTTATGGCAGAAAATCACTGTACAATTAGAATGCAAATTTCCCTTTCAATATCTCACAGGAAGAACCTGATTTGCTAACACCTATTTTTTCTCAAGGTGCTATACCCATGTGCCTGTCTGTGAAAGGGCTGGCTTTAGAAATAAAGAAGTTAGCATTTATACTCCCACCAAATCTGTCCTTGGTGCTTCATTAAGGCAATCAGCTAGTGTCAGACAAAGTACTGAATAGCTTTGCCCTAGGAACTGGACTGAAATGGTCAATTCTACTCTCAGCCAAACTAGGAATAACAGATTAGAGGTTCTAACTCTATAGCAGGCAAGTGATTAGAAAATTCGTAGCATTCTGATCCTTTCCCTATGAGCTGAATCATGGCACACAACATTTTCCAGTTAAAAGTAAAACTTCAGTAACTACATAATCACTAACTTTCCATCCAATTGTGCCTTTATGATCAAACAAAAATATTTCTTAATATATTCCCCTTGGGATGAATTGGTAGTATTTTGGGGAGCAACCAGTACAACACCCTTTGCATCCGCACTATGATGCTACCAGCACAACTCTGAGCCTGAAAGAGATTCCACTCCCCAAAATGTTCTCTTGCCTTCTGATTTGTTTGTCAATTTGTAAAGAGTTCACTTGTGTAATTATAATCATGCTAAACGTCACATTTAAATCCAAATATAAGTGCTTTTAACAAGTTTTTCTTGTGCACAATCAAATGATAAGAGTTTTCTTTCAGAGCAACTGCAGAACCGGCAGCTAAATCCTTTCTTATGAATCTGAGTGAAATCACAGAAATAAAAGGAACACTGAGAAAATAATATTGACAAATAATTATCAAACATATTCAGAAATTTCATTACTGAGAGTTCTTTATAGCTGTTTTTCCCAAGCCTCTGGTGGCTTAGTTCACAGTTGAACTCATCACCTTTCAATGGTTACAGCACGAGCCTGCACATACTGACAGAGGGGTTTTTCTTCACTTTAGGAAGGACGTTGAGACTCTTGAGTGCATCCAGAGGAGGCAATGAGGCTGATGAGGGGCTTGGAACACAAACCCTGTGAGGAATGGCTGAGGGAGCTGGGGGTGTTTAGCCTGGAGAAAAGGAGACTCAGAGGTGACCTTATCATTCTCTACAACTTCCTGAATGGTGGCTGTAGCCAGGTGGGGGTTGGTCTCTTTCTTCCGGCAGCAATGGACAGAACAAGAGGACACAGTTTCAAGCTGTGCCAAAGGAAATATAAGTTGGATATTAGGAAAAAGTTTTTTACAGATAGAGTGATAAAGTACTGGAATGATCTGCCCGGGGAGGTGGTGGAGTGTCTTGGGTTTTGTATCTAAAAAAGACATGGAGTCACCATCCCTGGATGTGTTTAAGAAAAGACTGGATGTGGCCATGGTTTAGGTGTTAGGGCTGAGTTGGACTCGTTGATCTTGGAGGTCTCTTCCAACCTAGTGATTCTGTCATATAGTTGGTAGCAGTCACTATAGTAAAGACAGGCATGCACTGAGACTGACAATTGTGGAAGTGACAGCAATTCATCCATTAAGTAGACATAATAAAATTCAGCCCATAAATTGTAGCTTCCAAGGATGATAGGGTTGCAACGCACTTTAGGAGCTAGCTAAATAGAGAGATATTTTCACAAGAGTAAAATAAAAAGTGAAATTGCATTAAGGTTATGTAGTACTCTTTCCCTGCTATTGTTTGTTTCCAAACAACTGTGGCAAATGGGAAATTTGGGTGATATCACATACAGAGATAATGAGAAACCCACATAAAGGTCTGTTGTTAAAAACATAAGAACTGGACGATGAACAGCTACAACCTGCACACGTGCAATACCTCATTAGTTAATGTAATGGCCAGGATCTTTTTGCCCATAAGAACAAAATTAGGTACATCTGTTCTTAACTTACTGGCAATTTCTTGCTTGAGATTTGAGCCAGTTGCATGGGCCTCATAAAGCACAATACATCTTTGATGGAAACTCCTGTGGGATGCTGTTGGCTTCAACGTCAGCTTGATCTAGGTTTTCAAGCTCAGGAGTTTAACAAAACGTGGCATCATCATTCACAGGCCTAGGCCTGGACTGGCTGTTATTAAAAAAAATGTGCACATTAAAACCTTTTAACGTCCACATTAAAAATTTCACTCTGGTATCAAATTATGGGGATTACCGTGAGCACTGCTGACACTTCCTGCTAAATGATGTGAGTTTTTTTCCCCAAAGACCTAGTTCCCAGCATTATGTGATTGCATTAGACATGCAGTTTTCAGTAGCAAAAAAAGTGCAAACATAGGGGAGAAAGTCCTGATTCTTCCACTTATGCTTTATGGGAAAATCTCAGAATATAAATGTTAAAATGTTGTTTAAAAAATCCAGAGTTTATAAAAATTCTCAGAATATGCGTCAAACTGTATATCATAAATTTTTATATTATAATATATAATACATATAAATGTTTAACATTTGGAGCCTTTCTCACAGGAGTTGGTGGGAGTTTTTTCACATTTTTAATTCTTGGAACCATCAACATTGTGTGAAGACTTGAGAAAATAACCTCACGTGTTGGTCTTTTGGTTATTTCCTCTGGTACATCCTTCACTTCAGTAGTTTGCTTTTCATATCGGGAATTTGAAGGGGATAGAACAAAGGGGAAGGTATCTTCCTAAGCAGAATAATTTCTGACATCACTTAAAAAATCCTAATTTAGGCTCATTTCAACAAAACCACTACAGCTATTGCTTGCAATACTTTTGCCTTTACCATTCATTTCAACAGTGAAATTTATGGAGGTTTTAAATGGAGTTAGGTCTGAGCAAAGATACCTGGTTCTTCTTTGAGGAGAGGGAACAATCAGGGTAACCCTGTACCATCCACAGCTCTTTTGGTAGTCTATTATTTCTACCAAGAAGAGGATAGGAACAGGGTCTCATCCCTTGTTTTAAGATCCCTCAGGTATTTTAGGCCTTTTGAAGATATTGCATGTTTTTACCAGTGTTTATGCAATGTTTAAAACAGAGGAATGCAATCTTAGCTAAGGTTACTTTTGTCCTAACGTTAGTATTAATGCTAATTAGTTAACATATGACATTGATGAAATTTTATTCAGAACCTAAGAGGATATATATACTTGTACTTCAGTAGCAATATTTTTGCTTTTACAATTTGCTTTCTAACACTACATGAGCTTCTTCAGAATTGTTTTTACCTCCCCAGGCTATTCTTTTGCTAGTTATTCTGCCTAAATGCTAAGATATTGCAAAGCAGACCTTTCCAAACAGTTGAGTTCTATCTCTCTCTTCAGCATTTATCCCTCTCTCTTTAAATAACCTGCATCCTTCTCTTTGTCTAAATGATGCTAATATAAGATCTGATTAGGACAGCATAAATAATGCACATTGAGAAATTGCAAGGAGTTGAAAGCAGCAACACCACCAGATTTGTCTTAGGAATCACAGTTGACTGCCTAAAGGCAGTATCATTTTTAATGAAATGTTCCCAATATTTAACAAAATTCCCATACTTCTGGTACAATTTGCTCATCTACATTTCCTTCATCATATCTTTCAGGAGGTAGAAAATGTGAGTCTTTAACAAGGAGCTCATATGAGTCTGTGACCCTGTATCACTGTTGCCTGAATTCTTTCTTTAGTGACATGTTTTAGATTTGATTAATTTTTTTTCCTTTTTTTCTGTGTGTGTGTGACATCTGTTTTGTTTCAGCTGTCTGGGATAGGAAATGAGGAGCACTTTCCTAGCTGCATTGCCTGTCTTTACTCTAACATCTATGGGTACCATTCATTTTCCAGATGAAATATTGTTTTGGAATGTTGTAAAATGATACTCCCTTTATGTTTCAAATTCTTCCTACAGTGTTAGTCAAAAAAAATGAAAAACACCTAATTCTGAAGCATAGGCATAGGACCAGGTCACAATTGTAATTCAATGCTCTTTATATAGTGTTTTTCCCCTGGTTGTTCTGATGATGAAAGAAGTGCTGGGAATCCATGAACTTGTTTAGCAAGTGTGTCTTTTGCGGGCTTGTTTATTCATGAAATTGAAAAGTGAAGATGGGTGAAATCCCTGCAAACTGATACATTGCCTGATCCGGACAGGAAAAAGTCATCCTCCATGGAATCCTGGTTTATTAACAGGGATAACCTGTTTATTAAATCCTAGGTGAACCTCCACAGCTGGATTCCCCTGCTGCCCCAGGCTGGCTAGGATGCAGATTCATCCTGTAAGGAATGCCCAGATCCCACTGCAGGCACAGTTCACCTAGGCTCTCCTCACCATGGAGCCAATTCTCACCTGTGATTTCCCCACTAACACAATAAGCCAGCTATGTGACTGACTCTGAAATATTACCCGGTGCTTTGATACAAGAATTGTTCTAGGAAGGGGATTCAAGGCAAATTTTGCTGGACTTACTGTTATTAAAGGAAGGAAAAAAAACCCCAAAACAAAACAGAGTAGATAAATTCATTGGAATTTACACATTCTCAGGCTGCAATAATAATAAAATTTCAGGATTGTAATTCCCAGGACATCAAGGACATCAAGGCCCAAGACGTCTCAAAACCATTACTGGTTCAAACTTTCCTCTGATTACAACCATTCAATATTCAAATCCCACCCACTGAGATTATTGAACAGAATTTGAGAGAGGCCAACAATATTGTTTTAACATTCAGGTGCTTTTTTATGTGGGATGGTTTAGAAGAGGAAGAGCGTTGGATTTGGAACCTCTTCAGAATATAGACCATTTTTAAGCTCAGGCTGTCTAAAAAATGAAGATGAATTAAAGAAAATGGAAAGTGATTTCCTGTTACCCTTGTGCAGAATTACTTGACCAACACTGTTAAAATTCTGGCACTCATAGCTGTGAAAGTCATTAACCAAATGTCATCCTGCTTGAAAAGATCTTGTTTCATACATCTCATCAATACTTGAGACATGGGGCAAGACTGAACTGTTGGTTTTGACCCTCATTCTTGTGCCAAATTTTTCACTATGAACTCTTAAAAGCCTTTGTGTAAATAACATATGGAGGAGAAGAAATTGGTCACTTTTGGTCAAGGCTTGGGGTTTTTTTGGTGTAGTTTTTATGTTGCTTTTATTCCCCCTTAATTAATATTTCAGAGCAACAGCTAAGAATGGGCATAATTGCTTCAAGAAGGTAAGTTTGACAGACTGAAAGAGGCAAATGAAAAAAGAAGGCTTGGTACAGTAGTTATACCATAAGGATAATTAATTTTCTTGATTTGTTGTCACAAACTGTAGCACGTTTCATCTGAAAACTGAAAGCTTCATCAATATTACTGCATGCTCTATACTGGTGCTTATCCCAATGGTGAAGAAAAGTTAAAGACAGTATTTGCCTTTTTTCTTTTTTCTTTTTTTTTTCTTTCTTTTCTTTTTTTTTAATAGTAAGCAAAATAAATGCTAAGTTCAAGCCTCTGGATGCTGGCTGGCCTCTGTGTGTGTATGTGTGAGGGAGGAACTGGCCCCTCTGCCACCAGAGCTTCAGCAGAGCAAAAATGCACTTCATGCATTGTGCCCTGTCCCATCCCAGGAGAAACCATGCTGGCACTGGTTGCTCTTCGTCTTGTGGCTGCACCAGATCTCATCAGATTCCCTTACTTCAGGGTTATTGAAGAAAATGATGCCATGAAGACTACTGAAAGACAGAGGTCACTGAGGCCTGAGTCAGTTGCCTGAACTGTATCTACATCACGACACCTCTGTGGGAACCTTCACCTCACATCCTTGTGGCAGGAAGATGAGGAATTACCTACCTTCTTATCTGGAAATTCTATGTGCTTCTTCCAGTCAGACACACTGCTCCTCCATGGCCATGTTTGGGTAAGCATGAACACAGCTGTACCCTGAAGCAGATCATTTTTTAACTGTTATGTTCGGCTCACACTGAGATAAAACCATTTTGTTGTTGTTGGCTAGTACTGTGGTATTTGAACCTGTGGAGTAAGCAGCTCTCTCTTTTTCTGTTGACTAACAGAGAACACAGGTCTTAGACCAGGCCCTGTAGTGCTTTTTACAGCTATCCTCACATTAAGATGGGCAGAAGAAAAACTAAACAAAAGAGAAAATATTTCCATATCTATTGTTTTAGGGGATCAGAATCAGACTTTTTCCTGGTGTCCATGTGTATCAATGGAAAGAATGTGACAGGGCTGCAGGCTGTCCCCTCCTTCTGCTCCCAGTTTCCATTTAAAAACCCAACACATTTGAGAACAAATGTGTTTCCTATTTTCTGCACAATAGGGATGCAACTTTTAGCTTAAGGGAAAAAAAAAAAAAAAAACAACACAACAAACCCTAACAACTGAAAGAAAAGTGCATAAGTTCATGAAAATACCTTCAGCACAAGAGACTGCAGAAACTAGAAAATTCAATAGGAGACAGAGTGCAATAGAACTTGCCAGATGTGAGGTTATCATTGCGGGAGTCAGAGGACTTGCAGGTCTATTCTTTATATCCAGCAGTGGTTTCCTGGGTGACTTTGAGTGAAGGAGCCTCTCTTTAGGTGTCTGTGGTGTGTTTACCTCCTGATTCTTAAAATCATGCACATTTTGTGTTTCCATTTGTCAATTCATATTCCCTGTTCCTTATAGCAAGTAATTTTTTCTTTCTTTCTGCTTTTATAAAAACCTAGGGAAGGCCTCAGTTAGACCTAAATAATCCTAAATGCAAGGATCCAACCTTGATAATCCTGACGTAACCTCGAAACTGACCCTGGTTTGTGTGCAAGACTGGGTCAGATGTCCCACCAACATAAATTAGCCTACATTTGTATTATACAATTTATATGTATGTATAGGTTATATAATAGACAGAAATTGTTTCTGTAGTCTAGTGAGGAAACACAACAAAGAGCAGCAAAAAATCTCATATTGGTTAGGACAAAAGGGCAGCCGGAACAGGAAGGTTCAATATGCCTGGGTAGGACCAAAGTTCAGATCTGAGAAAACTAGAGCTGGGTTTCACAGTCTGGAAACAGGTTAATTTCTCACACCAGAAAGTTTTGTTTCCTCAAGGCATAGGTAGTAAGAAAGAATCTAAAGCAGAGAAACTAACTTTGGCCAATGACAACGAAGTTTCTGAATCATCCACCATTCCCAAGTCCTTGGATCCAAGACCTTCATAGAACCACAGAATATTTTAGGTTGGAAAAGACCTTTAAGATTATGTCCAACCATTGACCAAACACTGTCAAGTCTACCACTAAACCACGTCACTAAAGGCCACACCTACACAGTTTTTAAATGCCTCCAGTGGTGCCAACTCAACCACTTCCCAGGACAGCCTGGTCCAGTGCTTATCAACCCTTTTGGTGAAGAGACTTTTCTTAATATCCAACATACACGTCACCTGGCACAACTTAAGGCCATTCCCTCTTGTCCCATGAGTTGCTTTCAGGTAATTGTAGAGAACCATAAGGTCTCCTATGAGCCTTCTTTTCTCCAGGCTGAGGAACCTCAACTCCCACAGCTGCTCCTCTTTAGACCCTGTCTCCAGACCCTTCACCTTACACATCTATATGGCCATTTTTACAGGTGTCTTTTTAATTGGATGACTGAGTTGAGGGATTGCAAAAGGCTGCCATTTAGAAGGAGCTGCAAATCGATATTCTGGAAAGATTAATCTCAGTGTTTGTTATAAAAAATAACAAAAAAGAAGATAATCAGATCCTGTATTGCTGGATTTTCAAAATTAGAATACAGGAAATTACAGAAACTTAAAAAAAAAAAAAGAAATCTTAAATGAGAAGCTCAGAAAGTATTGGCATTCAAAATCAAACAATGCCTCATAATCCTAATTAGCCCTTTTTCTCTTTCCCCCACATAAGCAAAAAGGTGCTTCATTTATGGCTACAGACTGGACCTCCTTCATTATTAAAGGGTGAAAAAAAGCCATGATGATCTCCAGAGCACTGCAATACTGCCCTAGTTCTCCCATTAGGAGATCACTTCTTAGAGAGGGGCGCTGCAAGTAAAAATCAGCTTGACTGTAAATCCAGTATAAGAATTTCAGGGTGACTTATGGAGTGAGACATACTGTTCACTTGGTTTTGTACTAGGGAAAATTTCAAGCTAAAAAACAAAACAAAACAAAACAAACAAACAAAAAAAACCTTTAAGTGACTGGAAAGACTAACAAGAACTTTTAATAGCAGTATCACATGGAGAAACTGCTGGTTATCCAGTGACCCCCTACTGTACAATCATCTCATTCAACTGGACACCACTGTTCATATCTTCCCTTTCATTATACATTTCATAAAAGGCAGAAGGGACGAGCAAGGAAAAAGAGTGAACAGCCAGAATAACAGCCCCTTATATTTATATGGAGCCTTGCATCCCATTAGGATGTACCTCAGGGATGATAGTGAGACCCATTAGCAAAACACAGATACTCCTGGAGCTAAGTATGTATTCATAAATGGACTGAGGAAGACCAGAGCTTGTTAGAATATCATCAGCTCTGTCAGCAAAGAAATTTATGAGGTACATACATGCATTAACAAAAAGACACAGGTAATCATACCCTGTTTAAAGAAAACACAGTCCTCAGCCTGTTGGCTGATTATATCAAGAACAAAACCCCCAAAATCTAGACACCTAACATTAGTCTGAATCACCTAACACCATTTTTGACTCAGGGTTGCTCAGGTTGGTTGAGCTACAGGATCCAAAATATACAGAACGACATTTTTAATCTTATTCATTTCTTTTTAAGTCACTTCTTCATTCTCTTTTCAAGTCACTTCTTCATCCTCTTTCCATCCTTAAAAAAAGGATGAACCAACAGCAACAAAATAGATTCCAACTACTCTGTGCCCTCCATATTTTGTGGAGGGTAACAGAACTTCCTCCTGAGCAAGTCTACATCCATCCTCTGGTGAGAAACCTCCTGTTCTCTCTAATTTTAGCAGAAAGCTTCATCCAAAAGCTGAAACCTCTGTGGCTTCCTGTCAAGGTGTTACATGCTTTGGAGGCAAATGTAGAACAATTAAGGCTGCAGTCAGAGGTTCTTCTAACAGTCTGTCCTACTGATTTTTGTTAGTTCCCTGATGGCAAACTGTTTATAGGCATTAACCAGGCAGTTCTTCATCTTCCTGGCTTCCTGTCATCTACAAGTTGTCCATCTGAATTAACACCCAGCAGCCAACTCCTGTTCCTTATCCATGGGAAACAAACCCTTTATTTTTCTGGGTCTTGGAAGTCAAAGTCCACATTAAATGCAGCAGAACCGCTTTCCTGACTGAGTGACAGCAGCAGAATCCATGCACTTGACCCACTAATACTTTAAGTCCACCCTCACATAGCAACAGTTCCCAACAAACACACATCCCTGGTGCCAATTAAGATTGTGGATTGATGGGCAGAAGCAGAGAGGTTTCACCTCTGCAGGTTTTCTTGTGCTGCTGTGAACTAATACAGCTGCAAATATAATACTCATGGAGCAATATCAAGCCTTGAATGTGAAAATATGAGATCAAACACCTTGAAATTATGGGACTGCTTCCAATATTTACGTATTTTTAGACTTAACAACCTTGGCAACATGTCTTACAAGCATCACTACCTAGTTTAAAAGGTCCCTTGTTAGGGAGAACCACATTTTAACTGCAGGGAAATACTGAAATTACTTGGCTGCGGTGAAGCTGCAGGGGTTTGGGGGAAAAAGGTTTCAAGGCAAGTGATTCCTGTCAGGATTGGGGGTTTTTTTCCTCCCAAGAATGGGGTTTTATTATTTTTATTGTAGTTACATTCCTACTATGAAAGCCTTAGCTTTTTAAAGAAATATTATTACATTTCATTTGTAAAGAAATGTTGCATGAAAAAGGGAATTCCTCACTTAACTATATTAGCCTATGAGATAGATGTTTTAACATATATATGCATGTGTATGTGTGCATTTATAGTTATGTATTTCACCGGCTCTATTAAAGAATTTTGTAGGGAAAGTTGGCAAGAAACAGCCCCATGTTAGAAACAATTAACAGAGCTGAAAGGCTGAGGGACGAGGGCAAATTACAAAGGATGAGAAAAGAGCAGTTGGCCTCTCTTCAGAACTACACACACGTGTAAGGCCACACACATTCAGGAATTTGGGGTGCAAACCCAGTAGGATGCAAAGCTATTTTCTCGGGTTTTTTGATGCACCTCTGAGCAGCTCTGCCTGCAGGTGGTGGAACACTTCCAGAGGTTGCTGTGAGGGCAGCCCCAAGCACATCAAAAAGTGCCTCTTCTCCACAGACATTTCCAGAGAGCAGCTGGCAGCCATTTGGTGCAGCTGGTGGCTGTGAAGGACCCCAGAGGAGTCAGTGCTTTGTACCACAGGGCTTGTGGATGTCAAAGTAGGGCTTGGTAGTTGTTCCTTGCTGTGCAGTGCAACTCATGACTAGGCTACATCCTCATCCAGCCCCAGCCAGTCCTGCACAAGCAGAGCAGGCAGTCTTTTTAGCATTATTCTTATTATTAATAATAATATTCCTAAGCTGTCTGAGACAGCAGGAAAAGGGAGCTTAAGATATCCTTTAAAAGACACAAGCACACAGCTGGCTGCTGGTAACAGCAGTGAGCATCAAAGGGATTGGAGTGGAGGAGGGAGACAGAACCACATGTGAGGGAGGTGTTTTGGGGGCAGGCAGTGTCCCAGAGAGACAGGACAAAGGAAACATCACAAAATGATTCAGAAATACAATTTCAGGGTGGGACAGCAGAGGCAGGGGAGCTGTTAGGAAATATTGACTGGCACAGAAGAGAGGTTATAAAACTTTTGTGCCAGGAATGGCACAGAAACTCCTGAGCGAGGCAGGGAGGGGAGCTGCTGAAGACAAGAAAGCAAGCAATGGCCATGAAATTCTCAGAAATTCTTCAATCAGACACAGCTGGGCAGAAACAAGCTGAGCTTCATTACATGCTCATAGGTTAGTCCTGAGATAATATGGAGGTGAACCAGAGAATGCACTGGAGAAGCTCTCCTGAGATGCATAGCTAAGATCCTGAGGCGACCTACACGCCTACATTACAGTCCTGCTAATCTCTGCTGGATCTCTCCTGCACACACAGAATGCTGTGCTGACAATCTGAGTTTACTAAGGGACTGAGAAGATATTCCTGGAAATATTAAAGGCATCATTAACCTTTTCTTTACCATGAGCTTGAAGTTGATTTATCCAGAATCTTAACACTCTCTTCTCTACACAATCATACATACATATACAGAATTTTGACCCCTGGATCCCTTTCCTCCTCTCCCCCTAACTCTTCACAACATCCAAGTCACACCACTCTTTTCCACTCTGCCAGAAGCAGCAACCTAGCTCTGCTGGCAAATAACACAAAGAAACTCAGCCCAGCCGAGGCATGCGCTTCTTCACTTTTTATTCTGTATATTTCCACACAAGTCACAATACAGAAAAAGTGTCCAAAAGGAACAGTAACCACCTCTTTCACTGTATACATATTTCTTCCTTCTCCCAGTTCAAAATCTCCTTAGTCAGCAACACAGTGAGCAAGATACTTTGTATAAATGGGGAATGCAAGAAAATCATGGAAGAAAATACCATCTCACTTTGTTACAAAAAGCCCCTCCTCCTTGTCGTATTCCTCCTCACTGATGATTACCTGTGCCTTGTTTCTCTGTTAAACATATATCCTCCATTCATGGCTACTGCTGCCTGCCGCGGATTCCTTTTGCCAGCTGGCAGCCTCAAGATGTTCCAGTGCATTATGCATGGGGTCAGGTAGCATAAAAGAGCCCTTTGAGATGTTATTACAACTCCTGGAACAGATGTGGGTTAAGATAATAGGATATGTATAAATACTGGAACTCTGGATGCCCATTAAATGTTGGTTAAAAATGCACATTTGTTACTTGAATTTTCTGCTCTGTTCTGAGAGCTGAACACATTATGGAGTGGTCCAGGTTCTGACCTCGGTCACATCTTGGTTCACCAGGAGTGAAGCTAGTGCAGAGGAGATCAGAATCTGTCCATTGTCCTTTCTTCACCATCTTCAGGAAGCACCACAATGTGTATATATAGATATATATACACATACATATACGGCCTGATGGAACTCAGCCTTTCCATCAAGAGTCTGTTCATCACCATCCCACTCCTTCCTAGCCTTGATGACTCCCTCCTAGCATTCTTCCTTTTTGCATGAGAAACTTCCAGTTCCCTAAATCTTTGCTAACCCTTATCCTTGTTCTTTACCAGTTTTCATCTCCCATTTCCCAGGTGGCCAGAGGAGATGTTAATATGAAGGCCAGAGAATTTGTTCCCTCAAATGTTTCTCTCCATTCCCCAGAAACCTTTCACATCAACAAACCAAAGTGGTGATTTCTGGACTCGTAGGCAATATTTTGTCATACCAGCATAATATCAGAGAGGCGACAGAAAGAGTTATTTCTGAGATGGGTACGCCCAAAGAAAACATTCTGTGCTCAATGAACTCAATAAGATGGAATAAAGCTGCTCTAAAATTCAGCAAAATACTCTTCCCTGAAGAGAGATAAACCACCTGAATGCTTTCATTGACTTGAAATAATACCTGAGTTACAACTTTTAATACAAGATAGCTGAAACATGGGAATCAAGCATGAGAAGTGCAAAATAGCTCATTAGAAAATTGTCATTCTCCATCCGTCTTTAATATCTCAGTTTAAATCTGTAAAACTAAAAAGCATGGAACAGGGCTACTCTCACTGTCTCTCAAAAAATGGCTCCAGAAGAAGCAGTATGCTATGGAGGAGTAACATTACAAGGCACACTAAAAAAAAAACCAAAAAAACCAAAACCAACGAAACAAAAAAAAAAAATCCCCAAACCACCAAACAAAACCCCAAACAAAAAACTAAATCAAAACAAAAATAATTCAAAAATAGTTAATATACAGCATATTTTGGGCTTGTAACACAATGCATCTTACCTGTCTGTGTGTGGGGGGATGATATTATCCTCATTTTACAGATAAGAAAACTGAGGCACAGTAAGGCTAAATGATTTACCCCAAACGACTCAATGGAAGTGGCAGGGATACAAACTCAAACCGTTGATTTGCTACCTTTGGCCCTATCTCTTCGACCCCAGTACTTGCAGAGAGAATTCTGATAAATTCTGAAAGCAAATGCTTTCCCTATCCTGTGATACACAACCATGTGGCACACAGACTTTTTTAACTATCATAAGACAGAAGCATGCCATTAAACCAAGTGATTATTTTTTTCATAATCTTCTTTGTTTTGCAGCAAAACAGCAAGTCAGGTCTTGCTGGAAATAAATCCTCACCAAGCTAGATGTGACAGTCTCATAAAGCAAGCTCAGTCTTTACATACACTGCATTTTCATTAGCATAAAACTGCAGCTTGAGGAGTGTTTGCCATAGGAAAAGCATGTTTCCCCCCCACCACCGTTTTTTTTCCCAGTGCAAGGCTGCAAAACCATAGCTGTACTAAAAACTGTGCAGAAGCAAAGTAGCAATAATAGCAGTGGCACAAAGGCAGGCCTGTAGCTTGTAGCAAAATATTCTGCTTACTGACTCAGAGAGGACACTGAAACCTCCACGGACTGCCAGAAGGTTTGTGTGGGAGCTGCAGAATGCAAGTCCTCAGCTTTATCGTTGGCTAGACTTTTTAAAAATCTTTCAAAAGCCTCCTGCTTCCAAAAAGCTGTCTGCATCCGAAATGACTGGCACAGGGTTTGCAACACAAAATAACATGGGCAGGAGAAAAATAACCTTCATTTCCCACTGTGAAAGCACAATTCACCTTGTGGAGATTTCTACAGAGAAATGTTGGCATAATCTGTGCCATATTCCTCTCCCCTGTGCACTGCACCCTGGTGAGTCAGTGGTCAAGGCTGGCAGCTCCTAAGTCCATTTTGAAAGGGATTTTAACTCTTGATTATTTCATTTTCCAATGGAGTTACAGGACACAGAGCACATGCAACACATGTTGTGAGGGCAGCTAGATGGCACCCACTACAAAGGGCATTCTCAGGATGATTTCTCTGGGAAGACACACGCAGGAATCCCTGTCCTGAGGCACCAGGAAGAGAATTAAAAAGAGCTTGGAAGAGCCCTTAAGAAAGAAAGTCAGCTCCTACAGGCTTACTGATGTCCATATGTATTTTACACTCTACCTGCCACTGGTGGGGTGTCAGAATAAGTACCTTCTAAGAGTTGTCGCCTTTGCCAGTAAGGTGAGAGATTATGTTTCTGCACATAAGGCATTCCCTGCTTTCCCTTTCCTAGCTCTGTGAGGTGCAACAGCAAGCTAGGGAGAGACAAAGCTCCCAAGAGCTGCTTAGTGCTTTGAAGGCTCAGCCACTTCTTTTCTTTTCTCCCAAAGCTGTTGCGTGATCAAAGCAGGCAGATGGAAGAGAATCAGTCTGCAGTGACATGTAAACGGAACAAAAAATCCTGATAAGCCCCTGCCATCTCCCTGTGATTTCTGTGAGGTACATGCTGAGCAGAAAGCTGTACAGTAGCAAAGCCAGCCACTTTGCATGAGAGACCAGCACACTCACTTGCCAGTTGGAAGCTGTTGCCTCTCCTTGTAAGCAAGTCACAGAGCAACACAACTACACTTGCCCAGATAAAGATTATTTAACAGGAAAATCACAAAGGGAAGAAAGGTGAGAGTAGACAAAAAAATATATATATAAGAATTTTCCTATTGATTTAAAACTAATTCTGGAAAGGCTGAAATCAAGCACTCAGGTATGAAAAACCCAAGTCCATCATACTCTGCATCTGTTTAATCCTGAGATTACAACTCGGGCATTACAACTGCTCTCAGAGGAGCTTTTAGTACTGCACAACCAACTCATTCTTCATACAGAGAATTTCAACACTCCCTACCCATATCTGTGCGTGGTCAGAGAAGATCCAACCATCTGTGACTGGTCAAGCAGAAGTGTACCAAGGGTAAGCACATGAGCAGGATTTTGACCTTTCCAGTCCAAAAAATGATGGTAAAATGAACTAAGGAAAGAAGAGGTGATGAAAGATTAAAGACATCAGTACAGAAACTCTAAAAGGGAGGGCAAGTGTAGGAAAAGCAAAGAGCACTGAAGAATATTTAAAATTAAATTTAAATAATATTACGTTGTATTTCCTTCCTGTCATTAGCTGCCATCAAGATCTCTTTTTTCCTTAGCTTTGACATGAATGTACTCCTCCCCTATGCCATGCAGATAAGGTGAGTATCACAACAGTAGCAAAACCACAGAAAACAGCCACAACTGCACCCATCTTCCATTAGAACATGCACATCAACAGACTTCCCATTCTGATGAAGGGAAAAAAAAATGGTCCTGGAAAAGGGCTGTAGCAGGGGAAAGGAGAGGAAAGACAGCTATTCACTTTGTGACCTACAGCAAACATTTATTTTGATGTGGCATTGCCTCCATTCATTTGGGAGGAAAACGTCCAGCATGGCTAAGGAGCAGGGAGGGGTGTCCTTGCACACCTGAGGGCTCTTGTCTCACTTCACAAAGCCTCAAGCTTTGCAAACAGAAGGGTTTCCCCCTCCAGACTCTGCGGTGATGTCTATAAGGGCAGGAATACCTCTACATCTGGGTGACATAAATATTGGACACAGTGGGCACCCACCTCACTATTAAAATTAGATACATCCAATTATGACACATAATTAATCATTGCAGTGTTACTCAAGAAGTAGCATTGCAACTCCCTGTCTAGAAAAGAGCAATGCATGTGGAGGCCATTCTGTAGAATTCCCCATACCCAGAGGCCACCTTTACTTTGCTTTTCTAATTTTGTCATCTTTCATTTTTTATGTGAATGTAACACAGGAAAAACAGCCCTAGAAAAGTGGGACTGCTTATTAAAGCCTAATTAGCCAAGCAGAAATCACTCATGTCTGCTGCATCAGACTCAAGAGCTTCTTGAGCTTCTTCTCCATACCTACAAATCTAACTGATTTGTACAGTTCCTAGACAGGATTTGGATTCTGTAGAAACAGAGATTATTTTCTACCTCTTCTTGACCACCGGTTGAGGAAAAGAGTGGAGGTTGAAAGTCACTAAGGTAGCTGTAATCAGAACGCCATTTTTCTCATTAAAATGAAGTGCAACACTAAGAAGTGAATTGCATGTGGTTCATGCACTAGTAGTTAGGTAATTGCAGCACCACTTTGACATTGGATTGCCACAGTGCACACTTCACTGAGTGCTGGGTTACACGTCAAGCAGCCTCCCAGACAGGGACTAATTGAAGAGCCAGGTGTGGCACTTCACCAGCAAAAGGAGGCTGGCAAGAGATGAAGCAATTACAAACGTAGTATTATATTGCTCAAAGAAATAGTGCTTTACTTCTCACATTTCAAAATGCTACAGCTTCCACATACTTCGCATATGAATCCTGAGGCTGTTAAAATATTGGTGAACTCTGAAATAGCATTCCAAATCAGGGTTCCCGTTCTTGTGGATGAATTTTTGAAGAAAGCAGGTTTTTTTGCTTTTTTGGAGTATTCACCTACCTTTATGTACCTGCCAAGAGAATGACTGCCTCCTTAGATTCCCCAGATCTCTGACACATAGAAGATCTAAGAGCATGAGCTGGCTGTTTTAATGGGGCTTAGCATCAAATTATTTCCTGAAATGTAGATGTGTTAATATTGAAACAAATGTTTTTGTTGCAAGGCACCCCCTGCTAAGACTTTAGAAGTCATGATGTGCTACATCAGAATGAGGGCATTTTAAAATGATCTGCCTGTCTTCCCCACTCTCTGGGTAACTAGATACATGTGTACTACATAGGATGGATTGGGTTTTTGTCTTTGGGGGTTTTTTTGCGTTGTTTTTGGTTTGTTTTGTGGGGGTTTTTTTAATCAGTCAGGGAAACAAGAAACTGCAGCTGAGACTGGAATGTGGCACCTTATAAATAAGGCAGGAGACAAGATGCACTCTGATGGCTGAATACAGTAAAGTTATTCAGCTCTAAGCCTACCTAATCACTGAAGTCAAATGTAATGAATTTACTGGTGTGATCAAGGCCCAAGGGAGAGAATTTTCCCCTTTTGCACAAATGGCAGCACACGTGGGCCAGGAAATTCCTTGTCCAAGGTAGGGGGTGTTGCTCCAGTGCACACGTACAGGGGCTGAGAGAACACCACTTTCTGTGGGCACCACCATGAGCAGCAGTGCTGGAAACACGCCAGGGAGGGGAAACCCCTGAGTTCTGCTGCCTGCCAGAGATCTCCAACAGACACTCCAGGGAAGTCCAGTGCCATGGCAGAACCTGGAGTAAAAGCAGCCATGGTCACTTGCTATGGTCACCTGGAGTAATTTACAACACATCACTGAATTGCAATCCACAGACTTTGGCAGGCAGATCATGGAATTTAAGGCTCTTGCAATCCATTGCTAAGAAAAATAGTCGTTAAGAAAGCAAAATGAGAAGAGTGCTACAGTGAGCACTCTAATACTGTGTCCTTTGCATCCAGAAAGATACAGGAATATAAGCTGTTTCCAGGACTGCTGAAATGTCCAAAGATACTCACATTTGATGCTTTAGACTAACTAGGAAGCTGATAACACAGTGTCACTTTGGCTTAGATTCACAGAGGAAAAGAATAAAAAGAAACAATATCTTATGAATGGAAAAGAATAGGTAAAATGGAGATCAAAATGTTACTTTTAGCAAGCTTAAAAGCAAGTCTTATAAAATACCTCTCTATAGATGTCAGCAAAAGAAGCAAAAGGAGGGAGAAGGGAAATGACACACCTCAAATGGAACAACACAAGCAATTGCTTTTTTCTTGTCGTAGGTAGAGTGCAGGCACAGAATTTACTTGGGGTTTTTTCAAGGCATTCAAATTTCCAGCATGCTCATACATTTCTTAAGTACCATTAAACTCCCAGGAAACTTGAGGCTACCGATGTATCTTGCTCATTTCATAGCCCAGAGACAGATCATGTCAACATGCTTTTGTCATCCTGGAAGGGTCAACATATAAGCATATCCCACAGAAGGCATCTGGGATGGCTGAAAGGAAAATAGCCACCTTCTTGATGAATTTGTGTTAGAAACTTTCACTACCATGCTTTTCATTGTCTCAGCAAAGACAAAGACAAAAATGAGCCAAAGAGGCCATGAAATATTACTGAAACAAACCTCCCACAGACACACCACCAGAAAACCTATGTGCCCCATCTATCCTTACACAAGAGTACCAGCTCAGCAAATACATCTGGGAAGATCAGTGGCAACCAAGCTTTGATTTTGTACTATTTTCTTTGTCTATGGTTCTTCTGAATGACAGTCCTCATGTAGCAGGGGACATCTCATGTAGACTGAATCCAGGCTACAGCACCTTGAGTTGAGACTGAGCAATTCTATTGCTGCTGGGGAAAAGCAAGAGTGACAGGTCTCAGTAAAAACACCTACAGACATCCTTAAGTGCTAAAACACAGATAAGCAAGGCCCCAAATGATATGGTGAAAGAGCCACTGGAATCTGACACCTGTTTTGTAACAGCAAAAATTTGTCTTGAGTCCCTGTTTTACAAAAGCAAAAACACAGCCTCACATCTCACAGTACTGAGGAATGTCCAGAGAAGTTGTGATGACCCATCCCTGGAAGTATTCAAGGTCAGCTTAGATGGAGCAGCCTGGTCTAGTGCAAGGTGTACCTGTCCATTGCCATTCTATGCTACAATAAGTGAAAAATGTATGACGCCATCATGCCTTGAATAACACATAAAAGATACCTCTAGCATTGAAACATGAAATAATAAGAGTAACTGATGCTATTAAATTACAAAATTAAGTTTATTTTATCAACATTATAAATACTTTCTTTCCCTCCATTTAACTCCAAAATGAGATAGTAAAACCAGTACAATGGAACAATTCAGAAGCTCCTCAGTTCTACTGAAAAAAAGTTCCCTTTAATAACAAACTAAAATGGAAAATGACATTTAGTCAGTCCAGCAATCTCAGTAGCTGAGCATCCCTAGGGACTTTGTCATTCAAATGGCACAATTTCAAGTGTGTTCACATATGTATGTGTGCACCTATATACATGCAAACTGATATTTATAAATATACATATATATAGTAATATACACACATTAACAGACACAGCCACTGAACAGATGCTTTTAGTGAATTGAAATGCTTTACACGTAATTTAAGTGGACTCCCAGCTGCACACTGGAATTTGGGCCCTGCCCAATGTAGGCACAGTTGTACTGTACTAATCTAGCCCCCCAAGTGCTCCAGAGATTCAAAACATTTGTGTCACCTTTAACTGCTGCAGGGTCTGCCTGCTTCTGGTAATCCCATCACACTTGAAAAGAGTAAGGAATAGTCCTGCAGCATCCTGGTCCCAAACTGCCCTCAGTGAAACAGCTTCTGATATTCCTTGCCACACATGAGCCATTGTAGAAAACAATGGATGTGCTCCTTTACCTGCAGATACAAAACATCACCAGTATCTAGTGCATCACATGTGCAGTGCTTTGGGACACCTTGAACATTAAAGGCACTACATCCAGCCAGTTCCTGTCCTACCTCCAGTGCTGGGAGCTATTTTTATCATACAGTAGCTGTCTCCTACCGAGCACACAGCACGGGCAGCTTTCCAGAGACACAATAGGCTCACTCTGATCATATCATCGTACTCCAGCTTTCACTAAAAGGCAAACCATGCTCTCTTGTGTGCTCCGAGTTCCTCTGAGCAGTCCAAATGGCACAAAATTGCTCGGGAAATCTGCCCATCCTGACAAGCTGCTCCAGAGCCAGCCACAGCTGCAGGCACCTCCTGGGTACCAGGGATGAGCTGACAAGGGGAGGACAACTGGGGCCAGAGGGATCAGAACCAGCTCCCTTATCATAACGCACATCTGGCCTCTGGAGGCTACCTGTGATTAAAGCAAGCCGTTACTGCTCCACCTGCTTCATGGGACTGAAGGATCAGGGGGCTGTCACAGGCTCAGTGACCATACTCAGCTTGGCCTCAGCACAAGACAGAGCCAAGCTCCCGTGTCATTGAAACTTCCTCCATCTCTCCGATCAGTAAAGCAAATCAAAAGATTAAAGTGATGGTAACATAATTCTTATTTTCATAAATATATAGAAATATTACAGTAGTGTCTTTTCTCACAGCTGCAAAATTATGCAAGGCCTACCATGAAAGCACAGTGTGAGGATCTTTCCTTGTGGAAATATCACATACACCAAAACTATATTCTGTTTTTTTTATTTTAATGGTCGCCAAATTCTGTTCTAATATATACACATACTTCTTTTCTCCACAAGCCCCTGGATAATTATCAAGGGAAGTAATTTGTCTTTTATATTTTATTTTTAAATGAGAAAAGTAAAGACAGAAAATAAGACAAAATACATTTCATGTCGCCATTGATCTATAGATTACAAATATATATATTTTCCTTCCAGAGGAAGAAATACTTAAGAAATATTTTGCCCAAATCAAATAAAATTTTGAAAAGAGGAAAAAAATTAAAATATATTGTTCAGCTCCCCCCTCCCTACCACAACAATCATTCGTGGTTAAAAAAAAAAAAAAAAAAAAATCCATTCATTTGATTTTCTCCACTTCTACCAAAGAAGAAAAACTTATCTGGATAATGACCTGAGTTATTTTCATGGTTTCCAAATGCACGTAACCCAGATGATCACCATCTATCAGAGAGCTACCCCTAGAAAGGGATGTGAAAAACAACACTGGTGGTTCTTTCGAATCAAACAACAAAGCAAAGTTCAAAACTGTTTTGCAAGAGTTATGCCAAAAGTCAGCCATGAGCATCTTCATGGGCACTGGTCTGACAAAGTAGAAGTGGAAGCTCTGCTATTTTTTCAGCTGAGATATCTGTAGCAATTGGAAACCCAAAGGTGAAACATTTTTCCTTTGTATTTGTTTGCTTTCTCTTCTTTTATGGTTATAAGACAGAGAACAGGCAAATACAGAAGACACAGCCAGCCTTAACAGCAGCTAAGATTTACATTTCAAACCTATTTTGGGTAACAAGGCAAAGAGCTGCTGCTTGTCCTTCTCCAGGGACAGACTCTCCAAAACTTTGTTCCCTTGAAAAATCAGAGAGTTTACAGGTTTCATCAGAGGTTTTCCCATTCGCAATGTGACTAGTGCCCATTTGCTGGCAGCAGTGAGCCCAGGCTGGCTGCTGATGTTCCAGGTCTCCTTCCTCCCTCTGGCTGTGCTGCAGTGGGGACTAGGTCTGTCAATCAGTCCATCAGAATTCCCTTAGTCTTGCACAAATCTCTCCCCAGTGTAAAACAGATCTTTTCAGAAGTAAAGAGCAGCTATCAACTTCTAGGCAGGCCTGAAACCTGAGAAGAACTGGATCAGCCATTACACTCACAAAAGTGATACAAGAAATCTTCCTGGTGAGTTTCTGCTCTGCCATTTAGCATGGTTTATCCCATATAACTCCTTTCCATACAAGTGCCTGTCTCACAAGGATACAATACCTGTATGCCCAGGGTTTTGTCACTGCTGTAAATCTAACTGTGCCCCACACTCTGGGAAACAAGGCAAAAAGCAGCATCCTCTCCAAAAGCAAGGAAACTCTGTGGTGGCTGAGTACTGACAACACAGCTTCCAAGAGGATGGCAAGGGAGGGAATGTAGCTGGTAAAAAACACTGGATATTTCTTAAGGGCATCCAGAGCTCCTCAAATATTTTGCTACCGCCTGATCATTTGTGAAGACAACACAGAGTTAACAGGTAATATTTAACTGATGAGAAGTGAGCGGAACAGGAGAATAAAAGCAATGCAGGAAACTGTAAGGATGGAGGAGGGCCTGGTTGGGTGGCTTAATGTACCAGTTAGTTTGGATTTTGTTCCCCCACACCCTCTTTACTCTTTCCTTTTCTTTTTTTTTAAATAAATTGTACAGATGAACATGGGAGAAGTTCATGCTACTTGCTGGAAGCAATAAAGGTAAATTTTTGTGGCCTATGGATTCCACAGACCTTTGAGTGTCCCACCTCATCCATCATGGGCTAACTTGTGGAACATAACCGTACCACAGCAAGACTGAGTAGCCCTTAGAAACTGGTGGCATGTCCTCAGGTATTTTCCTCAAGAGTGAGAGACATGTGGATTCCATCAGTTTCTTCCTCACACCGTGCCCGAGTGCCTCAGGTGCAGTCTCGAGACTTCCAGGGATCCTCTTGGACATTTTCAGACATCAGACTGCTGTCTCTAGATCCTCGTGGGAAACCATTTGATAGTTCTGTCGACTCTCCAGGTAGGAGGCCAGATCCGGATCACCAGCTTGCTGAGCCCTGTCACGAGGGGTCTTACCCTGTAATGAGAAACATGAAGAGAAATTCTTGTGCTAACACGTTTAGAGCAGCAGATGATTTCTAGGCAGAAGACAATTAACTAGGCAGAAGCCACTTGTCTGGGTTTCATCTGTTTCAGAAAGCTTTTGCAACGTACAATTCTGTCATTTGTACAAGAGATCATAGAATCATAGATGATCTCTCTTCCCATTTTAGGCTACCTCATAGAACTCAAGAAAGCAGGAATTGGTTTTGATTGCCTGGTTCCAGCAAAGGTGCTTTCAGCTCTGGAGTCCAGAGGACCAACTCACTCTCAGCTGCTGACCACAGGGTGCTTGTGCTCAGAAACTCCAGAGAGGCAGCTTCTGGATCATGTTCCCAAGCAATCAGATTGTTATAATGACAGAAGATTCCTTGGATTTAATTTTTCTCAGACTTCTTTCTCAGTCAAGCTTACACCAAGAGAGTGCTGTTTTTCCTGTCACATCAGTGAACATAGGGGCAAGCCAGGGTAAAAGAAAATAGTTAGTCATCCTCACAAAGCAAGTCAGCCACAATAACCAAGCCTCACAGATACTGTGCAATCAGAAATCAAAGCTTGTGCAGGTGGTCCTTGCCCACAGGCCTCTCTTTTGACCACACAGGAGGAAGATACTGCTGTGCCATGGAGATGTCTCATTCACACCCAATGCACCGAATAGTTTGAGGCCAGGCTCTCACTATCGTGACAATGACCTACGGTGGGGACTGAACTGAAGTCTCTTGTACTTGTTTAAATCAATACAGTTCTCTCTATAAAAACAGCTTGCTTAAAAGGAGCTGCCCTTGGCACACACGAGGAAGCCTCAGTCATGCAGACAGCAGGGATGGATGCCGATTAGTCTCGCTGGGCTGCAGGAGTTTGTAAGTGGTTGATGGAGCTGCGTTACCTTGGAGTCTGTCTTTCTCAGAGAGGCTCCTGCATCCACCAGGAGCTGGCAGACGGCACGGTGGCGCTGGCAGGCTGCCTTATGTAATGCTGTCTCACCCCTAGACCAAAGTACAGAAACCAGCAGTGAGACACATCACACCAATGTACATTTACGAAGCATGAGGTGCAGAGGATAGACACAGAAGGATGCTGCATTTCTGCGAGGTTCCCTCTTGCTGGCAGAGGTAGACTTGTGCACTCTCTCCCTTAGCATCTACATCCTTTGACTCAGTAGGAAAGCCTGCAATGCACAAATAGCAGACGAAGAACTTCTAAGGGATGGGAAAGAAACATGCACAGATTTTATGTATTCAGAGGACTGAACGTCACATTCCCATGCAACCACCAGCTCTGTTAACTGCTGCAAAGGCAAGCTAGCCACCTTCTTGTTTCAAAGCAGGCAAAACAGCAACAGGGTTTGTTTCTTCCTGCGATTTCTTTCCTCAAGCTCATTCTTGGAATCATCCTAGAAAAATTCTATCCATCAAAGCTATGACTGGTGCACTTACTTCCCTGGTTCTGATACCCTGCTCTCTTGGATGTATGAGACCAAGAACTCCCATGTGTTTTCCAACACTGGACTGCTGAGCTACTACGGAAGATTAAATACAGGCTTTTCAGAAGAAAAGACTGTGTAGTGGCAGCACATTTGTTGCAAAGCTTCTCACTCAGAGTGGAGCTATGTCTGATAGGATTCTGAAACTGACTTAGTCCTTACTGAGAGTAAAGAAATCTATCTGGATTTGCCTAGGAAGAGGAGGAACGTATGCTTTGAGTGGGTTGAAAAGGAGTCTTTAATACCAGTATTCAAAAAGTAGGGTTGGGTAATTACATTACATAACCTGTGAAATAACAAATGACAAGAAATACATGTAGCAGAACAAATCTTGCACCTACCTACACAGAGTGCATAAAGGAATCTCAGCCCCCATCCACAACAGGGGAAGCTGAATTATTAAGAGGCAATCTTGTAAAAAATATGCCCTTGTTGCATGGGAACTAGTATCAGAAAGGCATACTATCCTCTTTCTCCCTGAAGACCAAAAGACAAATACATACTGCCAGTTACAGCCTGAACCTCCCCTTTCCAAGAGTTAGAGGCAGAGGAACCTCTGTAAAGGGAAGCCCTCACAGGTGTGCTCGCTGACTCTTTATGTGGTTGTGCTACACTCCTGGATGAAAAGAGCCGGGCAGTCCATCCAGCCCCCATCTCCTCTGGACTTCACTCATGCACCTTGTGCAAAAGGTGTTCTCTGTTAGCAGAGGAGGGCACTGTGGGATGAGAAACGGTAGGCTTGAACCCTATGAGAAAGACTGTTTTTGTTTCACATGTATTACACATATTTGGCAGGATTAGTCATGCTTCCCTTACACACTTTTGTGAAACTTTGATTATACGAGGTATAAAAAATTGGGAACTGGAAAGTAATTTGTTTGGGTTGGCTTTTTGGTTCTTTTTAATAAGAACAGAGCTGATTAATGTTTTAACTGCTTGATGGAAACCTTCAACTGCACAAGTCTTGGACACTTGAGAAAGCTGAGGCAGAGAACCCTGGATGAATCAAGAAGGGATTGAAAAAAAGAAGTGTAGAGCAAGAAAAGTAATTTCCTGACTTTTGGAATTTACTCTTCAGGTTGGTCCCTTAGTAGCTGGAGGCTAGAAACATCAAAATGCAAGACAGTGCTTCTATTCCTCTAGAAAAATTAAGGAAGCATGGGAAGAAATAGGGCGAAAGTTCTCTGAAAGTCCTCTGCAAATCCAAGAAATCTGTGTTTTAGGCAAAAAAGCCACATATGAGATGACTAATGTGTGGTTTTTAGGAGGCCTTCTGTTTGTCCATTTTTGAAGAACTGTGCCATTTTTCAAGCTTTTTCCTATTTAACAGTTTGCACTTGAAAGCCAAGAGGAGTCTGATAGTTTAACACACATAATGTGAAGGACAGAGCAGTTGTACTTACGTTTCACTGTCTGTCATGTCCAGTAACTCCGATGGACCTGCAAAAGATAGTCAGGTATGTCATATAGCTGCTCAGCCTGCACAAATATATCAAATTTCAATGTAATATTTGCCTGTGTGAGCCCTCACACTAATAAAATTCTGAATGCACAGTCACTGCTGAAGTGTCAGCAACAGGGAGTAGCAGCCTCTAAATTATCCTGGGAATGAATATTCATGGAGATTATTTTCTCACTCTTCACCTTGCTCAATTAAGTGGTTCACATAAGTACAGTACATTGAAAATGCTGATATACTGGAAACCCTGATATATTGCAAGTTAAAATCTATTGTTGGTATTAGAGGGAAAATGTCATTAGGAAGTTGAAATTAGCCAAATTTCATCCTGAATGACATCCCTGTGCTACTCCATTTAATAGCGTTATACAAAATGTAGATCAGGGTGGAATATTCCCAGCGGTCTTTATATTGATATGCAAATCCTGTACTCAACTGGTTAGCAATGATCAGGAAAGTAAGATTAAGAAAAACAGAAGAGATTTTTGTTAAGTGGGGAAAATATAGTACATTTATGTTAATGTCCTTTTGTCCTTGATATTCACTACAGGCAGATATTTATAGCAGCAAATTCCATCGCTGAAGTACAGTGATATGAAAAGGCTAGGATCTGGATATGATTTTAAAAAAATAACTTTTCCTTTGCAGTCTGTCATTTTATTCTTCTCTCCACTGCTCTGGAGTGTAGTGTTAGATGGCATAGGGCAGTTAGCAAGGGGAACAGGGAAACTTTACAAGACTTTTCCTTCCTGCGCAAGAATATTTTTCTCCAGCACCACTGCGACTTTGAAATTCAAGAGTCCTCAAGAGCTTACAGCAAATCTCACCTGAAACTGAGGAATTTCACACTACTTGCTTACAAAGGCCTACACACAACCTCTCTGCAATCCTTCCACTCTGAGTGTGTGTCAAAACGGAACAGAGCAGCCTGGCTTTACCTCACTGCTTTTCAATATACACATGGAGAATCACTGGGACTCCTGGAGCTGCAGGCAGCTCCTTCACTTCATCTTCTGCCATCATGAGAAAGGGTGGTGCTTAGTCTTCAGTGCACGGGGCATTGTGTACCACTGCATACTTGTCATGACAGCTCTCCAAACACAGCAGCCACTGTCAATTATTTTATGACCCTGACTCTACCACCACACATCCTCATCTCCACACTTGGCAGTTGTGTGTTCACTCCTGCCTATCAAAAAGAAGAATCAGTCACTACGCCTGAGCTTCCAGGATCATGAAGAAGGATAAAGGGGGATAAGCAGAATCTCTTGTTGAGAGGAAAAAAGATAATGCCTGAGAAACTAAAAAGACAATTAAAGAAATACACATGAAGAAAAAAGAGTCCTTTACATTTTCTAGGAGAAAATTGTGTTTTCTCAAAAATGAAGGTGATACCCCATAGCTTCCTGCAATGTGACATCCCAGTGACAGGTAAGCAGGAGTGGCTTGCAGTGTGTTGGAGAAGACACTGCCACCTGTAGTTTCTGCTCAAGGTTGGAGCAAGGAAGGTTGTATTGCCAACGTGGAACAGGGTGACAGGTCTGGCTTTATGGGACATTGAGGTACTTGCCCAGGTAAGTAGAAGAAGCTGTTAAAAGGTAAGGTTGTAAAACAGAGAGTAGTTAGAAGAATATGACCTGAGAGAGAGAAGAAAGCTGGGGCAGACTGGGTCTGGAGAGAAGCCAAGGGTAAAGGAAAAAAACTGGTGTGGAGCAGGAAGAAAGAGCAGGTCTGGGACAGACGAGCTCAGTGCTGAGGACCGTGAGAGCAGTCTTTGAGTACAGACCTGAGGAGATGACAAGTACACCCCGCCTAAGTGCAAAGGGTGCTCTCCTGGATATTGTCCTAAATTAAGCATTTCATGGGAGAGCCCTGACTCCATCCGAGTCACACATAAGGGCCAGATCCTGGCGTTAATAATTAGCTACACAACGTGGTACTAGGATTCTTCAATTTCATTCTCTCGGGCCTATCTCTGAAGCTGGAATGTCCCAACTCACAGCCTGAGCTGTGCCCTTTACTTCTTTATTTTATTTTCACTTGTGCTTCTCTTAAACCATCTCACGCCCTCCTCCTAATTCCCTTTCCCCTCTTTTTTGGACCTCATTTTTATATCAGTCTCCCTGGCGCTGCCAACCGACCATTCCAAATCCCCCTCTGCCCAGGGACAAAAGCTGCACAGATGTGGGAAGGGCTGGCACTGGGAAAGCTAACGGCACTGTCATCCTGACCCAGCGGGGAGGCGGCTGTTTTACTCCGGGACAAGAGGCAGAGAAAGAAAAGGGGACCAAGGCACAGAGAGAAAGAGGACAAAATAACCCAATAGAAATCCGGAAGGGAAATGCATGAGTGAGATTTCTATCAAGGAAAACAGCAGGGGGGGAAATAAAAACAAAAGATAGAAATGTGTGGAGAGGTGGAGGGAGGAAAAAAAAAGAGAGAGAAAGGGGAAAAGAGACTGGGGGGTTGAAGAATGGCAGGATGGGGACGGGGGACGGGGTGGGGGGAGAAGTTCGAATGAAAAGAGCTGAAAGGCATGACGCACTGAGGGGAAGCCCAGCTGAGATCACTCTCTTTCCTCAACATTGCCCATAGACTGTCTGTGTAGAATTATTAACTTTATTCCTTCTCTCCTTTTGGCCTCTTTCACTCCACCAAAGCCCTTTTCCAGTTCCTTAGAAGGCAAAGCAGTCTGAGCTGGTTATGGGAGGAGGGAAGGCAAGGAGATACTCAAAAGCAGCTGCTCCTTCGCTGAGCTCCCTACAACAAAAGAAACCCACTTTAAGTCACCATATTTCAGAGGCTTTTCCAAAATATACAGCACCACACATTCTTGAAAGGCCTCTGAGCCCACAGCGTAGCCCTCTCCAATGGATGTGGTTACAGCTACCCACAGATAGGAGACCCACAGATATTAACCCCTGCCGGTCCCATGTCCTGTCAGTCCTTCATAGAACCGGGGAAGAAGGGTATTTATTCTAAGCAGTAATGTCAGACATTACCAACATTTCTGGATGTTTTTCTGTCAAAACCCTCTTCGTTTAATACCCTGATTGAGGTTATTATCTGGGGGACAAAACTGAGCGTGGATCCTTACCTTCAAAGTAGGAGGATTTTTAAAATAACAGTAAACTGGAAATTCAGAACTCTTTCTAGCCTTTCCCCAACTCCACACTCTTCTTTTTTACCTGATGTGAAAATTAACAGTGTTTTTTCCTGCTAGTGTCTTCCAGTTCAGAATTTCCACTGTAAAATAGAGGCTAGTCAGGTAATGGGAGCATTCTTTCCTACTTGTCTGTCAGCCATGTTGCCCTAAAATTTGATAAACTTGAAATTAAAATAGACCATCTTATACCTTGTGCCTCCTAGAAAAACTAAACTCTTTTCTGCTCAGGCCCCTCACAAATGACCACTGCCCTAACACATTCCAAAAATCTAGACATACTAACAAGTGTCATACAAACTCACTCTCATCCAAACTATTCAAACTTTGTCTCCAACACACATCTCTGTCACAGCAAAATTTTCTTTGCCAACACCTTCCGAGGGACTTCTGAATCTGGTCAGGATGCAAATCCAGATTCACTGATGGCTCTTAACCCTGGACTTTGCAGTGCTAAGATTAATGAAAGTATTATCTTTTTTTTCTTTTTTCTCCTTTTTTTTTTTTTTTTTAAATCAAGGGAGGCTTTCTAGTGAAGCAAGGACATTGAAGTTTGAGAACACAGAAATGTTTAGGATGGGATGCCCTATGTACTGTCTGTTGCATCAGAATTTCCCACCACAACCTCCTAAGGCAACTGTAAATATCTTTCCTCTCTTCTGTTTAAAATCGAAATACCATAGATGAACTATAAAATTCTTGCTTGTCTTTTGAATGTCTAGAGAAGACAAGACAAGGACAAGGCAAATAGAATTATTTATATAACGTTTATAAATTACAAATTTTTCGCAGCTGCCAGATTAAGACTCTAATCCAAGTTTGATACCAATACAGATGATTTAGGAGGCCCTTTTTTTAACAGAGGTTCTTAAGCCTTCCTTAATTCTGCTTGTGTTAAACAAGTAGACAGTTAACTCTTCTCTAATGTACATGTATTAGGATGTGATGCAGCTGCTGACTGCAGCATTAAAAAGCTGTGGTTCTGATACCTGCTGAGTTGGGCCCTCAGTTTCTAGCTAAGCATCTCTTACCTCAGCTACAGACAAGTTTTTAAAGCTGCCCCTTCTGCTAAAAGCGAAAGGCTCCTGATTTAGGAGGGCAATCTTGAATGAGCGACACGTCTGTGTATCTGTATAACTGCCCTTCCTGCACAGGGGATAGAGACAAACTGTTTTATTGGAGCAGCAGCCAGCACAACTCTTCCTGCAGCAGCAGGCAGCTGTTGTCCTGACACCTACTACATTGCTGCTTCAGCTGCCATTCCAGGTTTGTGCTGGGCCACTGTGAATTATCTGGCAGTACTGCACAGCAGTCCCCCTGTGTGACTCATCTAAGCTATTTCTAATTTAGGATAGGTTATTTTCCTCCCCTTAACGTCTGAAATCATTCTGATCATGATCACAGAATAACCTTTCATATAAAGGTGCCCTGCATGTTTGCAGAAAGACATCTCCACAAAGGACAGCTTTAGCACGGCTACACTGTTTTCCTCCCTTTGTAATTCTAGTTCTATGGGTGCCACTCCTGTATTGCATTGGATTTACCCCACTCTTTTTCGAAGTAGACAGTTAAAGTTCCTGGAACAGTGGGTTTTGTTTTCTTTGGCTGGTGCTGTTTTTTAGAGATATTCAGAATATTTTTCCCTGTGTGGTTAATAATAGATTTTCTGTGCTGTGTGCTTGAGGGTATTTTACAGTGGAACTCCTATTATCATTCACTATCCTCAGCCATGTATGGGAACCAGACAAACTGCAGAGAAAGTGTGACTGGGCAGAGGTAATTGCCAGAACAGAAGTAAGACTCATTCTTATGACATTTTTACGGGTGGATACCGTCAGAAACAAGAAGCTCCACACAGAGAAACCTTTAGATATTAGTAGCATTGGATCAGGTCGTATACAGTAATTAATGCTGAGAAGATGCCAAATGCCAGAGAATGCAAAGAAAAACAAGGACATTATGATGATGATGATGATTCAGCAAGAGAACTCATTTGTGGCTGAGAAGTGCCCAGAGTAGAAACGAGTTTCATTAATTGCTTGGTGGGAGAAGAGAGGAGGCCTCTATTGGATTGTGCATTGTCCCATGCACTCCCTGATCCCCAGAGAATGTTAAACAAACAATGTATTTGGAGAAGCCCAGAGGACATGTTTGGAAAGCTGCAAAAGCTTCTGCCATCCTTGGGGATGAAGAAGGGAGAGAGGAACTGAACTGACATTTGCGCAACCTTCTTGATTTGTCTTTGTCTAACAGTCCATAATCCCTCACATTTCTCTGTTTACTTCAAAAATTCCCATGGATTCCCTGCTTACATTCTTATCAGTTTAAATTATCTCACTTTAAACCTTCACCAAAAGAACAATAACTGGTCAGACTGTGACTATGTTAAAGTATATGTCTCTAATAAAAATCCCAGAGAAGCATCTATGACAGTGAATTGGCACAGGTCATGTGCAGTGTGTAAACAGACCAGGGGCAGTAAGAAAATAAAGCAAATCTCTGCCTGTCTACAGAATTCAATGGTACAAATGTGAACTGTGAGTAATGCAATAATCCAGAGCAGTGAAATAGGAGGTTGAGTTGGCACTGGTAAGGTTTGCTAGAGCTGATGGGAAATGCAGCCATTTTTTGGATAAAAGGCCAACTGCACTGACCTATCCTTGTGTAGGTATCTATACTAGAGAAGTAAAAGAACAATTCAGCCCCTCTCAGTCAGGTTTTTGGGGCACGGTTCTGTTGCCCACACACAGATATTTTGTGTTGTTTGATATGCCTATGGGCAAGCCTTGGGTTGCACTGGGAACGACAGAGATGCTTGGTTGAGCTTGGGCTGTCAGTGCAGGCTAGGCCTCCTCTGGGCCTTGTATGTTATCCTATAGACCCAAGAAAATGTCCTGGACATCCTAGGGCAAATGACATTAGACATTTATGTTTATCTAAATAAATAAAGTACACAGGTGACTGTTGCCTGAATCACTTTCTGGGCTCCAAAGACTGCCTTGATGAGGATGTCCCTTGAGCTAGTCATGCTAGAAGCCTGCTGCTGTTAAGGATGCCCTCCTCATTTCCATCTGCCACCAGAAGTGCCTCTGTCATGCCAGAGCAAATGAACTAAGCCACAGATTGCTGTTGACTGTGCAGGAACTTGGACCTATAGAATCCCCGACACCTAGATTTTAATACCTAAATTAGGAGTCAAGCTTAAAGAGATGCATTGTTGCTTCTTCCTTTCTTATGAGTTGTGCTTTTTTCTTCTCTCTGCACAATTTGTGCAATACCTTGGGGCATTAGCTAACACTTATTCTAATTGCCAGGGGCAGTCTCTGTGTTCAGTGCTAACACTGCTGATGAAATACTGTAGCTGATTTTGATATTCACAAACCAAAATAGCCACTGATATTTTGCAGTGGGGCAAGAGAAGAGTTACAATAGAAAACTTCTCCAACAGTGAAGGAAGCTGATAACTGGGACTTCAGCTCTATGTGCTGAGCGGTGACACTGTATTACTCTGCCTCTCTCCAGCAGTGAGGAAACAAGGTTTCAGTGGCTCAACAGGGAGAAGCTCCTAAATGTGACTGCCTCAGACACAAAAAAATTGCTGCATAGCCTGCAAGCTCTGCTACTGACAAAGATAAGAAGAATAAAAAGGAAAAAAGGGCAATGGCTTGATCACTGTCCATAAATACAAAATGGAGATCATAAGTTTTTGCTATTGGGTGGTCTTGAATCTAACAGACATAATCTTCAAAGGTTGGAATGGATGCTAGGTGAATTCATACAACAAAAGTAGGCAGATTCTTGACCAGTGTGTTACTAAATGCTGAAATAATAGCAGCGGTTGTATGGGGTCCTTGTCACTGTAAATGTTTTAATAGAGATTAGATGCTTTCTACAACACATGCTCTAATTGAAAAGCAACTTAGAGGATTCTTGTGCCAGAGGTTTTAACTAGAGCTTCACACTGCTTCTTCACAGCCCCCCAGCTGATGCAAATGTGAAAACACCATCCCCCTCAAAAGCCATTCTAATTCTTCTTTTCACACTTTATCTGGAGCCATCACTCTCATTGCTACCCCACTCCCAGCCTCCTGCTCACATGTGCTGCAGGTGGACATTTCACTGAGGGACACCATAGATAAGTGAGGCCACTTCCAGCAGCCTGGTGTGGTTTTGCCTGACTGACACTTGGCTGAAGTGCAGCTCTCTGTGGGTTTTCCCACTGGGACTCACCATGCTCCAGGATGTATTTCACAATCTCGCCGTTCCCAGTCATGGCAGCATGGTGCAACAAGGAGCAGCGATCAGGTCCATGGATTAATAAATTGGCTCCTTTTTTACAACATTCTATGAACTGGAAGGGAAAAAAAGAGAGAGAAAAAAAAATACAGAAGGATAAGATGGGAGGAGCAGAAAAACAAATATGTCAGTAAATTCTCTACTGGTTCTCATTGTAAGTCAGTACCATAATAAAATAAAATAAAATAAAATAAAATAAAATAAAATAAAATAAAATAAAATAAAATAAAATAAAATAAAATAAAATAAAATATTAATTTAAAGTCAGCTTTTAGGCCTTGATATAAAACATCTGAAACCAGAAGTATTGACAATTATGTAGGTTAAAGAGAACAGTCTGTATTTCCTAAACAATGAGACATTGCTACACTACTGGTGATGATTTATTGCTTGCTAGGAATGCTTGCAAACCACATCTGACAACATTGTTGGGATATATTAAAATATATGTACTTGATAGAAAATTCTTGCCTCTTTGCTGAAGACTCCAATTTTTCCTCAGCACAGGAGTCAATGATTTTCTGACTAAATCAGAAAACTCCAACTCAAAATTCCACAAGGAGGTGAGGTGACTGTCACCTTCTCTCTTCTCACAATGCCCCCTGTTCAGGGCTGGATGAGGAGGAAGAACTATGTGGGGTAAGAATGAGAGGGGAACAGCAACCAGGTGGGCCTCAGAAATGCTGCAAACTTCGGGGGTGAGGGGTGGGATTTGCAGTTCAGATCACTACAGAAAAAGGAGAGAATTGCTACAGTGAGGACTCATTTATATGATGCAGTACATCTGAAGAAGGCCAAGGAGTTTCCCCATCAAAGCCAGCTCAGGCAAAATGTTTTCAAAAAGTGTAAAGGAGACAATATTTTTATTACTTCTTGAAGGACTTCTCCCTAGATGCTGCTGCCATAAGTGCTGAGGCAGTGGTATAGAAGGGGCTCCTGCAGGCAAAAAGTTGGCCTACAGCACTGTCATTTTTACAAACGGCTCCAAGCTGGCTTCTCACAGATAAAATTGCAATCATTAATCACAGTCCTCATCCAAATTCGAGGGCATGTGTTCAGATCCTGACTTGGCTACTGAGACACACAGCCTGAGTAGCTGTCTGATGTGGGACTTCAGTCGTTGGCACAAAAGAATTTGCATGAGTTGTTTTGCCTCCCAAACTTAATGTACCAAGGCACTACATGTTTTGAGACATCCATCAGGTGATAAAACAGCCACCTGAGGTTTGTTCTACCTGGTCTTGTGGTTGCCTAGGTAGACTTCAAGCAAGCTAACACTTGGGGACTTGGCCACCAACCTCACTGGTGTAAAATATCCTTTCCTGTATAAGGCTGTGTCTGAACTACCCTGCTGTTCAACATTGCCAGTATAGTAATTTCACTGTTAGTAACTGGCACATTCCTCCATGCAGTGGACTCTGAATCCTGGGCAAAAAGGCACTGTCTAACACCAGATCCTATTCAGGCAAATTTCACACCTCACCTGAACGATGTGTTCCCCTAGAATTCAGGGTTTCCTGGAACAGCTGTAAAATGGCACTTGCCAGAAGTCCCTACAGCAGCCTATTTATGTTTTGAGCAGAGGTGTAATTAAATTTACAGTGTATCTGACTGGCAAAAAACTGTGAATAAGTGGACACGCAGTGCTCTGTACCTACCTTCAGTAGATCACCAGATATGACTGCCTGTAGAAGTGCTACAAAAGACAAGAAGAAAACTGATGTCAGGCAGAAAGCATTGTGCATACAGCTTCACAGCTGAGGACATAGGTCATAGCGTATGCAAGTGAAGACTGACATCCCCCAGTCCACTTGCATTCTCATGTACTACCAAAACCAGTGCAAACCCTGCACTGACACATATTGGAAAGGCAGAAGACAGCCCATGGTGATGAAAGCTGTATGGACATCAAGTCATCAATGCTGTCATAGAACTGCAGGCTTCTGTCTGAGTTTTTCACTTGGGACGCTTCTGAGACCTTTCAACAGTGTCCACAATGTGGACAAGGTCAAGTCTCCAGCAGCAGAACCATCACTGAAAATACCAATGTTATCTGCACAGAGAACCTGAAACTATCTACAGACCTGTCAGACTTGGTCATACTGATGGTGGAGTGGTCAGTCAGACCCCAATACACTGAGAATCCCAAATTGCAGATTATTGAGTGACAAGAGAGACATTTCTTAACAATTACTTGTATTACAAAAACATTTTGAGATGCCAGAGGGGAGCAAGTCCCCTGGGTTTGGCAGGCAGGGCCCAAGACAGAGGAAGAGCCAGTCCTCACCTTGTCAGCATTTGTATTTTAAACAGACATAGAAGGAAAAAGAGACAAAGTGGACAAAGGCTCACAACAAGGCAGGACAGAGCTGCAAACAGCTGGGAGCTTCTCACTACCCACTACTGTCTGCCCTGATCCTGTGGAGAAAAAAAAAAAGAAGAAGGAAGGCAAAAGCCTGGGACTCTCTATTGCCCAGAGAAGCTGTTATAAACCTATCACTATGTGGCTATCTCCTTCTTTTTTCCTCCTTTTCCCTATCATAATATATATTGTAAAAAACAATGATGAATAATCTTTCAGAGAAAGCACTTACGTGGTTTGCATCTTAGAAAGAACTAATAATCTGCCTCAACTCATAATTTTCCAAGAATGTCTAGACCCATTTCCATCTTTGTGTCTAGGCAGTGCAATCAAATTAAACGTTTGCTCAAGTGCCATCCTTGATAAAGATGTCAAAAGTTCACGTGAGTAGGAGCAAGGCAGGAAAGAGAACCACAGTATAGCCTTGCCTCTGAAAATAACACACAGGAAACTGCACAGTGGGAATTCCGTGATGAGCTTGCTACGCCTTCAGAAATGACAAGGCATCCAAGCTAAACACTGCAGAAAAGGAAGGATGTTCAAAGGCAACTCAACAAATGTCCCTTTCTTTGAAAACACCTGGGGCTATGTGACTTTCTAGTCTAAGTAACGCCTCATGCCCCAGCCATGCAGCAATGGGAAAAGCAAAACCCCAGTCCAGCTAAGTTCTGTCTTGAGGAAGCAGTAGCAGTAATTCTTGCAACTTTAGATTCAGGACAGTTTTTCAGTGGCCATGAGTGAAACTAAACCCTAAAAATCCCCCTGGCATCTGTGAGAGCATGGACACACAGATTTTAGGAATGGAAGAAGGTAAACACCAGCAGGTAAGAGCTAGAAAATTCTTCAGATTCTTCAGTTATTATTTTCAGTGGCTTACATACTTTTTTTTTTCTCCCAAGACTTCTAGCAATTGCTCAGCCCAAATTAACAGCAGAGCAGAATTTAACTCATGTAATTTGCTTTATCTATTTCCCTCTCTTTTTATTTTCAGTCTGGTCTCAATGACACTTCTACTCTTTAGGCTCCTGCAGTCTGGACTTGTATAAGTATTTTGCACTCCTCACACGTGAAAATCAGATGAACTGGTGACATGAGTTTTCCATTGCTTTCTACATCCAATTTCTTATGACATGGCTTCCCTGAAGTCACTTTCCTAAGAGGCAGCGATACATTTTCTTATGCAAGCCACGCTGAAGATTGCAGCTCAAAAAAAGAAAAAAAACAGGAGAGAGAGCTATGATTCTATGAAAAGTCTGACAAGATGTGAAAAATCTTCTACACCTAATAACCATAATCAGAACTGGTCTGGTGATAAGGCTATTAGGATAAAGCAGCTCTAAAACAAATTCAACATAATTAGACCAATCTTTTCATCTCTTTCCTAAGCCTCAAATCCAGCAAAGCATTTAGGCAAGTGCTTAGCTTTGAGCTAATTACATTCTTTTCACGCCAAGTCAACCTACACTCTTAAAATTAAGTGCTTTGCTAGAGTAGAACCTATTGGATAAAGAATACATTACAGATCAACAAAACCAGCTGGCATAACAAGAGGATAGACTACAGTAAAATAATTCAGAGCTGTACACCCCAACACAGGAAGATTTAGAAGCTATTGAGCTAGAAATGGAGAAAGGGTCTTTAGGATTGAGAACATGTTTACATAAATATATGAATATTGCTTAGCACACTAACCCCATAAACCCAAACGGGGCTGCTGGACATATTGAGGAGGAGGGTGAAGATGTCAAAAATCACCTGGTTGTTAAAGAGGTGGTGGAGCAAGCAAGCAGATGGCATTGACAAGAGAGAAAAGACTAAGAAGTTGGAGGAAAATGCTGTTAACATGCAATGCCAGGCTAGTTTAAAATTAGAAACATTAAAGTAAGAATTGTTTTATTTCTCCTAAGCAGCACTGCACTGCTGGCATAATATATAAAATGAACTATGCCACTGTTTCATCATACACCTTCAGGTCTTAAAAATGTCTCAAAAATTATTTGGTTTAATTAATATTTTAATCAAGTCATTATTTTCTTAATTTCTCCTAAGAAAAGCATTTCTGGTTACTAGTAAAAGTGTTTGTGTTTTACTACCTTTCATATTTATTTAGCAAGTAGCTTTATTGCTGATGTAAGGTGACAGCTTGGCAAAATTGACAAATGGAGTGCTCTGTTCATGTATTGAGGAAGCACTCGGTCCCCAGGCTGCCTCCTCAGCAAAACTCCAACTACCCAACTTAGAAAAGCATCTTCATTAAAACAAAACAGAGCAAAACGTCAGCAACAACAACAACAACAAAACACCCACAAAACCAAAACCAAAAACAACACCCTACCCAGGCCTGCCAGCAAACACAAAAATTGACTGGCAAAACAAACACCAAAAAACCATCCACTCCAACCCACCCCCCCACAAACAAATACCTGACTTATAAATTATCATTGAGCAGATACAAGTGAATAATGAACCAACAGGAAAAAAAAGCCATGTTGAAAAGGCTGCTAATTGAATTGTAGTAGTGCTGCAAGCTAATACAGCTTGAGACACAGGATAAACAACTACTAGTACACACTCATGCTGAAAACAATACTTTTCCTAGGGCATATATCACTTATCTAATTTCTATGTTAGTGTTCATTGTTTCCATTGGAAACAGCTATTTTTATTTCATATTCTAAAAATCTATGTTAATGTCACTGAGTTACAACAAACATTTTTGTTTCCCAGACAAAATTAACTTCTGAACTAACAATTGCTCTCTGGCTCTGCATGTGAAGCCAGCAGTATTAAAACAGTGCTGCAAAGTCAGTCATTAAACACTGGACACCAGAGAAAGAAGTGAAATATGCCTACTCCATAACTTCAGAGGCTGCAAGACGCCTGTGAGGTCTCATAGGGTTGCTTGGATGGTCAAAAGACAAGATAACTCTCCGCAGAAAATAACCTGGTTTGCCCTGCAACTGTTCATGTTGTGCTCCACAGACTAAAGAAATTCTAGAGAAAATTACCTCCAACTTGCAGCACCTAAATTAAGAGTCAAACTAAGACAGAGAGGGGATCCTTCAGAATGGAATCATTTCAGGAGACATGTCTGATCACCTCCAGAAACAACAACCAAACAAGGGCAAAATGGGAGGTCTTCTTTTAAGGTTTTCCAAGATGTGCTACTCCTAACACCAGGCAATGCTCACAGTCTTGGAAATTTTAGTTTTTCACATACCGTTCAGGCACAGAATGAGAATGTCTGATAAATGTAAGGGCTAAAAAAGACAGACCCACAACTGCAGCACATCAGAAGAATACAGCAGGAGAGGGGCAGAAGTCATTACCATCACCTCACTCACTTCAAAAGCCATTATAATTCTCAGAAGTATCACAAGCTAGGAAAAACCTCAAACTACCCCTTCCTGTATGCCCTGCAGAAAAATTTTCTCCTAATCCCAAAGCTGCTCATCAGCTTAACACCGAGGACAGACGCAGGGCTCATCGCCAGGTTACTATCACACCAGAAACTTGCTGCTAAAACACTTTCAGAAAGAACATGAAGAAAAAAATTCTTATCAAATCTCATAACTAACATGTTAGGATCACAAGGTTCTTTGCTTAAAGTAGGTTGACATGAAAGATATTCAGTAAGTTTGTTGAATAATCATTAGTGAAACAGTAAGAGGAGATGGTCTGCACTGGAAAGAATCCCAAAGAACAGGGTAGTTCTACAGCCCACCACTGTCAGTAGTACAGGGGTATTGTGCCTTTTCACTTGAGTAAAAGTTATTAATAAACCATAAATATCCTCCAGATTTTGTTAATCAGATTGCACACCTGATCTGACTCTTTCAATGCTATATTTGAACTCACTACTTCTGTACCAAATAAGCCACAGGGAATGCTGATAAAAATGTACAGCAACTTTGAAGTTTTCAATATTAACAAGTAATTCTTTAGTGAAGATCTAAAAATTGTGGCTGAAGGGAGCAGAATTATTTAAATTATTTATATAAAGTATAAGTACCACACCAAGAAGTTGTCACATTCATTATTAAAATGCAGACAATTATAGATCTATGAATGAAATGCAGTGTGACAGCAGAGTATTATTTGTAATAATGCATCCCACCATGTGTTTAAAAATACCAGGGTATCAATGCATCTAATCAGAATATGACAATATTTAAGCACATGGGAAATTATGGCAGAATTCAGCTACCATAACTCAAGACCTGGTTGGAGGACGGTGCTTTGACCAAGCTGATTTGGTGGGTGGCATCCCTGCCCATGGCAGAGGAATTGGAACTAGGTGTTCTTTTAGGTTCCTTCCAATCCAAACCATTCTATGATTCTCTGATCTAACTCTTTCAAAAGATGCAGCACAACAGTTGATACTCTGAAGAAATCAGCTCCTTGCAGAAACCTCATTTAACAGACAATGCCTGCCTCTGTCCAGCCCTTTCTAAGACACATCTAATGCACTGATTCAGCATTTGGAATTGATAAGCCATCAGCCTTTCAGTGCTGAATGCTTCTTACTGGTTGGAGGCAGTAAATAAAAAATATAAGAACTTTCGTGTGGAGTGCCCAGAACTGGAGTGTTAGTGTTCACCACCATCTCCTACTAGAGTGCTCTGGGGAACTCTTAAGGATACCTCATAAAATACTGCCTCGTTCAGACCTTGTAGACCTGTTAATGAAGAAGAAATTATAGGAGAAGGTGACATCATCAGATTTTGAGAGTTAATTAACTTAACTTGGACTATCATTAGCTTCCAGAATATTTCCAATCCTTTATTGCTGTTTCAGTCTTTGTGCAATTCATTGAGTCAGAAATTTAAAGTAATTACTGCTTTACACATTGAGAAGTAAAAAACTGACCCTGATTAGAAGAGTACTTTTACGCAGTTGGAGTCTTCTAGGCTGTTAAAGATCAGCATTACAGAAAAGATAACAAAGGAAGCCCTCGGGGCTTATTTTTCACCAGTTGTACAGAAATCAATAATAACTTCTATTTCAATCACTCCAAAAGCTTTGCTCTCAAAAGACTGGAGTCCATATAGATTGTCATTCAGAAATACACTCTTTTCTCTGTAAAAAACAATTTGCTCATAAAAGCTTTATGACAAATTGATAGTAATATAACTTACACAGAAATGTACAGAACTTATTTTTTTCTACTCTAGCCATGATCTTCAGACTTGACCTGCAGATGAAAGGGGAGAGAGGGGGCAGTTACCACAGGGAATTGTCTTGTGTATTACTTCCCTTCTGAGAAGACTGTGAGAAACAGGCACCGAAGATAAAGGGTAGTGAATTCACTTGGTATTTCTGAAGGGCCTTCCAGTACCATAGAAGAGTTTCAGGCATCCATGAAGAGAAGTAGCAAATCTCTGCACTTGAGCTTTTACAAAAACTTTACCCCTTTCCAACATTTTGTCTGCTTTTAAAGTTACAGAAAGAAACACAAACTACCTATAAAATACATATGCCAAACTGTCTACATAACTGAGAAATTAAATTACAAAGCTAATAATGCTTTGTTGGAATAACTGTGAGCTCAGGTCTTTGATCTACAGACAATCTCAAGTCTCACCAAAGCTGATGATGCTTAAATATTTCCTTTGAAGATAAGCTGAGTGAAAGGAGCAATAAATTTTTCTTCATGTATTTTATGCACCTGTAAGTAGGGGAAGTGACAACTGAAGACCATGAAAATATTAAACAGAAATTAAATTTTGCAGGTTAAGGGGTCCTCTAGATGCTGGCAAAAAAAAAAAAATCCAGAAATAACTGGTAAAATTCCTTCTTCTGTATTCATTGAAAAAGTATTTAACATCAAACAGGGAATGGAAAAAGGTTTCTGAACTTGCTAGAGTTCTACCTCAGCCCAAAGACTGCATAAGAGGCATGATGGAAATATGACAGCAAAAAATACATACAGTTTAGAGGTTTCCCTAAACCCTATCATAATATTCCTTGTGCTGAATAAAGCAAAGACTCACTGATTTTTTGTTTGTTTTTTTTTTTTTTTTTTTTGCAAAATGTATCTGTTTGCTGCCACTGCCCTAAAGAAACAGGTGTTAAACAAGGGTTTTCCGCAGGTTTTGAGATTTGCAAAAGACTTGAGCTTCTTACGAAACCTGTAGGCAATGCCACCAGTCCAGGCAGCTCACAACAGCTCTGCTGTGAGGCACTATTTCCATGAAAGACGACGGAATAAAGAGCTTGAGAGCCCAAAGTACTCCCAAGAGACCAAGAAAACTGACAGTGCAGCCACCTGCTGCAGCCAAGAGCTCAGGAGCACACCAGCTGAGCAGCAGCCAGGCACACACATCCGGGGACTGTTCAGCACGAGGGATATTAGGAAGGCCTTCAAACAGTACCTTGGGATATTTCATCTGGACAGGAAAACCTGCATAAGCACACATCCTCTTGTGGTTTGAGAGAGAGATTTTTGAAGTCTGCTGGCCCTCTGAATAAGTCATGCCTCAATAACATCTATTTCTAGGATTGCACAAAGAGGTAGAAAACCCTTCTAAATATTTGAGGGCTGCCCTTCAGTTACAAAAGCACTGCATCCAGAGCAGATTTAGAGAACTGGCACAGTTTTGATTGCACCTGTTTGCCTAACTTGCGAATAAGAAAAAAAATTAACATGAAAAAATATCAGTCATTACTCAGACAACATTATGAACATTTACCTTTTACGAATTTCAAATTCAAACTGCACCAAAATAGTGGTAAGAGAGAAGGAAGGGGGGAAAAAGAGCAAAAATAGCCACACATGCTTGCTGAAGGGAAAGAAAGGCTAAATTCTCACTTACACAGAAGTCCCTTCATACAACTCTGGAAGGATAAAGAGGCTTTCAAGAAGATGTAAATTACACTCAAGCTGCCTTTAAAGCCCTATTTTCACTCAGACTGGTTTAAAGCTACTTTGATGCCAATTAGAGTCCAACCTGAATTGTTTATGTGGTGCTAGTGCAGAGCTGAGAGTGCAGTTGATAGCTAGGAGTGGAAGTATTCAGACCCTAATGCTAAACTTTTGCTGTGAGACCACTTAACTCAGATTCACAAAAGAAAAGGATAGTAAAAAAAAAAAAAAAAAAAAAAAAAAGGACCTTCTTTGTAAATAGATCAGAATGCCAAGAACAGTTCCAGATAAACTAAGCACCATCTGGCTCACATCATCACTTTTTTGCCTTCTTTTTCTCTTCCGCCATTTTTAATTTTAAGCCAACACAACAATTAATGTCATTCTCAGGAGTTATGCAGTAGAAGAAAACGTCTGTGAGAACGCAAGGCAGGGAAGACTTTGACTGACTAATGCAGTAATTTTATCAATGGAGTGGCACTACCTTGGCAGAAGGAGGATTCTAGGTAAAATAATTAAGCAGTGATTTATTTTCAATTTGAAAATAAATAGGACAGCAAAAAAAGAAGCATTGTGGGCCACACTGTTCCTCTTCTCTGGCTTTGTGGACCATTCCTATCACAGGTACTCTTAGCACACTCCCTTCAGGTTTTGGCCACTGCAACACTGGCTGCAGTGCCTTCGCCTGGCAATATCTAAGTAACCCTTCCTTAAAAAGCTAGGGTTTCACAGGAGGACTAAATCATCCAAAATTCAGTTCAAGAATATTTTTTCTAGCCAAGTTCTTCAGTGGGTGAAGTGATTGCTACTCTTATCTGACCATGAGCAACCACCATTAGAAAAACAAAAACAAAAAAAAATCAGAAGCAAAGTAGGTTGTAAGGTTACCCAGAGCTTCTGCTTGAAAACAAGCACTCTGATTCAAACAACATATTCCTCCAGAGAGGAAAAGGATAATGGCAGCAGCCATTGTGAAATAAATGTTTTTCTGTTTTCATCTATTACTGATTCAGATACCCACATCTGCCAGACATCTCCTTCTCAGCTGCCTGCTGACCCCTCAGGCTGCTTGCATGTGATGAGAGTTGGGCTGTAAGCACTTTTTAAAGATTTTATCCAGAAAGGATCTCCCTCAGCCTTAGACATGTGCTTTCACAGAATGCTTTCTCTTGCCAGGGGGACCCTGGATCTGCATCAATACCAGCCTCTGTTGAGCTGAGAAGCAAATGAGCAAACCCAGAGCAGATCCCCAAGGCATCATTGGCTTAGCTGGCCACAGACACTTTCAAAACACTATCCAGGAGGGCTTTCTTCCTAAAGTGGCTAATTAATCAAAATAAATACCTACAGTCGGGAGCCTCCCTCCAACCCCTCCCATACTCTCTTTAATTTGTACAGAGAAAGCATTCCAAGACATCTCAATTTGTTGCTGGATAAACAGCTGCAGCATCACTGTGAAGAATACAGGGTGTCACCTCTCTCTTTTGAAGGTATCTAGTGTACAAAAGAGCCATTATTTTTCTGTTCTTTATTTTTCTAATTCTACCAGTACTGAGATGTTTGGATTCATCTGCAGCACCCTGCTCATCCTTTTAATCAGTATGGCAGACTGCCTTCTAAACTCTAGAGGATAATATCCCTTTGCAGACTGTGACTATCAAGATTAGTGGAGATTGGCTCTGGAAAGAAGAAAGGAGGCTGAGGGTGTGAAGTCTGCATTCCCACAGGTCACCATGGGCAACAGGAAATCCCAGTTTTGGAGGTTCCAGGAAGTGTTATTGCTCCTTGCACTATTTTCTGGGACTCCTACAACCATCTTCCTCCTTGCATGTGTTTAGATTTCCTGTCTTTAACAGAGCAGATGGCACTGGAGCAAATTCCACAGTGTACAGTACATTCTGCCTCCAAGGCAGGAGCAGATACTGCATTGCAAACCATTTTCCTGTGTGGGATGGAGCCACCACTGCCTTCCATGCACTTGATCAGTCCCTTCCTTATAATTCAGATAGCAGCTCTCTCTATTCAGAGGGATATCCAGAGACAGAATTATACCTCCCACCTAAAACTTCCAGTTTGAACCCATGCCAAGCAATCCCTGTGGAAATGTTTTTCTAATGGAGACTAATGTATAAGTCAACATTATAAACTCATATAAACTCACTTCACTCTACACAAATGCCTCCTAGATAGATGTAGGATATCTAGGCTGGATGACTCCAAGACATGGATTGACTCCATGGCATGGAGCCAGCATCTGGCAGAATCTGAAAGACCTTTGAGTGTTGCTATTTGTCTTTTCAAGCAGAACATCCAGCCTTTATCTTAATCACTTATATAATATTATTACTTTGTAATAACTACCTGTCTTCAAAATTGCTCCACTGAATGTATTTCCCTCTTGTCTTAATTTCTCAGTTGTCTCCTATTCCCTCATGAATTCCCTCATGAATCTATTACACATAAAATGCCCCAAAACCACAAACCTCAAATCACAAAAATTATGCTGATGCAGCAAAACCACATGTCTGCTGGAAGCAAACAAGGCAAAAAGCCCAATTTCATCGGTTTATAGAGAAATGAGTAGGAAAGCAGTGACATAAATATTTGAAAACTCTTGTCTCCCAATCAGAATGCAAGTCAGATGTGTAAGGATTAAGTTCTTGAGGTGCGTTAGTATATCTACTTAAAACTGAGTAATTCCATCAAAAGCAAGGTTCCTCTGTTTGAAGTCAGACGCACAAATATTGAGCAGCATCAGCTCCAAGTTGCCATGACATGAATAACACACCAGTGTCCCCCCTACACCATTAATAGCAACACAAGAGTTTGCTGGGTTGTTTTCAGAACACTTGAAAATGAAATGGAACTCATTGTACTCTTTTTAAGGCCATTTGCTTCAATTGTTTGCGTGATGATGAAGAATCAACTCAAACATACAAGGTAAACAAAGAATAATAGAGAGAACCTAACTTTGGCCAGATGAAAGTACAGATATGAATATTTAATGCAGATTTCTGCAGGGTATCTGTAAACAGGGGTGGGCAGGGCATAATCCAGTGTGCACAAAAAATGCAGTGCAGCTCTGAAAAGTGCAGGGTGAATGAAGGTAAACCTGGTAAACCTCAACAATTCAACTAATGATAACCAGACCACAAGTGTGCACTGGATAACCAGATAATGACTGTGTAGTGGCAACACGATGTATTAGAAGTCTGCATTCCCATCACACTACCATACCTGTTCCATAAACAATGGATGCAATAACCTGCAACAGTGTCAGACCTCCTGAGCATATCACCAGGACTTTTTATACAGCAAAAATATAGCAGGTGATACCCTTCACTAAGAGATGACTTGCCTGGCCCTCCATCGTGACATCTACCAGGTCTTCTGTGGGCCTGACACTTGCCCTTTTTTGAGTCTCATCTAACCCCAACACCCAAAGAAAACCACTGATTTCCATGCTGCAGAGCATGTAGCTGCACCGGCGCCTACCTGACAGAACAGGTCATCCTTCAGAGTCGTCAATACCCTGTCTAAACTAGGGTGCTTTAGGATTTGCTTGGCTTGTATCGTTTTGTCAATCAGTTAGAGTGTTTAAGGATTAGGGGTTTTGTCTACTCCTTTTGGTAATTAAAACGAAAGAAAGAAAGAAAGAAAAGATGATGGATTTCACTCTTTAGTTATCTATTTCCTAGCTACCTGTACCAAGAACAAAGACACAAACCTTAAGAGGCTTTGGGTACTTTTTCTTTTGAAGCTTTGGATTTTCTAGCAGTGCTCTTTCCCTTTCTGTGCCAATTAAAATGGCTCTGTTTTGTAACTGATAGAGGTGCCTTTAACACGTGTCCACAACAAGGAGCATTGTGTGCAGTTACAATTGTTCAATAGATGCCCAGTTCCAGGCAGATGGTGCTTTATCTTCACCCACTTGTCAAGACAGCATAATGCATTGTCCTGTCAGGGATTAATGAAAGTGCCACTCACATTAGATGCTAATTCTGGTGCAAGTCTGTAGAACACTACAGATGCTACAGTTACTGTTTTCCAGTAGTGCTTGTAGCAGTCAGTCCACACTGGAGCAGAAGCAAAACATTCAGAAACCAAGGTGAGGGACACAATGCAAAAGTCTGCTCAGAATGCAACCTTGTGGTCAATGGGAAAGAGTCATTTAAAAAGCAAGAAGAGGATGATTATAACAAAAAAACAAAACAAAACAAAAAAACCCCAAAACAAAACCACAGAGAAACAGTAGAAGAAAAAGCAAAAACTGGATATTAAAGTAGACAAAACAAAGATCAGAAACCAAGAGGAAGGTTAAAACAAAAGATCCAACACAACAGAGAAAGAGTCTTTTCTCAGTAATAATCGACTTATCACATCATCAGAAAAGCCGTACTAGAATGATGTCCATAATAGGGAAGAGCAGCTGTAATACAGGACAGAATGTAGGTACAGTGGGGATACATTATTCCTCTCCTCACTATGTAGCCCAATACATTATTGTCTTATTAAAAAAAAAAGTGTTTAACATATTGAATATGTACACAGTTGAGTACTGATTATTAATGGACATATAAGTCCCAAAACTGATTCCAAGATACATACTCCAAGAACAATATGCCAGGAGACATCTGCATAAACACTATAAAAGACAGGAAATTCAGAGATACGTTTTCAGCTCTCTCATGGACCTTCTTTTTTATTTAGATAAGAGATTTGAGATCTAAGGCTAATTTGAGATGCCTCCACACATAGAGTCTCAGTGGACCGAGAACCTTCTAGACTCTGAAGAGCTTATGTTGCAGCACTTTTTTCACATTTTCCTTTTTGTACTCTGCCCATTTACCATGGTCTGTAGCTGGCACAGTGGAATAGAAGAAATCCAGGTATTGGACCCTTCTTTTCGAACAGTCACTGGAGAATGGGAAATCTTTTGTACTTGAGAGAAGCTCCTACGTATTTATATGGATGACAAACCCAGTTAGATACTCCATGGTCACAAAACTTCTAATAACTGGCACTATCATGTCACTAATTGGTCAAGGCCTTTCACCCTGCGTTTCAGAAGAGGTAGCTTGTGAGATAAAGGGAAGAAAGGCAAGGAAGAAGAGGCTATTCAGAGATGCTGATCAAATCTGAAAAGCCAAACCATGGCAGCAGATGGTAGATGGCAAACAGGAAGGTTTTGTGAAAAACTAGAATAGTATAAAAATAGTGGAAAGAAGGAAAGCATTCTGACAGCATATACCTTTACAGATACACAAGGAAATGCATATACACCGTCTGTTGCTCCATTAATAGATAAAGATGAAGCAATAGAGTAAATGCAAGGGAAATTAAATAGCAAGAGCAGCCTGTCACTAACAAGTTTATGCACTGAGATGCAGCTTGAATCCAGGTCCTGAAATACTATATTAGACCATAATGATTTCAAATCTCTTCTGAGAGTTGGAGACATGAGGTATACTGTTAACTTCTCACAAGTGTCCTGTAATGCATATTAGAAGCTGTGGTCATGGTAAAAAGCAGATGAACTATTAAACAGGAAAACTCCATCTGGTTCACAAAATCAATGAGCTGCAAATCATAAAAATCTAATGGGGCACACCAGGAAATTAAACCTGTATACTTCTGCCAGTCTCATACTTTTATTTGTCACAGGATCGGCTGCTTCCAGACACTGGGAATGGACTAGATGGGCCAGATATGTCTTTGGTCTTGTGTGTTTGTTCATTTTTATGGCTTTCTTTACAACTTTCGTTACTGAGAAAGGACTTGCCAAGGAGATAGAAGAGAGTTTATTAATGACAATATGTTTGACAACCATTATACTGGACTGAAAACATTGGCTGGAGCCAAGGACAATGTAGGTTGATACCTAACTAGTCACTCCACACTCCATGTGAACATAGTTTAGTGACACACTTCCAGGCTCAGACCTCCTTACACCTCCATTTGCAATAGTCCTTACTATTCCCATCTGGACCTTTCCTGAGTAATGCTTATGGTAATGGCCAGAAAATGTTCTGATTGTGTGACTGTATACAAATTGGGTGCCTGAGGAAAATAGATATTTCTTTTTTGGACCAAAATAGTATTCCCAGTTCAGAGCCACATGATGAACTTTCTCTTCTCAGTCAGTCTCCCTTTTTTTGTTCCTCACTCCTTATGCAACTCTGACAGTGCAACTACCACCTCTACACAGTATGCCCCTGGATTTCAGTACCAATGTAGCCATGTACTGATGTACTGTAGATGGACTTAAGTTTGCCACGTTATTAGGCAGCTGGTCACCACAAACTCCATCTTTAGTCCACAGGGAAAGATCAGATTCTTCAAGTCTCCCTCACAGCAAGAATATTGCCATAACCTGCCAGTCGTGCTACTCACGTCATGAGGTTTTTCCATATAGAAGAGCCTAGCTGCATTAAATTCCATACTGTCCTACTAAACTGACTTTACTGGCAGCCCAAGATAATGAGTGTTCAAGCCTGTAAAACAGTGCGCTCTCCTCTCAGTGACAAAGATGAGAGTCATAAAAGATGTGCTTATCTTTACAAAAAACATGTTTCGTCCTTTAAGCCATGCATCATTTTCCACAGGTGAAGCTCCACACATTTGGATGAATAGACTGTAAACTCTTGCAGTAGTTCCATTTGATTAAGTGAGATTCATTTTACAAATAACAACTTCTGTCAGTCCCAATTAAACTAACTAAATGATCAAGCACTTGATGTCTAAGGGTGAAATAAAGTTTCATCAACATCAAAGTTTCATTTTTATAAAAAGCATTTTCTCCACCACAACTGTGTTAAACAGAGCTTACTCTCTAGTCTTTGGTCTCATTTTTAATATGCTGATAGTATCTATAAAACAGATCTTACCTTGATCTTCTGAAGAAACCGGTGACCTGGAATAAAAACAACAAAATCCAGTCAATTTTTGGTAAAAAAAAGGTCACAAATAAAGTTCAGTCTCAGACTGGAGAATGGGATATGGAGTAATCTGAAGCTTATATTCTTTATTCCTTAGAAGAGAGGACTGAAAAGCATCTGACAAAAAAAAAAAAAAAATAGAGCTGAACAGGCCATATAGCAGCAGATTCTGCAGGCCAGAGTGACCATATGGAGCCATCTCCATGAGGACTGATGCCAAGACTGTCTGTAGATACTTGGCAGAAACTCATCTGCTACTACCACTGCCAGGAGAAAACCTCACAACTAGGAGTGGTCAAGGAAATTACATCTTGGCAGAAACTCGCAGGCATTACAGTGGCCGTGTTTTTTTTTTTGCCATTGTCAGTGTAGTGGTAATCATAAAATAGTAGTCATAATTAATAACAATTCATGCCATCTTCACAAAAGTAACACAACAGATTTAAAAAAAAAAAATCTGGACAGTTGTGAGTACAGAAAAAAAGCAACATATCAGCAGCAACACAAGAGTTATAGGATATCCTAACCGGTGGATTAGGATTCTGATAATACCCCAAGAGAGGGAAGACTTATAAAGCACAGGTGACCACTCAGTGTCCCTCCTGATAAAGAGAAGAACCCCAGTGAATTCCAGGGATCTGCGTCCCAGTTCCCATCACTAAAGATCACACTCTTCATGGTTTTGCTCAGAACAAAGGAACACAGAAGTACTGGCCCTCCATTTTTCCCTTTGCTATAGTAGCATGGCTTAGCAAAACTGAGGCTAACCGTGGAGCTGAATCTGGGATGTACCTTCATTATTTAGACCAGGCTGACAGCACAGTCCAGTGGACTGGGCCATTCCTCCGCACTTTCCCAGCAGACATTTCAGTTTCACACACAGCCTTCCCTCCCAAGGGTTTGTTCCTGCAGTAACAATGAGTTTGTTCCTGCAGTGAGTGTGGTAACCCATGTTTCCTTTCCAAGATATTTAATTTCACAACAATGTACAAAAATAACAAATTAGAAAAGATTTAAAAATGTTAGTGTTGACAGCAAACAGATCAAAGCCAACATAAGAAAAGCAGCCACAGAGGGGTGAAGGGAAAAGAAGGAACAAAGGGGAAAAGAGCACATGTATATTTAACTGAGTCAGCAGGGGCTGAGGGCAGAAAAGAAGTGAAGGAACCCTGGGTTAGAGGAATAAAGGAGCTGAGGAAGGAGCCATGATCATGTTCCATAACAAGGGTTTGAAAATTAAGGTTGAGGTATTATAGAACATCAGAAGCAAATATGCAAATATGTAGATGCAAACAGGAAAAAATCAAAAGAAAAGAAGGAAGCTTTCCTGCCAAAGTATGTAAATTTTTTTGCTGCAAAATAGAGAGAGATTTGCAAATAAAGAGAGCAAAGAGTTAGAGCACAGCTGGAGCAATGGTCACTGTGAAAGGAAAAAAATCTGATTGCCTAATTAGGATTCTGGCTGCACAAGAGGCCAATGTGTCTGTATGGATCAGAATTAATTAAACCTCTAGTCCCATTAAAGGCTCTGATTGCTGCTGAACATCCTAAGCATGCATCCTGCTCTGCTGCCAGCCAGGCCTGTTATGCCCTCACCCTTCAGCCATGTGTGTGGAAATACAGCAGGAATGCAGGTCACCCAAAGGATTTAGCAGGCACCACCAGAACTGTCCTGCTTTGACCAGGTAGTTACAGACTTTTGTCCTTAACTACTCTCAGAACCCTGTCTGAAGATCAAAACCCAATGCATTTTCTACAGGGTTAAACAATGCAGATGGGTCATATCAAGAGGTGAAAAATTTTAGATACTTGAAAGTATTTTTGCATGCAAGAGTCATGCAAAGTTCCTTGGCTCACGTATCCTGACTCTTGACCCCTTGCTAATGCAGTATTCCACTGCATCAGCAGAATTTATTCCTTTGTTTTGTTTCTTAATTGCCCAGTTTCATCACCTTTCTGTTCTTTACTTGAAACAATAAAATAAACAATACAGATTTTCCTATAATTTGGTTCTTCTTTATGCTTGGTAAAACAGATGTTATTTGTTCTTTAAAGCATCAACAAAGGAGAGACACTATTACAATACCAACGCCTTCCCAATTAAAACATTGATTGAAGGAAAGGATGAAAAATATGTTTATGTATATTTTGTGTGCCTAAAATGATCATATATTTTTCAAAATATTGCTACCTTTTTTGCTTTGTTGCATACCTTGAATACAGTGCTTGTAAGAAATTTAACATTACTACTAATCCTACTATATGTGCTTTTATTTGAGAGGATCCATCAAGTAGCTGTGTAGCCTGGTATCCTGAGAAAACAAGACTTATATAACCTTATTTATATCAGTTTCATCGGGTTCATATCAGTATCTCAATGTGAACATATGCACCTCTCTGTCTCACCCTGATAAACTCTGAGCTTGTTGGCTCATTTCATCCCTTGTTAGTTGACAGAGAGTCAATACCTGCTTTCACGCAGCAGGAAACAAAAGAGCATAAGCTCAACTTTTCTGATGTAGCAGCAAAGCCACAAAGAAAGGTTTTGAATATCCCAGCCACAGGAAAAGCCTCAATGAGAGCTTCCACCACTGCAGGTACCAAAGGCTCAACCACAATAAACTGGGCTTCCTTTGTTCCACTACTGACATGAAGTATTTTGGCAAAGAGTGGAGAGGACTTTCAGCATCCTCCTACAATTCCAGGCCATACAATTTAGCAAGGGGGAGGCTTTCCTAACTGCTCAAGTCCTGTCCTAAATACACCAAGGGGAGTCTTTTTCATAGCTGTGATGGAAGGAAGTGAGACTGCAGAAACTTCCACACTAAATAGAATTGGGCATTTCATGCGCTGACATGTCCACCCCATGCTCATGACAGGCTCTAGGGGAGGAAAGAGAGAAAGCCTAATGACCTGCTCTAAACCACATCCCCTCGCTCCACAGCCACAGAGGGTTTTCCCGACAGGAAAAAACAATCCAGTAGATGCTCATATTTCCGGTCACACATCTTTCTCTCAGGTCTGTAAGAAGTGTGAGAGATATACTGTGGCAGCACTGGTCACCAGACAGGTGTTCCAAGAAAAGAGGATTCTCATCTGCTAACATCCACACAGGAACCATCTGTCTAGTGCCTGTCAGCTACCCTCCCAGTATGATCCTGGCTATGTGTTTTGCTGTCATAAAGAAGCAAGTTATCATCTTCACAGCCTCCATGCCTCAAAAAAAAATTAGAGGCAAGTCAGAGATACTTCAGGAAAACTAATATGCTGTCAAGATCTGTGGTCTCACCTGGGTCAAAACGCTTTGCCAAATGACATCTTGAAGAGATTTTCATTTGGTTAAACAAAACAGAAAAGATCTTCAGGAAAAGGTTCAGGGACTGCAATATCCTGTTCATGGCCATTTCAGAATTGAATAACATATATATATATACATATATATATATACATATATATACACACACACACACACATCCACTGGGTTTTTCTTCTGGTTTTATCTTGGTGTAGAATTAACTTGTAGAAAGAAAGGGTCACCATCTCCCCAAGAGAGTAAAGGCAGGACAGATTGTCTGTGACTGGCTACATTTCCAGAGTCATGAGATTCAATTATCTCTTCTACTAACAGTGATATTTATTTTCCCATGCATAAATGAAACTGAGGAGCCTGATTTCACATATTTTCACCAAAGGCTTTAATCTGACTTTCTTTCTGCTCTGGTTTTACAAAGAGCTATTGTTGTAGCAGATAGTTCAAGTAAAGACATATTTCTGTGATAGGGAAGAGGATCAGAAGGGAGGAGAAGGAAAAGCACATTGTCAAGAAAGGTTTTATCACCTCTGTTTGCTTTCTGTGCTGGTCATAGCTCTCCTTTCTTACAGCAGTGCTCTCCCCTTGCAGAGCGGCAAACTCAGCTCAGAGGCAAAACAGAACTTGCAAGCCTCAGCCTGCAAAGGGAAGCTGTTCAAGGTCTGTTCCACCACCCCTTACACAAGCAAAGCAATATCCTTTGGACTTAACAGTAAATCCATAAGCATCTTCCAGAAATCAAGGTACACATATTTAGAAATGTATTAAAAAAACATAAAAATGGTGTAAAGAAAATCCTGATCATACATACACTTGATGCATCCAGCAAATTGGAATACTTACAATATTGAAGGCAATGAGACCTGCCCACCTAAAACCACAACAGGCCTCCAAGTTCACTGTCTGATCCAAAGCTCACTGGAATTTTTCCACTCACTCTTGCAGGGTTTGGATGAATTGCTGCAGAAATCTAATCCTCACTACAGCTAAGGCAGCCTTCAGAATCATACAAGCCTCTCTCAAAGAGCCAAACAGTCAGAGCTGTTTCCAAGTGCACTCTTCAATGTGCAAACACTAGGTTTGTTCAGCACTAGATGGATGGAAGAAGGAATAGTCATTTCTAAGGAGGGAAGTGCAGGGAATGTCACAATTTTGAGCCTAGTCAACTGAGACTTAGGAACCTAGAGATTTACAGCCAGACTCCAAGAGGTGAATTCAACAAAATTTCAGCAAATGAGTACATTATTCATGAAGACAAAAGCCTCTGGAGAAACAAACTTGGAGCTGAAGTAAAGCAGCTATTTTAATCAATAAACCTGTAGCAGAAACCATCTGCACCAGACCTATTTAAAACCAGCCATTTAATATTTAAAGGCCAAGTAACAATCTCTATGCAGCAATTCTACTCCGGTTTATGACCATTCCACTTTTTTCCTTCTTAAGGAATGTATTTCTGCAAACTTTCTAATCCAGTCTGACAATAACTGCCTGTGATGAGGGGAGAGGAAGAGCTGTCAAGCCCATTCTTTCTCATTTTGCAAGTGCATCTCTTCAGAAGAAATGGCATCCCTGTTGGGATTTATTCACATATCCTTTGATTGCAAATGAAGAAAATTTTTAGCACATCAAGTATTTTTAAAAAACACAGGTGAGGAAACCCTCTCATACAGCAATTTGTATCAATGCCTCTGTAAGTGTGAGTCCCCTGCAGCCCCAGCTGCAAACAGCACACCATTTTACTGGTAGAACGGCAGAACTGATTGCTTTCCTGGTCCCTGACCAGATAATGCTCAGTCTCAGCATCACCATTTTCTACGATGCCACTTGATGAAAAATAAAAGTCTAAGAATTTCTGAGAGCTTCCCCACACTTTCACTTTGACCCTATACATTCCCAGCTCAGAGTGACCATCAGAGGCTGGAGAAGTACAGCAAGTTAGGAAGTTTAGCAAAGGCAAATTGCAAAGTCCTGCACTACAGGAGGAGTAAACCTACGCAACAAGACAGGCTGGGGGTCTAACACCTGAGCACAGTTTTTCAGAAAGGGTCCCTGATGTTTGCAGAGTACAAGCTGAACATCTGTCAGCAGAGTTCATTGTGACAGAGAGGGCCAGTGACACACTGAGCTGTATTCTCTAGTGCAGAGCCATGAAGTAGATGCAAGTGATTTTGGACTCTCAGTATTTGTGAGCCTTGAGAACAAGACAGGCATGAACAAACTGGACTGAGTTCCAGAAAGGGCTGCAGAGGTGGTGCGGGCACAGGAGGACAGGCTATGGAAGCTGGGTTTGTTCAGTAAGAAGAGAAAGTTTGGGCAAAACCTAATTGCTGCCTTTAACTAGTCAGCAGGAAAGCATAGAGAAGACAGGGTCTGCATGAAGAAAGAAGCAACAGTCACAAGCTGGCACATGGGAAATTCACATGGGATGTTAGGAGAAAAAAATTTTTACCATGTGGATGATCAAAGAGAAGAACAGGCTGTGTAAAGAAATTGTTGAGTCTCCAGTTTTGCAGATATTCAAAATTCATCTGAAAAAGGCTCTGAAAGGCTTCATCTAGCTGGATCTATTCTGAAGATTCGTATTAGAGGACCTTCAGAGTCCTTCCCAACCCAAGGTTTTCTGCAGTTCTTTAAGTCTCTCTACAAAACTTTCTGGTTTTACAACTCAATTTTTCCTGCCATTCTTTCCTCTCAACTATTTCTCATAGACAATGGCCATACTGTCTCACACACATGGGAAAACACTGACCAGCAAACCCCCTGGATCTAAGAAATTCCATTGAAATTATTTATTAGTATGCAGAAATCTGTTTGGACATGTCCTGTAATGTGTAATGGCAATCCAGAGACAAACACTGGAGAGATTATTCTTTCTTAATCCGGCTAAAGGAAAAGATCAGTATTCCCTCTTGCATCTCTGTAACTTCCTTCAGCAGCCTCTGTCTCTACCTGCATAGCAATCACTGCCTCAGGCTGTTCACATGCAGTCTGACATACAGGAAAGTAATTGATGCTTCTTAGGGAAACCAGGGCAGCTCAGATGCATTCCATGCTGGGTCTCAGGCATATCAGGGTCCCTTATATTGTCACATATCTTTTTTCACACTGTTTAACTTTTTATCTCTTACCATTCCTCTGTCCACTGTGGAATGTTTGAATGAAGGCTTGTAACACCACAATGCAGCTATATCTGAAGCTGTACTGACACCCAGAGGAGCTGTCTGGGAATTGCTGCTTAAAAAGGGAACGGAAGATTTTATTGCAAAATCAGATATAAACTCAAACGCACCAAGCCCTAATTTTAAAAAAGGAGAAGAAGGATACAGAAACATTCTATGAAATTCATTTTGGTTAAGTGATAGTTCTACCTCAAAATATGACCTGAGCAAGCTTGGCTTGGTATTTACTTGAAAAAGAATGTATTTCCCAATGAGCAGCAGGATAACTGTAGGATGCTCACAGTTTGTTTGTATTTAGGGTTTTTTTGATTTGTCTTTTTTTTTAAATATTTGGCCTTTTTTTCTCTTATCATCACATGGCACCAAAATCAGCGGAATGCAAGAAACTTATTTTAAAGAGGGATTTATCGCAGCTTCTTTTAAATGTTATTTTTCCATTTCCAGAACTTCATTAAATCTTAAAAATCCTCACTGATCTATAGAAAGTGAGATCTAGGCACACCATGGAATGCTTCAGTGAAACAACAACCTGGAGGTAAAGGGATGAGATGTTGTTTGACACAGGTAATTATCAAGATCTGGAACAGGAGTTAAAGTGGCTACGTTTATGCACTTCCTTAACATTCTACATGAGAATAAAAGCATATCCTTTAGGTAATAAAACATCTGCCTTTTCCTCAACAACACATCAGTGCACTTTTACTTCTTCCAGGAAAAGATTAAAGCAGAGGTCATTTTGTTAGGACTTCAACTTTTATTTAATCCAGAGAAAGAAATTTGCTAAGCACAATGCCATGACCAGCCCATTTTGAGTGCCTCAGGTACAACCTGGTTCATAAGACACATCTCCACTTGGCCCACAGGCTAGATGGAGGTGAAGCACATCAGCTGCTTGGTGTCTTGAGATACTACCAAATAATTTTTGGCCACTTTGGGTTTCTAAACAATTCAGAAGCTACCCAAAATGGTGTGTTTGCAACAACAATGCAAACCAGCCACTTTTGAGAAACAGCATTTTTCCTGAAACATATGAATCCATCAGAAGCAGATTCTTGCAATTCTGTTAAAAAAATAAGTGGCCTGGTTTGCACAGGTGCTAAGCACAAAGAAACCCTCACTTTCCTGCCACCTTTTAAAAAATAATCTAAAAATTTAAAAATCACCTTAGTTAATATACATAACACGCAGATCCTAGGCAGAGAAGAACTGCTGAGTTGTTTACACTCCTGCTATAGACTAATTGATGGAGAATAAAACTTCTATTGGGAGCTTCAGATATGGCTTTTGTGCTGCACTTTTAGATGTCTGGCACAGAAACAGGAATCTAGGATTCAGGGTTACACTGGCTCCAAGCCACCTCTGGCTCCCTGATTTCAGCTCTTGGCATAATTTAGCCAGGTCCATCTGTCCCTGCTTGCCCATGGACATCAGCACTGCCAGAACCTCAGCAAGGCTCTCTGTTATGGCCCTGCTCCCCATGTATTTCCCTCCCTTGCACACACCTCTGTGCCAGCACTGCTAAACACTCTGTCTCAGCTACCAAGACAAAGCTGTGGGTATTAGTGGTCCTTTCCTAGTGCAGAGGAGCAGCAGGCATGCATGGACAAATTGAATGCTTTTAAGCTTTCAGAAGTTTCTCTGCTGACCCAAGTCTTTTGGCAGGCATGTTAAAGAGACACTGTACCTCCTACACCCTGACATACAAGCCCAGAGCCAGGGGACTCAGACTCTCACACTACACATGGAAGAGAAAGGGCAGCTCCATGCAGAGCAGCCATACCAAGACACTACCTGGGAAACAATGAACTTTCCAAGCAGCCCCAGCGAAAAATCTCACTTTTTGTTCCATGAGTCAAGTGAAGGCTCATGTCAGAATATCGTTCCCAGCCTCACCCAAACACTGATCTTTGCAGGTCTAAAATACCCCTTTGCAAACCTCAAGAGATGACCTATTTTCACACAACTATCCTTTGTCTTTAGGTTTTTGTGGCATAATATTTTTTGACATTTCCCAGTTTTCAGCCACGGCAGAAATACAAACAAGAAGATATCTGAAGAATTATGGAAAGGTTTGGCTTTTTTTAGTTTAACACAGTCAGCTCAGGCAAACTAGCACCTCTGTGTGACAGTTTAGAGCAGCTATTTTACCAAATTACATTTCTATTCTCTTTGAAAACCTATTAAACCAGAACATAGGGATATGAACAGGAATAGAAATACAGTCTGAATGCATATAATGAGATGTCCAGGTGTGAAAGCTTGAACACAGCATGTAGCCCAATGTGTGTGTAACACATGTACAGGACTGTGTTTCTTACCAAGGCTCTGAAGCTTACTAGTTTTGGCTTTGATAAGACAGCTTGGTACTGAGTGAGAACACATTAAGAACCAGTCTCCTCTCCAAGCAGATGGCAGCTCCTTATGGCAAGGACAGAGCATGGACACAGGCTTGCTATTCCTGTGAAATGCTCAGAAAACTAGGGCTGGGAGGTTTGGGGGTTGTTTTTTGTTGTTTTGGTTGGTTTTTTCTTACTTCAACTCTAACAAATGAGTAAGAAGTCCACATAAATATAGACATACAAGTCTAAAACTACAAGGTGGACAACTTTTCCAACGTTGATTGGCTTCTAAGTCTGCCTCGCTGGAAAATATTTGACCTATATTTATAGCAGTGCTGAAAGGATACCCAGAAGAATATATCTTTCTGTCAATCATCCTTTATCACCCCAGTAAACCCATCCGTCCTGTTTTCCAGTGCCTTTAATGTCACTGGGGACTGTAGGTCTGTTGTTTCCAGTCCATAAAGCTGGAGAGAGGGATATTCACTTTCTACAGGGGCATTGTCAGATCCACTCTTGCAACCCTGCTCCTGCCAGGTACAGTCACTACATGTCCAATGCTTGCATGGAAAGCAGTAGGCCCTAAAAATTATATTACCAAATGTCATTTTGTTTTGCCCAGACAAAAAGAAAAGGAGATTATAAGAAGATATTTTCTTGATATATTCCTGTCTTCTTTGCTGTAAAGCTGTTTTACTTTTCACAGAAGATCCTGCTTTGCAAATCAAGGACTAAAGTAGGCAAGCAAGGATGGAAGCAAAAGGGAAAAAGAACACAGTTGCTAAAAAAAGAGAAAAGAGACTACTGCTTCAGTCTTGGCTATCAGCCAGAGAGCGGAAAGGAGATTAATAGCTGTTATGGTAAACCACTTAAAGGAAACCAAGGTACCCAGTTATCTCTACTTTAACATCATTTTTTATCCTTTAAATGCAACTCCAAAATAAAAACTTACATTCCATATGGAAAACTTGACTTTGCCCCTTTATCTACTGGAAATATTCAGAAGGGATTTTCAAGCTAGGTGGTAGTTGACTTATTAGCATTCAGGTAAGATGATTCCTTTGTCAAGCACATGTGCATTCTGCCTCTTGAAGTTGCTACAAGGAGACGAGAAGAGCTGGACTGCTTGCATTTCCCTTTTGGAAAGTCGGATACCAGTCAAGAAGCAAGATCTCTCTAAATAAGTAATTTTGTAGTCTCATCGTGTGTGGGAGTGTTTTGCATGTTACTGTCTGTCAAAATAATTTGTCAGCAGGGTGAATTTCCTCAGCTGTGCATCAGGTGTTGAGATGCCACAAAAGTCATTAAGAGGGGGCAGGCTGGTGAGAAAAGAGGAAGCTAAAATCTCTCCCAATCCACTCTGGGGAGCTAAATGCTGAATGATAAAATGTATTGGTAATAAGTACTGATGAGAAAAATAACACTGTACAGGATACAGTACAGGATGTGCTCTATTTCTGCCATCTATCGAAGGCAGATGCACGAACCCGCCTCACATGTGCCTACTGCTATTACAACCCCTTTGCCTCAAGAGCAAAGGCTGGAGACTTCATTCTTGAAGAAAACACACAGTCTGCATTGCATTCACATACATAAATAAGGTTATAGACGTGCAAATCCAAACCAAATTCTGATTTCTTCCTTTTCCAATTATGGGTAACAAGAGCAGAAGCAAAAGCTTAAAGCTCAGTGTTACTGGGCTGGGGTTGTCAGGATGATGCGTAAGTACCAATTACTAATGACTGTTGCAGAAAATTTTAAGTTAAACCCATGAATTTTCTACAGCTCAGTTCTCTGTAGATAAGGCCAGACTTGACAGTAGCAACATAAAAATTCTACTAATGAAAACAGAGGAAGAAATTATTAAATAAGGTTTTGCCTGCATGCAATCACTTAAAGGTAACACCAGAAGTTGCTGGAAGTTTGTGTTGAATAGTTTCCAGAACTGATTCTCCCTGTTGCAAAGGTCCCTCAGGTCCAGTGCATGCGATCATCACAGAGCTGTGGCTCATCCCCTGACCTAGCAGAGCTTGTATGTGCAAACACTCTCCTTTGTCCTGCTTTTTTGCCTTCAGACATCAGAAATAAATGCCAGGATCTCTCCATACCCAGAACCATCCCTGAGATGGGACCACTCCAGCTTGAAATAGCACAAAGTCTTTTGAATCCTGAGCTGAGAGCATCTGCTCTCATGTTTTACTCACTCGGGACAAACCGAGAGCATATCTCATGCAGGCCAGTCTCTGCAAAGGTATTTAAGAATGAAATTCTTCTCCATTCTCTCTCATTTTAGCACAGTTTTCCTCTCCCAAATCTGTTTCTTCTACAGCTGAGTCAAGCTGTGTCTACTAATCAGACTTGGCCAGGAGTCCCTGAATAATCCTTGCATTTTTCCCCACTAAAAATTTCTCAAAACAATGAACATGGCTAAGAACTTGCTGTATATATAGAAATCATGTTCACAACCGAAGTTTAAAATACATGGCATTGTTCACCACACCCGTGCACTAGACTAAAAATAATGAACAGGTGCCATCCTTCTCAAAGAATTCTTCATAAGTGGAAGTAAGGGAAGATTTATGGAGGAACTGAAGAAAGGTTTGCCGAATGGTGGATAAATTGTGGCTTCTATCTGGGATGTGTATGAAATTTTAAGTATTGTGATTGCATCATGGTGACAAAAATACAGGACCAGACTCCACACCAAAATGCATCGCTTTTTTCACACTCAGTCTCACGAAGGGAACTTGTTTTCCCACCAAACAATCATTCCTTTGCTGTATTCTTATAATTTTTTTTTCTTTGCTTTCTTCAAAATTCTTTCCCTATTTAACCCATGTTTACCTTCTTCAGAATAATTTTAAGTCCTCTTTATAAAGCTTTCCCTCTTCTTTGAGTCTACATCTTCCTTTCCACTGAAAACCCCGCCTTTTGGACATCACTTTACTAGCGAGAGGAAGAGTTGCTTTCAGCAAATCTCTCATGCTTCACTTTTAGGAAGTGAGAGAGATGCCTTACAAGCTATTTGTAAAAGTACCCAAGACAACATAAGAGAAAGAAATGGGAGAGTTGAGCAAAAAACACACACTGCACTCTGTAATATTCAAGTTCTATTATAAGAACTACACAGGAGTGTACAATAAAGGTAATGGTGATTTACACCTTCACTAAAATAAAATTTGTTTGATAGCAATCAGTACTCATGGAGCCTCATCTGGAAGATGGGGAGTAATTCTTACAGGTGTACAAATACCTGATTAAGACATATGCAGTTCACTCTTGCAGTGTAATTTTATACATGCAGCTTGAGCTAAATCTGAACCTGAAAATTAATTCAGATTTTTCTATCAAAAACACCAGGGTAGACTACTCTGCCTATTTAGGAGCTGATGCTGAACTTTCCAATGTAACATTTTTCAGGAAAAACCTTAGATTCCTCAAGCCCTTACCAAGCTTTGAAATTTTAAAGACTCACTGTCACTAAGCAGTTCCTGCTTAGCATTTTCTGAATTATGCCTTTATGTTCTCTAAACTTCGACTTAATGAGAATCTTTCTCCTTTCTACTTGCAAAATTGTGTCCCTGACGCTCTTCTCACCTTGTAAAACACAAAGATTTCTCTTTTAAAAATACCCTAAACCACCTTGTAATATCTGCACTGTCACACTGATTTCCTGGGCAACGATCAGATTCTTGTGGTTGAGTTAAACACTTGGCATTTAGCCTTTTTCTTCTTCCCTCTGAGAAACTAAGTTATTATTGCTTCATAAAGAAATGCCTGGATGGTATTACTAGCTAAATAATGTCTATTTAGTGGAAAGGGCTGCAGCCATCTTCCAGCACCTACAGGCATTTTTTCTTCCTCTCCCTGATAAGACCAGATGGCATCCTGGCCAACCTTCACCCACCCTTCACAAGCCATGCACTTTGTTCAGAAAATGCAGCCAGTAGATTGGGAAACCCATTACCATCACAGCTGGACAGATGCTAGAAAAGTGCTGGTTACTGCCCCAAATAGTGGGAAAATCTATGACTTAAATTAAAAGATGTAGATGAAACCTTTAGCAAAGGCATAGTCACCTTTTCCTCTTTGTATGCTGTTGGGGTTTTTATTTTATTGAGTTTTCCAGCTTTCATCATATAACAAGATGACAAACAACTAAGAAGAGAAATATATGGCCAACAACTAACACACAGCAGGCTGTGAGGTCTTCTGCATCTCACTGCACCATTTAATCATAGGATGAACTCATGTACAAAGAAAGGGTCCAATTACCTGTATCAGTGCAGTCAGACCAGAATATTTATCTTTTTACAACATCAAGCACCTCTAGTCCTGGTAAACTGTCTTCCTTACGTGGGTTTTTTAGTGCAGTGTTCACATTAATGATGTTCCTAATAAACTACAATCTGCCCCAGCTCTTGGTTACTGCATCAAGACACTGTTTCATGCCCTGTCCAATCCATCACAGATCAAAAAGTCATCAAATAAGGAACAAAACATGAAATGCTATTAATCAACAGCTACCTGAAAATAACATGGAGTTCAGTTAATTGAAAACAAAAGCTTAATTTTTCTCTCAGAAAGACCCCTGCCTCAAAATCATTATGTTCACACTATGCTTTAACCAAACAAGCTAGTGATCAAAAGGAACACCTAACATTATAATTATTTTTAGATCACGTATTCTGTTCTCTGCTTTTATTTATTGAAATAATATAAGGGATCATTCAACTTTGAATTTTTAGCTACATTCCTCACTTGTCAGAAATAATTACTTCACCTTAAAGAAGTTTTAATGCTTATGTATTAAATAGTTAATACAATAAAAAATTAATACTTTACATATGTGTGTATATATGCATATACACATCTATATGTGTGTATATAGTGATAATGGATGCACCCTAAGCATCCTGAAGTTATATTATGACCAGCTGTGGTCATACCCTATTTAGCAGAAAAATGGCCACTGAGAAAGCACTTCCAGTGAGTCAGGTATGACACTTTCTCTTATACCAAGTCCCCTGATTTTTGCCCTAGGCTATAGGATAATGTATTTTGAGCTGTACAATGTTTCTGACTAGCTAAAAAACACTGGATGCTGATGACTCTTAGAAGACCCATGATAGTTCTGTGTACAGAAGAAATCGACTCCTCTGTTCTCTGTCATATTCCTGTTTGGGAATTTTGCTGGAATCCTTTTCTCAAGTTTTATTCGAAAAATAATTTCTGAAGGGACAAATCTCTGCAAAGAACCTGTGAGCAGCTTTAGCTGCCAAAATATGATAGTGCTTTCTAAAGTACTTATTTTTTTCTTTAAAATGCCATGCTAGAGAGATTTTTTATTAGATTGCTAAGTCAAACATCCAGAAGCTTGGAAATTTGTGATCTCAGATCATACTGCAACCCCGTTGCACTCAAACATTATGACAACTTTTAGTCACATTGCCACTTTCTATTTTCTTCTACTGGACTCTTGGCTCAGTGTTTAAATAGAAAGCTGCTTGATATCCTCCCATATATGCACTGCACAACCTCAAGATTTATTTCTTCCACAGTGCCAAAACTATGCACAGAATGCAAAATGATTAATGTCCTGCTAAGGATCTCTGGCAGTCTCCCCATAGTATCCAGGTTTCTCATGACCATGAAATTTACCCTCACTGTGCTCCTTTAAGGTGAGGTTGCAATATTATCAGTATTCCACAGCTGGGAAAGCAAGCATAAGCTTTCCATTCATTTAGTAATGCAACCTGAGGCAACAGAAATCATATTTCTCAGTTTTCATGCCTCCACACTCTTTCTAAATCTCCTTGTAGTGGCCTCCCAGTAACCAAACCTACTTCACAGTGGACATGCACAGAATGAGGAGCCCAGAGTTAACCGGCCACTTACAAAAAGTTTGTTGTAAATCTTCACCATTCAGAAATTCCATCACAGATGCTGAAAAGAGAATCCAGTCCTACAGAGCATCATTCAGCTGTCTTAAATTTAATAATACTTTGCTGCCTCCACTGTGGTCCCCTGATTCATTTACCATACACCTTCCACCTTGGTACCAAGTGAGGCAGTGTCTAAACATATTTCAGAGCTTGCCCACCTGTGTAACAACCCACATAAAGCCAGAATTCTGTATGCTGAGAGAAAGGGTCACAGACCCTTCCCCCATGCCCCTAGCCTGTCTCACTCATCTCTTGCCTATGACCACGCCCTCTTCCTTTTCATTATTCCCATGCTGACTCCCCAGACACCTTGTTATCCTCTGTGCCCTGAACAGCTCCCATCCTTTAACCCTGTTCCCCAAGTTCTTGCACATTCTCCCTTTTTCCTTCTACTCCTTTGGCTCTTGCAACTTCTTTTCCTTGTTCCTTCATACACCTTCTCCTGCCCGTCTCCATGTGACCATGACTATTGCATCCCTTTTCTCCTTTCTGCTGGAGATTAGCTAATGAGCAGCACAGTCCCACTTCCCTCAGACCTGGGGGCAGGTCAGCAATCTGAATTTAGCACAGAGGAGCATAACTCCTCTGTGAGCATGTACAGACAGAAACTTTTGAAAGCAAAGCTCTTGAATCTAAGGTGTCTCCAAAGTACATGAACAACCTCATCAGCAGGGCAAATTCAGGGGTAATTTTCAAGACAGTAAAAGATATCTCCCTGGTATTATGATGACATTTTACTAAATGTCAAGCTTCCCAAATTCCATTCCAATGAGGCTCATTCCACTACCAGCACTAACACATCTCAGGAAACAAACACTGTATTTATTTATTTCAAAGAAATTCATTTAAAGGAACACATTTCCCACAAATCTTGTCTTCAGAAAGAACTGGCTTTCTTGTTAAAGTTTTTACTAAAAGAAAAATAATCAGTCATAGACTGAGTCGTGGCATGAAAAATTTAGCCAAAACAATTAAAGTTTAGAGAAAGGGAGAAGAAAACAATTCCTCATAGTAGGCAGTGACAGGGACACTTTACTCTGAGCGATGCTGTTAGCTTACTTTGTACTTAATAAATCTACCAAATGTAATTGTTACAGCTAAGCAAACATTTCCAGTCATGCTGATGTAAACAAAATCATTCTTCTTATCAATAAGAAATTAGTCCACATGTTCTCACCATCTCTCCACACTGCCTAAAACTGTTCAAGTATTTTTCTCACAGCTTTGCCAGCTTCAAATTTTGGGCCCTGCCATTCCAGTCTATGGAAAAATGAACCTGAATTCACCATTCTTCACTTAGCAAAGAATATCAAGAACTGGTCCAGAATCCCTCAGGGAGAAAACCAGGTGATTTTCTCCTGGCAGTGCTACCTTGATCACTCTTTCTTCCCATGACATCGCCTCCTGACAGTAGTTTCCAGCTGGCTGGAAAGTTTCCAGTTGGTAGCCTCATGGCTAGACAACCTGCCATGCACATTGCACCTGTCCTGGAGCTGTAGGCTCTGCCTGCCCTGTACCTTGCAGCCCCCTCCCACACACAGCCTGACAAAAAATAAAATTTGAAAAAAGGACCAAATTGTCACTATTCCTAATTTTTCTATACTAAGTTTTAAAACCTGCCCATTGTGTTGCTGATAGAGTAGAACCAGAAATACATCATATAATTGACAGGTGGGGGGAATATGACCCCAAAACACAAATAAACTTTCAAAGCCAGCAATAGATTTTTGACAGACATTTCCCACTAATCTTTGGTAGCGATTCACTGATGGTTTTGAAAAACTAAAGTGAAATAGTCAAAAAGTTGAGAACAATTTCTAACATAGGTAAGCAGAATAAGAGATATTTTAAAATCAATCTGAACACAGTAGATAGCAGTAAGGTGGTAAAAATTTATTTTATGGGGAAAATATCAAAACCACTGTACAGCCATCTTACATGGTTCAAGATTATATGAAAACCATTGCCTACATCTTTGACAACAAGCAGCAGTTCTAGAAGTTTCTGTTTTATCACATTGCACCAGAACTGCCTTAAAGGTTAATGCTTTGAGCTTTCACCAAACCAGTTGCCAAGAAGATTTTCTTAGCTAGAACTTCAGACATCCAAAATAAAGTATTTTCTTTCAAAATCTTGGATTTCGGTTTATTAAGAGAGGAGGGTGCCACAGAGAATGAAACAAAGGTAAGAACATAAAACAGCAGACAAAGAGGAAGAACAGAATGGAGAAACAAAAGAGAAGTAGCAATAAGTATTCGTAATTTCAGCATTGTCGGCACAATTCATTACGCTTAAAGGAGACATTAGGAGTTGTCTGTGGTGACAGGGACAGTGCATCATCAAGCAGAGAAAAGCAGAGGGCTCTTACTGCAGCATATGTGTCTGGCTGGCGTCCTTTTGTTTGTCAGGTACCTCGTAGTGGGGAGAAATCTTTCCAAGGCCGCTATCGCTCAGCATTCTTTTCCGAGCTGCGGGGTTCCACCGATCCGATATTCTAGGGAGAGAAGGAGGAGGAGAAAGACATTCACACCCCTTGTGTCCTCCACTTCAAAGCTGTCTTATGCTCATTGGTTCCCAGCATTTTTCAGACCATAGCCAGTTAAAATAGATTAATTCACTATGAGTACAATGCTGTTCCTAAAGATGAATAGAAGCATTTCTGGTCTGTCAAGAGAGTGATAAGAAACAGAGACACTTCATGATCATTTTTAGACACAAAGGGTTTCAGGGCCTTACACAGTGGAATCAGAGCTCTGACCACACAGTGAAATTTGTAACTCAAGCATTAGAGATTTATGGCACAATCTAGGGTCAGGTGATGTGAGATGGTTAAAAAGTGCTTAAGTCCACTAGTCCTGTTGTGTGTTCCTGATGGAAACCTAATGGAGTAGATGTTACACTACTGTCCTCCTATCATTACCACAGCTGGATTTGTTTCTACGTAATATCCACCCTCCCACATCTCCCAATCCTTAAGAAAAGGGGACCAGAAAGAGATAACCACTAATAGAACTGCTGAAAACCAGATCCCAGCAGCACTCACCCAGTTGCCTGCTCCACTACCAGATCAGGCATTCCTGGTGGCGTCCCCACCTGCTGAGACATTACCATCTCTGGGTCCAGAATAAAAATCTCGTCCTGCGAAATTTCCGTCACAAAGTGCAAATGTTCCTGTTGGAGCAACACAAGCAACAGATAATGAACCTGCAGCGTCACTGGTCTCTCAGAGTACCCAGCTGCCCTGGAGTTGGCTGCATGTCAGGGTCTCTGAAGAATATTCAAGGAACTCTGTGTATTTAAGTGTGTACTCATACACACACACACACACACACACACTAAAATCAGTGCCACAGAAGTCACCAATTAATATGTCATCGATTTCTAGTCAAACAAGATCCCCCATGAGCAAGCTGCACACTCACAGCTACACTTTAAAGGCTGTTACTTGATGACTATGCCACGTTGATGAAACCTGGAGGTCTACCCATAAAGCTGAGGTTTGCATTTTGAAATGACAACCAACACCTCGGGTCTCTTCTTTGATGATGGTTGACAGAACTTTTCATTGTTTGGGGGTACTTTTCCAGATCTCCACCACTTGTACATGTTTTCACATCTCCATTACCAAAGTTCTCTTTCTCAATCCTTTATTTTTGTTATTGACACTGAAGGCTTATTGTCTTTTAAAAAAACAATACTGAGTGTGAGTATGCCTGTCTGTGTAGGCAAATGGGCAGGAAATTTGCCGTTGTTTGTGTTCTGGGACCTACACACAGTATTAATTTTCTCCCCACAGAATCACAGGATGAAGGAGTAGGCGTGAAAAATGACCACTTGACCAGTGTAAAGTACCAGAGAGATGCAGAATAAGCCAAAAGGAGTCAAATTGCCCTGTTTAATCTGTAGCAGCGTCTTCTTCACCCCTGCCTTCCCAATGTCAGATTACAACATCCAACCATTTATTTGACTGTGTGCAAGGAAGTCTCACAGTGTCTACATGCAGACACTGAACATGGGAACTCTGAACTAAAGTCACAACTCCTTCTGCTTGAGATAAAGCACCAGCTGCTTTTGCTATAAAACAGTAACATGTTCATGTGATTCAGAAACAGTTTACATATTTCTCAGGGGGACCAGATACAAATAAGCACAGCGTGAAATCAACAATTTGCACTTAATACTAGACACTAATTGGCCTGTTCTGGCTACAAATCAGAAACACCAAAAGCCCTGTAAAATTTTCAGTGTCTTTTAGAAACTATATTCAGATTATCAGATCTATGCCACAGGTTTGAATCCAGCAGAGATACTCAGTTTTTTGGGGTTCCTTGTGAATATTTTATGCATCTCTGTTCATAATTCTCAAATTGTAACAACAACTTAACTTCCATAGTTATTTCATGGCACATGCACATACACACAGAGGATCAAGAATTCTGGTGCCTAAAACCACCAGTGAAAAGATAAATACAAATAAATTGGTGCCACATAGATGCCCCTAACAACACTTGATAAGGAAAATTGCAGAAAATTCTGATCTACATCAGATTGGTAGTAAACAGAATGGCAGATGGTCAGCAGACACAGGACTTCAGTGAAATAATGTGAATTAGATCAACTAAAAAACAGCCCAAATTTTTTTTTCTGCTTCTCATCAGACATCATGAGTAACATTTTTCAATGCACAGGAAGAATGGCAGATAATTCATTTTAAGCTGCATTTGACATAGCTTTAAAACAAGAAATCTGTAGAAACAAAAAACAAATAATGATTTACCTGAGATCTGTCAATGCGGTAAAAACGATCAGCAGAAGTTGCTGCAAGACAGAGAAACAACAGCAGAAAATAGTCTGAGCAGGACTGACTGGACACATGATCTGCATAACATCACTGGCTCATAAAACAACCCCTCAGTCAAGGAAGTCACAGTGGTTCTACAAGAACATAAGTTAATTCCTTATGTCCATATAAGCGGTGTGTCTCGGATCAGTACTGTGACCAATATCTTTGTTAGTGGCAGGGACAGTGAGATCAAGTGTGCCCTCGGCGAGTTCCCCACTCACACCAGCCTTGGTGGAGCAGTGAACACTCTGGAGGAAAGGAATACCAGCCAGGGGGACCTTGACAGGCTTGAGAGGTGGGCGAGTGCCAACCTCATGGAGTTCAACAAAGTGCAAGGTCCTACACCAGAGCCATGGCAACCCCACACCTACAAGATGGGTGGAGGAGTGATTGAGAGCAGCCCTACAGAGAAGGACTTGACGGTGATGGCTGGTGAAAAACTCAGCATGAGTGCACTTTTAGCCCAGAAAGCCAGCCATATCCTGGGGTCAGTAAAAAGGAAAGTGGCCAGCAGGTCAAGGGAAGGGATTCTCTGCCTCTGCTCTTGTGAGACCCTGCCTGGAGTGCTGTGTACAGCTCTGCTGACCCCAACGCAAGAAGGATCTGGAACTGCAGAGCAAGTCCAGAGCAGGGCCGTGAAGTTGATAAGGGGACCTCCCTTACCAAGATAGACTGAAAAAGTTGGGGCTGTTCAGCCTGGAGAACAGGAGGTTGCATGGAGACCTCAAAGCACCCTTGCAGCATCTGAAGAGGCCTACAGGGAGGCTGAAGATGGACTGTTCATCATGAACTGTGGTGACAGGACAAGGGGAAAGGGGTACAAATGGGAAAAAGGGAAAATTTAGGGTGGATATTAGGAAGAAATTACTGTGAGAGTGGTGAGCTGGTTGAACAGGTTGCCCAGGGAACTTGTGAATGTGAATGTCCAAGGTCAGGCAGGGTAAGCCCTTGAGCAGCCTGGTGTAGTGAGAAGTTTCCTTGCCCATGGCAGGGGGTGGGTGAGGCCTAGATGATCCTTAAGGACCCTTCCAACCCTTAACCTTCTCTGATTCTGTAATATTTCTATCCCATTAAAGGCTGAATTTAAAGATAAGGCTTAATGAAACAGTAGTCATTGAAAATATTAACTTGAAATGAATATTTTAAAAATGTATAAAATGGATTTCAGTCTTATAAGAAGAATTGATTACATTAAAATATGTGACAGAAAAAGCTGCTTTGTTCTAATGAGAGCATAGCAAGCATATACTGAATTTGATTGGTCTAATGGAATTAATTCAAATTCTGAATCTAAAGAAAAATAATATGGTTGGGAGCTCTTTATAAATCAAATGCATGGCCACAGATATTGACTCTGAATTAGCAATATGTTCAAGGAAAATGTATGCTACTCATGAAAAACACATGAAAATAGGGGAATTCACTAAATAAAGCATGTATTATGAATCTTGTCATTGCCAAATAATTTATATTACTAACCCCAAAAGTATTTATCATATACAATGTGCTTCATCAGATGTGATTGTTTTTTGTATCTGCTTTGCATTTATTTGGGTGAGTGAAATCAGGTTCATTCACTCTGCAGTTTTGACACAAGGGCACAGTGATGTAGCATTGTAGGTTTTGGCACTTCACAGGAATATCAAGTACTGAAGACAAAAACTGAACACATTTTATCCATCCAGCTTTCTCCAAATACCAAACAGATTCTCACTATGGCTTTTATCAATGTCCCTCATGAGAGATAAGGAGGGGTGATTAGAAATTGCCAAGGAGAATTTGTTTTTGCTTTGAGCATTAAAAATTTAAGTCTCCCCATGCTGAAGCTTTTGTAAAAGCAGATGCCGTCCATTTCAGCTGCTAATTCCTGTGCTCTGGAGCCTGATGTAAAGCCCAGATAAGTCATCTGCTTTGACAGGGTTTGGGTCAAATTCAAGTGCAGCTCTCCAGTGCAGAGTTACAAGGAAAGGGAGGCACCTTCCTGTCACACAAACACTGCAGTGCCTAAAGACTACAGCACCTGCGGAGAAGCCAGGGTGAAGAACTCAGCATTACCAGCAGCAGTGAATTGCCACAACTGGCTGCACTCTGAGCTTGGGCAGTGCATGCAATGAAGTGTGATCATCACAACAGAGACACTGATAAACCAAGCTTCTAACCTGCCTCAGAGGAACACCCCTCTGTGGGATGAAAAAGCTACAGCAGATATTTTGTTTGCTGGAAGGCTGTTTCATTTTTTAGAGGGGAAAGGGAGGCACTTAGCTCCTTTTTTATCTCCTCAGTGTAACAAGAAGGAACAGTTACCCCTCTCTAGTAATACTCTCGGAACTATCCTCCATAAACACACCAGAAGCAGGCAGCATGCTTGGCACAGGGAAGGGAGATGCACTTACCATCTAGGAAGCACCATCTAGGAGAGAGCCTCTGAACAGAAAGTACTCTGGGGAAAGAGCTTTCCTGGTCCTGGATAGGGCATGAAAATTACATTATTAAAAAGCCAAACAAATTCTTTCTTCTCGAAAAAGGACTATTTTCTAGACTTTGACTTTTTCATTTTGCTTTACTGACATTGCACAATGTGCAAAATCTATATAACCCTGGAACCAAATTAAATTACTGGAGTGGAATTAAGGTCTTCTTCCTGACCTGTATTTATGAAACACTCAAACAGGCTACGCCATGTGTTTTTAGCTCTTACTGGAGAGGCAAAAGGGATCAAAAGGGATCTAAGAGAGCAGAGGGTGATCATGCTCTGCTCCATGCTGCTAGTGAATGGTCAGCCAACTTCCTAAATCTGCTGTATGTAACATTTACACACAAATATATTTGCACAGGGCAAAACAGAGTAACATGGATCTTTGGCCCACAAAATTTGTATAGACACAGATTCTATCCTTATTCACATCTTAAGCAGTACAATCAGCACATCTATAAATGTAAAATCAGCTGCATGTTGGCTCAAGAATAACCTTTACTCCTCTTTCAGAAAACAGACCACAGAGTGTTATACCAAGTCATGTGGCAGGAAAAAAAAAGTAAAAGCAACAGGGAGGATTTGACTTGATCCCATTAACATTATTCTCATACACAGCTGATGGTGTCTAGCCTCTGTGCATCACAGAGATGGAGACAATGGCACCATAACATTCCATAAAGTGAATTATATGTGGGGAACAAATAACACATCTCAGGGATTTCATAGAATCAGATTTAAAATACAACTTTGCTAATACGGATGAACAGACTTGTGGGATTTTTAGGTTTGATTGCATTGCCACTGGAGTGATTGTCGGAAAATCAAGGATCTCTGAAATCCACTAGTCTTGCTGACGCTGTATCTACATGCACAAAGCTTTATGTATCTTAATATTTAGTCCACTCTGTGTCAAATGGAGGGGACTGCAACACAAAGGACAAAAGGAAGAAAACATCCAATGATGTGTATTAAAATGCAGTTTATAAAAAGAGGATAAATCAGTAAAATTCAAAGAGTACAAAATGCTGAGAAGATGAAGCTAGGAATACTGCTGGTAAATGTCAACTCAAGTCACAAACTGCACATTGTGACATAGTCCCTCCAAGACTTCATTACAGTTCTACTACAGAACTAGCTTGCAAAGTCTCAGACCCATGAGAATGATATTTTGTGAGCATTAAATTCATTAAAGAAACAAAACAGAATGAGAAAACACTCCAGTATATTTTTTCTCTTTTGCACCTGGGTTTGCTAGTATTTCTGCTGACTGCCTGTGTTTCAAACTGCAGAGGAATCACACAAGAGAACTGCATTCATCAGACTTAAAATACCCATGACACCTTATTATTGAGGTATGCAGACAGCTCCATTAGCTCAAGCACCCTATTCATGCCCTTTATCCCCTTCTTTTTCCCATTTCTGTAATATGTAAAGGAATACCAACAAATACAGAACAAACCTCAAATTAACCTAGCGAGACAATTTGCAGAAATGACCCACTGGGGGGGCGGGGAGGGGAGAATCCTAGACAAACAAGTACTGAAGACAAAACACAGGGAGGGCTGCATTTAAAATGTAGCATCATAAAAAATGAATGGTATGTTAGGGATTTCACACTGCTGTGCACTAGAGAAGATGGGTAGGGCAACTAATTTATAAACTGCTGTAACTGCAGAGATTAGAGCCAAGTATGGAGCTGATTTCTGACATTTCATACACTCTTGGACATCTCCCCATATACACAGATTTAGTTCTTCATTTTACCTCAGGCAGTTTCCTACACATGGAGCAGTCAGCAGCCACTTAGGTTAAATTATAATGAGTGAAACAGAATCATACATGCTGGTTTATTAGTCAATTTGCTAGACATTAACACTGTTCTAAAACTCAGTTCCAGGGCAATGATTGATGGAAATGTCAAGAATATGAAGTTAGCATTGGATAGGGAAACAAAGAAACAAACCATGGACTGATATAAAGAAGGCAATTCCAGGAAAACATGCCAAATTGCATTTTCTTATAGCATCTGCAGTCAGTGCATCTACAGGCATTCTCATGAAACTAGAATTCTGTATAACCCGAGTAATCATTAGCCCCAAAGAAATTATCTGCAATTTCTGCACATTTGGCTCCTGTAGGTTGGGTCTCTGTATGCTTTCTCAGTGAACTCATCCCTGCTGATCCAACAAGACTTGCATTGTCATTTCTAGGAAAATGCTATCAACACCATGCAAACTTGTCCTGTCATCCTAAGCACTATGTCAAATGAGCATGGTTTGTGCCAAGTCTCAAGGCTAATATCAGATCATTTGAGGAGTCAGTAGTTAGTCTCACTTAGTTTACTTCCAATTTAAGCACTCTACAATGAATTATTTTACTGAGAGAAATACACATTCCTGAATGATACTTCCAACTGAAAAGACAAGTTCTGTATTGCATAAATTGTAGAATAAAGTTGTAAAACGAAAAGAGATCAATTTTAAGAACTATCCACCTAAACTAAAACCTATTTATCTCACGCAGAAAACACGCATGTGCTTAGGATGGACTAAAAAATTACCCGGAAGACTATGTAAACTAAAGGTAGATGACTGTCCTGTTCAGAATTATTGAGAGTTTGGGCCTGCTAAAACACCATTTCTTTCCTCAGTGATAGACTTAATTACAACAGCTGTGCAATACAACATGCCGTTGTTCAGTTTCTCTGACAGGGAAACAATTTTACTCCTGTCATTTATCCCACAGGACATGTTTTCTCATTCACTTCAAATAGAAAATACTGCTATTGCAATATCACTTGCATCATCAAGCTCTGCTAATTTTAAAGATGATTCCGTAAAACTTGTCCAAGAGAAAGCAGAACTAGCTTCCAATATTTAAGGGTAAATAAGATAATCAGATAATTAGAAATTCATCTAACTATGGGTCTTTCACCCAAGAACATACGGGTTAAAATGCAAAGTGTCATTCCCATTTTAAGCCTCTTTCTGTTCTGATACTAAAAGGAAAGCTTGTCTTACCTGGTAATGAACTCTCTGTGTAGTAGATGTTACTGACTGTAGGTCCTAGCAGGACAATGAAAGACATGGCAGTGAGGAAAAAGATTAAAGCAACAACAAGAGCGGTTTGTAGTTCTACCATCTTAACTGGTTAGGCAAACACAAATCATACTGCAAATATTTTTCAACAAACTCCACAGAAAAGTCAAGGAAAGCTCACACAAAGTTTAGATTTGTAGGCATTTGGTCCAAAAAAAGTTTTTTTAAAAAAGAGATTATACTAATGGATCTTTATCATGTTACAAAAATCTACTTGTTCCAAGAGAACTACCTAAATTTACAATATCAGCAACAAAATTAATGAAAATATGTCAAAAATTTTAAGATGCATTTGCAAATATATCTGAGTGATTAATGCACTAAAGAAAACCACTGACACTTCTCTCTATTTTAGGATGACCTCACTCCAAGAAGGTCATATCAGAATGATCCTGACATTTAACTGGGTTCAAGCATCTAATTTATTTTAATAGAGATTTTGTCAAATAGTTATAGCACATGACATAGTCTACTGAAGAGCCTGGCCTGCAGCCCACTGCCCTCCAGCAGCATGCAAGTTGGCAGACCCCAGTAAATTTTGGCATCTCTATTTCCAGCAAACGGGACTGAGTCAAGTCAAGCGCACACACACACAAAACTAGTACAAACTCCGCAAAAGGTTCGAGAAACACAGCTCCTCCCCAACCACTATGGGTAACTCAAGTAAAATATCCAGCTCTTCTTCCTTCAGTGTTGTACCTAAAACTGTCTGAATCCAGTGTGACATCACATTTCTAATCAGATGAGATTATCATCATCATCATCATCGTCATCATTATTTCACTGTAATTTTCTGTACTGGATACTTCAAATATGCACCACCTTACAATATGATTTTATGGCTGATAATAATAGTCACACCCCAGGTCTGAATGTCCAGAAACGCATTTGATGAAGGGAATCCTGGCTGAAATGAAAAGAAGTGAAAGCCTGAAGTAAGATACTAAATTTCATATTCAAACTGCAAGTGTGGAGCTCCAGAATCTATGGGAAGTCAACAGCTCCCAAAGAGTTCAATGGAAGGGATGTGGTTCATAGTTCCTAAGTAAACTAGACCAACAATTCATAAATTTTTATAAATGTTAATATATAAATTGCTTATAAATGTAATGTCCTCAGGCTTGTAAATGTTATTAAAAGTTGTCACTAAGAGATTGAAAAAAATCAGAGATAATACATTAATGAAAATCCATTAATCACTAAATGGGTTCATCCTTAAAATGATTCAGGTAATGAGGCATTTGGAGTCTGCATTTTCCAGGGGGTGTTGTAGAATGAACTCTCCTGAGGCAAGGTGTTTGAGAATAAAAGCAAAACTATTGTTAGCTGCATGAACACCCATTTCTGTGTCTTTGAAAATATCCAGATGATATTTGCTGTGTTTAGTGGTGTCTCAGATTACTCCATGACAGTATTAGAGAATGACATTTGCACAATTACATCCACTCAAATACCACCGTGTTTATCCTTGCATAACAGACTTTTTATAATCCATAATTTATGTAATTTCAACAAGGTACATGGAAAGTCCTAATATTCCATTAAAAATCAAGGACAAGTTAATACACCCATCCACTTCAATTTTCTTATCATTTGAAAGGAATCAGTATGATTTTTAATTTCCTGTTTAGGGAATGTTTTTCAGTACTTTTCTTATCATATCTTAATTCTAGAATTTTGGCTTCAATGGTAGGCAAATTGAAATACTCTTGATACATTGCTGTTGCAATTATTAGACCCCTGCACTCAGAACTGAAAGAAGCATAAAATAGGTTTGTAAATGACACCTGAATTCACAAAAGCCTCACCTCTTGTAGACGGTCGATGTACATACGACAAGTCTCCAAGTCACAATCTCCTCGTACAACTATGATTCCTAGAGGAATGGCTGAAAAAAACAAAAACAAAGAAAAACCTCTTTAACTGAAATCTCTTGAACTGTAACAGACTTTCAATGGTTTCCAACTTTGTTTATTTTAATATACTCATGAAGGTTTCTACCATCTAAACCTTAACAGTTGTGTAAAAAGCAAGAGCACATTATTCATCATTAGTTTCACCCATTTATAATTATCAAATATTTCATTTTCAACCACCTTTCATGGTTTCATGAAAGAAGCTAAAACATATTCAGTTAAACTGTGTACTTCATTTTCAGATCTGAACATCAAATATTATCTGTAAATCAAAGGAACAAACCCCATAACAAGAGTAATGGGGGGCACCTTATACCTTGAAATAGAGTGATATTTCATTCTCAGAACTCAAAGTCTACAGATTTAAAGCAATGGAAGTCACAGCCCGATTTCAGGGAAAACTATTTAGAGTCTGGTTATTTTGATGTAAGGCTGCTTTCAAATCAGAACAGACATTATTCCATCTACACACAGAATCAATGTATCTCCATATTTCATCAGAGAGGAAAAAAAAAGGTACCTTGTGAAAATACAGAAAAACCTTTCAAGGTAGGGCAAAATTTTTAATAACAGGAGATTTAAGTTTCCACATTAATTCTGTTCTTGCCACCAAAAAGGATCCAAAACAAATTCACAAAAAGAAAAATAAATAATAAAGAATATAATAAAAAAGAAAAAAGTGAGTCCACAAGAAAGGTACCAAGAGAGCTACCTACTGAAATCTCATTAAATAGAAAGAAAACAAGTGAAAATTATTGAGTACCTGATTTTGTTAAAGTGAATCACTGAATAAAGTTCTTTTTTTCTCCCTGAAGGGTCTTCAATCAAATAATGGCCAAAAAATTTATGGGAACAGTGGGAAAGATATTTAAATCTTCACATAAAATATTCCAGAAGCAAAACAGAATATCAGCTCATAAACAATTTTGATAACTGGATAACGAGTAGCAACATTAAATCACCGAGGTTTCTGAGATAAACAGAAAACACAACTGTGCTGCAACCCTTCCTGCTGTTGAAAAGAATTTGATTAAGAGGGAGAGATATTTAAATACTGATAAGTTCTTCATTCAGATAAGAGAACAAGACAGGGCTAAAAGATAGTGGGGAAGAGAGCTCCTATTTTTGTGGTCCACTAAGGCTTGAAGCACAAAAAGAAGTTCAGCGGTTTCCTGGGGGAAGAGCTGGGGAGCACCGCGGCAGTCAAGGTCACTGTGGACCTCAGAGGCCAGCACAAAGCTCAACAATTCTTCTAGAATAGTGTTTGGGAAGCAAACTGAACAGCAGAAGAGCTGTGGACCCAGGAAAATGGGAGGCAGGGAAAAAAATGCTAGAGTGAGAACATAGAGAAGGAATAGGCAGGAAAAAAGAGGTCACACATCTCCTGAAACAACACTGACATCCAATAGTGATGACAATCCCTCTGCTCATTTTCAGAAGGGCCAGTGCTCATGGATACAGTGCTCGTGGAGACCTGCCAGACTCTTTCATTACAGAACAGCGACTGAGAGAAGTGCGGAAGGAGGCTCAGAAACAGGGCTTGCTTCACACACTCCAGAGCTCTGGGTTACAGACTGATTCTCTTTGCTTAGTGTTTATTATTGCTTAACCTGCTTTGGCAGGAGCCCCTTAAGCTCTTTGGAGAGAGTTCTCAATGGCTATCTAGTTTCAATTGAGCAGATCCCTTTGCAGCCCCCACTGAAAGAAGTGTTTGTTAAATTCATTTATAGCACTAAAAACTGAATTGCAGCAGACACAGCTACACCTGAAAGAGCTAGAGCACTAAGGAGTTACAGCACTGGCATGACAGATTTTGTCTGTCTTCTATGCACTTAATGAGGACTAAAGTTTTGGCCTGACAAAGCAGCACAGATAACAGAATTGGAATCCTTAACTATCACCATTCCTGAGAGACCAAAATAGAAGGACCTTAAAATATTTATAAGTAAAGAAATCCACCAAAATGTCTAAAAAGAAAAAACTAGCATTCAATAGATATCTTAGTGGTGATATCTTACTTTGCGAGTCTCATCTAATGATTGAATAATTAGCGATTCACAGCTTTAATTAAATTATGTCATACTGGTACTTCACGGTCAAAGAACAGTTCTGAAACTCTGGGCTGTGTGACTTTGTCCTTGAAAAGAAAAGTGCTGCCTTAACTGTTTGGAAATAGTGAATTAGCATGATCCTATGGCTTTTGGGGTCAATGTGTAATGTATGAGGTGGGCTTCAAGTGATTCCATTCCATACGGTTCACGGCCTTTGAAAAACCCTTAAAGTCATTACTAGATAACACTAACGTATATGCTGAAATGCTGCTTTCCAACTGTTGTTGTTGTTTGTTTGTTGCTTGTTGGTTCCTTTTGCAAGACCCATTTGGCTTTCAGCAAGGAAAATGTTCACAGCCCTCATTTTTATCATAAACCACAATAAGCAATCAAAATGCACCACACAGTCAAGACTTGCAAAGTGTTTTACTTTGCAAGTAGTTGCTATTCTAAAACAAAAGCAAATGCTTAGTGATTGATAATGGGATAGAAACTCTGGGGTTGCTGCTCATTCCACAAATAGTGCAATACCATGCAATAGAGGCAAAATGAGTTAATTTATGATAAATCAATTAAAGGCCAAGTCAACATCCATAGCAGGCAGTAACATTGTGGGCACTTTCATCCAGGACTTAAGGAGCTCTGCATTTGCTGTGTGGATGAGGATGTGGACAGTACAGAACTGTGCTGACACAGGGGTTACTCGATATGCCAGGAGAGAGGTGGGACTGAAAACACATTATGAGCATGGGCATCACAAGACAACTGTCCATGTAGCCACACACTGTCCACTTCTGTGAATATATGGATAACCCCACACGTGAATATGCCAAAAATAAGGGATAGTCTTGGATCGTGAGCCAAGCCACAGCACTCAAATGCCAAATATTTTTCTCCTGAGGCGCCTGCTCTTCTGGCCACTTGTATCCATCTCCTAGTTCCTTTGTGCTCCCTGGATGATGAAAAAGTATTTTTTTCCAGGCAGCTGTGATGAGCAGCAGTGCAAGAACCCCAGGAAATGAGACAGGCAGACAGTTGCTTCATAATCTGAACCAGTACTGCAGAAGTGTTTTTGTTCCTAACAACACTAACCAAAACCAAGGATCAGCAGGAGGAAGGTTGGGCAGATGCAGCAGTATGGCCAGCCTGGTGTTCTAATTAACTGCAAGATTAGGAGTCCTCATGAAATGAGCTATGGAATTCATAAACAACAAACAAATCCTCCACCTATTAAGTGCCCATTATGCTGAAAACGTAGAGCTAGTGAACTCTTAAATGGTATTGAGGACACAAATGAAGGAAGCCTAAATGTACTTATATATATTATAAAATTCAATCAACTTCCCTCTTTATTGTTATGAAAGGATTCAATTTGTGATCTTAATACCATGATTAATCCATTCAAATCCCAAACAAAACAGCCTTGAGACAGAACATCACAGTAGATGTGAATGCCAGGAAAGCTCGTTCTGATTCTGACATACCTCAAGGGACTGGGGAGATTAGACAATGGACTGTAAATGTTTAATGTAACAAATAAAGGATCCTCATTACTGAAGATGTCATAAGAATGCCATTTTTCCTGAAGGGCTTCCACTGATATCAAGAATATGAAGGATCAAGTAAATTCATGCTAGAGAATTATAAAATATTCAGGCATTTATATTAAGAGGTTTGGCTTTTGCTAGTATGGTTTTAATAAGACTGCATTTGTACAAAAATATTTTCTTACCACACAAATCTAAGCCATGTGTCTCTTCAGATCTCTTCTACTTATTAAACTGAGAAAACCTAATTCCCCCTAGCTTCATTGGTTAACAGTTTTTTTACCTCACTTTCAAAATCCTCACATATAAGATTGTAAAACACAGTTGAGGTTATCAGATTAAACCAGACCACGTTTGAAAAGGCAGACATCCCCTCCAGTCTCTCAGTAATTTCTCCAATACTCTCCCAAAAGGGAAGAAGCTGCCCAAGTCAAAGGAAGAGGGAACCTGTGCCAAACAAGGAACAGATTACAGAAAAAAATTTGAAGAACTGGGAATTAAAACTGGCTGGGAATGGATATTGGGACTAAGAGCTGACAGCAGAGATCTGGATAAACAACGAATAAGTATTTAGGGTAAAGAAAAAGAACAGGAACCTGAGCTATGAGGTCTGCAGAGGCAGACTAAGACAGGCAGGAAGGATGTGTGTGGGATGAGTTGTTCAAAGGGGACAACCAGGACTGAAAAACCAAGAAGAAATCAAATCAGAAAAGTGCTAAGGAAACACACAAGTAGAATATGGACAGAAGAACCTCACAGAAAAGCCTACACGAGAAAGACAAATTACAGTGTGATTTCCTGGAAAGTTTGAAAAGGAACCTAATATTCTTGCTTCTCCCCACTTCTCCAGGGTAAATATAAATGTGTACCTATTTGAAATACTGCCCATCTCTTCTAGTTTAAAGAAGATGACAAACTTAATGCATGACAATTACCCAGTCACTCAAAAAGCAGAGGAACTGAACTGAATATACCTTATGAAGTGCCAAGACAAGGTAGATTTAGATTAGATAAAAGGAAGAAATTCTCTACAATGAATGGCAAGACACTGGAATGGGTAGCGCAGAAAAGTGGTAGATATCCCATCCCTGGGAGAGTTAAGGTCAGGACTTTGATCAGCCTGCTCTAGTGAAAGAGGACCCTGTACATGACAGTGGGTAGGGACTAGAAGACTTTTAAAGATCCCTTCCCACTCAAATCATTCTATAACTCCATGATAAGAAATTTCAATGCCTTGGGTTTACTCCTTTCCCCAACCTCAGGCAGTAACAATTTCCAATATCTAACTCACTACTGACTTCTAATCCTCTTGCTTTCACTTTTCTGGGAGGCTTTAAGCAATCCATCCAACCCCTTTCAGTTTCAGGTCTTATGAAACCACTGTGATTAAGAAATGACTAAATTAACTAATGTGTACACAACACATATTGACAAAAAAAAAAAGTTCTTAGAGCAAGGTACTGACTTCTAAGAGGAGTAAAGGTACTGTTGTCTTTTATGACATTTCTACCAATGTGCCCAAAGATATCTCCTGATAAATAAATGCCTACTGGTGCATTCTTTTACGGGATGAAAGAAAAGGTTTGTAGATGCACAACCAGCCTCATCTAAATCCATCCAACTCAAAGTTGCTTCCCAATATAAGCACATTTCCTCTGTGGCTCATCAGGAAGTCTTCTGCTCCCTGCTGACCTTTATATTACATAGTCAGGATATAAATATCAAGTCCTAAGTGTTGTTGTCCCTTTCTTACTTAGCTAGCTATCCAAAATCACATGAACTAGTCTCCAAATTAGCTTCACCTGTGATATCCCTAACTTTTAAAGAGTCAGAACGTCTTTGACAGATCAAGAATTCTAAGTGCATTTCTATTATGAGGAAGCTACAGTATCACTGTACATGTACACATCACAGTCATTCACAAGCTTGTCACTCTGTACCCCAATTATCTGATAAGAACTCCCAGGATGACCCCAAAACCCTCAGGTAACCCACAGATATTAGAGGCACACACATTATAGACATTTAGTTACAGATAATGAAAGAGACAAGAATTCAAGGTTAAGATTCCATGGTGTTACAGCATCATGCACACACACAGAGCAAGGAGGCTGTACAGAAAAGGATTGTCAGGTTACAGACAGTACATGTGTTACACACATGGAACTAAATTTTATCTTAAAATTTCTGTGGAGTCTAATGTGCTATGTCATTCTACAGGACATAAGGAGCAGCTGCCTCTGTGTAAAAGAAAGTGTGGGAAACCCAGAGCTGATACAGGGCTGAGAGCTATTTCTGATGCTGTCATCACTGCAATCGGGTATGATTTCTCCTTAATCATTAGTGGTACTGAGGAAGTTAAGATTATTCTCCATGGCTAGGGCACACACAACAAGTTAAGGGCAGTAAGGGTTGACATACCCTATCAAAAAATCCCACAGTTGTTCAGTTACTGCATATGGTGAGTAATTTCACTGATGTATTTTTATGGTGCAAATCTGAAAGGGTGTTGCTAGGAAGAACTAAGAAGCACTGAAGATCACTAGGCCACTAGCTAGCTTAAGGTTGGTTTGTTTGTGGCTTTTTTTACTTTTTAACACAATTAGTTTCTTCATATGTCTCCATTGTCAGGAAATTCTTAGTTATATTGGAAAAGAGAAAAAAGGGTGTCACACAGAAAGATTTTGCTGTCTTAAAAATAACTCAATTGTTAACCCACAGTGCTGCTTCGGATCACACTTTCCTGCTATAACAGGAAGCAGAGAAAATACACAAAAGATAAGCAGGCAAGAGAGGCAGAACTAAATTCTGTCCATCCTCATATTAGCCAGAGATGGTGCAGGTTGTGACTAAGGTGACCAGTGCTTAGGACATGAATAAGGAGGTGTTAGAAAAGACAACTACATTTGCAGTGGAGAAGATTACAACATAACTAAAATGCCAACATGTATCCCTTTCTTAAAATGCTGCATGGAAGCATTCATCCCTCCTCACTGAAGGATCAATAAGCACCCTCTGTACCATCATTAATCATCCCCCACACAATACTGAGATGCTGACAGGAGAAAAGGAGCAAGGGGAGGGAAGAAAGGGACAATTCAGAAACAGCATCTTGGTTAAATGCCAGCTGCATTGACAAGAAAAGTAGAAAACAACAGAAGGAGAATGAACTAAGGACAGTCATGCCCTTCAAAGGACAAAATGACATTCTTTAATTGTTCTGGAGGCTTTCAAAATGAGGTGTCTACCTCCAGCAGAGTGAAGATTAATCTTCATTGAACCCTTTGTGTCATGAGCTCCTCTATGTCAAGAAGCGCAATCTTAGGTGAAATAGTTGATAGATTCAAATCAGTATTTCAAGCAAACAAACAGGATTAATGTATTTACTGTGAGTTAAAATGATCCAGATTATTACACTGAGGTCAGAGATTTCAAAACTCTATTATGGAGACACGTAACAGGCAAAAACCATAATCGGTGCTTTGCTATTTTTCCTTCAGAGCTAACTCCTTTTTAACTGACTTCTTTTTCCTATTCAGATTGCTTAGAGATTCTGCTTTGTTCTCGAGTTATTTAGGCAGGTCAAAGTGGTTTCAGTCCTTGTGGATGGAGAATGGTTATTAAATATAGCATTCTGGACTCAGTTGTAGGTATTCTGCTGAAGCCTGAACAAGTATATGAACTTGGTCTCCTGCAAGCATCTAGTGAGACATCCGTACACACAAGAGCTACAGTCCTGCTGAAGCCAGGTCCTCTTCAGTAACAACTCTCCAGCAAAAGAGGCATTTAGTGTTATAGAACCGAGAAGTAGGCTTATGACCACCAGTGTATAGTGTAAGTTACATGCCCTCTCACAGGACATTCCTACTGCAAAGGCTGAGGTGAAATACCTTTTCTGGTTTCCTTTAGGATAATGGGGACATTTGCTATCTCATATTCTTACAGTAAGTAACAAGAGTAGTGCACAGGCATTACTGGGACAGTCAAAAGAGGACTGGTAGGAAAAACAACTCCATGAAAAATATCTGGGAGAATAGTCCAGTCCAACTATGTTATATTATCAAGGTGGACATGCATTAACATCAAAGAAACAAAAGGGTTTTATTACAAATGACCCACCAATATCCAAAAGCAATCATTTTAACTTTTGATTAACAAACATCCGTTTTTTGAATGACAACCTCTTAAGCACACTCTTAGTAAGTGACCAAATCCGTATGAAATCTAAAACCAAGATGTTAGATCAGTTGCTGGCGTTTTCTTATAATGTTGTCATTATGAATTTTGACAGGTGACAAATAACATAAATACACAATTACCACTGCAGTGACAATAGTGTAAGAAGTTGTATATTTTGTGTCAGAACATATAATGGCTCCTAAGGACAAAATACATGCTAACTACAGGCACAAAAAATTTACATCCATAATAAGGAAGGTTTAGGATAGTTCTCCTCAGATGGGAAACCTTCAGACGAACCAAGTTCTTTCTGACAGTGCTGGGGAGCTGTGTGTTCAATGTGGCCTGAAACCTACTCAACGTCAAACTCTCAATTCAAACATGAAGCAAGTTCTTCTCCAGTGAGGAATAATCCTGATCCTGTTAAAATTCTTCTCAGTCCAGTGAGGAAAGCTTTGCTTTCTTTAAATATGACCAAAGTCCACTACCTTCAGTTAAGGCCGTCAAGACCTATATTAAAATTTAAGCCGTTTCAATTGTTTTGTTGTATGGAGAGATGGTAGATTGAGGAGGGGTGGGACTAGAAGAGTGCAATGGAAACAGTTTAACTATCTTCCAACAATAAGATAAGCAAACCAATTAAAAGGCTTGTCATCCTGTAATTACCAGAGCACTCTGTATTGCAGAGGGAACTGAAGCTCTGTTGCACAACAAACAGCCATGCTTGTAATTTAATATGAATAATGAGCCAGACGCATAACAAGACTATTAAATTGTTATCACCAGCAGCCCTGTCCCTCATTGATTAATGACTCTGTGTGTCACCAAGGAAAGGAATTCCATTTTTAAGTGCAGATTGTAATCATCAGTGTTGCCAAAGCAACCACTGTCTGCTTTTGACTTACCCCTTAACACAGCAATTAAACCATTACATGAGGAAACAAAACAGCGATTATTCTTTGAAATGGAAAACTGAAGACTGGTAAAGAATAAGGGTGTGGGGAACCCAGATTTGTTCCCCAAGATAAATGTACCTGTGCAAGAACCATGTTCCAGGTCAGTGCACATTCTTAATATCAAATATATCATTGTCTCCCACTCAGTTTGAAATCTGATGCTAATCATAAAACCTGGTAGTTTCATACACTAGAAACGCAGCAGAACCAAGAGAAAGACATGAATAAGAAATAACTTGTGTGAAAAACACTTATTTTGCAGTAAATATAATCAGAGAGAAGAAACATAGTTAAATAAGAAAGCAAGTGGAATTTCTATACACAATCTTTATAGAGGTTATTTATATAGAGAGAGCACATTTGTACATATGCACATATAGATGAGCATACTCTACATTACTCATCAAAAAAAAAAGTATGCTTGACTCCGTGTTTGTGGGGTTTTTGTTGTTATTTTTGGGGTAGGGGTTGTTTTGGTCAATGTAAGATTTGTATAGAATGTTTTACCAAAGCAGCTACAGTCTGGCTTCTTCCAACTTACAAGCTTCCCGGAGTTTTTCCTTGTCGTAGTGTAGCCCCTCGTATTCTTGTAAATTAATCCTGTTCACTCTGATCCGCAGGCGATCTGGGATGGAATGAGGACTGCAAGAAAAGAAGAAAGCTTCTTAGACAAAGTGTTCCCTTGAAGAGCAGAGGAAAACAGGATATGAAGGGATTTCAGTCTTCTCTGAAAGAAGGAAATGAATAAGCCTCTTCAAAAGTGGGCCAAGTCCTCACAGGCCTATTCCTGCATTTAAAATTATGACTTTCTACTGCACAACAGCTTAGACATTATACCTTAAATAATAAGAAAGATCAAGAATCCCATTTCCTGTTTGTGTGACCTGATACTGTAAAGGTTTTTTCTGAGTTCTTACAACCCTATGTAGTTACTCCGCCCTTCTCCAACTCGACATTGTGTACCTTCTGAGAGCCCTACCACGGCCAGTAGACAGATCTGCCAGCTTGAATTTCAAGACATGGAAAGATGTTTCTTGGGAAGTATATCAAGACAGCCTCTGCCCACGAGAGCATCGACACCACTTTACTGAAGGATCCTGATCCAGTATCTCAGGTCTGAGAAACAGTCAACAAAAATGTGACTAAGAACAGGATTTCTAAAGTTGTGAGTCTAATACTTAGAACCCAGGAGGCCTTTTAAAAGCAAGTACCAGTATGGCACAACCATACTTTTACAGACTCCAGTCTGATTTAGATACCTCAACCACCGACAATTTTGAAAGACCCAACAGGTCAAATCTAGAAATTTAAGTGTTCATCTATTGATAGAAATTTGTCCAGAAAAGCTTTCTTTTTCATTTCACACTAGTTTCTACCTTATTGTAACCTATTATTTGATTTTTAAGTTCAACTGAATGCTATGCAAATTAATTTAGCCATACTTGCATCTTCCACTTTTAAAGAAAGATAGACAATCTGTGTATTATAATGGACATAGCAAATGCCTGTCCTATAGGAACTCAGCCACAGATCATTTAAAAGTAGATTACTCATTCTGTGGTTTTACCAAAAGACCGTCTATATTTTCTGTTTTAATCTTGTTAGCAACAGGACTCTGTCTATAGTAATATTGACTAATACACACTGCCTTTTGAAAGTCATAATGCTGTGTACTATCATAAATATACAGGTTTGCTTCTTTCTTTGTCTCACTTTTCAACTATTTGACTTAGGGCATTTGCACTGCTAGTGAAGGACAAGGCACATCTTACAAATGTTACCTGTGTTACCTCATTTCTAAACTCCGGTTCAAATGTGAATTTTCTTCATTAATCTCATCAATTAATCGGTGGAAGACTTACGTCCTGTCACAATGGGCCTCATTTCAAACTCATTATCACAACAAATAATCTGAATATCTCATGAAAGCAGGAGAGGAAACACAGAGAAACAGGATGACCTCACACCAACGTCTTCCAAACCTTGGCTAATTGCCTCTCTTTCAACCTACCTGTGAGAACAGGATGGTGTTTGGACACCAAGGGGAGAGAAAGACAACACTGACTTCTGTAGATATGCTGACTCACTACCTAATGCCATGTAAGGAAGAAAAACAAATGTTATTTCTTCACTTGAAGACGATGGCAACCTATTGCATGCGCAGTACCACCTTCTGAGTCAAATTAGTCCTTTCACCTGTAAAGAAGTGAACAATATCCTTTTCTTTGCTTGGAGCTGGAGGAAGAAAAATATCTAAAATGAAGATCAAGTCTAGAATATATTTTTTCTTTCAGGAACCACAAACACACTCTCCAAAGTTCGCCTTTAATTAGAAAATGTTTAAGAGGACACTTCCCATGCTTTTGCAAAAAGTGTAATTTTTGATATATAAGCACATTGTATATCTCTGACTTTGCTTCTGCAGGAGCCACAAGCACACCATCCAAAATGTGACATATTTTTTGAGGAGAAATAGGAGCAGGCCCAGTGTAGGAGGGCAATCACATGGCAGGTACCAGAGTTTGATATTCTGTTCTGCCCTCCTCTCGCACCATTTTTATAAAGACAGGCTAAAACCACTACATAAACAGGTTGTGTGCTAAAATATACAATGGGAAAGAAACAGAACTTGGCCTCTTGTCCATTTGAAAATTTTAGTTATCTTAGTGAAAAAATGTAACCTTGGAAACAGTAGCTTTCTAAAGAAAATAAACTATTGTCAGAAATAATGCCAGGAGTTCCTTTCTACAGGGCAGAGATTTATAATCTTAGCCACGTCCAGTCACAAGTAGCATATTCATAATACAAATAAACATATATACACATTCCTAAAAACGTGTGTGTATTGACACATACACAAAAGAGACATTTATCCAGTAACTGAAACTTGATGGTTTTGTTCATCAGTTCTTTGCAAACACCCTTTGTTCTCTTAGAATACTCATTGGCTGACACATAGTGTCACTAAATTTTTTTACCTATTCAAAATAAATTTGTTTCTAAAACTCACTATTTAAATATTCATTTCTTGTGCTATTACAATAGTAATTGACACCAGGGTATATTGTCCTCATCGGTCGAACTAATTAACTCATTCATTCACAGAACTCTATTTAATGCAGCTGAGCAAAGTACTCCGAGGATCAACACTACTGCAGTCTTCATAGACACTGCATCATAATCCATATCATTATACAAATAGACCAGTTTGTCTTTATTGAGACATACTCAGTATATCCAGAAACCAGAAAGATAAATACATAAACATGTCCATGTAAAAGCAAATAACAGGGTGATGAATGTCACTGAACACAAACATAAGTACAGTATTAATAGAAATAGATGTCTCTGAATACTGTGTAAAACAACTTGCTCAACCTCAAGGAGAGGAAGAAAAGCTTCCTCATAAAGCAGCAATTTATACATGAATTTGGGTGATTGCTGCACCTTAATTCTACCTAAAATACTTAAATTACTTACCTCTTACCAATTATTTTTTAAAATGGTGTATTACATAGTCAACAAAAAGTATTTGAAAGTACAGATGAATGAAGTCCATTATCTCCTAAAGAATCTAATTAAGAACTCATTCCACAAACACATCAATCCACAGAATTAAATCTTAAATGTCATTTGCCTCATGAAGATGTAAATAAAGATTGGGGTCAACTAAAATATTCTGTTTGTTCATGTTTATTATTTATAATGATTTCATTTAAACACAAACCTAAATCTGAATCTTCTCCTAGATCTCTCAACTAGAAAACCCACTCGGCTTTTGATGAAGTCATGACTTCCTTTTCTCACCCCTATTAATCATCCAGCAGCAAGTGAGGGGATGTCAGACAGCTCACTTGGAGCACAGCTGGTTTTCCTAGGAAACGTGCTCCTGCCTCCAGTCACCCAGGGAAGAACACAGACAGAGCAAGCTTGGGTCCTGCCCAAGCCTGGCACTCCTGCACAGCAGCCAGTTACACTTCTGCCATGCCACCAGCTTGATTCAGCTGGGAAGACAGACTTGTAAATTATAAATACCCCATTCCCTATATCAATTATTTATGAACCCAGTGAACCATTTCTTATGCTTCATGTCTCCACAGAGAAAGAAGTAATCGGAATAAACAGTCCAACAGGTCTACAGAATCCAGTGACAAATTTCTGATAGATCTTCAAGAATACAGCCTACACCATCCTACACACAGATTTAACATGATTCAGTAAACAGAAAAGGAAATCCACTTCCCCACACACAAAAAAAATACTTGAATTAAAAAAAAAAATCAGTCTTTTAGGGGATGTTTGCAGTGACAATGAACGATTAATGAATTACCTGTCTGCTAGAGAAGAAATAAACATGAAAAATTAATTAACTGTTCCAGTGTTTAGAACAATTGGAAAGAGGAAAGCTGTAGCCAAAAGAGAAAAATGAATTCACCTTACTTTCAAGATCACATTGACAGAGCTTGGAAATGATACATTAAAAATAAGTTTCTGACAGCATCTATCTACTTAAAACATAAGAACTGCCACAACACAGCAAATTCAGTCTCTTCTATGGATGAATTTCAGTGCTTCATGAAAGTTCACTACTATTTTAAGGTAAAGCTCTTGCTAAGAGTTTTACCTTAAAGAAAAAAATCTTGAAATTATAAGCTCTACTATATATTTTTTTTCTTTCATTTGGGAATCTGACCTAGATGAGCAGCCATGTCATAGAATGCTGGGCTAAAGGACCATCCCCTTGGTTAGGAGAAGCACTGGAAAGAAAAGACAAACCTCATGGATGGGATAAGAATTTCATGATAGAACAAACTAGTACAGTAATAATCATTAAAGAGTATAAAATTAATAATAAATATGGTAATAATAATAATGATAAGTGGTGGGTAGAGAAAGTTATAAACACGAGAGAAAAAAGTGATGCATGTTACAATTGCTCACCATGCAGCATATCCCCAAACAGCAGTCAGACTCCTCCCAGGTAACTCCTCCAGTTTACATACTGGGCATGACATCCTCTGGTGTGAAACATCCCTTTGGCCAGTTTGTGTCAGCTTACCTGTCCTCACTCCCTCTCAGCTTTGAGTGCAGTTTCTTAGCAGTAGAGTGTGAAACACTGAAAAGTCCTTTACTTGGGATAAACACTACTTAGCAACAGCCAAAACGTTAATTTTGCCATAAATCCAAAAAACAGCTCTGTACAGCTACTAGGGAGAAAATGAGCCATGTTACAGCCAAAACGAGGACGTAAGTGTTATCCCAGATCAGCCAGGTTAACCCAACAGTAGTAAATTCTTTGGCACTTTCTTATCTCACAATTGCTTCAGCAAACACACTTGGTTTTGTAGAGGCTAGACCCACAAAGACACTTAAAGTACAGACACATACTGGAGTTCCCAGTAGAATCTGGGAACTTGATTTCTTCTCCTGCTTGCTAACTGCGCCCTCTCTCTCTCTCTAACCTTCCAAGCACAGTGGGTTCTTCATAAGTAATAATCCCTCTAAACAGAATTTTTGGGGCGTTGGAAGGGCCCTTAAAGATCACTTAGTTTCAAATCCCCTGCAATGGGCAGGGACACCTTTCACAAGACCAGGTTGTTCAAAGCCCCATCCAACCTGGCCTTGAAGACCTCCAGAGATTGCACTCAGAAGCTCTCTGGGCAATCTGTTCCTGTACCTCAGCATAAAAAATTTCTTCCTAATGTCTAATCCAAACCTATTCTCTTTCAGAGATGATTCTGCTTGTCATTACATACTCCTGTAAATGGCCCCTCTCCATACTTCTTATAGTCTCCCTTCAGGTACTGGAAGCCCACAGTTAAATTACTCCAAAGCCTTCTATTCTCCAGGTTGAACAATCTCAATTCTTTCAGCCCTTCCTCATAGGAGAGGTGCTCAATCCTTCCGATCACCTTGGGGACCCTCGGCTGAACTCACTCCAACAGGTCAACATCCTTCCCGTGATGGGAACCCTGAAGTTGGATGCAACACTGCAGGGGAGGTCTCACAAGAGCAGAAGAGAGGAGCAGAATCACCTCCCTTGACCTGCTGGCCCCACTGCTTTGGATGCAGCCCAGGATACAGTTGGCTTTCTGGGCTGCCAGAGAGCACGGGACAGCTTCGCATTCAGAAACCCACATGTTGAACAGGAAAAACTTACTAAGAAACAATGAGACTCGATTCCCTCTATATGATGTTTCAGAAGAAAAGGAGAAGATATCTATAAGCATTTTCATCCTTAACTCTGCATTTGGAGAACAGTTCACTTTTTACCACTTTCTCCCTTAGATCTTGCCTTTATTAGACTCTTCTCTTATAGACAGTAACCATATTCAGCCTGAGAAAGTTGATTCTGTTTGGAATTTGGTCCTCTGAAAGCAAAAACATTATTTTCTATTACCCTTTTTTTTATTCACACATTTTATGCACATACTCTGCTGCAATCCTTACCACATAAACTCCACAAATGAGTAGTATTTACCAATATTGTAATATTTGATGGTATTTATATTTTCATTTATGCAGATTTTGTAATTGAAAAAAAATTACAGCCTACCCATAGTGTTTATTCCACTTGTAGAAAGACTGTAGGAGCTACACAAGTAGATATCTTATTTTTCAATGGTAATTTTTTCAGCATTCCTTTGCTTCAACCACACAAGACAAATGTACTCTCACATGTGCATCTTCTCATCTCTCAACATCCAGCAGGAAAACGCAGGGTTTTACCTTCCTCTTAAAAGATCCTCAAAAATACAACACTTGTATTTACTTACACACCTTGTATAAGCATTTGCAATGCTTATACACTACAGTTCTACTGTCTCTGCAAAAAAAGACCATATGAGCCTAATAAATTGGCTCCCCCAAAATCCCATGCATCTCCTGCTGCAGAAATCCTGACATTTATCTAAAACAGGTTTTATTCATCACCAGGTCTCAGTAGAATGTGCCCTGCTGTTCAGTACTAACTGAAACTCAGTCTGCTGCTATGTTGTTCAACAAAAAAACAAGGGAATATTTGAATCTCAAAGCCATCATAATCCAAATCAAATTTCCTTGTTACCTCATGGGTTCTTATTTTAATTTACTAGACACATTAATTGGCAGCCCCAGTCAGCAGCATATTTAATGTATTTTTACAGGTTTTAAGATACAGAACATCTTTGACTTTCAGATTAGTTTGGGGCTTGCTAGTCTTTCTCTCCCTGCTTTATTCTGACAGCTGATATCAAATGGGACATTAAAATGAACTGCATCAAAATTTGGGGGTCATTTTCCAAGGGATATCCCTGAGCTTGGAAATAGTACTCATTCTCTTAGACACACAGCTAATGCTCTGTGTAAGCAATAAGGGTTACCTCAACTTTTTTTCTAGATGCTAATTTAGATGCTAAATTTGTGAGACAAGTTGGTTTCATTACTTTATACTTCTCAGCAGAATACAGCAAACAAGACCCACAGAAAAAGGCACACCAAACTGGAAACCTTTCCTTATTTGCAAAACAACAATGAAGTACTTGCAGCTTTCTGAAATTTCACAGAATCACAGAATGGTTAAAGCTGGAAGAGACCTCTAGGGGTCATGGGATGCAAACCCCTGCTCAAGCAGGACCACCTAGAGCAGGCTGTCTGGAACCATGTCCAGGCAGGGTCTGATTATGACTTTAGATGAAGATTCTACAACCTCTCTTGGCAATTTGTGCCAGTGCTCTGTCAACCTTATGATAAAAGGCGTTTTTTCCTCATGTTCAGAGGAAACCTCCTGTGTTGTATTGAAAAGATCTCATCTCAGTTCTTCCCAGGAATGGTGCCTGACATTAAACTTTAGATGTGCCTGTTGCTGTGGATGTTTGGGGAGCTGGCTCATGGCTGAACCTGGTCACCATCACCAGATGTCCTGTTCACCTTACTTGGCTACTGTGGAGCTGTGCCCTTCATCGCAAGAGCCAGTGCCCATCAGTCATGCTGTCATCTGAGCCCCCTCTTCCCATTTTTCCCTGGATTTTACTGCCCCATCTCTCCACTGAATGACACAGGGTAATAACAAAAGGTTGTGGAACTCATAGAATAGAAAAAAGCCGGATACTCACACAGTGAAGGAGTCAGGGGGAGCTGAGACTCTCCTCAGGTCAGCAGACTGCACTTTATGGATACTATGAGGCAGCAGGAAATGAGTGGCCAGGAGAAAAACAGCACACGGTGAGGACAGACAAGAAAAAAAGGTGAGAGAGAGAGAAGGAGTGGAAGAGAAGAAAGAAAGAAAGAAAGAGAAAGACACACAACATTTAAACAGAAACAAAAGGAATGTGTCACATAAAACTTGAATGAAGGGACATGCAGAGGTCTGAGTCCACACTAGAAGCCAAGAGCAACTGAAGACATGCAAATGGAGAAAATTTCTGCTGTGTGGTACACAGGAGCTTTCTAAAGACACAAGTAAGGACCAGTGACAAGCTCAGCACATAAGTATACAAGGAAGACAAGGGACCCCAAAATTTCTTCCACAGGCACTGAAAAATTTCAAAGCAACACATTTTGGAAGCCGGTCCAGAAATGCAAACAAACATCAAAGCTGAGATCCAGATGGACGGAATTGTCTCCAAGGGTTGACCATCTCTAGTTACTGTTTAAGAAAAAAAATACTCTTACTGGAGATTTTGTATCCACAATAACAAGTTGCTGTTTCCATTCCTCATTCTCATACCTTAGGGAAACTTGCATTTTATAGGTAGTGACTCCCAATATTAATTCGCCTTTAGAGCTTATATTCAAATGATCCCTTTCTTTTTCTTGAATGTGTTGAGTATGTTTTATCTAAAAGCTCTTCCCTCTTCTTTCTCTTCCATTATTCAGGATGCTCTTCCTCAACCCAAACTAAAAGTTAGTAAGAGCAAAATGCATTTTGCAATTGAGAAAGTGTTCATTAACTAAAACTTACTGGGGAGTATAATGCAGGAGTTTCTAATCAGAAAGTTATTCCTGTAAAGGCTGAACCACAATTTCTCTTCTTATTCCCCATAACTTTTGGTATAGCTCGCAACAACCACATTCTTGGCTCAGTCACAGAAAACCAAGCTATGTGTTGTCTCCTTCACATGCTACTGTGATCAATAGTGGAGAACAGGAATGAGAACGTAGCCAACAAGTGTTTCAAGGAGAAAAAAAACACTCACAGAAAAAAGAGGATCAGGACAAAAAAATACAGAAAGAGCATAAAGCTTCTTCAAATTAAGTCTTCTACTCACTCCCACTTCTTATCTGGCAATAATATCAAAGCTGACAATAATAACAACTCTGCATCTGTGTGACCAAGATAATTTTCTAATTGCTTTCCTGGCAAGGAGCTCAAGAAGGGCTGTCTAGTAATTAAGGTCAGCTCCAGACCCTCTGACTTATCTCACACATCTAACATTGAAATGATTGTCATAAAAAAACCCTTAATCTATCACGTTCAACCCAATACCAGGCTTTCTGGGAGATTCCAACAAAACAAGGAGTTATATGCTAGAGATCAAGTTAATAAAAATAGATAAAAACATTTAATTACAAATTTCTTCACTTGTGCAATACTACCAATCAGCATCATATTGAATGAACTTCTTACAATATGCTTCCTAGATTTTAAGCTTTAACAAGTCATTTACTTTTTTAGAAGATTCAAGCCCTCTCTCCTTCCTTTTCAACACCTCAGAACAAAGTACATACACAGATATATATAGAAATAGATGTAAATATATACACACACAGCTTCCGACAAGTGAAGCTGAGACTACAGTTCCTGACAGATCATTTGCATTTTCCCAAGACACAGATCTGCAGAAAAATACCTCAGCCAAATCAAAGGACTCTGACAGCAATTTAGTGTACCATGGCACATTTAAATCAAGCTAAAACATGAAGAATATTCCCTTGACAATTGGCATATACTACAAATCTGTATTTCCCTACCACAGTTTAAATTCAGACCTAAAAATTCAAACTTAGCCATGCTAATTATCTCTTTGAAATACCATGAATTCACTTTTTACATTTGCATTAGTCTCCTTCAGTGCAGAAAAAGATATCCCAGGATTGCCCTTTGCTTTATTCTAGCTTTCATTAATGATTGAGGAGTTATGGTTGGGTGAAACTGGGCACTGCTGCCCATAGTCAGGAGCCAGTTATTCTCTGCTCAAGAAAGATGAGTATACCTTATGTATTTTCCAGGCAAATAGAAATTGCACTTTAGAGAACAGGGCTTCTGCTACAACTTAAAGTATTTGTCTCACCAAGAGAACAGAGTGCTAAATTGAACAGGAACATGTTGAATGTAACTAGGGTGGATTTGATTACATTAGCAGATTGAGAGCCAGGGGATGACAAAAAAACTTTTAAGGGCTGTAGTCAAAGTTTGAAGTAAAGCAGTATCTTTCTCTAGATATATAGCTGTAAGGGAGACAACTTTTAAGACAGCTGAAGGGAAAAGTGTGCCTAAGACATTGTCATTTTTTCCCAGTTACATGACTTAGTCTATTGAAAGGTATTACATCTCTTCACAGAACTTGCCTCACCATTACAATTGCAACAGCAAAATTCCCCATCCATTTCCCCAGAAGTATTAAAGCCTCAGTGCATAAGTGTTTGAATTAAAGGTGGGTCCTTAATAACTTTAGGCCATTAGTTCAGTATCTTTGGATAAGGGACAGACTGTTCTGCTTCATGTTTAGAATACCTGAAAAACAACAAAGTCCCTTGCATCACTCATTTTAGCAGCAATAAAGATCTATACAGGGAATACAATAAAGCCCTCTACAAAATAATCTAAATTATTTTATTGGATGGCCATTTTCATAGGTCAAAATTTGACTATTTAGGTTTCTTCTGATTAAAATATATCCACAGTGCTTGTAAATAAAGTTTAATCATGAAAAGGAACATTAGTCCTGTGTATTCATCTTCACAAGCTACTAGTTTCCAATCCCCTTAGCTTTTCTACAGTTATATTTACAATACTCATTTCTCATTTGGGTTTCTATACTGGAGAAGGATTTCCTGCAAAGTACAAACTGTTCTTTCAGGACATTCAAATCTTTCTCCATAAACTCTGCCAGGCATCATGTGCTCCAACAGAGTCTGAAACATGTCCTGATTAGTTCTTGATTGTGGCAATTTCTTACGGGGTCTTAAATGCAGCTTAAAAAGCAGATCAATAAAGCCGAGAAACTAAATCAAAAAAACTTCAAGGGCAAACGGCATACATATGCAGAACTGTCAGAAGCCAAGGGGCACACTGCCAAGCCTGCAGAAACCTCTCTAAAAAATAAATAAATACATAAAAGAAAGATAGAACACCAGTCTAAAAGCAAGACAGGGGTAACTCAGAAGATAAAGAGTAAAAGAAAGCCAGAGAAGTATTTAAAATAGAGTGAAAAGGGACTTCAGAAGATGTGATTTTTTTAAATTTATTTTTCAAATGCGCTGCAAGTCCAGTACATGCAAAAATCCATGACGGAATATGCTGCCCCACACGGGCCTCCCGCCATTAGGACATGCACATATGCAACTCACTCATTCAGCAAAGGCATAGACGTTCTCCTCTTGCTTTTCTGCACCATGTTGGCTTGGTTCCTTAGAGAGATGCGGATGAGGGAGGGAGCCAGCCGGCAGGGTTCACCATCCACTTGCATGGGGATAGACTTGTACGTCAGGAGCGTCACCTCCCGGCACTGGTGCAACCTCTCTCCGTGACCACCCACCTGGAGAGCAGCCTGCGAAAAGCAAACAAACAGAAAACCACAGACAAACAACACACCAAGCAGGGAAAAGAAAAGAGACCTCAGAACAGAGATAGCTGAGGCAGCTAACGAATCCAAAACACTGCTTCGCTGACAGCATCCATTACTCAGTGCTCCATACCTAAGCTTTTCTAAAAGAGCACAACGAAAGTGTTTTCACCCCAAAACTGAGGAGCAATACTTAAAATTTCATAAAGAAAAATGGTGGGCAAAGAGCAGATATCTAACCACATGCATTATAGGGCTTGTCATCTATATAAACACATGTGCACACACAAATTACTACTACATTCATTACTACACAATGAACTGTGTTCATTCCTAAAGCTTTCCATTTGTTTTGGTTGGTTTGTTTTTACAATAACAGTAATGCTAATAATTTTTTGCTCTTTAAAACAACATCCCTAATTAGATACATCTGCGAGACAGAAAAATTATTTCCCCTTCCTGAACAGAATAGCCCTTAATGTGAATCAGATAAATTCAAATTTTTTATTGTGAAAGCTTACACATCAAGTCAACCTTAACATTAGACAGGCTGAAAAGACCAAACAGAATGACCTCATTAAAACAGTTAAATATCATGTCTAAGAATTCATTTCAAAGAAATTAAGCAAGGAAGACAATGAGCAGATCATTCAAGTTCTAGGCAGACATTTTTGGGCAGAAATGAATTTTTTTAATGAATATGACTATTATGTGACAATCAACTCTCATCTCTCAGATGCAGAAAAAAATTTCATATTAATGCAATGCTAAGAGAGCAGCCTAAACACAAGTCAAGGCCTGTGCCTTAATATTATGGATCAATTGAAAATATGATCAATAATATAATAATACGTTTTAAAAAGTAGCTCTTTTGCTTGGTTTCACAGACCCACTTAGGTACAGCAACCACATCTGAGAGACATATAAGGCAAGTTAGGATTATATCAATACAGTCTAGGGTTACAATTGTTCTTCAGCATCACAACCGAAATACACCTGTAAACCCTCAGTTCTCAACTAGGCTTTCTTTGAAGAGAAACAGCAGCTCAAAGGGCCCTACTTCTTCAATTCAGCTCCAACTGAAATTGTTGGTAGCTTTTGAGATCTGTCTAACCACTTCCATTGACTAGAACTGTGTTACCGGCAAACACAAAAAACTCTTCTGACTGAAAACTGTCAGTTTGTACACGCTAAAGAGAATTTTAACAGCATTTGCAAAAACATGCCCTAAACTCTTCACATTTATTCCACAAGATCTACTAGGCTAATAAAGAAAATTTTTCTTGTGGGTTATTTCACTAATCCACTAGGCCCATCCAAAAAAAAAAAAAAGGCCAGGAAAGTATCCTTAACCCCGACAAACTTTTAAAGGAAAGACTGACCATGAGTGCCTTTTGCTTACTTTGAAGATTATATTTGCCCGAATTTCTCTTTAAGGAAGCAAACATCATTATCATGGGTATTTACTGAAAGTGATTTGGACTGAGGGCAGGTCCCACAACAAAACACGATTATCCATCTTTGTTTTAAGCTAGTTTACATGAGACAGCAGCAACAAAGGCCTACGGGTATGGAGCTAAGTGTGAGCTATAAAACCTTGCCAGGAAGTCCAGTTATGGGCCTTCTGCTTGCCACACCAAGTCCAAGCTGCAGTGCCTTAGGTGGATTGATGTTAGCATGGGGATAATTGTCAACGCTGGCTGCATTGAACCAACCCCTGAAGACACTGTCACAGTGTTTGACCACTGCCATAGCAGGGTATTTACAGTGAGATTGCTTTTATGGCAATTCGGTTTTAGTTCACTTTCAGGACAACATTGAAAGACAATGCACTGACAAATTTAAATTATTATTGGCTGAGTTTCCTTTTACCAGCAGAAAAAAAAGGAGAGAGAAAATTCATGCAAGAAATACTAATAAAGTTTTCCACAGCTATTACTGAAGTTTCGCAAATTTTTGGTGAGCATATGGAAATTGTATGTGCATATAAATTTGTATAATATTTCATATTTATATACCAGCTATACCAAAAAATAGACTTTAATGCCATTGATTGAAATATTAAAAAATTAAAAAGAAAACGGAGTATTTATTTGATCATAGAACATTCCCACGGTAAAATCATGACTTCCTGCTCTTATCATACTGTTCTCAATGCAATCATCTTGCCATTTAGCTTTGGAGTACTACACATGCAAATCAGCCATAAAAAGTAGTACTTTTTTTTATCAAATAACACTTTTCTTATTAGAAAAGAACAATTTGACTCTATCATTTAACAGCAGAGGACACTTCGGCCTTATCTGACTGCAGGGAAACACATTTCCCAGTTACAAGGGGTATTTTGCCCTCAGCAGTGTTGCCCACAGTGTCCCCCAGGCTGGCAGCACCCCCGTGCACTCACCAGCGAGGCCATGGTGAACCCAATGACTTCAATGTAGCCATCGTCATGCCGCTGGGGCTCAAAGTCTCTGTGGTCGCCGGGGTTCCCCCAGGGCATTGTGCCAGCACAATACCTACAGAGAGAGGTTTGGAGAGAACAGTTTGTCTTGTTGGGTCCTGACTAAGTAGCCTTTTAGCCTGCTCTTTTTGTTCCCAAGTTGATAAAACACCCTCAAATATATCCACCATAAACTTTCTCAGGTTCCTCTCTGAGAGGAAAATGGGGAAACAGGTCATGGAGCAGCAGCACTCCTTTCTCCCTATTTGCTTTGGTTCCTGCTGGTGAGGTGTTGAACCATAAAGCTGTTTTGCCCCTCTTTCCTCTCTCCCTGCTAGCTCAGCAGTTCTAACTGAACCTTGCGTAGTTTGAGGAGGCAGGGAGACATAAGAAGCAGGAACAGACACAGCTGTGGCATCTCTTTTTTCTACCATCAAAGAATAGATGTAAAAGTGATCAAAAAGTGATAGAAGGGAAGACTTTGGAGATGTGACACCAAGTAGAAGCTTGCAATGCAGGACTCAAAAGATTAAGTGCTTGGGACTGCCTGTGGAGCAAAGTAGGATGTTGTCTAAAGCAATGGTCTCCAAAGTGGGGTGCATGCTAGAAAAATCCACAACTGACAAGACAATTAGAGTGTATGAAGAAAAATATCCCTTTTACTTTCAATAAGAAAGCAAACATTAAAAACAAACATTAAAATAAGTGTTTGTTTCATCTTTTTGACATTCTTTCTTAATTAATATTTGTGCATGCTTTATATCGCTTGTAATACTAGTATAGAGGTATATGTATATAATTTATAAATATACATATATTGGGGTGGTGCTTAAAAGCTTTTTACTGATAGAAATGCACAATCAAATTAAGTTTTGATTTGGAGACTACATTCTAGAGAGCAGGAGATTAACATTTTTTGATAATTCAGCTATATTTTTATTAAGGACACTTGGTAACATATTAAAAACTATGATTTCTTTCAGCAGTTTGGCATTCCTTAACTGGTAAAATATTTATCCTCTCCCTCTCTCCATTTCTGTCCCCTCCTCCCCCTTTCCTTTTCACACTTTGATTCTAGTTAAGCAAAAGACCAAGTATCTGTCTCTTTACTAACTTGTTTGCAGGTTACATGCAAAGCTATTCAAAGTGTGTTTGTTAAGCATCTTTACTGTATGGGGATATTCAACTTTCAAAGAATGGTTTTGCTACACCCTGTAGCACTCTGATGCCATTCCGCATAACTCATTATCAGCATTATAAGCAGCCAGCTCTCAACATGGTAGCCCAGAGGCAAAATGCTTCCTGCACATTCACCCAGCCTACAACAACTGGTAGATGTCTTTTGAAAACTATTGTTATTTTTCTTGTATAACTTCAAGAATCTGTCTTGAGCTTACCTGGGTATGTTTAAAAACACTATACACTGGAACTTCAGCTCCTGGATCTTTGGAGTCAGGTCTGTACCATCACACTACAAAGCCAAAGTGACAGAGCACAGAGAAATTGCTGAGTGGAGCCACAGACAAGAGAAGAGTTGCTGCTTTGTAACAACTTTCCCAAGACTTTCCTTGGAATGTGTTGCAAATGTCATGCTCAAAACTGAAAAGTAACAGAGCCATTAAACTCTCACCTCACTCTTTCTCCAAACCTCCACCTCCACCCCCTTCCCACGATACTATGACACAATTTCTTATACTTACCACAACTTTAACATGCTTGGATAAATCTCTTGAGCTTCTTTGCAGAAAGTCTGTAAAGGCTGCCTGCAACAGATATAAGTGCAGGAATTGTCAACACTTCCTCTCTATTTTTTTCCTCAGTTCTTATCCCTCCACAGAGCTAATTACCAAAATGCCATCCTTTGGCCAAACTTACTCTCTCAGAAGACGTGATTTGATTTTATGGTTTTAAATTGTGATACTTCTCCTTTTGAGATCTTAACTGAAAAAAAGTCCTTAAACATCCAAGTGTAATGGTATCCTGAATCATTAAGCACGAATTCTTGCTCACATACTCATTTCCATGTTTAAGGTACATGGGTACAGTGGGTGTCATCATCCAGAAACACGGTATTTGTCATTCATTATCAAACTGAAATTTGATCTTAATGGCTTTAGAATAAAGTGTTGTCCACTTGCCTCCTGAATGCACAAGTGGGCAGTTATATGTGCATATTCACCCATCATTATTCACTCTAAATATCTGATTTGTGCTCTGCACTCCCCATGACCCTACATCCAATACTGCTCCACAAAGCTACTAAGATCCAGGCCATAACTTTGGGAATTCCTCTAGGAAAGTCAGCATCAATGCAGTTCCCAAACCCTGAAAGAGGCAGAGCAGCGCCTTGAGAAGCTCATGGGCCAGAAGCAGAGGGACCAAGATATGACCAGGACTGTGTCCAAAGGAGTGGCAGTTTTCTCATCTGCTCAGCTCTGTGTGATAACACTACCACAGGCTCTTTTCTACAAACTCCTGTTTGTGGCACTGCCAGAAACAGCATGTGTGCACTTGAAATTGTAACAGGCAGAATGAACTGGCATGAGCTCCTGATGTGAGAAAGTGAGGAGGGAAGGTAATTAAGAAGACATTCAAGCAACTAAGTTAACATCATTCTGTAAGACAAATCTGTACTTACCCCTGCATAAAACATTTTATTTCTAAATCGGCTGTTGAATTTCTCTGGATTTGCTTCTGTGAAAGGATGAAAAATAAAGTATGAACACCCGAATAAAACAAGTAGACTTCATTATACCTTCACATTCCCTGCCAGCACTACAGTCCTTTCAGTGTATCACTCATAGAAAATATTAACATAAATATGTTTTTCATGTGTGAGTCCCCCATCTGTGCCTTTCTCTGCTATCAGATTTCAAACATTGATACTGAATCCTTCCCTTTTCTTGTACGAAGTGGAAATAGAGGGCAACATGAGAAAAAAGGTAATAAGAATTCCATCAGTTAATTAAACACCTCTCAGACTATTCATCTTATGATTCCTCAACAGAATTTGTAAGACTTCTAACAATGGAGAACAAATCTGTAAGAAATATTAGAAATTTATGAAACAATAACCCATGCTTTGAACCAGGAGTAAAGCATTAGTAAATTACAAGATGAAACAGCCCCTAAATTCTGATGTGTTAAAGAGTTACTAAGGAATAGACATTTCTACCCAAAGATTCCTGCAGAAAAAATAAAAAATTGGTTACTCTAAAACCCATTCAGAAAGTCATTTCATTTTGATTGGGCTCCAAGTGATGAAGAATTTTAAGTCTAGTAGTAATGTATGTCTAATGTTTAATTATTCTTGCTGTTAATGTAAATGTGGGGTTTCCAATCTTAAAATTTTCATTCTTCAACTGCCAACTGCTAAATCTTATGCTTCTCTGTGAGATTAAAGAGCCTTCAACTATCAGATATCTTCTCCTTGAGTAAATACTTATAGACAGTGATTAAATTGCCTCTTAACCTTTTTTCCAATAAGCTAAATGGAGTTCCCTTAATCTCCCAATATAAGGCACATTTTCCAGAACAGAGTTTATTCTTGAGCCTCCTTGGAAACTGCTTTCCTTGTTTGTGGCATCTAGAGATTCCAGAAGCAGCTCTTCTGACCCTGTATTCAGAGTTAGTGCCAACAACTCACCATGTAAAACTACTAAGGCAGTCCTTCTGACTAAAGCATCACATTACTGTGGACACATCCAAATTACCTCTCAAAGGATCACTTAAAGCAATACTTTTAGTTCTCTTGAAAGCCACTACATCTCACAAAATACAGCTCCATTTTGTAAGAACGAGTTGCTTGTTGGCTCATTTACTGTATCAGTTGCTGTGTCACAGGTGACTCCAACTCAGTCAGGGCCACTTCTACTTGAAACAATTAATTTAATAGCGTAAGTCAATCTCATCTCACTTACTGAGCTCACTCTCTTTGCAGAGAGTCTCAACACCCCGTGCTAAGCAGCAGAAGGCTTCTGAAGGCTTAGTGCCTGTGCTGCACATTTTGTCATGTGAGTATCCCCGATGGTTCCAGACAACAGACACAACCAGCACTGGACTTTACATGGATCTTACAACAAATACTCCCAATAACTAAAGCCCCAGTTTAGAACAGGAAAGGAACCTTTCTGAGGTCAGGGACTCAGCAGTCCCTCAACTTACTGGTCCTATTTCTGCCAACACAGATGAGCACGGGTAGGGAGGAAGGACTCTTTGATGTAAAATAGAGCCTTAAGTTGATTAGAGTATAACTTTGATTGTAGAAGTAAATTATTGAGTGCATATCCAAGGCTCACTCCATCCTCACCATTCCTAAACCATCAAGGAAGTAGAAAATGGAATGTGTTAGACTCTGTCTGTGTGCAGTGGGGGTGTTTCCTTCCTGCAAATGAACAGTCCTGCACAGCTGAGGGATCAAACAGTATGTCAGCGGGGATAAAGTAAATTGCATCTTCCATGCTCTACCAAAGCATAAGGATACCAATGGAGGAAGTTGGAAAGAGCCACTACTCAGAACACTTCCCAAAGAAGCAGAGCTAAATACATTAGACTTGGATCCAACTCTCAAGTCTCAATCTGATTAGTCACAAGAAAACTGTAGAGGTTGCCATGGAAAAGGCCACATTAACATATAGGTTCCTCTGAGACACTGCAATCACTGCTTATTCTAAATATGACAGCTGACCAATCTCCACTGCGTAAAGTTTCCTGCTAGGCTGAGAGCTCATATCAATTTTTCTTATTTTGATTTGCAGGCACGTTATTAATTTGTTTTAATACTACATGTGATTACAATAGTTCCACATAAGCAAATGCATACAGCCACTTACCTCAAGAGCACAAATACTATAGCCGTGTAAGTACTTCACATTTCACTACCGTTGCTAAGAATTACTCTGGATTGCCATCAGTGGTAAATAAGGTCATAATCTGCTGTGCATTGCTTAATTCACTGAGCCACTGGATCCTTTGGGCTGGAAAGGGCCCTTTAAGTCCATCTAGTCCAACCCCCTGCAATGGGTGGGGACAGCTTCACCTAGATCAGGTTGCTCAGAGCCTCATTTTACCCAGCTTTGAATGTTTCCAGGGATGGGGCAACCACCCTCTCTCTGGGAAACCTGTGGCAGTGTTTTACTGCCCTCATTGTTAAAAACTTCTTTATATCTAGTCCAAATTTACACTCTTTTTGCCTAAAACCATTATCCCTTGTCCTATTGAAACAGGACCCATTTTTCTGATAAATCCCCTTCAAGTATTGAAGGCTATAATAAGTCCTCCCAGGAACCTTTTCTTCTCCAGGTGGAACAACCCCAATTCCACGTGAAAAACAATACAACCCACACACCAGCAATATCTCCAAGGCTATAAGCTTTCCTCTTCTAAAATACATAGAATTCACTTAATATATTTTAGCATTTGAGAAGACAATGACGACACCAGCAGTGAAGACTTGTGGTAAAAGAAGCTCTCCTGGCCATCCATACTCAGACACACAGCTTGCTCTGCCAAGTGCTTTTTCACCCGTGTAAATTTTTAAAACACTGGCATGTCTGGAATAACATTCATTCTTTATAGGGCTCCATAACTTCATTATTAAATAATGCCTCCATTAAATGAGAAAGTAGGCATGCATTTAATCTATACTGTATATTCACAGTCACATTAGCAATGCAGAGTGATATGCACTCATAAAAAAATGCATACAGCTGTCATAATTTCATTCCCGTGCCCTTTGGTGGCCCCTCATTATTATTCCTAAAGCTTGAAGCAGTCTTAAACATCATAAAATATGCATTAGCTCATTCCATCATGTATCCTGCTCTTTATTTAGCCTGGCATTAAAGTGCTATCTTTTCATCTTGAAATGACACTCTAATAGTATGACAGTGAATATAAGAAAGGCTGTGTTTCAGAAAAAATACCTGCCCATGAAGCTGGAATGCCCAAAAGCTGAAGGCAGACACTTGGACAAAGGTTTTTTTCTACAAGCACACCTGCCTAAACCATTTAAACAGAGCCATTCATGTTAGTGGAAAGCTGTTCCTATCAGTCCTTAAGCCACATGTCAGTCTGTACAGGGTGGTATAACTGCAGCTGGCAAGGGGACAGACAAGGTGGTACAACTGCTCGAATTTCTGACACTTGTGTGGACATTAAACCCTTTGACTTATGTTAAGGTATACTGATCCATAGGTAACACCTGCTCAGTTTGAGAACAGAATTATATTCCTACCACTTCCAGTCTTGTGACTCTTCTCTTCCCTCCACTTGCACACCTGACTTTTATATTATCTCCTTTATAAGATCTAACACTTTGGAAAGCTTCCCTTTTAGCCTTTTTCCTCCAGCACATTACAGTCTTCTTTGTTCTTTTTCATTTCTTAATCATGAAGTCCCTTGGAAACTCATGATAAAATCACTTTTTCTTCTTGTATGTATTTTAAGGTTCTATGTTCCAGCTTTACTTCTGAATTAGAAGAACAGGATGTTAAATCCAACTCTATTTCTAATTAATAAAAAACCTGCCAATCCACAAGGTTAAGGAAATAAAAAGTTCCTATTACCTCTGGATTCGTGGAACTCCAGTGTAACATGTGCATCAAATCCAAGACTGAAGTAATTATTGAAGACATTGAGGGGAAGCTGTAATTAGATAATGAAAAGAGACATAAAAACAACATGAATGGAACATTTCTCGACACACCAGGGTTTAACTACTTAAACTTGGCTCATCATGGAAACCTACTAAGAGCAAAGTGGAAGATATCAGGGAAATGTTAGCAGAAGGTTGCCCTGAAGGTTAGTAATGGCTTGTGGAAAATGATCAGATCCAAAGAAGAGCGCAAAGAACAGAAATAGACCTACAGTGCTTTATGATAGTATATGTGTCTTTGTTAACACATCAAAGGGTTCCTTATGTTGTCATTTAGATTTCCCATAATCTAAATAAAGTGGCTGAGCCACTTAAGATATTGCCAACACAAAGGTTTTCAAAGGTTTTGCTGGTTCTTCAAGCTCAGCATGGCAAATGAAACTCCAGCTGTGCTCTTCTCGCTTGATATATAACCAGGAGCAATCCAAGTCCCAGAGAAGAAGCCCTAGTCCTATTGAGGATGCATGAGGCAGGCAGGCACACATCTGGCCTCTTCATTGTTTCACACATCCAGCAGGGCTGTAGAGAGGAAACTGTTGCATCCAATAGATAAGCTGGAAATTATAACTTTGAAGAGGAAAATGGTTGACAGAATTAGGAGGAGTTTTTTAATTTTGTAGTATTTTCAACATCTCCAGTCTAAATGATACATTCCAATGTGATTTCCCCCAAAAAAATTTTACCATTCTTCAACAGTCCTCAAGATACGCTAGTGGAGATTATATGGAGACCAAAACACAAAGAAGTTAAATACAAAAGAACACTACACCCTGCTGCAAAGTAGGAAACAGCTGGTATCCATTAGCAAAATCTTAAGGAATAAAATTTTACATCCTGTTTTTAGTTTTGTCTAATTGAAGAATGGATGGCAGTGACAGGTTTCCTTTCCTGCAACTAGAGAAAAGCAACAATGACCTTTCTGATAAAATGGTAGTGATTTTTTTTTTCCAGGATTTAATCTTTGACATAAGCGTTCAGTGCCAGGGTGTTTCAAACAACACATAAATGCCTTTCGCACATCTCTGGAATCACTGACACATGAAACAAATGAAAGGGAGAGATGCAAACAGAAAATTAAAAAGTTGCAGAACTCCCCACCCATGCTGCTTCAAACGTAACCCAAAGTGGTTCATAAGCATTCTGTAGTTTCCATGGGGAAAAGCAGGCTCTGACCTTACGTGCCCCATCCTCCAGCTCATCCTGGGGCAGATCGGGGTTGCGCTCAACCTGAAGATTCCAGCGATCCAGCTGGACAATGGTTCCGTCTTCTACATGGCACAGGATCTTAGACACCGGCTCATCCGTGTAACCCTGGCAGCAGAGGGAACAGAGTATCAGCCACGGAGGGTGAAAACAGACCAAGATACTCACCAATTACCTGACAGACTTCCCTCCTTTCACACATGCCTAAGATCATTGATAAATTTTTGATCAAGCATTTTAACAAGCCACTATTGAGGTGCACAAGTCTAGGGCAGGCAACGTAAGGCCATAAGGAGAGGAATTCAAAATATATTTGCCTTTCCTGGAATTAGTCCAGCAGTAAAGGATAAACAAAGAGAAAGTTTAAATTATGCTAAAATTAGAAGCCTCTTTACTTTTCTTGTTACTTGGCCTGAAATACCAGATACATCTACGTACACTTTTATTGCAACAATATCATTAGTAATTCAAAATCCCAGGCTGCAAATTGAAGCAAACTGTTCTGCCAGAGCGAAGCAGACCTTGGACACAGCCCCGTCTGCTGTTATAACCAAAAGGAAGTTCCACCCCACAAAACTAAATCTGGGCAGCAAGTTGAGAACCCCCACGTAAGGGTACCCCAGCCAGTCCTTACCCCACCCCAGTTGAGGGTTCGGGCAAGGTCATTCCCAGTGCCAAGTGGAAGGACAGCCACAGGAGGTGGGGGGCTGAGTTGCAGCTCATCAAGGATGGACAGGATCCAGCCCACCTATGAGAAAAAGGAAGTTAAGAGAACCATCAGGAATACTAAAGGAAAAAAGGCATGTTTTGATCATCTCATATTATTTTTCACAGAGAGGATCAAGTAAAAGAAATTTTAAAATAAATGAAGAATAATACGGACAATTCAAGGTAATTGTTCTTTAAAATTACCATTATGTCAAAAGAAACTCAGCCTTTGACAAACAGCTATGAAAGAAAATGAGAGAAACGCTAAAACAGCATGGTGTCTCAGAACCTGTCCTGCCAAGCATGAACTTGTTCACAAGTCTCCCTTTCCCAGAGAAGTGACCTTAGTGCTCAATTACGTCACTGAGTACAAGGCATTATATCTATATATACACGATATACAGACACACACACACACATATCTAATAAACAGATAGAAGACTAGACTGAAAGAGACTAAGGCTCAGGGTTGGAGGCTTTGGACTGGAACAATGAATCTGTCTCTTTTGCATCCAAAACTTAGTTATTTCAGAGAGCTATTTCTTCTATCTTTCTTCTGGACTACATAAAACTTTCAAATAGAAATCTAGCCAGAAGGAACAAATTACTGTAAATAATGGGGGTTTTTTATTAAATGGTAATTTTCAAAGGAGAGAAAAAATAGTTGCTAAAGATGTTATCAAACTTTTGGTGACTGAAATTCTTGCTGCAAAAACAAAGGACTATTTCTTAAACTAATTCTCACTTAAAAAAAAAAAAAGTGAAGAACCTGTGCTGCATTTTTAGATGAAGAATTAATAAAAACTAACACAATTTTTTTTTCCTGTTGCCAGTCTTCAAAGATGCAGTTTCTACTGCAAATATGAGCTTTTAAACAGGACAGAAAACCAAAACCCTGACTACAATTGCACTGATTTTTTTCTCGCCCCAACTAATATCACTGTGGTTTCAAATATATTCTCAATCCAAACCAGAATAGCACTGGTGCTTCACAAGAGGCATCCAATATAATATGTCGATCAGGAAAAATAGCTGGGGTTTGAAGGACTGCAGAGGGGGCAGCCTGAAAAATACAGAAACCACCACATTTACTATTCTAGGGTATTTCTTCCTCCAAGTCTCTTAAAAAATAAATTTAATTTTGCACAAATAGCATTTATCAGACAACTATTTATCATAACCAATTGTCCAATTATTAAAGCATTCATCTGGGATGTGGTCCCCATTGAGTTCATTGTCGGACAACAGCCATCCCAAGTACTTACAGCTCTCATGACCTTGGATGTCACCAAAATTACTGAGGTCTTTTAAAGGGATTTCCAGAGGTAAGTAATCCTCCCTCTTTCAAAATATCTGTACTTCTGCACTGATAGCAGGAGACAGAATAAAAATTCAAGATAACATCAGTAGGGCCAGGACTTCTTAAAGAGGTTGGTCATTGTCATTGCCACTGACTTAATCCACACATCTGTGCTTCAGCCTCCCACTGCTACAGGTCACATATCAATACCCACCACTTTGTAAATGCTTTTAACTGATGGATGGAAACTTCTAATTACTAATTTATAAGCACAACATTGCTATTTAACTTGAGGTCGTGCCTAAACCTTGTACATTAGTTGCACAATCCAGGATGACACAGACTATCATTTCCCTGTAAACAGAAAGCTCCTGAGTGCTTTGAAAGCAGAGCTTTCCACTTCTGCCCTGGGAAGCAACAGCAAGCAGTCACGATGGAAAAGTTACAATAAGTTTTGATTCACCTCAATAATGAGAGGTAACATCTGGTCTCATTGCATATTCATTAAGTCCATTTGAGCCAGATTTTTCATTTCTAGATGTAATGGCTTTGGGAATAACTAGATATTAATTTGTTTCAAACTGAGCAGCAGCAGAGGTAATAGTGGAGTGCTGCTCATACTAATGAGAAGGTGCTGCCACCTCTCGCTCGCAGAGTTCAGCAAAGGGAAATAGGATGGTCCAACTCAATGTAGTTGTATTCTTTTTCTCTTTTAATATCTCCATGTTTAATATTTTTCCCCTTCCTCAGATGGGAAATAAGACAAATGGAAACACTTTCTCTCAGCTGATGCTTCTTGCTAAAGGACTATCATGTTTCATAAGGAAAGTTCATCATTCAGTAACAGTCACATCTTACTTTCCCATGTACCAGCAAGGCAGTAGTCTTATCACTGACTTTTTTTTCTTCATTCTTGAAGGGGAAGCAGTGATATTAATAACCCTACTGCTGAAGTTTTAAAAGAACCCACAGAAGCTGAAAAAATTCCCCGAGAAATTTGAGCAGAGACAAATTAGGAGAGAGGATTCAGCTCTCTGCAAAATAAACCAACCACCCTTCTATGCCCTAAACATCTACATAGATATGTTCTGTCCAATCACTGCATCTTGTGAGTAGTAATGCATTTTCCTTACCATACTTAGCACAAAAATTGCCATCAAATGCATGTTGGGGAACTGAGCCCCTAGAGATTAAAGATTTTTTTTTTTTTTTTACTGTATTTTGCACTCAGTGACACAGACTGAGATTTAAAATATTTTCAAGTACAGGAATGAGAATGTAGGTATAATAACTCCATTACTACTCATGACCTTCAGACCACGAGCCACAGAGTTTTTCTCCAAATGAAGGTGCCCAAATCCCTTAAAGGTCTGACACCGTTCACTTACCCAAGAACACAGAAATTCTGTCATAAAGAAAAGTACTGAACCTGGATCTGCTAGCATCCAGCAGGAAGAAGTAGAAATTAAGATTTAATGGCTCCCAGGCCATAAGTTATCCTTTCTAGACCCTCAGATCTAATGTATATAGTGAGAAGAGACCAGACAGATTAGTCTTTTTCCCTTTTAAGCTGAACAAAACCTTTATGTATAAAGGAAAGAGGGCTTTGGACATAACAATCTGTCCCCATATCTTCACAGGCTAGGCCACACAGAAAATTGGCAAAAAAATATTAGATTTCACAGGTGTAAGATATGTTATCTCTCTGTGCCTCTGCAGCCAGTGTGAGGTGGGAAACCCACCACTGTGAGGAGCTTAATCATTTGGCCAAAGACCATGGGACTGCCAGGTCCCTGCCACCTACCGTCCCATCCCCACCACATGCCAGGATCCTCAGGTTTGGCACTTTTCTGTACAGCTCCAGCCTGCCCAGAGAGGGAAAGGGGGGGAAAAAAAAAAAAAAAGAGAAAAATGTAAGAACAGTAATGCAGACATTTTTAGTGCATTCTGCTGAGTGACAGTGTAACCACCACTTACTGCATTTTCAAATATTCATTACTAAGAATATGAGTGGAGGTGGAAATGCAAAACCACTAGGATGTGAAATGAGACCTTCCTCCATGTTAGGCAGCACCTCCTGACAAGTGTTTGATCAGTTTAGCATCTTCCCAGATTTTCATATTCCCTCTAGGGAGGTCAAAATCTTTCATTTTTCTCTTACCCTAAAGCAAACAAATTTAAACACTGAGGTTTTAAAACAATATTTAATGTTCTTCATCATGACTTTTTGAGCTACCATTTCTCAGTCTTGTATAATGTGACAGCTTTTTCAACTAGTGACTGTATTTTAACACCACAGAAGGCAAGAATATGTAATAGAGTTCTTTCTCTGGATATGTGATCTAAATATCAACATGAGAGATCAAAAAAGCACCTATTGAAGTCTTGCTCCTTCAGTTTCACCCTTCAGAAAGCCATAATGAAATATTTTCTAACAAAGGGGGGGACATTCACACGTAGAGAGCTGAGTGAACAGAGGATCTAACCCTCTTTTTCCCCATTATACAGGTCTGAAAAATGTATGTCTAGCTTAAAGCTTCTAAACATCATGAGACAACAGCAGTGCAGGTGTTTCTGCAGGAAAATGAAAAGCTTGGGTGCCTTGAATAGGAAACACTTAGACTGTTCCTCTACCGGTATATATTTTTTACATTATTACTGTAAAATATTTACAGTAATAATATTTACAAAAACATACAAAACATATTTACATCACGTGGAAGAGTAGCTCTGAACAGATGGCTAAGCAAAGCCAGTATCCCCATGTCAATGCCACAGCAGGATGCTTTCTTAGCCCCTGGCAGCAAGAATCAGCCCTTTAAAGAGAGGTTCTCTCTCCCTTGGAAGAGGCTTGCACTTCAATTATTGCCTGGCTAAGCTGAGTTAGTTACTCAGTGAGCAGGGGCAGTGGCACAGTGCTGTCATGTGGCAGTCTGGAGGCAGCCTCACCCCACTGGAACGCTCATTCATTAGGGAATGATCAGGCATTGGGACTCTTAGTGAGCCTTGGAGCCATCTGAGCCTGGCTCTGTCTGGACACGGGGGGCAGCTCCTGACCTCTTCTCACAAAAGCCCCCACTGCAGCCCATCCCTTTGCTGCCAAAACCTGGATATTTAAACCTTACATGGTCACTAACCCAGCCAAGTTAGATCTTTTCCTGTTTCCCAGAGCAGAAACAGGGCGCAGAACAATGAAGGCTCCAGTACTTACGCATCTCTCGGTCCTTCCTGAGAGAGATCAAAGACCTGGCGTGGATTCAAATACCACATAAACATTTGGAGAACCTTGGTGCCCTGGCAAGAGAGAAAAACCAAAGGAAGGGAAGTTATGAGCAGTTCAATGATTATTAGAAATTACAGTGTACATTATTCACTCTATTCCGCCTGTGTTTCTTTTTTTCTGTGCTTCATAAAGCAAACATAAAACAAGAAGACAAACTAGAAAGTGGCATAACAAATGACTGCTCTGCAGAATAGCAATCCAGGATGAGGTGCACATGCAGGCATATAGACCAATTTCAACAACACAGATCACTAATTGTCCATAAGAACAGGCATTTGGGGTCAGACCAAAGGTTCATCTCCCACAGCAACCTGTTCTCCTGCTTCTCACCACCTGCAACAAGAAGAAACCTCTGTTATCCCACCTCACCCTCAGCTATCCATGACAGCAAGAAGTTGAACAAGATTGTAGCTAAAGTCTCCACAAACACTGAACAGGGTGCTGCCCAATGTCCAAGCAATGACAGTGTTCTGGCCTCCACCATCACTACAATGATCATTCATAATTGTAACCTCTACCATCTGATGATGCAGGAGTCAAGGACTTTGTTGGATACAGCTGCCCCAATGGTCCCCCACTCAGTGCAGTGTGGCCAGCCCATCACCTAAAGGTGTAATTTCTGTTTTCTCAAACTTTGGGGTTCATATTCCCACTCAAATACCTTCCTTCACATTCTGCTCAGACACAAAGTGACAGGATCTCTTACTAGCAGCAGAGAGCTAAGAACTCTATGGGCTGAGCTTGTACTCTAATTCAAGAATGCCTTTCAGACATGGCCTGAGAGTACACATCAGGAATTTTCCATAGCTCTCCCTTCCTAGGGATGGCTCTTCTGCCTGACACCTTCCCTGAAGTGAAGAACCAAGAATAGCAGTCATAGGACCTAGGAAAAGGTATAAAAGAGAGAAAATAATTGTGATGTCTGCCGTAAGTATTCTTCCAGTCTCAGCTGTGTGCAGATCATAGAACTCTTGAAGCAGAGGGAGGTACAGGACTTCACAGTTTTAACTTCCAAATATCTCCTCCAGCCTGTGTAAATGTTTAGCATCCACAACAGCCTATTGCAAGGAGTTTTTCACTGAACTTCAGACTGTGAGAAGAACCAGCTTTTTCCTTTTGTTTTGAATCAGTATAAACAGTTTCATTTTTTATGCTCCGTTATTCTAACAGAGAAGAGAATGAGTAGTGCCCATACTGCTCTCCATGCTCTATAGGCCTCTGGTGTATCTTACACCAATCTTTTCCATTACAAGGCCCTGTTTATTGAAAGGCACTCAGAATATTTGAGATTCAAAAAGTGGCAGAACCAGGAAAATATTCACTTGGGTAAGTATTCATTCCAACAATCCCAAGGAAGAAGTCTTCTGCATTTTAGTCACTGAAAATTGGTCTCTGTGGTAGAGTACAAGACCACTAATGATTTTTTAGGTGCTGTAGGCACATGTCATGTTATGTTCAGTAATTTCAAAAGACTTTCCTAACAAAGCTTTCCTAACAAAGCCACTTTTTGGATAAAGTCTAAGGGTTCACTGGAAACCTAAATTTTCTGTTAAAAGATAACATCTTCTGAAAACCTCCAAACTATCATTTTAGATTCCTTTCAAGAATCTGAAGATAGGACTACAACCACTCAAATACTCAAATATCCATTCCAGTCATCCAACTCTACAGAGATACAGAGCCATTCCACAGCAAGGACCTCCTCTGAGGAAGGTCTTCAGACTTCTTCAGGCATAGAGCCCTTTCTCTCTGACTGGACCAGAAATTGTGTCATTTGCAGATAACCTGCTGGTAAACTTGAACTTTGCAATCCAGACCTGGCTGATACTCTTACCTGATTGCCTCCACTTTTTGGATTGACAAAAACTAGCAGTGGCTTCATGAGTGGAGAGGAGATAGGCTTTATCACAAAAGGCCGGCCTTTGTTATCCTGAGAAAGAGAAGCAAGAAACAGCTTTAGTACAAGTGATGTATGTTTCTTTGACATGGCACACACAGAAGAGCCAACCTCGTTCTGATAAAACTACCCTAGGACTGGAAAGAGTACAGTCATGTCAATGTGGTGCCCATCTGAGAGTAATTTATCCAGCTGAGACAAAACAATAAAATAAGAGGGGGGAAAATATAATTTCAGGGTACCACACAACTATTTCAAAATCCTTTTGAGATTATTTCGGACCCTATTCCACGCAATTATTCACACAAGAATATATGTCAGATACAGTGTTATTTCTAATACAAACAGTTTTTTCCAAAGGAAAAGAGAATGAGATAATTTTATTCTGTTAATTCCATCTAACAGACAAGTTGCATAAGCACGAATTTGCAGATGATCTGCTCTCAAATTCTCGGCCTTGCTGCCTTCCCACCTCTGAACATATGCCACAGATCCAACATGACATTATCAATAAGAAAACTATTTGCCTCCCCACTCCCTGGAGGACACCTGAGAACCCCGAAATGAGGGCACTGTCCTGGACCCCAAAAGACACAAATTCCACTCTCTGGTCTGCAGTACTCTCACCATGCAAGAAAGGACTTGAACCAGAGACCCCTGGCTATGCAGGGGTGAGTCTCCTTCCACCTCTCCCATGAGGCTGTTTGTCTATATAATTAATCCACTAGGAAGCATCTGGAAGCAAGGTCTTCTATGAGACACATGGTAAATAAACCAATAGATCAATAAACTGTTTTCTCTCTCTGCGGTCCAATTTTAATACAAGATCCCCTGAAGAAGATATCCTAAAATAGATCACATCTGGACCACAGCCTTGCATCATGCACCATGATCTTGCACACACCGTGGGTTTCACAACCCCAGTTTTACACCGTGTTCTGCTTAGTGGAAAAAAAAAGGGTGTGAGCTGAGTCTCTCACATCCCAAGGGAACACTCTTTCATTAGGGTGCTGGTTCTTCTGGAGTCTGGTACATTGTTTCTTGAAAAAAATCAACTCAGAAAATAAAACTTTTCATACAAGTTTTATCTTTTCTAACAACAAATTCAATATCATGGAATTTCCCAGGGGAAAAATACATTAAACACTTCAGTGAAAAAAAAGGGAAAAAAAAAGCCTAAAAACTTTCAAGTCTGGGTTTAGAGATTTAAACAAAAGGAGCATAATTTCCAAAGCACTTGAATACCTACTTCGTTTCCTCTTTTGCTGGCTTTTCTTTTAAAGGACGTTCTCTTCTTTCGCCTCGTTGAAGTCTTTAAGGAGTTCTACACCAAAAGAAAAAAGAATACATGAAAAGCAAAACAAAATTTAGAAGACAGGCCCAGACAGAGCCCCTTTACGAAGCTCTTCCATGCATGTCCACTTGGAGAATGATAAGAGTGTCTGGCACATGCTCGAGATTTAAATTACATGCGCTGCATGCTTTACACTTCCACACCACCGTTTATGGAGAAAGCCACACACGGAGACCAGACTGGTGCTTTGGAACTGGAAACTTTCCCACGCTGTGAGGGGGAAAAAAAGATCAGATGCTCCCATAGACTCACATAACACCACATGTTGTACCTGCCAACCCTCCCAATAGGGGTAGGAGACGCCCGTTTCCCCTTCGGGGCTCCAGTCTCCTGCCCAATCAGGCTCGTCTCCTGGTATGGAGACCACCTGCATAAAGATGTAATAAAAAAACATGATAAATAAGATATTTTTCATGTTTTTTTGGTTTTGTTTTTGTTTTAGTTTTTTTAATAAGGAAAGAAAACAACAAGTTTTAGCTCTGGCAACCATTATGACTCAACATAATGTAGGCCACCATGGCATATGATGCTGGCACTGTAGAGTCTGTTCCAACCTATGAAGAAACTTGTGTAATCATCTGCTAAGGAACAAACTGAATCGTTAACTTTTTAACGATTTAAGTAAAGAAGGTGTTTGTGGGGTGATTTTTTTTGTGTGTTTTTAAATAACAATATTGCTGAACTACATACAAAAGAAAACGTACAAGTGCTTGTATTTTTGTAGAACCTATTAAAATAGAGCTTATGTCAAGGCTATTCTCCAGGCAGATGACTATCTGCTTGGTGATACTGAGAAAAAGGGTGTTCTGGTGTGACAAGAACAGTCCAAAAAAGGGTATTTTTTTGTTTGTTTGTTTTGTTTGTTTGTTTGTTTTTAATTCACTAGTTGAAGTTATACCTGCAGGAAACCCTAACCATTTCCATAATTGAAATTTTGTCTTATGGGAAATACTCCAAATATTTTTGCAGTATTTCAACTTCTAGTCTAATCATCACCAGGAAATAAAGTAGCATGTGGAATTAGAATAAAGTTCATTGATTTTTTTTTTTCTGGATATAAGAGAAAAAGCAAGATTCACTCAGCTCATGTGAAAGTTCATTTCTGTCCTGACCTTGATCAGAAGTGTACCACTAATGAAAATCAACAAGCAGAGATCACCAAATCTTAAAAATGAGATGTTTATTCTTAATCCTGCTCACTTTCCAACATCAACAGGAATAGCTACTAAGTTTTGTTTAGTACATATTAACCACTTTCAGAATCTCAAGACTTGAGTACGACACACCAGATACACAAGTTCCCTGAGAAGAAAAACTTCCACATCCCTGAGAAGAAAAACTAACAGCTATCTAACTGAATAAAGGCATTGTCCTCTATCACAAACAACAAGAGAAACCTGCCATAAGACCTCAAGGTCCCAAGCTCTCAGCATTCCTGGAGAAGGAAATAGTCATGCCTTATTGCTTACTGAAAATACTGAAGATAAGACATCTCTGTAGATCGGTTTCAGGAATTTGCTCTTTTAGACCATATTTTGAGAAATCACCTAAAGAAGTGTTCACATGTTCATAATCTTCCCTACTCTGATACAAAGTGATCATGAAAGCATGAAAAATCATAAAGGCTGCGCTGACTACCAAGTGCATCAGCAATCCCATCTGCATGGCCTTGCATTGCCCTACTCAGTAGTCACATTGACTGCAGGCAAAAGTCTTGATGTCAACAGAAAGTTATGGGGGCATTACATTCAAAGCTGCCTCCCATGGGAGCCTTAGCCCAGTTCTTCAGGCATTCTCTGGAGGATTTTCCCTGGATGGGGGCAAAACACAAGTCAGAGAGAGGAGACCTAGTCTATCCACACTCTTGTTAGCAGTGTGCAGAAAGCTCACACACATACCAGGGGTAAAGACAGCTCAGTAAAACCCTGACTAATTCTAAAAGTATAATTTAAAGAATGTTTAAATACAGTTGTTGTTAAATCCCACTATAATGTACCAAACAGTAGGGTGGGAAAAGGCATAGCTATAAAAAAAACTATATTAAAGAAACAGTTTAAGGCTAAGCATCCATTCCTGATTATAACCATTTTTATTTCCATACTCAAAAGGGCACTAAATTCTGCACTCAATAATGTTATTTCACTTTTTTTTTTAAACATGCCTACATCTACAGTATTAACAGAACCTGAAACTTTGCTACAGTAATTGCAACCACGTGTTCATAGCAGATGAACCGCAAAAAGCTGCTTAAACATACACAGGTTTTTTTGCAAACATGCAGAAGAGTAACAGCCAAAGAGTATCAGCAGTCTTTGCACACTGAAGTGAAGAAATGGATACATAACACCTTGTTCACAGAACAAGGTAATGAGTATTTTGTAAACATATAATGTTATTCAGCAAGGTAGCTGATAGCAAAGCATACCTTTATAATGGGCACCATAAGTAAATCCTAACTTGCCTCTAGAGAGGAAACCTCTCCTTTGTGGATGTCAGTTTGTCCATCTTCAAAAAGAGATTATTCATATTATTGAATGGTCAGTATAGCTCTCAGAAAGTTTAGGTAGATGTACAGAAGAATTGGAGTCCTTTTGGATGGTGTTGGATGGTGTGAAGACCATGGACTACCTCAGACAAATCCAATGAAAACTTTCAACATTTTCCTTTACAGCATTTCACCCTCAGTTTTCAAAGGCTTTTAGCACACCGATTTTCAAATTACTTGAACAATAACCAGCATCTGGGAAGGTCAATCTTGACCATGTTCTGGTTGTTCACAAACCACTGTCAGACAAGCCAGCTGGACTCAGCAATTGAGGAAATAAAGAAATAAGCCCAGAAATTTAAGTATCCACTAGAACTAGTTCACAGCCCTCAAAGGAGGAGAATGAAACACCAAGTTTACTCACCTTGAACAGAAAAATCTTGGAATTTTACAGTTACTGCCTTTGTCTTCCCAAACAGAAGACAGACTGAATCAGTAAATCCATTGGGCAGATCCTCCTTATCATCTACTTTTCTCCCACGGCACAAGCACATAACAAGTCCACTGCCAGAGCTAACACCACTTTGGCTACCAAACCTCACCTATAGCAAAACACCACCAGTCAACAAGGGTGACCTGCTTCACAAATTAGGAAATGGAATTGTTTTGAACCCCAGGAAAACAGAGCTGATATCAAAGCACTGCTAGCGATACAGAAATACTGGAAACCACTAGAAAAGTTACAGAAGTGATTCACATTATGGATAACATGGAAGAGGTATTGAGAGTTTTCCATTCATGTAACGGGGTCATTACACACAGGGCTGCCACCAATTCCTAAACTGTTTGAACCATTCTGAATATTCTTCATCTTGCAATCAGTTGCTTAAAAGAAGCAAAAGCTCCACATTTGGACCATAAATTTGTTCTTAACCAATTACACCATGATGCTTCACTAGCACAACATTGTTGGTAACGACACACAGAGTGTGGTCTTTGTGAAAGCCTAATATTTGAACGGTGGTGACCCACGTTGTATTAAGCATGGAAAACTATTTTTGAAGCAATCAAAAAATAAAAAAAAAATTATAAAACAGGGCAAAGTTTTGCTAGAAAATGCCATCTTATTTACTTAAAGGAAACCACAAAAAACAGGATGCAGGCACCACTAAAATCAATTTTTTATGACAAGGAAATTCAGTTCAGGAGTTGTCTGTGACCAACGTAAGTACTTAATTAGAGCTGAGGAAATATTTTATACCCAAAAATCTTCTAGCCATATTTATTCTGACTGTGGAATATGTGAAAAACAGATTGTTGGTTACACATTCATTTTTTTAATGTGAAATTACAAAAATTTGTAGATACTGTGTTTGTACTCTCCGGATCAAATGATGCGAATATTTCACAGTGTTTACCAAACATTTCTATAGGGTGAAGAGGGTCATAATACATAGAAGTAGAGCTGGCCAGAAACAGCAGGAGAGGAAAAATATTTCCTAAGAAAACAATAAATAAGAAAACAAGACTTCTTGCCAACAGTCTGAAAACACATCCAAAAGATGCATCACTATTTTCTAAAGTAATAAGGATGTATTTCCCATAACTCCAGTGGATGCTATTAAGAAGCTTCATGGAAATGCACCCATTGTCTGTGTTAAATACAATTTTGATCTATTTAATGCTTCAGCTATTCAAGATAAGGTTTTGCATGCTACTGACCATGAATTTCAAGGATCAGAGATGTGAGTTAATAATGAAGTACTTTCTCTGCACTCATGACTCAGGCACACAAAGCTAACAGATACTTTATTTTAGTCTAACATTTTAAGCCTTTATTTAAAAGATTTTTTTTTCCATAAATTATAATTACCTAGATTAGATTTCTTTTTAAATTTGAAGTTGTCAAAAAAAAATGGACAAGAAAGCAAATTCTCTACAGATATTATAAGGAAGGTACCATGCTTTGGGCAAAAGCCAAATCAAAAGAAAATTACACATCAGTGTTTGTTTTGGGGTTTGGGTTTTTTTTTTTTCATTTCTTTGGTTTTTTGGGGTTTTTTGGTTTGGTTGTTTGGGGGTTTATGGGGGGGTTTTGTTTTGTTTTGCTTTGGTTTTTTTTAGACTAAAAATAAATAAAATAAAAATTTAAATGGTTGAAGAAAAGCTTCTTTTAGTAAGTCAAACATGGATACATCTGTCAAATACCACACAGTTGCTGAAAATTAGCCAAGGATATTGAGTCCCGGTCAAGGAATCAACAGTCCTCAAAAAAAGAGAGAAAAGTATTTCTCTGGAGGAGACTCAGTAAAAAAGAGAAAAAGTGTGGGGAAAATCTACAAATGGCAAAAAGCCTTTTTTCTCAGAGTAGAGGTGGCTAGGAGTCTTGCTATGCTCTTTCTTGACCTAAAGGAGAAATAGAGCCCTCTTCAGCTGACTTTTTTGGTTACTCTATCCATGTATTTCCCCTTCCTTCTGCCCCTTGTCTTTAAAAACCAGCTTCCTACTCATGCCTAAATCTGTCACATCCCTGAACTGGAACTAGAGATAGTGTCCCAATTTAAGCCTCAGGCCTTTTTCCATTTTCATGGACTACTCTTAGTGCCTTGGTGGCAACCTGAACTTCTTAGCTTCCTCTTGACAGCCAGGACACAGAATCAAAAGACCCAGGTCACTTCCCAAGGATGGACTGAAATTAAGAATATTATTCTGAAATGAAATATTTTGCCAGCATTTCTGACTCTCTGATATGTTCAGTGTTTGTTTCTTTCAGATCAACTTGGAGTAAAAACTTTCAAAGAAAAAAAAAATTATTATTGCATGATGTGAACCCCCTTTTAATTTTTGGCCAGCTCTCTTGTGGATATCTTTCTTTCCCTGTTGTGTTCAGCAATGAATTACCCTCTCAAAGACCTAACACATCCATCACAAAAGCTTTGAAGTCCAATGCCTGTGCAACTCAATGTGCATGTGGGTTTACTGCTGACTGTGCAGGCACTGGTGTAAGACCTGATTCTTTACATGTTCATTAAAGGCAAATTCAGAGGGATGCCAGTCCAGACACAGCAATTCCTACTGCACTTCAAGGGAATCTTTGTGAAGTATTTCCCTGTATTTGCTCAGCTCTATTTAATGAAAGGTGCTTGACTGCCTACCACACCAGGGATGTCTTGCAGTACGCTTGCTGAACTCACAGGAACAACTCTGAGCTGAATTAGCTCAGAACACGTCATATTTGTTGCTAATCATCCCAAACAGGGAAATTTATTGAAGGACTTGATGAAGGGGAAAGTGGATACAGGTTCATAACCACCATGAACGTATGCTAGGTTTCAGGGTTGAACAAGCATGCCTTGGTGAAGGAGGACCAAGCAGAGAAGCCAGGCTGGCCCTGCACAGCCAGACAGGCCCTGCACAGCCAGACAGCTTCAGAAACAGACATCAGCATGCAGTTACCTGAGGTTTCTTCACCTTAATGATCCAGGTGGGAGGCACAATGACAGCAGCATGAGCCCCCAGGGAACATGGCTCCTCAATGTGATGTAGCATGAAACAGGTGACTTTGTTATGAAACTGCAAGAGAGGGAAAGAGCATAGTCAAGAAAGAGGACAAGAAAGACAAAGGGGATGCCTGGAGAAGAAGAGGGTGATGGAACAAAAACTGGAGCAATATTCCCAACTCCACCATCTTCAAGTCCTTCAAAGCACAGAGATTTAGGACAAGTAACTAAAGATGATCTTCCTAAGTCATGCCTTCTTCGAAAAAGAAAAGAAGACAACACAGACAAAAACAAACCAAGACAAACAAAATCACCAAACCAACAAAGCCCCACACTGACTCCTAGTAAAACCCAGATCACAGCCTCCTGAAGTACTTTCCACTTACCGCCAGCTTGCACCAGGAACAACTGATGGCCACAATCTCTTTACTATGGAAGGAGAATTTCTGCTGAAAGCCCTAGAATAACCAGAGAGGAAAAAAGGATTAAATTCCTCTTGACTATAAGAAAATATATCACTCTAACTCTAGCCAGGTGAGTACGCTAGGCAAGCAGATTTTTGGGAGGTAAAACAATTACAGGAGGTAACAGAGAAAGTTCCTCTGCTGGATATAGTCACACAATCCTTTTAAAAGGATTTCTGCAAAATTGTATGCTTTTCCTTATTTTTTTCAGTTAAAAAACAATGGGAGAAAAAGAGAATAAATGTCTATTTTCATTTTTAATGGATTTCTACAGACCTGAAAGTTTCAGATTTTCTGTTGAACAAAGGGTTCTGTAATTGCAGCCTTGTTTGTTCTAAATATAAACAATAATTTGAATTTTCCTTTTTTTTACTACAGAGTAGAATTTTATTTTTTTTTACAACAGAGTAGAATTACTCTTTTTTTACCACAGAGCAGAATTATTTTGTCCTTTTTTATGATAGAACAAAATTGACTACAATGTCTCTCTGGGAAAGTTCTGACACTGGAATGAAGTAATTAAGTTTATAGCTTTATTGAACTGACTCAGATTAAAATCTTTCCAGTAAGTTCAAAAAAAACCCCAGTATAGTCTGATTCAGATCACACAATTAAAATAAAATATTTGTTTGTATTTTTAAAGATAGAAAAGCCCTCATAAACCAGAAAATGTGATTTTATTCTCCTAGAAGGGAGCTTCTTTCTATAGAATACAATATGACTTTGCTGTAAATTCTAAGGCTGAAAAAGACAATTGGGTCAAATATATCCTTCTGCATGTAACACAGGCAATAAATAATATGATACAGTCTGTAATTTTGAGCTGAGTTACAGCTTATTTTAGTCAGTTAAAAAAATTGATTTGGGTTGATGGCTGGAGAGATGGAAAGTTCACAATTTCAGTGAACAGTTTGTCACAGTTGCCTTTACTACTTAGGTTTCAGATTTGCAGTTTGTTGGAGCCTTTATTCACGGCCTTCCATCAATCCTCTCCCTACCTCTATAAGTAGCCCATCACCACCCAGAACTTTCTAATTCAATCTCTCTACCAAGTGATGAATTTGCGATCCAATTTTTACCTTCAACAAGTTGAGTAATACTTAAATCTCCTACATGCTGGACGACACCCAAGACCCAATGCAAAAAAAGTTATAAACTGATTTATAACTGGTCATTGCCTCACTGCTTCTATTATTAAAGTCCTTCTTATCCTGCAGGACAAATGAGCCTATTAGTGCTCAGTGAAATGACAAGACCAAGCACACCAGTGAGAATAAAATAAACAACCAAAAAAACAAAACCATGCAGAGATGCCTTGGTCTTAAGTGAGGGACTGAACTACAATCTGTCTATACAGGGTGGCTGAAGACAATTCTGTTGGTACTCAAAAGGGAAGGAGGTTCCATCTGCCTGCCCAGAATGCAGAAGTACATCTTGCAGCTTCATCTACAGGTGTCCCCAGCATGTACTCAAACCAGTTTGCTGCATGGACCTCATCACCAAGACCAGCTCCTGAAAAGGCTTGTGTCACCTTAGACTAGATTTTTGGGGTTTTGTTTCAGTCCTTCTCCTAATGTCTCAGGGTTTGCATTCAGAGAAATTCAGAGTAGATTCTTCATAATGATGGTGAATTGGGCTATTCAAGTTTAGCAGTGGAGTGTAGTGAAGTGGTTTAACAAAGACAAGCTGGCCAGATTCTTCTGGCTGGGCACATCTTGTCTGCCATTCAGTGTGGGCATAAGAACAGAGTGACAGTAACTGTGATACAAGTGCTGGAACTGAGGTCTGACACTGGACAAAACACTCTTTCCTCATTTACTTACTCTAGTGCTTCACAATGTTTCTCACAAATCTCGCTCCTTCTTGTTCCAAAGTGCATTAAAATAAAAAAATAATTATTTCAGTCCCTCATGGGCACGAATTGTTTTGGGTTTTTCTGCTTTGTAATATCCAGGGGGAAAACGTTTGTCTCCCAAAATCTCCAATAAAAAAAGTCTAAATTCAGTACATTAATTCCACAGCCCATGAGGCGTGCATTTTAAACATATGGACTGAGCAGCTTGTCTGGTTCTGGATGGATCATTTTTCATTTATTAGTAAGTCATTTGGCTTTTAGGGAGTCATTAGAGAAAATGATACAGCAATAAAAACATATTAATGATAAGGAGCAATAAACCACCACTTTCCTTCCCCAAATTGCTTCACAAATGTGAGTTAATTCTTGCTAAGGATACAAGTTTCATGTAAGACAGCATTTATTTGAAAGCTAGCTTTACAAATAAAGTAATTGATAAAATTGATAAAATAAACCATGCTCTGTAAGTCACAGTGAGATTTGACAGGGACTATAGTACTGAAACATAGGAACCCTCCACATTTCACTAGGAATTATATTTTCTGTCTTCTCTGAGTGAGAAGGAACATTTCAGATGTCTTCAATCATGCAAGGAGGTCTTCTGCACCAAATTAGAAATTTTCAGATAGAAAATGAATTCCATATTTTTGAGAACATCAGCCCAACAGTATATAATGAGCACTGATTCTCCAGCAACCAACCCCTCCACAATACACGAAGCCCCATGTAGTAAGCTGCTCCTGTAGAAATAAACAGTTGTGCACACCAGGAAAAGCATACTTGTAGGAAGAGAGCACCCGAATGTCCACAAAACCAGCTTGTGTTCATAATTCAACCTGTCTGAATGGTCTGGATTAAAGTACAAATTAACATAGATGCTTGTGCACCAAAGACAGCACATAGGGATTACCAGTTCTGGTATGTTTTGTTTATATCATCAGAAGTACTTATTATCAAAGACTATTTTCACACCAGTGTTAGGGCTACTAATAATATTTTTTGCAAGTAATTTCCTACAAAAGATTTTCTCTTTTTAGTGCTCTTAGAGATACCCTAATGAAACATAACTGTAGGAGAGCCAGGTATTATTACAACTCGAATTCAGACTGCAACAGAAGCATTTGTGTGGTGATCTCTGCTAAAATAACAAAGAACTAGAAGGGCTTTTCAAGCATTAGAAATTTCAGTCTTAACTTTACATGCAGCTCTGCATCAATCCACAGGCATTTAAAGGGACCAGCAACAGAAACACTGTAGACACGCACTGCATCTATATGGAAGACACCTCACTCTGGACGCCACAGAAGGTTAAGGAAATAGTATTTGTTTAGCATTATAGTCCAAAACGTTTTCTCAGTCTCAGAAAACCCCTCAGCCACTGCTAACTGGAAGCATATGAGAAAAAGATTCCGCTTCATTCATCCTTAAGCTTCTATTACTGCACATAGTTAAGAAATGGATGCTGGGCCACATGGTCTGAGCATTTTTATGTCATATTATAGAAAGATTAAAAAAATATCCTGATTGTTCTGGTGATGCCAGGTGACAAAAAGCTAACAGCTATGAAACTGTCTTTTTTTCCCCCCGTGTCTTCAAGAGAAAGAGAAGAATTCTTAAACATCATGAACAATGTAGATGTCATGGCTTGGGAACACCTAACTACCAACTCTTCCAACACAAGAGCTATGAAGCATTAGGAAAAACAACTAATGTGTGACAGGTTTGAAACAGCCAAATGTAGTCTCATAGCATGGAGTTAAGTTCAGGAATCTCTGGCTAGAGGATGTTGTAATTGCTACAACTTTACGTGAACTCAAGGTTCAACAGGGCAAGACCCCAGGAAAGAGATTTTCATAGACTGTTAACTATAAAGGCATGATTTCTGGAAATTCATGAGACAAAGACTGAAATAGGTTGCTTGGTTACACTGCACATTCCAGGTCCCCTTCCCTGGTACCAATTCCGCTATACAATACTTCAGCAATAGACCAGTGAAATCACCCTTGGGAAGAAGAGTAAAAAAACTTAAAGCCTTGCTGAGTTTATATAAACTGTATTTGCACTAGAAAGTAATGTGTAACAGGGTAGCACAGGTTCTGTTAGTACTCAAGAGATTACACACAAGCACTTTTAGATAATTTTACTTTGGATTAGCTGTAGTCTGGTCCTGTGGACTGAATTCCCAGCAGTAACTGCAGAGTGAACTTTCAATTAAGTTTAATCTAAAAGAAATTCAGTTCATTTGTTACAAGACTGTCCCACACGTGGACCATTGTAAGTGATTGTAACAAGGAAAATTTCTTTCAAACCGCACTTCTGAGTAACGGTGGAACATTAACAGTCCCCTGTGTACTTAATTTTTCAGGAAGTGTCAGATATGGCACATAATGGCATACAGAATATAAAGGGTATGCCAAGGATATGGAGTGCATTAATTCCTATCCACTTGCTTATGATTAGAAGCATGAGATGGGTAGATCCTGAAAACTTTTTTATAACTGTAATTAATGATCATTAAAATACTTAACCATCCCATTCCAGGCATGGGATAGGACTATTACACAACAAGATCTACCAGAATCCCTAAGTATTCCATGAATAATACTTTTTTATTCCTTTAAATTTACTGTCATTCTATTTCAATGAGTTTCCCTTTTCTTGTAAGACAAGAGAATAATAAAGGTGGTTCTTACTTGGAGGTTTTTGGAATGTTATACCAGAGCACATGCATTTTGCTGTAATAGGAGACCGGTTGGCCAATAAATATAACTGATTTTTTTGCTATAATTTTCCTGGCAAAAAAACAACTCTACTGCAACATACTCAAGTTGTTCTTTACCAAATATTTCTTATTTAAGGAGAAAACTGAGATTTTTCTCTGAACTTCTCTATATTCTATGTTTGATGGTTGGATTTGAAGGCCTATATCAACCAAGGCTGCCCATGGAAACATACCTAGCACAAGTTTTGATACGATACCTAGTAAGCACTCTCATTGCAAAATCAGCTCCAAATGCCTGAAAATCAGCTCCAAATGCCTGTAGGGGGCATCCAGGCCAAGAAGGCAGAGAAGGATGGCAGTCATACCCTACGACTGCTGTGTGCAAACTGCCTTGTTGCACCATTCCCATGGTACTTGCTATAAAAAGGGCATCACATTTTTGTTGCATGTCCTGTTGCAGCTGGTAGCTGACAATCTGCATGAGTATCCAGATACAAATCTCATTTTCCTCTGAATGAAATGCTGTGCCATGGAGACGAGACATGGACTGTCTTACTAGTTGGAAAGAGGGAGGCAAAAGTATAATATAGTGCCAGAGAAAGGCAATTAAATCCCGGTTAATTTAATTTTTAAATATCTCTTGGTGTATTTCAGGGGTTCATAATATTTCAGAAGAAAGAACTTCAGTATCTAAACTTCCACCTTTTTATACTTTTTTAGAAATAAACTTTTGCAGTCTATGAAGCAGAGGAAACATGAAGCAGTCTCACAAATCTTAGAGGCTACTGGGGCAGAAAGAAAGCAACAGCTTTTTTTCCAGGAGCCTGAAAAATAGGCCATCACAATTTTGGCACAGAGGACAGCACTGCAAGAACATCATATTAGTACAGGGTTAGCTTAGCAATTAAAAAGGCTCAAGGAGTCATAGCTTTCCTCCTCCTCATTTTCAGCAGACAGCGCATCACAACCTCCCAGAACAAATAATGTGGCCATTCCTGCAGATGCAGCTGCCTTTCCCTTCCCACGCGGGAATCAGGACTGTAATGCTCCACATCTCAGGCTTGTCATTAGCTATGAAAAAATTCCAAGTGTTTGTGACAGAAAAAAATTGCAGTGACTAGAAGGACCTACTGGCTACCCTGAATTCCTGCATGCCCTGTATGTCATGCTTGTGCTGTGCTGGCAATCTTACCTTTCCACACTGCTTACATTTGCCCTCCTGCCTCCGCCGGTGCACCCAGTGGTGCCGCACGAAGTTCTGCACACAAGGACAGAAAGATGTGTTACAAGGAAGCATTGGCACCTTGCACTCAACGGTACCATCTATGTGAAATTTGTTAACAGACACCGAAGAAAAAGTCCCTTCAGCCAACAGAGTAATTCCTGGAGCAAAACATGGAGCAGGCACTGCAGGAAACCTCAAAAACCACCAAAACTGTAGGAGGAATAAGGACAAGGTGGTGTTTTCTTTATGCACATTGAAATGAGGCCAGAACCACTTTCTCAGTATTCAGGGTTTTAAATGTTTGATTTTATGTTACAGATAATTCTAGAGAGGGGGGAAAAAAAAGCAAACAACCCACACCACACCTAAGAGAAAACAAGTGAAAGGAGAGGGAAATAGGTTTTTTTAAAAATAAAAATACTATCTCTAAGGCCAGGAAGAAAAAAAAATAAAAATACTAACTGAATGAATGGGCAAAAGACGACAGAAAGGTGAAATGGTTTCTGTCAGTGTAAGTAATAGAGTGCTTCATCTAGAATTCATCTTACATTTATTCTGGAGAGGGGAACATGTTCCACTGGGAACCAATTCTCTCTCTAAAATTTCTCTCAGTCTAAAAACACTTCTGCAGCTGCACACCAGGGGGATCAGCACACATGTCAAAGGAAAAGTGATCGTCATTTGTCCATTACTTACTTCTCTTGGAGATCTGGAGCCTCCTTCTCTGAAAGTCGGTTTGCAGCGAAAATTAATCTGGCATTGAAATAAAACTGTTAGAACTTAAAGTGAGCTGAAAGAAAACTTATTCCAATATTTTGATCTAGGCTTGACTTCCAAAGTATTTATTATCTATTAAAACATTAGCTTCACTAGGTGAAAAAAAAGTAACTTACTTATATGTCAGAAAAATCTCTTTTCATAGGCCATATTAATTCTCCTTGCTAGACCTCTACACAGCCCCCATCATCCCTAACGCTATTGCTCCCTACTCAGTTCCAATATTTAAACTGCCTCCTCCTTCTGGAAGGAAAGCACTTTATCTGTTTGGTTTTTCTGAAGATCATTTGCAAACAAGTGCACACTTCAGCTTAGCTCTCAAAAGTTAGTAGGTGCTGGAAATTTCACTCTGTAAGACCTTTTCGCACGTCCTATCTTTATGTCTTCATAAACAAAATCTGTGGAGAAAATAACCTTTACATAAATAACCATGCAAATTCTCAAGGTTTTCTACCTTTTCCTTAGATAAGGATGTTTTCATCCACCTCCCCAACCACAAATCATTTGGGGAACATTGTATTGCTTCATGTAGTGGTGTTGCACTCCAAAGAGGACAACAGGAGTGTTCATGAATGGAAAACATTTTGACGAAGGTGAAGAGAAAAAAAAGTATTTTATAAAAAAGAAGGTAGTCCTATAAAAAAAAAAGTTTTGAGAAAAGAAAAAACCATAGAAATAAGAGTAGAGGGATGTAGACATTAAAAAAGACACTGAAGAAGAGAGAGGCCTGCAAAAAGTATAATAGGTAAGTGAAGTAAGGATGCACTAAATGAAATAAATTCAAGTTTGAGTTGACTGTCCTTCAAAGGATTAAACATTTGAAGATAATGCACAGCAATGCTTTTGTTACAAAGGTAGCATGACTAAGGTTTTCCAAATTTAAATACAACCCTCCTCAAATAAATAAGTTCTTCCTTCATTTAACATTTGCCTTCAAAATAATAGCTCCAGGGAGAAAAAATAACAATTTAAAAAAGGCACACACAGAAAAAAAGTAAACAAAATACCTAGTAGGTGTAAAGAAACAAAAGACATTGTAATGTTAATCTTCTTCCATTGCTCTTCACCTGGAATTGTATTTTGTTGATTTACTGCTCATTCATGGCAGTCTGGAAAGACCCAGCTTATATTTATTTTGCTTAAAATTTGCACTTTTGCAGAGAGAGCTAAGCAGAAGACTTACGTACTAGTTTTAAACTTTATAGACTTTATAACAGCCCTCTGCCAAGAGGTGGATTCATGGTCTCCAAAACAGCACAGAGAAGCTGGGTTTTATCTAAGTGCCTATTTTCTCTGGCTGGCAATGCCACCAACTCGCTGGGCTGTGGAAAGTCAGCACTGCTGGTGATGGAGGAAGTCATGAAAAATTCACTGGTAACATTTTGTGCTGAAAGCATGTGCTAATGTTAATTTCACTGCAGATAAAAGCATCGGGGGTGGAAATGGTACCTCTCCAACTTGGTATTATGGCAATCACTGTGGGATTTGTCAACATGAGTCCAAACACTTGGAAAGGAAAAAGCCCTTTCCTTATAGGGTTGCTGCTATAAATTTGTTTTGCATCAGCTTCTTTAATGGAGAACAACATTGCTAAACATATAGGAGTGAAAATGAAGCTCTAATGGAAGCAATGAGGAAATTCCCATACACATTTCTTAGCATATATCCCACCAGGAATGAAGAGGTTGGAGGAGATTTCTCTAGCACATTTCCAGATAGGCATAATGAAGACAAATCTCTGAGGGGAAGACTGAAGTCAGTGAAAGATATTCTGTAGGTGCCTGAGTGTGATCAAGGATCCTTGAAGGAAATGAGAAGCAGGACAGATGCTCACAGAAATAATGGTAGTATAAAGGAAAGGTTTGATGCTTTCCATTTTACAGACAAAAACTTGAATTCTGAAGTTTTGAAGAGAAAACAGTATGGTCTAGGAAATATAAAGGGTAAAGTTCACCCTAGCATCTTATGCTGCACTGCTCATAATAAGTATAGCTGTCATACAATGAATTACGCTGGCTTCAGTTGGGGAATTTAAAAGGCCAATTTTGTACATGACAGGAAACTCCATTTTCTAGCTTCAATTTTTAATCTAGAAGTAAAGACAATTTATTTTTGAAACATTAAAAGTGTGAAAGCATTCTGTAGTTTTTGTTCTTTGTCTGGTTTTGGATTTTGTTAGGCTTGAGATTTGAAGAAATATACTTTAAAAAAAAAAGGTAGAATTTTAAGCCAAGTTTTGTTCACAAGTACGTCGTTAAAACAGCTGTGAAAATGTAATTTGGCTTAGAGTGTTTTCCAGGCTGAAACCTCACTAAAAGAATTAAAAGCATGTTGGCTACGTCAGGCTCCAGAAGATGGCAATGTCTCACCTTCTCTAACTGCTCCATGCAGGCGTTGTGGACCACGATTTTGCAGGCAGCACACTTCCTCCGCAGGGCAGACTTCTGCAAAAGCAAAGGGACACGGGTGTGCGTGGAGGTGAGCTATTCCCAGGAAGCAAACAAAGTCAGCTGAAAAACAGGAGATTTTATGCTCCCTATGCAACAGACTTTTTTTCCCCCTCTCCTTTGTTGCTCTCAGTGGTGTACAAAATAAATAAATAAGTAAATGAAAAAGATCTTAAGCTCTCCTGGTTAAAACATGAACTTTGAGGGGGGAAAAAAAAAGCCACAGCAGTCCAGGTTGTGAACTAGAAAAGAATGCCTCCCTTTAGGTAGGGGATCAGGTTAACACTGCAGGGCATCACTCTACAAGTGAGCATCCTACCAAGATGATGAGCAAAGAGGAGAAGAATTGCACGTCCAAATCAGAGAACTTGGATCACTTTGCAAGAGGTCATTTCATGCTTATCATAAAATTTTTAATTTGATGAGCCTGACCACTGCCTTACAGAAAAATACTTGGGTCATTTTAGCAGAGAATGATAAAATTCTCAGAGAATGCTGTTAAATGCTTATGAAATATTACAGCAGGGACAAAATTCTCAATTATTCTGGTTAGTTTTATTAATTTCAGTTGGGCTTTTGAAATAATTTCCATTGAATCCCCTGGGACAAGGCATATCAAAGGCAAAAGAATACATCCAGAAGAGAGAATGTATTTACTTATTTTACTTCCATAAACTCAATTTAATTAACCAGAATGGAATTAATCTTCATAGAAATTTAACTTAAGGATTTGTGCTTGAGGGACAGAAGATTTATAAATAGACATTAAGTTGAGATTTCTTTGCTTCAGATTTTTTACATTCAATTTATTCATGTCCATTTAGATCTCTAATTAATTATTTCTTTCTAATTTTCAACATATTTTAAATAAGCTCATTAAAAAACAGGGAACACAGCTTCAGCTTACATTATGGAACAGTTATAATAATTTTATCGATTCTCATCATTATCTAGATACACCCTGACTGTACATGTTCACATGTACGTGGTGTTCTAATGTTTCACCTGAAGAATCATGGCATTGTATAACAGACTAGGTTTTCACATGTTTTGTGACTTGGTAACACAAAGCACGTTTTTTATCTCTGTGTTTACCAAATACAGTTTTTATCTCTGTGAAAATCATATGCAACATCTTAATTTCCATGTTACTTTCAATGCTAAATCAGAAAGAAGAGTTTGATCAGTTTTAGAAAGGCAAACTTCTGCTGAGAACACAAAAACTGACACACTGGGTGAGACCAAAGGTCCACTCAGCCAAACAAATCCTGTGCCCAGCTTTTGCCAGGACTCAGTGCCCAGGACCAATGCAAGTGCACAGCAAACACACAGTGACACTTCCTTTAAGCATTACCACACAATCAGCCATTGTTGGGACTTTGCTTCAGCACTCTGAAGGAGCCATAGGCTTCTCAGGCTTGGTCTTAATGCTATATACCATAACATATACCATTTGCTTGGGAAGTTGTAGGAGATGGATATCAAATTTGTGCTATGGACAGCATTAGCATTTGGATCACATTGTCCTGAAAACTGGGGGTGATTAATGAATCAAAATGCTTTGATTTGAATTAAATACTCTGAAGGTGGCACCGGGAGGGGGCATTGGGGAGGGAGGCAATAAAAGCAGAAAGACAGTATCATGAGGAGTCACAGATGGTAACCACAAACATCCCAGAGAAGACGAGTTCCCTTTAACCTTTTTAGTCCAAAGGCTAGGATACTCCCTTAGAGCATTGTTTCAAATCAAGGACATGAGCACAGGATCCCCACCATCTTCCCAAGCTTCCTAAATATCAAAGTTAGAGGAGCTTGAGTATTTTCTTCCCTTTTGATGAAGCAATTTAACCAAAACACTGGGCAAAAAGAGCTCCTGAAATAGACTGGAAGTGTAACCGTCAAAGAACAGATATGGATGGATCTGAGATCACTCCAATGAAACGTTTCCAATAGACAGCAGAAAAGTTTCAATAGGAGAAAGCTAACCTTGAATATTTCCAAACAGGAGAAGATAAACACCCAAATATGAGTGCACTCATTGCTGGTGAGTGCATTCAAGAGTCTGGAAAACTCAGTTCAAACCCTGGCAGTGATTAAAATTGCAGAAATTTGATCAGATCCTCCTCTCAGATGCTGCAACAAGTAATATATTTGTGCATATTTTCATGTTAAATAGACTAGTATCTTTTAATATTCCCGAAACACCTCAGTATTCTACCCCTGTTTTTCCCTTACCATGTTAGTAAAGCTGTTCATTACATACATTCTCCCTGTGTAAATAATCTGGGTCAACCAAAACTGGTCTGGGCTTTTTTCCCTGAAGCAATAAAGTCTTTACCAGCAGCCTTTTGCCCTTTATGCTCTCCTTTTGGAACGCGGGCAAACAATTCAAGCTCTCAAGCAACTGAGCACTGCATCAGTCTGAAACCAGGTTTGTTACCTCAGAAAGAGAAAAAGAGATCTGAAAATAACTCACTGAGAATTTGACTTGGCAGCTTTCCTCCCCCAGGTAGCAGAGGTCCCCAGAAACATTTGTCTCAAGCCACAGATGCTCTCCATTCACAGCATTTTCCTGGGAAAAAGAAATAGTTGTTAATCTGTTTTGTGAAATTCAGCCATGTGAGTATAAAGGGAAAAAATCTGATTTTCAACATAAGTTTAGAAAACTAAAATAAACTAAAAAAAAAAGCCAAACAAAAACCAGCTACCACACCACCAGGTGTTGATTTGGTTTTCTACAACACCAAGCCATAGTAGATAACAGTATTACCCTGACTAACCATCCCAGCTTACAGGATGCTGACAACAAAATGATGTGTCACCAAATGAAACCTAAGTATTTTTGAGCACGCTTCAGTTCAAATTTGTTGATGTTCTTCCCACATGCTACATAGTTTAACTGGGAATTCACATGTCATAAGCATGAGATGTACACAGAATTTTAAAGAAAGAGAAAATCCAGACAGATGAAACAAAAACACAACTAATGAACTTTCAACGGGAGAAAACAAAAAATTTGAGAATCGGGCACAGGAGTAAAAATTACCATGGTGACTATAGCTTAGGATGATGGGATAAACTAGACATGGGAAAATGCTTTCTTTGAAATAGCTGGGTCAACACTTTGTGAATACTTCAACAAAACATTACACTGCCAGGAGAGACTAGACTTCATATATGAAAGAACAACACATTCATCTGAGAAAGGTCTCATTAAAAAAAATCTACTTAGCACCCTGACAATTAGGAGTGATCAACAGGCTAACATCTAACTTTGTCTTGGCATTCCCATTTGACCAAATTTGTACCTTGATTCTATGCGAATTCTTGTTCTAGGGAAACTTGATTTCTAGTAGATAGGCTACGGGCTTCACTTGCCTGTAATTCTGGTGTGACTAAAAAGCCTAGAAGTCTACTGTACACTACTTGAGCAAAGTGAATAAATAGGAATTCTGTTCAGCCAGAATTAGAGCACGATAGAAAACACTTTGACAGTCTGACATTTGGTTCCCACACTGCAGAAGTCACAAATGATGACGCTCACCAAACAGATGGTGTCCAACAGCAGGATGCTCAGAAATAGCCATCTTGGGTAAAATAATTTATTTAAAATACCACTGTCAGTTTCAAAGTGATAAATTGAGATGGCTTCTCTTGCTATGCTGATTTCTTAGGTAATGCAGAAAAGCAGAAGTAGCAAAATTCTTTGCTTTGTGGACTGCATCAAAAACAGCCAGGACCTATGCAAGGCTGCACATGATGCCTCCCACAACCATGGTGTTCACTTCCAGTAAAACAAGAGGACAAAACCAACACTGACTGTTTTCTGGTGAGAGATCTATCTGTCTGCAGGTCTTTAACTTCATCAGAAATATTACAGTTTCCCAGAGCACAATAGTTTAGGTAAGTATTTTCAACACTTTTATAACGCAAAATAATTTCCAAGAACTTGTACTAACTTAAGAAATTCTTCAGGCCTTTCTTAGAGAGTACATTATTCAGACTGTAAACTCTGACCCTCATGTGTGTCCTTATATTGCAGCTCTTTTCCCTTCAGCAGCAGGATACGAGCTCACCAAAGAGTGCTTGACCTGAACAGATTCTCTGCTGACAAAACAGTACAAACAAGATTATGATCCAGAGGTAAATCTCGTAGGATATAACAGATTCTTCAGAAAGACCAACTCTGAAAGCTAGGTAAGAAAGCACACAGCTCTTGGGACAGAATTTTTAACAAGAAATAAAAATTATACTAAAAAATAGATTAACCACCCCTTCATTTGGACCAGGTCCACACAACTTACCATCAGGATTTCTAAAGATAAAGTGGCCTATTTCCGTAACCTAGTTTAGACTGCTTGTTCTCTATGGTTCCAGATTGTATCAGAGATTTACATGTCTAACTTTTCATCACTGTGTAAATAAATTTAGTTAGTAGTCTACAAGGATGATCTTTATAGTTCATGTTATTATAGAGTTCTAACACAACTAGGTAATAAAAATGTAAATAACCTGATCTAGTATGAGTGACACACCTCCAAACACCTACTGCCACAGAGAATTTCACAGTACTGTGTGTGAAAACTCACAATTTCAATTCCAGCAAATTGACTTTAGGAGAATCTTTCATCCTGAATAAGTGCAAGGAGCTGAGACTGCCCGAGATTAAATGCTCTCCCTCAAAAATCTTTCCTTGTCAGTTAATTTGTCTCGATAAGACCAAAGAGAATTATTTGAATTTCACCATTTCAAATTTTACAGGGTTCTGTCATTCATATGATGAGACATTCTTTTGCCACTTACAAAAATCAGGATGATATAGTGAAAGGAAGTGCTGTGACCTTTTGAAAGCCAAATTTTTTCTTCACTTCTGACAGAAAATTTTGACAAAAATCAATGCATTTCTATGAAGAATTTTTACTTCAACAAAACAGTATTTTCTACTCCAAAATTTACAGGCAATACTCCACAACATGCTGGAAAAAGGGCACTCATCTCTACCTATCAACACAGAAGCTGACAGTGGTCCCTGGAATAAGCTCCTATCACCTCTAAGATGACATCCCGTTTAACACAGAGCTAAACTACAGTAAAGGTTCTGTCATCACTTGTATATTTTGACACAGACTGTATTTTTTTTCTATAAGAATTTTGCCAGTTTGGTTTATATTGTACTTGATGTCTTTATGTTGGCTTTAGGATTTAATGGCTTCTAAACAAGCAGTTGTTCTCCTTCTCTCTCTGAAGACACAGACGCCAGTCTCATGCTCTTGCCATTTTCCTCATGGTGAATCTGTGGCTGTAAAGCTACACATAAAATCAGTTCAGCTAATGGAAAAAACTAGATATCTCATCTACCAAACCAGCTAGACAAAATGACACATCCTGTGACCACATAACTGCTGGATCTGACACAAAGAGTGGTGGATTAAAGATGGTTTCAGAGGGACTGATGCTTATGGTGGCAGCTCAGTGTCAGGGCACCTCAGCTGACCTGTCAAATCACACTTTTCGGCTGACACATTTTGCTCTGGCTTGCTATGTGGAAAATGCATACTGTCCATCACTGTGCATAAAACAGCAATGACTGTGGCCTAATAAAGAAAACTGTGAACTCTCTCTCTCTTTTCACCAGCTTCCCAGCCTTCACAAGTGTGTGAACTCAGTGTCCTGGGAGGAAAAAGAGCCCCTGCTCAGTGAAGCAGAGGCAGCAGTGCTTTCCTGGCAGCCTGGCTCTCAGGGGACATACAACGTCAATATGCTCCCCCAGACGGAAAGCTCCCATTTGATTGCTCCTGATCCGTTACCACCTTAATAGCAAACTAAAATAATTTCAGTATAGCAAACATTTCTTGCATACAAAAAAAATACCACACACAATCCCCCCTGAAGTGGAAGAGAAACAAGAATTCAGGGACCAGGAGTTTGGGAACCATGTAATTACATGCATGTGTTCACGACTTGCTGTGCACATTTCACTAATTCAACTAGATTTCTTCAAGTGCTCCAGCACAGTAAATGACAGAGCAAGAGTTACCATTTTTCTGACGCCCACCACTATCACCATACCTCACTGTTCTTCAGACTGCAATCAGCACGGTTTCAAAAGAAATGAAGATAAACCTGACTGTTTTAATTTGCAATGTCAAGCAGCTGTACTTATTCAGCCAAATAAATAAACCAGTCAGCCCAAACTTCCAGTTCAAAAGAGTTGGAACTCCAATTGTAACAGGAGGAATGGAACCCTCCTCCACTCCCCACTAGGACTCCCAAAAAAATTATTTAAGGAAAATCTCTAAAATAAGTCAGTAAGAAAATTTTCCCTTTGTTAACGCTCCAGTAAGGGAGAAGAATCTTCTTACAAATATGCATTTGGGTGATATTTATGATTAGTGTAAAATTAGTGGTCATCAATCTCGACTTAATTTAATATATTTGTAAACAAAATTGTTACTTTTGGCCCTTTTCTTTATGATATGACTATTGAGCAGAAACAAATTTGTTTGGATGTCTCTTTCCCAAGTATCTTTCTGTCATGTTTGGATTATGCTTCACCCTTAACTGTGAAATTTCAGAGTTTGCAGTACTCATGTTGCAAACAGGAGCAATGCCTCAAATATTTTTCTGTTGATATTTTAACTCAAATTAACTCTCAATTTTAACTCCATCTTCACCCATTTTAATTTGGGAATATTTTTCACGTAGAGGTCATCTATTCCTTAATTATTGCAAATGAAATACGTGGACAGAGAACAAAATAAAACACCATAGGGATGTTTCTCCTTTCCCCCACCATGCTATTCAACATCTCTGCATCAATTGCCATTTGAGATCCCCATAATCCTCAGCTGAGAGATCACCTGTATACAGAAGCAGAATAACAACATTTGTCTTCATGGAGCAGCAATGTTCAGATGTTATCAACTGAGATGATGATTCCCCACGTGCTCATGAGCCAATGCTTTGGCTGATAACAGTTGCACTTCAGAAATGTGAAAAATGCATGTTCTCTAGATGGGCACCTTCTGCACTGCATCCTCTACACCACTGGAAAAATACAAAGATATGGCCACTATTTTTAAATATGACAGACCTCTTTTCTCTTTAGATCTCTCTGGAAAGAATATCAGATCTCAAGCCTTCATGTAAAAGAAGCAGCAAAAAACAATTACTGATCCAGAACACAGCACTTCAAGTGTCAGCTGCGCACAAAATTACAGCAATTTTTAAATATGCATGGGGCCTGCACTCACCACTACTTAATTTGAACTAGAATTCCTATCAGCTCTACATGTTTTTATGTGACTAATGGAATACCCCATTCTCCTTTTGCCATGAGAGCATATAAAAATATACATCTCTTTTCAACTGAATATTTAATTCCCAGTTACAAAACTAGGACTTGAAGACCCTCTAATGGAAGGAAAGTCTTCCTTCAGTGTAAAAGTATAGCTTTTAGGAAGTTATGGTACAGCAGCCAAACTATTCATGGGGAAAAAAAAATAAATTTATCTAGAACAAGGGAAATGTTTCATCATACGTAAAGCATGTGTTACTGTATTAACATGTATGCTAATTATCCAAGCTTTAGTGCCTCATTAGGCACTTCCAAACAGTTACTGTCCATGAAAGTAAGCAGACAGAACTACTGACTAGTGCCAAAAAGGCACAAAATAGAATGCAACAGGCTCATTTCAAAGTCACAGGCATTAATTTTAAATACCTCGCTGGTATAGGTCATTTCATGTCTATTTGTCTAGCCCATACTCCAATCAGTTTTTCTACAAGGATTTTATGGAAGATGGTGTCATGAGCCTTGCAAAAGTCAACACAATGGCCATTGCTCTCCCCTCATCTAGCAAGCCGGTCATTTGATCTGTTGGGCTGGTCAGGTGCCATGTCCCCTTCATAAATCAAAGCTGAATACTCTCAGTCACTTCTTATTCTTAATATTTCTGGAAATTACTTCCAGAAGGATTTGTTTCATAACCTTCCCAGAAATCAGGGTAAGACTGACTAACCTGGAGTTCCCTGGAGCCTTCTTATCCTTCTTGAAGGAATTGACATTTCTTTGGTTGCAGTCCTCAGGAACATTCTCTCACCACCGTGACCATTCAAAGACAACAGACTCCTAGCAGTGATATCAGCCACTCCCTCAGCACCTTTATGTGCAACACATCCGGTTCCATGGACTTCTGTGTGTTCAGTCTAAGTGTTCCCCAACCCGATCACCCTCCACAAAAGTAAGTTTTCCTTCTTTCAGACCCTGATATCAGTGACCTGCAGCTGCTGAAGGTGGCTCTTACCAGCAAAAATGGAGAGTAAAAAAAAAAAGGATTGAGCAATTCAGGTTTTCCATGTTCTTTGTCACCTTGTTCTCTGCCCTATTCAGTGACAGCCCAATATTTTTCCTGCTGTTCCTATCACTGGTGATTTGCCTACAGAAACCATTCCTGTTATCTTTCCTGTTCCTGTTAGATTCTACACTAGATAAAGTCTGGCTTTCCTTAATCCATCTGTATGGAATCAGGTAGTCCCTTGTACAGTCCTCCTGACCTAAACCTGCTTCCACATATTGCCAAATGCCATTTTTCAGCTTCTACTCTGACACATAGTTTTCTGTTCTTGTTAAGATCTAAAAGATTTCTGGCTTTGTCTTTGATACACATAATTTATGGTACAGGTTATAATAGTTCTCTGCTAAACAAACATTCAATTTGTACCCAGATAATTCCAACTGTGCATTCACAGACCACGAAGCATGGATCAGTCAAGTTTTTTCATTGACCTCCAAGAATGGAAACTGAATACCTTCAAATGCCTCTTAAGAAGTGGGGGAAAGATTCTAAGTCTCATTATCATGGGAGAAGGAAAGAAATAGGTATTAACAGAAAAAATGCACTATGAAAAGAAAAAAAGAGATTTGGGTATGTTTAACATTCTACAGTTCTAGTGGCCATCAATAGTTTTGTAGACACCATAGAAATAAAACAGCTAGAAGGCAGTAGTTAAAAGAAAATTACAGGAGGACTTTGTGTACAAGTTTATGGTTTTAATCCCTGGTATAAAATGGCGATAGAAAAATAGACAAAGACCTGGCAGCGAGTACACAGCCAGTGAGTTGGGTGGCTCAGTCTGCACTCACTCGAGAATCTGCGCTAGAATTACTTACTTTATTATTTAACACTTGGGCGTGATGTCTAAAATGAAGGCGCGTGGGAGAAAGGGATATGCATAAACATTTCACAGGGTCAGCCATTTAGGTCAATTCCTTTTTGGTAAGGCAACCCCAGCACTCCCCTCTGGTTATTATAACACCTACTCCAGACACTGTGTTCTGTATGGCCCTGGTGTGAAAAGAGAACCTTAAATTATACAGCAGAGCTACAAGTTAACTTGGATTAGGTGTAACAAATGTGATGAAACTGGACATTTGTAAGTATGTTAGGGAAAAGAAACCTCAGGGAGGAGAGACAGTCGTAACAACAATAATAAAAAATACTGGGGGTTTTGTGTAAAAAGTCTTAGGGGACATGAAAATCATCACCTCTGTTTTACAGCTAGAGAAGCTGATGTACTGAGGAGAAAAACAACTCATCTGACCTCACTCTTGGGGTAAGTGACAGAGTAGAGAAAGGAATCCCACTCTCTGACTCAGTGCCCTGTTCTCAGGACCATCTTATAATGGCAAATCACCTGCAAGGAGTTCTCAGAACTGGAGGGAATGGCCAGGGAATTCTTTCCACTTACTACTGTGAAGACTGTGGTAGAAACTATTTCCTCCCTTTTAAGTCAGGAGACAATTTATGTTCATGCCACTTAGACTTTGGAAAGATCTCCCATCATGTGTCCCTGCAGAATCATCCTCAGAAATACTGAAGAGAAGGATGATGCATACGAGGATGCAACAAACACTGATCAATGCTACCTTCCAGTGATTAAATAAATAACTTCTTTTCTGGCTCCAACACATCAACTGAAATATCTTTTCACTCTACCAAATACACCTCTGGATTTAAAATTAAAATTTATGGTTTTTTTCTTTGTTGAAATTCACTACATATTAAAAACATTTGGTCCACTTTAACCTCCCCACATTTCCAAACCCTACTTCCATCATACCTCAGATTTGAAAAATACCTTTCTCCCTTTTACCAGTTACTACAGCTGGTCAGTTCAGTCTCCTCCCAGCCACAGATGTCTTCCACTCACTATCCTCTCCCTCTCCCCACATGACACAGAGCTGCCTCCCTTCTCCAATCAAAGTGTGAAGTAAAGCAGCAACACCAGACTGAGAGGCTGTAAACAGCTAAGGAATTGAACTGATCAAAAGTCTAAACCATAAACATGGAAGTAAAATACAAAAACACCACACACAAATAAAACCCAAAATATTTAATCAATATTAACCAACTTGTAGGAACTGCTGCTGTATTTATGTATCACATGAGGTAAAAGGAGTAATCACCATGGGATCATGGATCATCCTGGTAAAGGAGTAGCAGGCAGTTGGCTGAGTAAGGGCAAGCTGTGGATGATGGACTTGGGGTTCAGGGGTGTTTATTTGCCTGGGTTGTTGCTGTTGTTTTTCTAAGTACAGTTTTCAAAGGTGTTTAATTTAGCTAATGTACTTAATCCTTCACTTGTGTGGCTGATCCTTCAGATTTCAACTGAATGGCAGTGATGACTCAAACCAGACATTTTTTACTGCCTTCCTGAATCAGCACCTGGTTTGCTGGAATGAAAAAACAAGGTATTCTCCAAAGCCCTTCCAAGAGGATTCTATGCAAGCTTTCAAACTGCAGACCCTCATAGTGAATCTAATCCAACTTCCTGCAACACAGTCTGCAAAATTTCATCCGCTCAAACTAAGTGCAACACCTGGAGTTCAAGAAGAGCAGGCAATCTAAAAATAAATTCTCTTTTGGAAAAGAGAACAAAGATAAACATGAGCCATCGAAACCGAAGTTATGTTCAACTAAACCTTCTTGGGTGGCTGGCACCTTGATATTGCAATGTACCAACCTCTTTACCAACAGCCAAGTATGAAACCTACTGTATGCTTTGCTTTAATTGAGGCATTTGTGTGGACTTCTGGCTTCTGGCTCATGCTCTTAGCCCGTACCACTGCATAACCACATGGAAGGTGCATAAGGACGGTTTCAGGGGAGGTACAGACTTGCCATTAGTAAACACAGAGGGGGTGGCCAAACCCTAGGACAACCATTCAACAGTGGTGGATGCCCCATGCTTGATAGTGTTTAAAAGATATTTAGACAACGCCTTTAACAGTCTGCTTTACTTTTGGCCAGCTCTAGAGTGGTTCAGCCCAGAAAAATAAAAGAGCAAGATAAGAGGGGTGGAAACATGTTCTCCATGTCTACAGGCTGGCTTGGACCCAGAAGAAATCTAGTCATACCTACAAAGAACTGTGACCAAAGATTTCAACTACCTACTCTACGGATGCAGACAATTTGATGTGTGTCTTCAGCCTTTAATTTTGGCACATTAAACAGAGGCACAAAACCCTGCTGTGCTAAAATTAGATCAACCTTCGGTGGCAGACTTTGTCAAGAAGGAGGTGGGAAAATATAACCAGACAACTTCCAAGCTGGAAAATCTGTCCTTTTTTGCTCAAGACCCCACAAGTTTTCATGTCTCTGCCTTGTCCTTCAGTTCATAACAGAAGCATGTTCCTAATGACTAACACTAATTCTAACAGCAACACAATGTCTTATGTTGATTAAAGAATGGAGAGAGCACCAACTAGAAATACTGCTCAAATTAACTGCCAAAAAACACAAACACCTACAGTCCACTCTAAGGCCGCTCTTGGTTCCTTCACAGGTCCATTGGTGACTGGAATGTTGAGGGAATGCACAGGAGCCAAGTGCTGGAGGCCTGACCTGGAGATTGCTTTCCTGCAAATTGAAAAGAAAAACACAGTTAAATGGAGTGTATATATGGAGTGTATATATAACAAATATATCTCTCCAATGTAACTACCCAACATCCTCCCCAGCCTTCTCCAGAAATTAGAAGGGGCAGCAATGCATTTCATTTCAGCTTCAGTGAAATGGTGCTTGAATGCCATCTCCTGCTAAAGCAGTTTAGGAAAAGAATAAAGCAACCTGATCACTGGAAATTACTGTTTAATGGAGATCAGTTACTCATCTGGCACGAAGCTGAAATATCAGATCCAGTGGACTATCTGTGGTTATGCTTGCCAGTGGAGTCCTCATGCATTACACCTATTCCTCACACACCAACTAGATCTGTTGAAACAATTTATGCATAATTCCAAATACCATTTATAGGAGAGAGAAAATACGAGTTTATACAAAGAATCAAACGCTTGTTGCTTTTACCTAGTTTATAGGCTGGAGAAAGTTGTCCATTCAGCACCCAACTACACAAAACAAGACACGAGGATGCCACCGGGAAGGGAAGTCATAAACTGCTACCTTCTTTGATCATATCAGAATCCCTCAAGGAATCACAGCTTCTTTCCACTTATATTTTAGTTCTATCTTTCTGGTCCAGAGTAATTTTTACAGCTCTTGAGGCATAGAGGTGACCTTCCTAAGAAGTCATAGGTGGTGGCCAGAAACACTCCTGAGGCTATCTCCACAGTGCTGAGGGGATATTGCCCCTGCCTGTCTCCCTACAGACACCCAACCCTGACAGAGCTGCCTCCACCAGTAAGCTCTCAGGTGGAAGCACAGTACACTGTCAATAAAAAACTCAGCTGCACCTGAACAGTCTGTTTCCTACAGCTTCCCAACATTATTGCACTGTATGTATTAGAACCTGATGGTAGTGGCCAAAATAATCTCTCAGCTTCAGCTGCAATGATTCAGAAGAGGATAAAAATCATCTCGGAGAGATAGCTCCCTTTGTAAGCCAAACACACACATCCCCCACAAAGTAAAATGACAGGCTGTTTGTGTAAAGTGCATTTTTGTGATACCACTCCCACAGTGCTGCAGCTATTTATAGCATCTCCTAATCTTACCACTGTCCCAAGGCAATAAAGGTCAATTGAGCCAGTGGAGACAATCCAGGTCAGCCATATGCTAAATAAATCTTTTCATTGTCCTGAAAATGTACAGTGCAATATATATCCACAGTAAAGGAGCTTGGAAGCCTCGCTGCTCACGGTGCATGTCTGGAAAAATCGAGTGGACTGAAGCAGAATGTCTTAAATCCCCTCTCTTGTGGGCAGCATGAACAACTCAGAACATTAACATCAGCCTCTGATCATCCAATACCCTCTTTTTACTAAATGTGGGAAAGACTTTGACATTAAGGAGTTTTTCCAAAAATATTTTGCATTTGACAAAAAACGGGAAGAAGCCCGAGGAAAATTCTTTTACCATCTGACAATGTATCAGGAGGGAACAATTTAGCAAGAAGGATTTTATGCCAAATATCTAAGCACAACATAAGCTACACGTCTCAATAACTGGATTAAGGCTTTAGAGAAATAAGCTACAAGAAACTAAAAAAAGGTTTTTAAACTATATTTTTCAAGAAAACTTCCCAATATTTGGCAGTCTCTTTCCATGCTGTTTTCAGTATCAATGTAGTTATTTGGGCTTCCTAAACACAAGAGTACATTCTTGTCTCTATTTGTGGTTCATAACGTGTTAGTTTATTTGGGTGGAAACAGGGCAGTATCACTTTTTCCACTCTGCATCACTGACAGGGGTAAAGCAAACCTACTTAGGCCTGTCCTCACGACAGGGGAAGGTAAATATGTGTAACAAGTGGCTGTAGACATCTCAGCACCAAGCCTCGGGTACTATTTCAAGTGAGAATTAGAGATGTGCAAACCTCCCACAGGAGAACCTGAGACTTGGCCCGCATTTCTTTAAGAGCAAGCTGAGGCTGATGAGCCTTTTTGGGGGAGACCTGGCACAGTTTTATGCCAACTGCCTGCCCTTTCTCTGCATGCCAAGGTGGTTTTATGGCTCTGTCTGGAAAGCATGCAAAACACAGGCATGACAATAACGCTTTCTTCTTTTCTTTTCTTTTTTTCTGGTCTGTTTTAACATAAAAGCCTTAAAATGATCTCAGGGATTGCAAATTTGCATGAGCCATCCAGAAGTGACCCTTGGGCCCGGGAACAAGCTAGAAATTTCTACTTTTGAGCAATTTCTTATCAGAATTCTCTCTCAGAGAAAAGAGAGACAAAGTGTCAAAACACACTGTATGCACTGCAGAAGCCTTTCCCATTAAAAAAGGAGGCCAAGCTAAAGAGCAAACACATGGCCTTCTAATAAATGTAAGACAGACAAGAGAGGGGAAAATGGGGGGAAAGGGAAGGTAGCACAATTCTGATAACAGAGCAGATGCTGAGTATCCAGGTGATCATATCTCATATTACTTTGACAAATTACACCACCTGGCACTTTTCCAATGGCAAGGTAACACGATTGGCTTTTAGTTATCTTTCCCAGAAATTTCATCTCCACTGTGCTGAGTGCATGAATGAAAACACGGGCTTGACAGTCAGCCTTTCCCATAGAAGTAATCACTGTTCCCTTGATAAGAGACAGACAGAAAAAAGTGAATCTGTGGTTTCATCATATATTTTATTTTTCAGACTATGAAGAGAACAACTTTGTTAAAATGGGCACATTCCGTCCAGTTGCTCATGTAGTAACCAACAGCTAGGAAATACTTCATCATAAATAACAAACTGCATTACAATAATGACTTTTTCACATCCAGTAATCAGTTATTTGTAGTAGTTATTATTATTATTAACAGAGCTAACACACCACCATTGAGAACAGGCATGGGTACACATAAATGCCTATGTCACTGAATATACAACTTACAAAAATATGTGATATTAATTCCATAGTTGATACCACTAAGGAAATCCTTTAACAGAGCAGTCAACTTTCTTGAAAACCAAAATCAATCAGACATTCGAGGCATTCAAGTACACTAACTGACTTTTTTTTATTATTTTTTAAAAGCATTACATTTGCATTTTGCTGAAAAGTCAGGCGAGACTCAACCTACTTATTAGATCAAAGGATACATATTTGATCAGGGGAGATTTGAGCTTATATCCCAGCCTCTGGCTTTATTGAGCCTTCTCCTCCACTGAAAGCATATAAATATCCTCCAATTAGCTCTTTAGACTGAATAGTTTTACCTGAACCCTCAAAGACCACAACAATTAGTCAATACTATGCAACCTATTTAAGTACTAGAAAAGAATCTCTTTGGAATAGAAAGAGTAAGTTACCATTGCATGTGGCTAACAGCTTTGACTGACAATTTAGTTGTCGCTGGTGTTGGAGTTGCTGCCTTTCCAAGGCTGGGGTTATCATCCTCCTTTGTACATGAGCATTACCACTGGGGTAGGCTCTCAGCTGCAAGGTTGAGAGAATATAAAAATGCAGAGACTGGCTTCCACAGGTCCTATGACTAGGACATCTGCCAGGAAAGATGTTTTTGAGAGTCTTTTCTCAAAATTAACCTAGATATCTACAGAGAAAGGGGAAATCATTTGTATAATGATGTTCAAGTTACAATAGCCCTGAATTTCTTTGAACATACAATGTGGATAAACCCTACACCTGCCAGCCCTCAGCTTTGCCAACTAGAGCTTGAAAAGCCCTGTACAAAGTCAGACAGCACCTGTATGCACAAATTATATGTGCCGGAGTTTATTTGGAGGTGGTTTTCACACCTGCAATTTGGTGCTTATGAATGTTATGAAAAAAATGTACTGGCTAACCTCTGGCATTATTTAAGTTTTGCCCGTGCATCTCTGCTGATTGCATCAGGACCCCAAAACCCACTGTTTCCAACTTGCCTTCTGGGCATGTATTGTTCTCCTTTTAGCTGACCACTGGGCAGTGATTGTTTCACTGCAACATCAATTCCCAGATCTTTTGCATTTGCTGTGAAAGGAGCCAACTTCAGCCAAATCAAATAATCTGTCTGGTGCCCCAACCCATTCCTGACAGTAGCCAGTAGCAGGTGTTTAGAGAAGCACTGGCACAAATTGGGTGATCCTTCCCCTGACATACTCCAGTCACAGTTTACAGTAATCAGTAGTTTAAGGACTTCCTGAGCTGGAGGCTGCTTCCAGACCTTTGCACTTAATAGCCTGTAATGGCTTTTTACTCTAGGAATGTGTTGGTCCTTCCCTGAACCCATTTATAGTCTTGGTCTCCACAGCAGGCTATGTAATAAGCTCCACAATTTAATTATGGGCAATGTAAAGTACTTCCTTCTGTCTGTTTTTTAAATTCTGCCTGATAATTCAATTGCTGTATCATATTGTAAGTAACAGCAAGCAATCGCTTGCCTCTCTTCACCTGTGATTTTATGAATCTCTTGATAAACCCCTTAAATCACCACAACCCCAAGTGGAAGCACCCTAGACAACTTAGACTTCTGCTAACCCTGAATCTGTTCTATCTTTATCAATGTTTTGTAGCTCAATTTCAGGTTTGGTTTCTTTTTTTTTCTGATGTATGATTGCCAGAACTAGAAAAATTATTCAACATCTGGCTGCATCAGAGTGGTGGTGTCATCACACTTTCTGCACTGCTCCCTTTAATCATCCAAAGGTCTCTTTCCTGAGCGTTAAATGATAATGTAAAGTCCAAACTTGACAGCTTTTTAATCCTACATTTGCATTATTTTGTCTTCACCGATCTCACTTTTCAGCTGCAAACTGCTTCAGTCATTCAGCATCATGAGATCCTTCTGAAAATTTCTGCAGTCAGACCATGCCCACTCTAATCGTGCAAAGCAGCAGGAAGCTTTACCCCCTTTCATTTTGCTTCCAGTGAGCAGCACTGCTCATCAGAGATCCCCAGTGTTCCTCACCAGTAAACACTTAGGCAAACCCTGAGCACCACCCTATTCCTGGCTACACTTAAACAATTGTTTAACCATGAGGACACCATGCCTTTCACTCCTGGTTTCTGTACCAGAAGTTGTTTTTCTTCCCCCATCAAAGCTATCTGGAGGCCCACATGGGCTCCCCTTGGCCAGACCACCCCAGTTCACAGGTCTCATGCCTCTGTCAGCAACCTCTGCAAGATACCAGTCCTGGTATTGAGAAAGTTGTGCTGGCTCTCCTCCAGCACATCACGTTCAGTTGCACATTTATTAATCCTGCATCTTAGCAGCTGCTTTACCAGTTTCTCTGTTTAAAACTCGCTGCTGGCTTGCCCCATCAGCACTCTGAACCCATGTGACCACCCCACTCCTTTAGGAGTAGAGCTCACTTAACAGAGGATTTATAAAGCCCTCTCAGCAGTTTCTTATTTGAATTCCACCAGAATACTTAACAAAATCAAACCTTAGTGATTAGTTACTGGCCCTTTTGTCAATGTGGTCATAAGGCTCCTACATGAACCGTCCCATTTTCCTTAGGTTCATCCACACAAGTAGCAGCTCAGCCTAGGACACTTTCAAGCACCTTCAGCAGTGAACACTGATGCAAAAGATTCAACTAGCACTAAAAGAAACAGACCTTTCAGAACTCCTCATGAAATGCTTTCCTAAGCATCTGTCATGCCCTGCTGCCCAGGGTGCCAGTGTCTGGAAAAGCCAAGATTTGGGTAATTTCCCAGCGAGTCAACATCCACATCACCAATAACCCAAACAAACCCTTCCTGCCTATCTCTCCACCCCTCACCACACAGAGCTGTCTGAAAAAAAGGTGCATAGAAACAGGCACATATCCATGAAACACTGCAGACCTGGGCAGCTTTGCTTTCAGCCTCAGGCCCAGCCTTCCTGTACCAGGAGCAGCTCATGTCCACTAGAGACTCATCTGAAGAGAGTGAAACAAATTTCCACTACAACAATCTTCCCAGGAACCTCAAACAGCAATCACAGATCTGTAATACAATGCGTCGACTCCCTAGTAAGTTCTGGTAGGAACATTTGGATCCATCACATCAAACACTTTATTCAGCTTATATTGAGCAGGTGCAAGACCAAACAGAGCCAACAAGCCTTCTGACAAAAGGAATCACGAGGCAAAGCAAAAGAAGGAGAAAAGAACTGCAGAAAGTTGGATCAGGTTAACAGAGGAAACACCTCTACCCCGCAACGATGTCTTTTCTGTGTCAACACTGCAGTTCACAGACATTTCTGTATTAGAAATGCACACGAAGGGATATTCTTTAAAAGGACACCGTTTGGAATTCTTGCCCCTCAAATTCTGGGTACAAGAATGGCAGGTTACTTTTCCTGTCCCAAAGGAATACAATGGATTTATGAAACAGGTTGTGTGTTACAAGAGGTATTCACAAGTTGTGGCATGAACATGTTTCCAGTTTCTTCAGTGTAGACATGCAAACCCTCACTGCCCTGCGGTTATACTTGCAGCTTGATTTAGTGTCAAAACAGTGCAAGTCCAAATGCCAAAGATCTCTACCATATTTTTTTTTCTCTTCTCTGCTTCACTTGACCAGTAGGCATACATTGAGCACCAAATTTTACCTTTTGGAAGGCAATTTATGGTTTCAATTTGATCCTGAACTCTGCTAAATTATTCAATCCCTTAAATCTTATCTTCCATCAAGAGTTCTTCTCCTCAGAAGCCAGAGAAAGCACACAGTTTTGTGTCAGCTCCTATCAAGGTGACCAATATATCTTGTCCTAGATCTATAAGTCACTTCAGAGTCTCTATTGCACTAAAATCAGGGTGACTTTGCTCCTGCATGCTGCCATTGGCCAGGTCCTGGGCTCCAGCTCATTACCCTGGGAACTCTGTAACAATCCTCATCTGCAAGGTGGAAATCGAACATGGCTCAGATCCAAGACTTGGATAATTAATAAGATAATTATAAGAAAAAGTCAAAGTCACGTGGAATTCTCTCTGAGCTCCTATCGGAGCTCAGATTTCCATATATTAATGGTAGTACCCATTTCTTCCTTCTGCTCACTTTAGGGGTTTTTTGCCTTACCTCCTAATTTATTCTCTAGATTTCTTAGCAGACAGAATAAAACTTGAAGGAGACTTACGGTACAAGGCAGCTAAATTTTAGGACCAGTAGGATTTCTCGCAATATCTTGTTTAAAAATCATGAAAAGATATGTACAAACAGGGTGATTTCTCTTGGCACAAAAAGTGACAGGCCTTGTAGGACTCCATGCAGTAACAAAAATGTCAGCGTTAAGTTTCATGAGGAGAAAAGGAAAAAAAAAGTGGTACATTTGGTGAGGCAATGACGCAATGGTCATGAAAAGATGAAGAGTATTCTATAGCCCTGTAATTTACTGAGAAAGGGACTGAAAAAGAAGTCTAGGAAAGCTGGGGATAAAAAAAGACACAAATGCTTCCTTGAACTGATTTATTTTGCTTTATTTTTGCTTCAGTCAAAACCAATTTGTTTCAGAAAAGGGTTTAAATTTTTTCTAGCTTTTAGCTTTTAAAACTGTGAATATCAGATCTGGAAAAGACCTTTTTAGATCATGAAAGCAAATCAACTCTATTTCAAGCAAACTTATATGTTTGAATCCAAGAAGTTAAAGACCCATTTCAAATCTAGCCTGATTGTACCTTCTCTCTTATTCCTACTGAGAAGCTGTGCTAGATCTCCATTCTTTTCATCATTAATTTTTTTTCTGTAATTTCCATCCAATATGCACGCCCCTGCACAATCTTCCTTAAATTCATATTATTAGGATTTTCACATTTCATCCAAAGAGTTAAAGTTGAACTGACAACCGATGATTTTATATCATCCTTCTACAGAATAAAAGGCACCTGAAAGTTTTGATCCAGAAATCTTTAAACCTTTGGATCAAAATCCTTTTGAGTGAGTTTATGTAGGGCAGAGATGTGCATAGGGAGTTAGAAGCTCACATTTCAAAGATTCTGGAATCAATCAAGTAAGCAAGATGATAAAATTTAATCACTGTCTTTCCAAGCAAACAACAAGAAATGCTCTAGGGAACTGTGAGCATAAATGATTTCCAGCAGCATCACAGACTGGACATCAGCATTAGAGAAGATTGATATGTTTTTACTATTTCAGAAAGTAAAAGAAGTCTGAATGGGAATTATTTCCATAACACATTTTCATACATTTCATCCAGAAAAAGATCATGAGACATGCATGGGACATGCAGGACCTGCATTCTGTAGTTCGAGTATAGACAGTGGTGACAGCAAATTGGATGGACATATCTATGGTATGATTGTGACTTCTTTTTATAATATTCCAAAATAAAAAAGAATGCAGATATTCTATATTATCACTCTGCCAAAAAATATTAAGTACTCAGATTAAAAAAAAAACCCTTAAGGTCTTTTTTCAGGGTGCCTCTTGGTGGCATCAATCAATTATTCATTTGATCTGGAAGACAAAGAGAAGGAAAACAAAACAAAACAGGGAGGAAGACAGGAATTTAGAGCAACATTTTAACATCAGTCTTGGAAATGTTTTCTTGCCACTCAGATTCTAGCACATGGTTTCTAAATTAACTTAATTTAAGGTAATTTCTATATCAGACCAGCATCCTTCGTTGGCATAAGTTATTTACACAAGCTGAAATGTCATTATGACTCAAGGACTATATAGCCTCACATAAACTATGTAACAAACTACTATGGTTTTTTTCTTTTCTACAAATCCAGTGTGTGCCTTGCAGTTTTTCACTGTAAGCTTCAGACAGTTGTTTCAAATATGGATTATTTGGAACCTTTCCATGCCCCTGAATCATTAAGTGTTCCATTCTTTCTTTGTGTACTATCTTTTCCTTGAAAATTGAGACACCAAAAACTGTGATTTTCCATTTCCACATTTTTTCCCCATTATAAGCTTTTATGTAGCATGAAGGGGTCTCAGAGGGGTTAAAAATAAAAATCTTCCATTTTTGAGTATGCAAACAAAAATTGAAAATGTAATGGAGATTCATACTGACTAGACACAAGAAAAATAATTCCACAGTTTATAGACTGTGGATTTAAGAAAAAAGGGAACTTTACGGGGGATGACAAAACAAGTTTATTACCAAGTATTGATATAAGAATCAAATTTTCTTCCTTCCAGACATATAAATACCTAGGACTCAGTGAAAGACCCTGAATAAGAGCAAGCTTTTAAACAATCCAAAACAACCGTTTTTTCCTAAGAAAGATTTTGCAAGCACACAGGACAGAGAAACATCCTCTCCTCTGAAAATCAAGTTAGACTTTCACACTCTAAACACAAAGTCTAGAGAGCAGAGCAGGAAAGGGAGTTCAGGCTTTGCCTGCAGAGTTAATCAGAAAAAAAAAAAAAAAAAAAAAAAAAAAAAAAAAAAAAAAGAAGAAAAAAAAAAAAAGACCACATTTACTTTTCATTAGAGTGACACTCGAGAAAGATAGACGAAAATATAAAACTAGCATGCCAGGTGAGACAAGCACTGCCATGCTCCAAGCACCTGCACCTTCATCCTCTCCATACCATTCCCAACTTTCTTCCTTTCCTTCTGGCATGGTTTTTATGCACCCATCTCAAGCAAGCAGATGTGTGTCCCCTACTTTCAATTCCCTCTGTTTGAGGCAAACTGAAAGAGCTCAGCAGAAGGTGGAGAAAGAGAATTTACTGCAATAAGTGGATGGCAGATGAAAACAGAAATCATCAGTTCCCCAGCAATTCTGGGTAGAAACCTATCTCTGCAGGACTTGACCCAAAGCCCAGATTCTAATCAAAAGGTTTTGATTACTTTTAACAGGTTTTAGGATCAAAGAATAGAGGCTCAGGGATAAAATTTCATCCAAAAAAAAAAAAAAAAAAAAAAAAAAACAGGAATAAAGGATGTGTGTAGAAAATACAATAAATCACCACCTTCCCTTCTCCTCATCAGCAACAACTGTATGGCAATACAGAAATGAGGATAAGTGCACCTCCTGACAAGACTCCCCCTCTTTCTTCAGTCCACAGAAAGCAGAATACTTCAGAAACAGCTTAAAATTAACTTCCAAAACTGGAAGAGAATCTGACTCAAACACAGCTCTGAGGTGTTAACCTCAGAATACCCAGTGTGTTTATGAAAAATGAATTTGACTCACAGAATCACAGAATATACTGAGTTGGAAGGGACCCATCAGGATCAAGTCCAGCTCCTGGCTCTGCACAGGACATCCTGAGAATCACCCCATGTGCCTGAAAGCATTGTCCAAATGCTTCTTGAACTCTGCCAGGTACTGTGACCAGTTCTGTGAGGACCCTCTGCCAGTGCCCAACCACTCTCTGCGTAAAGAGCTTTTTACTAATATTCGACTTACATCTCCACCGATGCAACTTCAACATTCCATGGCCATTGTCATTGGTCACCACAGAGATCAGAGCCTGCCCCTCCTCTTCCCCTCATGAGGAAGTTGTAACTGCAGCGAGGTCTCCCCTCAGTCCCCTCTCCTCCAGGCTGAGCACACCAGGAGACCTCAGCCCCTCCTCGTGTGGCTTCCCCTCAAGGCCCCTCACCATCTTCATTGCCCTCCTTTGGACACTCTCCCATAGCTTAAAGTCTTTTTCATATTATGGCACGCAAAACTGCCCCCAGCACTGGAGGTGAGGCTGCCCCAGTGCAGAGCAGAGCGGGACAATCCCCTCCCTTGCCTGGCTGGTGATGCTGTGCCTGATGTACCTCAGGACAGGGATGTCCCTCCTGGCTGCCAGGGCACTGCTGACTCGTGTTCAACTTGCCACTGACCAGGACCCCCAGGCCCCTTTCCATGGCACTGCTTTCCAGCCTCCCTTTCCCCAGTCTGTCCGTACATCCAGGGTTACCCCCTCCCATGTGTAGAATCCAGCACTTTCCCTTGTTGAACTTTACATGATCACCCGCTGGGTAATTGCCCTGTCCCCTAATCTGTCAAGGTCTCTCTGCAGGGCCTTCCTGCCTCCAAAGAAGTCAACAGCTCCTCCCAGTTTGTGTCATCTGCAAATTTGCTCAGCATCCCTTCCAGTCCTGCGTCCAAATCATTAACGAAGATGTTGAAGAGCACAAGGCTGAGGATGGAGCCCTGCAGAGCCCCACTGGTGACATGTCCCCAGCCTGATGTCACCGCATTCACAGTAACCCTCGGTGCCTGACTCGTGAGGCAGTGCTCACCCATAGCACAGTGTGTTCATGCAGCTGTTTAGCTCTGAGTACGCCATGAATTATCTACCAAAAATACTTAAGATTGAAGCTTGTTCTTGATAATCAACTTTGGAGTTACACGTAACTTTTTTTAAAAAATCAAACTTTCTGTAGCAAACTTTAACACTTCTGCCTGGAGGAGAAATCACACCAGGTTTCACATCAGATTAAGGCAACAACATCGCCTGTGTCATGCATTGTTACAAATCTCACCAGAATCACAACGAGGGCCTTCTCCCTTCAACACGCAGCAGACACTGAATTGTGCTGCAGGGAGAGGCCAAGGCACGCTCAGTCAGGAGAGAGATTATTGCATTCTCTCCCAACCCCAAGGGACAGCTGTCACAGCACTGAGCCTAGGTCTCAGTCTTGGAAAATTTCAAGGAGACATTGAGGTAGAAAAGTGCAGGCAGTACATCAGCTAGGGTGGTGAGCTTCATGGCGGAGATGAAAGTGGAGGTCTTTAGCTTTCATCAGCAGCTCTGTTGATCTATTTAAATAAATGGTATAACTGGAGTTTGGGTCGGGTTTCTTTTCTTTTGCAACCAGTTTAAAAATGTTCATTTTTCTCATAATCTGCCCTTTTCCTTTTTTTCATCTAAATTCTGTTAAATTATACATATGTGGTTCTGCTTCCTCCCTGTTGACTCATCAGTTGTATACAAGCAGGCTAAAAAAACCTCCGCAATACAAAGCACTGTCAAATGCGTATAACAAGTAAACAGCAGGAGGAAAGAGACTTCTTTTTCTTCTAATTTCTTCTTGGATGCTGGCTGTCTTGTGCCTATATAGCTTCACAAAAGGACACAGTAAACTGCTGGTGCTCCTTCAGGGTTGGATAAATCCTCAGATAGAATGACTCAAAATCCTACCTTGGCCTGGAAGAGATCTGGGCATTAACCTTATGACAGGACATGCCCTATTACTTGGACATTATTTTAATTTGAAAGAGATTTTGAGTGTAAAATGGGGATTTGTAATGCCACACTCTTAGCTCTTGTGTTGGTGCATTGTTTAGTCGCTGGGGTCATAATAACTTTGAAGTATTTTGAAGTTAAGACACTGATAAGACCATAATAGAAAGAATATATCACCTGTCTATGCACTGGTTTTATTATGAAAGAATAAGACCACTATCTGACCAGTATTTGGTATTTGTTCTTTTCTATCATTGAGCATTAAGATGGGAAGATAACTGACAGCACAGGAGATTAAAATCCTTTACCACCAAATTTCCAGAACAAAAGGTACCAACTGTACAACCATCCCACCCTCTTTTACCCTGGAGCAACACTTGTAGCACTGAAAAGGCAGGTCTATCACCAGATTCAATCCAACTTCCACCTTAAATTTTCTTGGGGTTTTTCAAGAAGGGAGCCATGGATCGAAGTGTCTTAGCGCTCTTGCACAGGATGAAACTACATGTCCCCTGAGATGTGACCTGTGTGGGAATGCTGAGTCATTTTACATTGGCACACAACTAGATAGTCATTAAATCATGCTGGTTTCAGGTAGAATTAAATCTGGATTAAAAATCAGCTAGAAGGAACTGCTCATTGTGCCTTGAACTGGCACTGTCTTCAGATACACAGCACTATTAAAAGAAAGAAAATCCAACTCTGGTGAATTAAAACTAAGCAGCACTTTCCTTGTTTCATTACATCAGCCCCATCGAGCACAGTAAGGTACAGAAATGCAGTATTTTATTTTTCTCCCCACATATTTTACTGCTGCATCACCTGTTCAAAAAGACACACACACAGAAACCATTTCTTTAGATAGCAACCATCTGTTGGATGAAATCACACCTTGACCACAAAATGACCACTGTTCTATCAAACAGGAGCAAAAATATCCCAGCTGCCTTTTGCTCCTGGCAGATACAGAAGCAGCCAGGCCAGGATACCCTTTGGAAGCTCACTGCACACAAATGAGATGAAACCTGACCTCTCCTTAGCATGGAAATCCAAACTACCTTAGATCACCTGATCTGATGGGATCACAATATAGATGTAAAAAACACCCAAGTGCAGGTTACCTATGGTTATTCACTATGCCACTTTCCCAGCACCCAAAAATAGACTGAATCACTGGGTGTTATTCTGATTTTGGTACTATATCTGCTTTAGAGAGAAGAATCAATTCTCCCCTGGAACTCCATCCTGTATATCCCTTCAATAAAGCCTTCAACAAAATACTAATGGGTAGAGAAGTGAGAGAAGAAATATTTTGACTAGGGTGCTACTGAAATAGCACTGAATAATATCAAAATATCGTTGCCCTCTTTCTAGCGATATTCCTTAGCAGGAGGGACAGCACAGCTTGGCCAAACCAACCAGCTTTCTTGGGGAGCTGGCCCACAGCATGTGAGTCACTGAGGAGGAGGGCATGAAGTTACACACTCCCACCCCTGTGTGCTACTGCATCAACCTGCTCCAGCTTCATTCTTACAGCTGCCTTTACCAAAGCAGAAGGACAGAATGAAAGGAGTTAAGAAGAGGAGAGAACATGAATGAAAGACACATAGCAGAAGACAGAGAAATCCGAAATTTTAAAGGGAGCATGACCAATTTCTGCTCAACCTAGGATTAAAATGTACTTTTTAGGACTGATTTTTGCTGCTCTGAAAGTGAACATAATCATCCCATGCTGATGGTAGGACAGAGTTCACATCCTGACACATCTATATGAGCAACAGGGAAGAGAAGGACAATATTCTGCTCCCAAGTTTTGCTAAAAAGTACCTAATTGGTGAAGTTAGTATGACCACAAAACCCATCTTTGCTAGCTGCCCTCACAGCAGATTTTCTTGACAGCTCCACAGGTGATGTTTCTTCCCTACAGCCACATTCAGGCTTTCAAGCCATGAAGTGATACTGAAAGGTTATGAAAAGTCCCTACTGAGAAAAATCCACCAGGGAGGCAATTGCAGCTACTCAGTAAGATCCTTCCAGATATAGGCAGGTAACTTCTCTTAAAACAAATACTGCACTACAGTTCTTGCACAGATAAAGTTCTGGGCAACAAAAAAGAAAGAAAAATCTCTCCTGTGGAAAAGTAAAACAAGCAGAAATAAAAAAAAATTAAGTGAAGTACTCTTGCTATTCTTTTGCCCCAGATTTTCTGCAATATGTTGTCTGTTCCTTGAGCTGAGTAGGGATGGTCACTTCTGAACATGTAGAGACCAGTATCTGCCTTGCTGGGTTCAAGAGCCCTCATCCCTAACTGGCAAATAGGGTGTAACTCCAACTCCAGTGAAGTAATACCACTTTGGATCACTTGAAACATTATCCAGAAATTAGTTCTCAACAGACTAACAGTATTATATTAAATCAATTATTTATAAGTAACACCAAGCAAGAACTAGGCAAAAAAAAAAAAATCCCCCAACAATAAGCATGGTCAGGAAAAATTAAAAAGAACAAGAAAAAAACCTCCAATTCCCATTGCTGCTGGGAAGCACAGAAGAAGATAAGCTCTTTGTATGGTGGGGGCTAATAAGACATTACAACTCACACCAAATGCTTCAACTTAAATTTTTAGACTACTTAATCCTCACTAGTCAAAATTAGAGCGTGAAAATTACTTTCACTTAATAACATCTTACTGCAATTGAGGCTAAGTCTGTGCCCCTTGGACTACAATAAACTGAAAAAACTGCTAACATGAGACACAGTGCTCTGAAGCTGCTCCTTCGCACTGGTATGAAAATCAAGTGCAAACTTCACAATTAGCAGCACTAATTATGTATAGTAATAAAAATTGCAAAATCTACAGTGCAGTGAATACCAACTCAGATTCTTACAGGTGGTCCAGAACATCCACTTATTTTGTTATTGCTTTGTTTTTTAAGACATCTGATTGCAAAAAGCAATACTGAAACCACAGCCGATCCATAATGCAGAAAAGTCTCTGTGAATTTGCAGAGAAACTGATGCAGTAATTTTTGTTATAAAAGGGTCATGATTCAAATGACAGTGATATTACATCAACACTGTTGAAAATGCATTGCTAATTAAAGTGTACAAGAGATGAGGATGGATGCCTACACAGTCGATTTGAGTGACTGCTCATTTTGGATAGGCTTTTAAAACAGCATTGCTGGTAGCAGAAATACTGCAAGCATAATTTCCTTGACAAGTCAGGATTCAGCTTTCCAAACTTGAGAGATTCTGCATTAACTGATGAAGACTGTAATTCCATCTGGGGGAACACAATAAATTTGAGCTTTGTTCTTGTGGTCTAGCATGTCACCAGAAACCTTTGCTGGAGTTACAGAAGTACTACATGCAGACAAGAGCGCATTACCTCATCAATAAAATGTTTCAGGAGCTTTTACAGAAGCAGTAGCAGAAAAACAAAGAGCAATTTGAACTTGAGAGAAGCTGTTTGTTCTATTTTGTAAGTTAATTTGTAATGCCAAAATATACCATTAACTAAAATAACAGTTTATTTGTAACTTCATTTTAAGTTCATAAGTAAAAAAAAAAAAAAAATTCTTTGCAGCACTATAAATTGTGACATTTCTCCATTTCTATAGAGTGGTTCATATTGCAGATTTAGAAACACATTATAAAACAGGGAGTAAGTCAACATTTTGTAGATAGAAACCAAAAGATACATCTTCCTCAGATACAATTTTTTCCCACAGAGCTCTATCTCAGCTTTGATCGGAGCAGCTAATATTTTCAACAGATGCTGAGGATTGGATTTTCTTCTTTTAAAACAAATAAAAGGCATTTGCCATCATATCTCATCTGACTGACTGTGTCCTAAATTTAGAGCAGTATTTTAATCTTCTAATCTGTACAAGACCTTGTTCTGAGATCATGTTCACTTTCATACATCCATCGTCACTGGCTTGAAATTCAGATGAGAAGGGAAAGCACTAACAATTGTTTGCTGACAAATATTGCTTTGGAGAAGGGAGGAGACTTATCCAACACTCATGCACGTCATCTGTCTCACTAATATTCCAATCTTCAAAAAGCCCCCTGAAAATTAACTTATTGTTGAATTTATCATGCCTAATTGTACAGCTCACCAACCTCATCCTTCCCCTTAATTTCATCTGACGGGGAGACGCTCTGAAGAAAATGAGGCCAGAGTCCATACAGAAGGATTCAGACTAACTAGAAATTTAAAATAAAAGTAGGTTGCCCAGAAGTAAGAACTGGATTTCAAGTGCCCTGAACCTTTCACTGCAATCCCCACTTTTAAGAATTTCTTCTGTTGCACCGAAGACCAAGTGACAAGTCTGGTGCTACTCCCCCCCATATGGAATATTCCCCCCAGACACCTACATACCCCTATATCTTCTCATAATTTTTAAGAGCTGCCTGACACTGAAGTAAATGCAAATACACTTGACACCTCTGGTTCAGCTCCATATGTGATGTCCTACATTCAGGGAGCTCAAAGTGAAATTACGTTACCTCCCTTCACTAGCAAGGCTCAGAAAGGCAAAACATAACTCTTCCAGGGTTGCAATAAAAGAGGAGGAATCAGATGGCGACAAAAATTAAGGCCATTGCTGAATCCAAAGCCCTTCTGTGTTCTCATTTTACTACTTAGAGATAAATAAATCATCCAGGTATCTTGTCACATTTTAAGTTTGATTATCTGCACTGCTCCTTTGGCACTCTGTCAAGAGACATATATATGTAGTTGCCATTATTCCAAGCAGGTTTTAACATTTGCAATTGCAGACTCTTCTGAAAGTTATAAGAAAAGAACAAAGTTCAGATGCAGAATAAACTGGAACAGTTTCTATTCAACTGGTGAAAGAAAGAAAACTTTTTTAAAATCATAAGAGGGATTTGATTTGTATATGGAAAAAAATGGTGATTAGTGAGGTGAAGCAAGGGGATGTATAACGTTAAAAATCTTTGGCTGAACCAGGTTTCATCTAATACAATAACTCTAACATCAACATTGACTGGACTGGTATTTTATCCCCCAGCTTCAGTAACTGTGTTAAAGACTGTAATTTCCCATGCCATTGGTTAAGCCTTTTTAAACATATTCTTTACTTTGCCTTTTGTGTATTCCGTCTTCCCATGCACTGTTCATGGCACCAAGTACCTTCTCAAGTCTTTTATTAGTCTTTACAGTAATATACTGCAAATAATGCATAATAGAATAAAGATCAAAGTGGAGAATTCACAGGATTTGAATTCTATTTAAATAGTCATTGCAATATCACTTATCTCATACTAAATAGGAAACAATATGTACCTACATTAAAACACAAAATATCTGCACATTTACTGGTTTACTTTGACACTAAACAATGCAAAAAAATAAGTCATTTAGACATAAATAAACCTTGCATCAGGAAATCCATGAGCATAATAATAAATTCTAAAGAAAGTTTTAGATTGCTTTGTTCATCTAGGAAGAACTAAAACTGCCCATTATCTGTTAAGTACTTTATATTTTCTAGATATGACTTTCAGGTGATGGAAGTTCCATAGCTTCCCTTAGGAATCTAATCCACAGGCTACCAGACCTCTGGGACAAAGTCCTGTCTGTATTAAATTAGTCTGGTCCCATTGTCTTCAGGCCAACTAGGTTGTTTTTTCACCAGCTGATGTATTTTTCCAGCAGTACAGAGCAGAACAAAATTAAATGTCATTTTTATAATTGCCCCCCTCATTTAACTCAATCTCTCTTAAAAGACCCCAGCACTGCAGACTTCTTTGTTTTAAACGCTTAAACATGAGGTGAAAATGCTACCCAAAAATAAAGGACCTTTAAAACTCCAAAGGCATTTCCCCATGTTTCCATGGAAATGGCTCTTCACTGTTTAACCAAGATGACATTAATGATCATATGCCTGAAGTCACACAAAAGAGAGAAAGAGGACAGAAATTGCCAGCTACTCCAGCATGTGTTGATCTGGAGCACAGCCTCCCCAGTTAGAGGTAGGACTTGATACCCTTTCTACAATGCAAAGCTTCAGCAGAAGCAGCACTCACAGGGTTAGAACAGAGAAGAGTTGCTGCTTTATTTTTAATTTGGCTCAGTAACCATGTTTGCTAACTATAGAAGTAAAACAAATAAATCAATGTCATCATCATCTGAGGGAGGAAGAGGAGTAGGAGAAAGAAAGGGCAGCTTTAATAAAAGTAACACTCTAAATGTGTTGCCGTGCTGCAGCCCCCTTGCAATGTGTCTGTATCTCAGTTTTATCTAGCTCTGCCACCCATAGCTGTATGCTGAGGGCTGGAAAGGATCGCTGTGGATTGCTGTGTTGGAGGCTATCACCATTACAGCATGAGCTGACAGCAACCACCAACGCTTTACTGAGCTAGGAACGTGTGCCATGAAGGACAGACCCTGCTGTTAGGAGCTCTTGGGCTAATGGAGACTGGAAAGGAAGCAGAGGTGTGGAATGACTTGTCCAGGTTCCATCTTTTCCATGGCCAAGACAAGGGTAGTCAGGTTTCCTCAAAATACTCATTGCATTCCTCCCCACTGGATAGTGCTGACCCTGTGCTGTGCTGAGGAGGCTTTCAGCCTGGCAGATCTGAACCACAGATGCCTTAAGCCACATCTTAATCCATTTGGGATCTTCATCAAATCTTCATCCATTTGGGCCAGAGCGTCCTGACTCTCCATTTGTCCCAACTGCAATACATACATTTTTTTTCACTGAGCAGAGCTGGAGCCTTGAAAAGGATTCAGTGAGGAATGTGCCAGATCAGCTTGCACAGTGCCCACCTAAAGGCCAAAGAGACATCACACACTACACAGGGGCTGAAGTGTCAAGGAAAATCCCACATTTTGGCCAGAGACCAGTTTCTCTGACCAGAGAAACTCCAGTCCTCCTTGAGGTCCATACATAGAGCAAATAAAGGACAGATCACATACAGACATGTACATTTGGCAGAAGAAATATCAGCTACATTACTATTTTTGGGGACATCAAAAAAGGATACCAAAACCCACTATTTTATGACTGCTTCTATGTCATTGTTTCTAATTTGGATTCTGCTTTTCAATGCTACTCAGAACATGAATCTCCTGAAGTGTCGCTGGGACCAACCCATTGGGAACTGCTGCTGAACTTTGATTTTTAAAACAGAATTAATAATAATAAGGAGAAATTAACTTTGGATCTGTAAGAAGGCTTGCCAAACAGAAGTCACATTGTAGAAATGAAAATCAGGCCTGATTTATTAATATGCTCTCCTAGGCATGCAAAGCCTTAGAGGGACTGCATACAGGAAAAAAAAATATTCCCTTCTTTATCCCAAATTTAGACCCATAAAGAAAGTGGCTCTTAGTCTAGAAAGCAGAGGAGCCTGTGATCCTTTGCACCATGACAACCACAAAGCCAAATGCTGAAGGTCTGGGGCAACAGATCTATGTGGAATATTTTTTTTCCCCATATATTCTGTACAAAGGTGTATACCCTACCACACAGCTACCTAGCTCAGAGCAGAGAAGGTAGAAGGAATGACAAAGTTGATCCTTTTGTGCAGATGAAAATAAAAGATTAGCAAACATTCAAGAGTTTTGAGGTTTGTTTGATGTGAAATTCTCAGAGGTTTTAAATGTGAATTAGAAACAGAGAAAATATATGAAAAAAACACACACCAAAAAAAAAAAAAAAAAAAAAAAAAAAACAAAAAACAAAACAACCTGAAAAAGACCAGAATTTCCTACACATTATTCTGGAAACAATTATCATTTTTTAAAACCACATATTTACAGTATCTTTTATAAAGAGATGGAATTTGAAGAACAATAACTTTCAGAGTAATATACATTATATATGCAAATAGTACTACCTCAGACAGAGGTTCTAGTGAAAAACTGAAATTTGGGTGACTCATTTTACAGCTTTTGTGCTCCCCTTTTTATTTCAAATATGGTCAAGTGAAAAACCTCCACAGAGGTCCAGTCACCACCCTGATTGTGGATTGACCACCACCCAAATGGGTCAGCCTGAAGTCCAGTCATAATGACAGTCAATTAATTATATGGCATTGAATTAAGACCCTCAAGGAGCTCTGATGAACTGGAGTGCCTAATACAGACAAAAAGAACAGTCAGTTTCTTTGTTTTGGTTTAGGTTTTACTAATCAAATACAGCAGTGCTTTGCCAGCTCGGACTCCAAAACTCAGCTTTACATAAAGACCAGGACTAGAAATAACTCCATGTTTTGGGTAAACTCAGTGAAAGTACGAAATGTAAACACTAAACACAATCTGTGATATTGACTACAGCAAATGTATGAATCATTGTGATGCAGCTACATGTCAATATATTTTATACTGGGATTGCCTTTGAAGCTAATATACTGGTAAATCAATTCAAATGTAACCAGCTGAGTATAAAAACAATCAACTTATTTGGCTTTTGCTGCAATGAGTATTCCAGCATCCTCTGACAGTCATTGATTTTTCTAATGGTACTACCAAGGTAGAGAAACAAGAGTTTGGCTATTAGAAATTTAAAAGGAAACAAGACTACACTGGTGGCTTGTTCAGCTTCCTACAGAAAACTGAAGAGCACTGAAGGAAATCTGAGCTGGTCTTTCAGACTTTTACCTGAAGCTGGCAGCCTCACACATTCTTTTCTACATCCATTACAGTCTATTGGTAACAGAATGCTGTGCTAACCTACCAACTAAAAGAAAGCTGATGGCTGGTATTTGCATCCTCTCAATGCACTACTTAAATGAAAAAAATAGAGAAATTTCACTGAAACAGACCAGGCCAAGAATAATATAAAAAGAGATGGAGTGCGGGTATAAAAACAACTTTACCTTCTCTATTCTTTAGTTTTTCCCTCTCCTGTGGATCTTCAAGCATTATATTTACAAGGGGCTTGGTGCTCTATTCTGGTACAGGATATCTCCAAAAAGAATTGTAAAATCACATATAGGTAACAAAAAAAAATTATCGTATCAATTTATTTTTAAAACCAGGTAAGAGGAGGAAAAAACTTGGATGGGGATTTGAAATGGGATACTGTGAAAGAGGACAATAATGGAGATGATGAATCAGAAACACTTGGTAATGCTGTTGGTCCAAAGCACATCCTCAATGTTCTTGCATTCCCATGGTTCGTAAATGAGGTCAGGAACCCACCCAGGACCAGAGAGGACCACTGCAAAGAGTGTTCATGAAACACTTAAGCTGTCATGAAGATGAGTAAAAAACAAAACAAAACCATGGGGGCATCCGTATTTCCTCCCTCATGGTGCAGCCTGAATTGTCACGAGGAGCAACAAGAAGAAAACAAAATATTGAATAGCTTCTCTTGGAAACAAAAGCAGGCATCCCATGCAGAGAGGGACGCAGGAATTCGGTGGAAAGAGCAGTGTGCCACTGTGTAATTAAAGACTGAATCACAAGGCATATGTGCAAGAGGGTGGGAAAATCCACATCCTGGCATTGCCGAAATTTTGCATGTTTGATTTTGCAGTCACATGAGCACTCTTTTTCCATATGTCATGAACATGTGTCCAGTACATAAACAAACACTCCAGGCTGTAATTTAGCATTGTTCTCCCCAAACTGAAGGACTGCACTGTACTTAACCACTTCCTTGAAGCCACAGCCACCATCTGGTACCCTCATATCACAGCAAGGACAGGACTCACCTTGCAGTTCTGCAACTGGGGAGGATGCCCAAACCAGTGTTATCCTCATTCTCTACCAAGATCCTGAAATGGAATTCAGGTCCATTTCTACAAGTGAAGGATTGACAAGACAGGTCATAAACCCATCAGAACTGTGGATGGAGCACAAATAGCCTTTGAAAGAAAAATGCAGCTGAGACTAACACTCGTGAGCAACTTGTGGCAACTCAGAAGGGAATCCAGAGGAAAAGTCCACCACTAAGAGAGCATATTTCAATAGCAAGCTGCCAAGCATTGTTGCAGTCAGTTCAGGGTCTGAGGAAGAATAAAAGCAAAATCTGAACAGGATCTCTTTTTAAAGGACCTTGAAAAGCTCTTTTAAAAGGACTTAAACTAGATGCATCAACTAGTTCTGTTAACAAGACACAATTCCTCCAGTGCAGGAAAGTTCCCCACCTTCTCCTCATAACTCCCGCCTGCCAATGAAACACATGACAATGAATAATTGGACTCCAACAATCTGGGTGTTGCCATTTGAAGCATTTCATGAATAGTTCAGAAGCTGCTGATACATGTTGTTTCCTCCTCTTGCAGAGATAAGCTTTCGGGTTAAATTATTCCACCTCAAAGCCAACAACTCAAGGATTCCAGGGGCTGACTCTATTGTATTCACTTCCAGAAGGAAGAAAGGAAGAAAGGTCACATTTTACATTTGGATTACCTATATAAAAAGTTGTAATAGTTCCAGTAATTTGATATTAAGCATTATTTAATAACAAGTGAACACTCAACTTACTATATAGCAAGTTTTGTTCTTTTCACCCCCTCTGCCTATGAACCAAATGCAGGCAAGAGAAGTAGGGGGGAATAGAAAAGAAATATCAAGAAATGGAACACCATCCGCAGGAACAGCTGGATTTCTGTTCCCACTCCCAGCTTCTTATCTCTCTGACCAGTCTTTCTCAGGTAGCATGTCTGATCCTCATCCCTCTTATTGCAAAATCTAATCAAGCCTCCACAGAATAATAGTAAATACGAGCAACAGATTAAGAAATGACAAAGTACTTTCAGTAAGAACGTCTCCATGCCAAAAGACAATTTTGTCTGATGTTATCTTAAGGAATATAAAGCTCCTTTGCCACAGGAGCTATCAATTCACATCAGCTCCAATGCTGCAGTTTGGCTGGGTCTCCCTAGGAACATGCCTCTGTTGTTGGTCCATGTAGACTGCTTCAGAGCAAACACAAATGAGCAGCAATAGTAGATCTGATTCTCTGGGACAGCTCTGTTACAGCTGGAAAAATCCCAGCACAACCAGAAAATTCCCGTCTGAGTTCCATCCACTAGCTAATGTATGTCCTCATTGCTGAGATTTCCATTCCCTCAGCATCTATTCAACCTGTTGTATTTAAGTGCTTTTGGGCAGTGTGCTCAGTTTATTTATTTATCCAGCCACTGCCTAGCACTAACAGTTCATGCTAAGAGTTGGACTCAACATACGAGTGACCCTGGCAGTCACTGTTACAAAATCCATTCCAGCAGTACAGAATCTGTTATGAGCTGGTTTGATTTTGGTGAGGAAAATGTGGTTCTACCAAAGCAGAACACTCATGAACCATTTGGTATATTTTAAAATAAAAGGCACTATTTGAAAAGAACTGGAAGTGTACAGTTTTAAAAAATGCCTAATGACTTCAAAATATATAAGATCTGTTGCAGTCCTAAATGGTTCCCTTGGGCCATTTCAGACAAAAAGTTAATTCCATAGAGGTTTGGTCAGAGAAGAACATTCTCATTGAAGAGGTCTGGGATGAAAAGAAAGTCTTAATTTTCCACTTGGGCACTTGGGGCTCTAATGATTTTTTAAACATACAAAACAATGCTGAACACGGATATCACATAAAAGGTGCAAAGTGTCTTTTTCTCCCCAAAAATAGGTTTCTCATTTTTAATAGAGACACATGTGGAAAATACAGTTTTCCCACTTCCTTCAAACTAAAATTAAATGCTTTAATGACAATCGAGTCTTTCTAGCATGTGGTGCATTCTTCCATGTCAAGAAGGCGTTATAAAGCATGATTTGGTTTCCTCATAGGCCTCTAGACCATTACTACCTCCAAACCCATGAGCAACTTGAATGTTATTCTTGTTTTTATTACTTTTCTCTCCTTGTTGCCTGCCACATATTAGATTCTGTATCCTCTTAAGTTTACTCCCTGCGCCAGTTCAAACCATTATCTTCTTCCCATTCAAATCTGAAGGTCTACTTCTCCTGCACTGCTCAGGGGGGAAAAAAAAAAAAAAAAAAAAAAAAAAAAAAAAAAAAAAAAAAAAAAAAAAAGGTAAGCATTTGTTCTCTTTCCCTAATTTGCAAGATTCAAAACAGGGAAAAGAGGGAGCTGAAGTAGTGTTTGAAGAAGCAGAACTGAGCACCTTAACAAAAATAAATCAAACAATGCAATCGCTGGCAGCCATTGCTAACAAACCACGCTGCTTGTACCACCTATCATTCACCCCCAGACCTTTCAAATTCGAAACAATGATTGCACTTTCCACTTTTGCTGGTACAGTCTTGGCAATAAATTGCTTTTGTGGGAAAATACTTTTTAAAAATAGCTAACCAAAAAGATTGGAAGCTAGGAGGAATGTTGCTTTTTTTAAGTGCAGAACTCTCTGTCAAAGCATCTATTTTCTCTCAGTTTGACGCATTGCTTTATGATACATAATGTGCTTGGAGGTAGCTCTATGCACGGGGTACACCTCAGAAGTGTTCTCAAAATGAGCAGGCAGAAGGGCAGGTCCTTGTGTGAACTTACAGACTTTAAACAAAGAAAACAGGGCACTCCATGTAATCAATCTGTCATGTGATTTCCCCAGGTTGTTCATTTCAGGCAAATTAGAATATCCTTGTTACTTGTGCTAATGACTGACAAATCCCACTCATCTGGCACTCCCACTGTGAAGAAAAGCAGTAAACTCCCCCAAACTTTTTTTTTCTCTATCTTAGAAGAGAGTGATACGTAACAAGACCTGCAGCTTTTTCTTTTTCTAGGCTAAGGAAACTGGCAGAAAAACATCTCTCCAGACAGATAAAGCAGCAAGATCTTCATTCTCCAAGCCGTTGCTGCTGGAGTAGAAAGGTGAGAGGTGCCAAAACAGATGGACAAGATACAGGAGCAAAGACAAAGGACACTGGATTCTCCTTTGCCTAATATTTGCACCCATGAATGCGTCAAACCTGTTCTTCTGAGAGACTGCCACCCACACCATTCCCCAGCTGCTCACAAATGAGGTTGGTGAGAGCTCCTGACAGTCTCCACTAACCCAATTCTCCTAATTTCATACCATGTGTTACTCATACCTCCTGAGGTCTATATTAGACAGGAGTCACCAAGTGAAGGGGGGATGTTCCAAGCCCAACAATCCAGCTCTGCACAGATGGTGGGAAACCACTTGTTCCAGTGTAGAAAGGTCAGCCTTGGACCTCACAGAGAGTGGAGACAGCAGTTTTCCCCCAACACACCAGTGCCAGAAAATGATGTTTTCCATAGCCAAAGATAATTCTCAAAAGATCAGCCCAAGGGTGCAAAAGACCTAATTGAAATCAGCAAAAAATCAGAGACTATACAATCTGATCCCATGCATCCTAATTTTGGTACTTTATACCCAGCTAGGAATTAATTCCATTCTTCTAATATCTTGTTTCCTGCTCTCTCCCACATTTCTTCTTGTAAGGTCTGGTCTGTCTACATTTTTGGATTTGAGGGTTATTTTTTGGAGGGGTTTGGGGTTTTTGTTTTGATTGGTTGGTTTTTTCATGAGCCAAACAAAGCATCTTTTCTTTCTAATTTTCAAGACAGCGAGACCTTTCTGATCAAAGGCAGACTAAGCCACTTGAAAAAAAAGCATTTGAGTCAACGTTTTTGTTTTCTTCATGGAAGCTGTATACACCTTGTGCTAAGACTGAGGGCACCAGTTTGACTTCTACTTTAACTCCAGCTCCAGCCAGTCAGAGAAGATGCTCAAACAGAAAAATAATTTTTAAAGGAAGGAAAAAACAAAAATACTTTTGAACTGGAAACTGTAGCAAAGAGGTGAGGCTTTAAAATAAGTCTTCTTTTTCTTGAAACCACATTACTCTTCCTTAATGTAAAAGGCAAACCTCAGAGGACTCATGGAGGGCACAGTGTACACATATACAAGAACTAGAAAGTATTTTAATTGTTTTTCCTGGAAACTATGTTCCAGCTTCTGTAGACAATCTCTTTTTGGCATGGATCTCTACGATGCCACATGCTGAAGGACAAGGGGATATATACTGAGCTTGCTAAAACCAATGATATCGCCTTGCAAAAAATTTCACTACAGTTTTGGCCAAAAAAAGGGCAAGTGCTGAATGTCTCATAAATTAGCTTTCAGCTAGTATAAAACTGCAATGGCACAACAGAGCCACGTCAGTGTGCAGAGGACAGCACCACTCTGTGCAGCTCTGCAATCAGGACTAGAGCATCAGGAAAGTGGAAAAAAAAGACAGCAAACACGGCTTCCATTCCCGTTGTTTTTGGCCTTGCACACACATCAGAGATCTGACAAATGCAGCAATTTCCCTGTCTGGCAGCTCTGGAAAATTGCTTATTTCAGACTGAGTTTTATGAAGTTTGAAGGATTTTCTAAGCCTTCGACAGAAAAACTAGAAGCATGTGGGTAACATGGATTATTTCAGGCTTAGTGAACTTTCTCAGCAGTTCCTAACTAGTTTTAGACCATTAAAACATACATGAGGACAGCAACGTTTTCAGCTTTCAGCACAAATAAAAACAATGAAACATAACAGGAACCATCTGTAAAAAATAGACTCCAGAACAACAGCTTGAGGCAGAAGCAGATTCATGTTTTTTAATGTGGAGTCTTGTAGATGCATTTTTAGATAACTGGCCCCACAAAGAAATAAGGGCTCCCTACATAATATTTTATTGAGAGGAAAGGAATTAGGTTCTTCCAAGTAACATAGCAACTAAGTTGGCTAGTAGGGAGGAGCTAGGAGAGTGCAGCAAGAGTGGTCTCTATATCTGCTTAAAATTCACATGCGGTCCTGACACCTCTGTGAAGGCAAGTGCCTCCATGTCTGTACCACCTCCCGTGAATGGATCTCACATGGAGCCACTCGAAGGCAGCAGGATCCAGCAATCTTGCCAGTGAGGGGGTTTGGATCAGTTTCAGTATCATGTCAACAAGATGAACTGCTCTTCTGACTCAAGCTCCCAGCCTGTACCATGCCAAGGGCAGTAAAATCTCACCTCTGTCTGTTGTAGATCGAGACTAAGAGAACAGTCCTACTGAGACAGACCAAATGTGTAGCTAAGTCAACAGCTCCTGCCCGCAGCAAATTAGTGATGGGTGTTAATAGAGAAAGCAGGAGAATGTTGCATGCCCAAAGGTATGTTGCCTTCCACATACCCATGCTGCCTTTGGCAAAGCAGAGTTTTGGTGTCCTGCCCCTTAAAAGCATCCAATCCTCCCACTTCCTGCTCACCAGTAGACTCTCAGTGTTCATTTATCTGGATTTTCTACACAGGTATGTTTGTCTCCATGACACTGTGTGGCAATGAAAGCCACCACATAATATTAAATTGTAAGCAAACATTATTCCTCTTCTTTTAAACCTGTTTGACAAGTTTATTTGGCTCTCACGTCGCAGGAAATACTAACTTATCATTCCCTACCTGCCTTCTGTTTGCCCTCCAAGCCATTCAAGCTGGTAAAACTTCTTCTATTCAGTCTTTTCCCAGCCATAAACAGTTCCATTTCACTGACCAAATTACTATGGCTCTATCTGAGCAGTAAGCAGAAATATTCAGAGACTTATCTTCAGTGACTAGTAAATGTCTCTCCAAACGGGTAGTAACTAATGCGCAGTCCATCCTTGCCTGAGTTAACTGCAATGTAGTGCAGATGGAGAAAAGTAGCCTTATCAACACAGAACTGCAACTTCCATTTTATAGTTTATTCATTCACTACAATTGATCTTCCCTCCACTCCACAGTTAATTCTCATTTTAAATAGCTTAGAGACGAATTTCAGCGCCCCATAGTTTATTTCCTCTTTCCAAACAATTTCCAGGAGTACATTTAGCACCGACTGTTCTAGCTCCACATAAATCTCTGGTAACACCCCTCTAGACAAAAACCCACTGGTGTTCACTCCTTTTTTGTCGGTTTTTAGACCAAAGAATGCAATTTTTCCTCACCCCACACACTGAAATTTTGTTTCTTCTGGAACAAGAAGAATGCTGCTCAGAAAAATTAAAAAGTAGCAAATACAGATACATCATGTCAATTAGATCATAAAATAAACAAACGGCTTTGGCAGAGGGACCAGAAGCAGTTTGACTAAATACTGCCACTTCAGCCCATCTCCAGCCTTGAGCAATCCAAACTCAACGCAAGCAAATCCCAGTCAGGCTTAGGGATTTGTCTGCATATCAATAGTAAATCCAAATCCCTCCAGGATTCACAGTTATCTCAAAGCTCACATGTATGGGAAATACAGCACTAGCCACTCATCCCTAAAGCTGTAACATACCACAGCTCTTGCTCACGGGATAGTTATTGATGGTGCTAAGAAAGCAACTGCAAAAAGGCAGTAGTTTGATTATTCCAGGAGTATTTCTGGAGGTTGAGGTGGGTGGGAATGACATGCCTGCGCCATACAAAAAATAAATATCTTCCTTTTTTACAGACAACTCAAATACTGTATAAAACATGGAGGTAGCAGGCATTGGCCAATTTTTTTTTTTCTGTGTATATTTAGATTAAATAGATTGAGGTATTTTTAGATTAAATGCAATCAAAATGTGCCTCAATAGCTGCTTCCACCAGGCTGCTAAAACACTTTGGCTGTCTTTCAGCTGCCAGATAACTCTGCACAATAACTACTCCACACCACTTTCCCAGTAAGGCCAACAAGTGCCAGGTGTCTGCAGGAAACTGTGAATGGCATCACAAATGAGAAGTGAAAGTGCTCAGAGCCTCTACAGCATAAGACTGGGTTGCTAAGGAGGATAGATACCCTGTAGAGATGTAAATTATTTTAGCCCGTTAGTGATCTTCCATGAGAAGCACTCACAATGGAGAAAAAAATCTGGGAATTCAGCTGTATGTATTTTTTTATTCCTGCAATTCCCTTCAGTGCACTGGGCTGTGCAGACAATCATTTTCTGTACAGTCCAATAGTTCCATTTGTTTTCTCAGACTTCTTCCAATTTCAAGCCCTGTAGACTTCAGCTCTGCATTGTTTTAAGGGAAGCATTGTAAATCTCTTCAAATTCACATACATCTCTAAATTAACGTGCACTTCTGAAGCCTTTCTTACCCTTTCCCCTTAAAAGCATCAACAGCCCTGACCTAAGAGGAAGAGAACAATTATGGTTGTTTGTCAGTAATTTTGTTCATGGAAAGGACAATGCAGACTGAATTTTGTTTTTCATAGAAAAATACTTAAACAGCAATGCCAAATAGCTAGAAAACAAAGAGGTGCCTCTCCTATGGATGAAAGGCAAAAATCTTTGCTAGCACATCTTCTAGAGCAAGCAACACAGACATGAAAAAAGTAAAATTCAGAAAGAGGTCCAAATGCATGCCAAATAAATTATAAGAGAACTGAGCCTCATATTGACCAGGATCAAGAAGTGCTGAGCTGTCACTGAAACCGAGGCCATTTGTATTTGTTTTGTGTTGAGGAACACTAATGCTGACGTTGGCAGAAACAATTTCAGAAAACCATTTCCTTTCCACCAAAGGAATGGCAGAAGAGGATGCAACCCAGAAAAATGAAAGTATAGATCTGTTCAAGGGTTTATTGACCATATAATGACAGCAGTTTCGTCTTTTCCCATAGGATGCAATCCTAAAGTGCCCAAAGTTCCACTGTTTGTTTAATGCTCTTTCTTTGCCATAAAGATAGACACATATTTTTACAGGTTCACTAAAATAGGAACTGACCCCTAACACAGATGACCACTTCAACAGAATTAGAAAAGGATCAATTTGTTTCTAATATTAGACACCTTTCATGGAAGTCACATCTCAGCAAAAAACCTGTTGGGTACAGGATAATATAAATGAAGACCTGAGGAGAAAAATAAAGGAACTCTTGAATAATAACCACTATGCTAAACATTTTACATGGCAATTTTCTCACTTAAAACATCCTGCAGAGATGCCCTTATTAGCTAAAGCAGCTATGAAGAAAGGTCATCTGCTGATTTTGCTTTGAAGAAGCAAGATTCACCTGAAAACATACACAGGAGTGTACAGTAAAGTGAACTGTCAGGCAGCCTTTAAATACTGGACTGAGTCAGCCTCCTTGTCTGTCAAGGGAAGAGAAACCTCAGGGGGCTGCAGTTACATGCCTGCATCCAACAGCCTTCCTGAGACAGAGCAGTGAATTGCCAGTATTGCTAGTGAGACACCAAACTCATCCTTTTGAATAACAAGATCTTCCACAGCTTCTCATGTTGCTCACCTCCCTGCCTTAACTCATTCCGGCTCAGCCCATGGGAGCTGATTCCCAGCCTCATTTCAGGGAAGGCAAGAGAGGTACTACAGCTCCATAACCATTTTCCCTTTGGGCAGAGATTTTTGCCATCAGGAACTGTTGAGTGCTTTTAGTACTAATTTGTAGTAGCCACACTCATTCCAGTACCACTTGGTGAATACAATGATGTGAGCTGCAAAAATCTGTTGAAAGCAAATCTCAGACCTTGATGGAAAATAACAGATCTACCCCTGCATCACAGTCTTTCCAAAATAACCAGGTGAATATTTCCTTCCCTACGGAGAGGCATAAATCCCAACCCAAAACTCTTTAGAGGGTTAAATTTACCAATATCTGTATTTTTTCCAAGTCCCCATATCTCTGATGCTTTTTCTAAGGGCGCAATTTTCAGTTTCAAACCTGATCTAAAACAGCAGTTCCCTACTTGAACACAGAGCTATGTGAGCTGCTCTCTGTTCCTCACAATTGCCTACATATTCACCAGGAAAGAGAAGTAACAATATGCAGCAATTCAAATGCTCCCTTTAAAACAACATAAAAAATAAAGACCTTTGGCAGTAGTGCACTTTGCTCCTTGTAGGAGCTCCTCTCCAGCCAAAGGACTCCAGTGATTCCTTCACAATTCACAATGATTAGACCAACATTTTCTATCTCCAAGTCGAGGGAAAACCTGGAGTTAAGGGAATTTCAGTAAATATGGAAACACCAGGCGATTTTCATTCAAGATCTGTGCAGGCGAAGAAAGAGTAGGAGTTAGGAAAAGATTTCTCAGCTCAGTGCTGGTTTTGATTAATTACAGTGAAATTACACTCTTTTATCCACCACTATAAGCAGAATAAGATTATTAGAGGAGAGACTGATCCCTGAGAAAATACAGAAGACATGGATGAACCCAGTTACCCACTTGAAATTTCTACTTAGCTTCCACTGAGTTCCTCAGAAGACCCCTCATCTGTCTTTTATTTCCCTTTTCTTTTTCAGCTGCAGTAATGTTCTGTTTAGATACCCTCACTGAAATATCCACAGTGACTTTTATTCCTTAGAGAACTCCACAGTTCCAGAGCACATCACTCTCAGTGAATTTAGGCCATTTTTGCCAGCACGCATTACTTGACATTTAAAGTGTCACCATGATACAAAACTCCTGGCACACCAAAATCCACTTGGAGATTTTTGTCCTCCTTCACAGTCTCTACCAAATGTTTTCTCCTTTTTTTCCAAACACGAATTTTCTGCAAAAGAAAAAGTGCCCTGTTGACAGGCTGTGAAATAGTTTGCCTCTCCTAAGAGGATACAGGTTCACAAACAGAGAGAAATTTATACTTTCAGCTTCATCTCAGTGTGTCAATACCATCATATGAAAGGATCACCCATCCCAAAGGAAGTGGGTGCTCAGGGTCTAAAGTCCACAGAGTTTTTAATCTCCCTTGTGCAGATGCCCCCTTGGATTGCCATTTAACACCAGTGCTGATAGCCGGAGGTTGCAGTTGTGAACTGTACAGACGTTTCCAGAAACACACACAAACACAAGTGTTTATAGCATTCGGAATGGGCACAAATACTCATCTGGAGTTTTAAGAGAATATGTCCTAGATGTGCTTTTCTTTGAGGATTTGGTTGCATTGGGGGTCTTTTGAGGCTATTCAAGTATTAGGAATATTTGATGAAGCAGCCTACTGCATACAGATTTCCCAGAAATGAAAGAACAAAGATACACTGATGAGCTGTGTTTATCCACCTCCAGGGTGAGATACAAAATGTATGAACTGCTCCAGACCAAAACAAACAGGAATTTAAGAACCTATTGACTAAAATGATAGGACAGAGATGAGAGCTGGCAGAAGTTATGTTCACTTATTAATTATTATTTTCAGTATTTCATGATACATACTCCAAATTCGGACAGATAACTTACTCAATGAAAAAGTCTTCTGAAAACCAGGTAACTCAGGTCAGCTATGCTGGACTGTCCTTATTCTGTGTTCATATGTAGTCCCACATCTGTGCCACCTCATATCTGCAATGTCTAACAGATGGAAGAGTCCACCTTTTGAGAGAAATGGCAACTTGAACCCAGACTTACATGCTGCCCTTTGCTATTCCAAGATTCTCATTCAGTTCCCCTGCAATGACCAGGCAGTTTGCCTGTTCCCTGAATTCTGGCGCCTCGCTGCTCCAGTTTGGAGGCTCATCCCACCCTGATGCTTTGTCAATTGTCACCAACAGCTGTTGATTTTTAGGATGTATCACATTTCCCCATCAGTACCAGTGTTAATTCACACTTTATTTCCTGCAGTAACCCAAGACAAGTATCATCCGGTCTGGGTGATCTAACCTCGCATTCTTTCGTTGCTTTATCTAAAATAGGCACTTGCAGATCAGAAATCCAGAGTACTGAGAGCGAGCGGTATGAAGTAATGGCGTAAAAATCTCAAATTTGCCTGCAACAGATATTGCCAGATGAGGTAAACTTGGTTTTAAATTTAATCACATTGCCAAACAGATGTTAGCCTCAAGATCACCACATACACACAAATGGGAGCTTGCCACCTTGAATCTGACCATAACCTACTGCTGTCTGAAAATTCTGAAGCACAGTTAAACTATCATTTTCATAAATTAAAGATTCACATCAGTCTTCCAGCCTCTTCATTGGTATTTCTGATCACTACTAACAGTGGCATGAATCTACAATTTAGGTGACCGAATACTGACTCAGGAATCTTGAGGGTAGAGCAATTACTGCTCTTACATTCAAGGAGCTGTGGCAAATTAGACATCCAGTTACGGACCAGGTAGGGAAAAATGCTTTTGAATTGCCCATAGAGTTGCAGTTAATAATTCAGCCTGTGGTTTTTCCTTTGACCAGAGAAAACTAAACTTGTTAAAATTATTTGTTCTGAAAAACAGTTTATGAATTCTTGACCAGATTTAACATATAAATACATATTACAGATGAGGAAGCAAGCAAGCATATGTTATATTTGCCATTTCCAAAAAAAGGGGAATGAACATGTGACTCCCTATTACTGATATTTTCAAAGTTAATTTGAGGTAAATAGTTGAACAAATAGACAAACTTGAAAGGGATATTTTCAAAAATGACTGTGCACCCATGCTCAGCAGATTTGATTATTGGTCTCAGCATGGGTATCCAACATGATCCCTTTTTCCTTAAATAAAAAAATAAAAGCAATATACCATGTTTTTAATTGTATGTACATCCAGAAATTACATTATTTTTCCAATAATAAAGTTAATAAATGCAGAAAAGCATTTCTTTCCATAAAGAATAACACACCCAGCTAGAGTCTTCCAAACGTGTGATACGGGTAACTCAGCCAAAAATATTCCAAACTGCCAGATCCAGGAGTATGTTCAGCATCCCCCTTTGTCCCTTTTTTTCAACCTTTACTCCCAATGTTATAAGAGGAGACAGGATCTTGGCTCTTTTTTATTTGTTTGGGCTTTTTTTTCCTTAGGGTTTCAGTTTATCAATAGCGCCAGATAAGCTTGACTTGAACAAGCTGACTAAAGAGTCTCCTGAACACCATTGCTCTTCTTAAACGCATTAAATTTTTCTGGAAACTGAACTGCAAAACGCCTGGATTTAGTTCAAACATTCATGTTTTCCCAAGGATTTATTTGGAATTTTCCAAGCCTTCAACTGCAAGATCAGTCTGCACCTCCCATGAGGAGCAGCTGGGCTCCTTGCAGCTTGGCTGGAGGCACAAGGGGAGTACCTTTGCTTAAGGGAATTCCCCAGCCTTCCCTGCAGGACATCTGTCAGAAACTCAAGGGAAGGCTGGAAAAGGTCTATGCTTATGAGACACAGTTGCCATACTGAGACAGAATGCCAGAGACCCAGAAGCTGAGAGATAGAGCTGAAAAACAACAGATCACAAAACTTTCTAGTACTGAAGGAGCGAGAGTTTTCTAATTCCTTAGAGAAGTTTCAGCACTAAAAGGAGCTTTTGTTTTTATCTTGGATGGCCAATACACATCAGAATTAATTAGTAGTCTTTAGAAGATATTTTCCAATGAAAAATAAACCAACTAGGAAAAAGAGGACCTTCTGAATACTTTGAATTCAAAATGAAGAGCAATTCTCTCACACACAGCTCTCATTACAATTTTTCAATTGTCTTGGAGATACATATTGATACATATTTCACTGAAAAATCAAAATGTTCTAACAAAAGAGTGTGACTTCAGAAGCCCAGTTCCTCCATGAGCACACTGCTGTTTTCACTACACAGACAAGTGCAAAACATGAAGGATAACATCCTCTAAATGAAACCAAAGCATCACACACCTCTGCCAGTTCCACTATTGCTTTGCTCTGGAGAACCCACTTTCAAGATTAACCTGAATCTTGCAACTGTCTTGTGAACAGGAAATGATCCCAAACAAAATCTGAAACTTGGGTTAGAAGTTAAGTTCTTCAATCAATCGTTTGAAATATTCTGTCTTATTCAGATCAATATTAAATTGCTAGCTGGAGGTAAAGAATTATTCTATTACCTCTTTTAGAAGTGCAGAAAATTGCTTTAATTTGTCAATGGGAAAGGGAGGGAAGTTTTCAGGCTTCATCAATAGACATCAATCCAGTCTCAGTATAAACCTCTCCACAAGTAATCTTACAGAACCAAAAAAGTAATTTTTTCTGTTACAAGAAAAATAAAATGCACTCAACAAAGATTGTTGATAAACTAGGATTTGTACAGAAATTTACCTCCAATTAATTGAATAAAGTTCTTTTGCTTTCTTAATTAGTGAACATTTTTCAGGATAAAACTGATCTTCCTTTTTTATTTTGCTTTAAGTGCATTTGATGAAATGATGGACAAGTGAATGGCAGGATTCCTCTGTTCCAAGCTCAGTGTGATGCTCACATGGGCAAATAACATCGTCCCATTAGTGTGTGCCTGGACAATGAGAGAGAAGGTCTCCAAAGGCAAATGGAAGGGAAAAAAAGAATACAACCACAAAGTAAAGCAGATCTTCCCAGGAATCAATGAGAGCTTGGAGCCTGATCTAAAGCCCCCTGTTGATGATGGCAGCCCTGCATCAAATCCTCTTCATTACACAGCAGAGCTCTGCTCAGCTTTGCAGGAAAGTTGAATTCCTGGTCCCTTGCTTGTCAGAGGTAGAGACCTCTTTCCCAAGACTGTGTTAACTTTTGAAGGAAGCACCATTCCTTCCTCCTCAGCCGGGAAAAAGACCAATTTTTGTACAATGGAGACTCTTTCAAAGGGGGAAGAAAAGGTGATGCATGAGCACTCAGGAGGAAGAAATCCCAACACTCAGGTGCAAAAATCACCCAGCAGTCAGCCAGGAGTTAATTCACACATTCATTACCCTAGCACAGAAAAATGGCATAACAGATAACAAGTAAAACAACTGGCTTTTCTCAATGCATACTTTTCTCTCCCTCACCATCATTCCCAAAGCCCCTCTTGTCTTTCCATCTCAAGTCTCAAGCCATTTTCCACAGCACTGAACGTGCACAGCACTGAACGCCAGGAGCAAGCATGATCTGGTACAATCAGTGAACTGTGCTGAATACAGTTCATCTAAAACACCAGCAGATACACCGCAGCATCACATGTGATGAGAACTGTCTTTCCTCATGGATTAGAGAAAGGAGTCCAGAAATCCTGCAACACTTTCAGTGCTTGTGGACAAGATTGGCCAATATGTCACTAAGCATTATGTCATAAAGCTTTTCAAGCTTAAAATTCAACAGTTCCTGCAAGAACCCACTTACCAGCTATCCAAGGAGCCTGACACAGACATTTTACACCTGTTCTGTTTCCTGCTGCTTTTGCAAAAGAAATCCATGTATCTCACACTCATAACTTCCAGGAAAATTTAAAAAAAAATCTCCAAGTCCGACACCTCAGATAGCCAGGCTAGGTAGAAAACAGAGATGCCTCTCACCAGTGTATCAAACTGAAACAGGGAAATCTAAAACAGGAGGAAGAAAAGAGATAATATCATCAAAGACCAATTCCAGAAAGAGAAATGTTGCTGGTGAGCTGGTCAGTATGAGTCTGCCGATATGATGTATGGCGAGGTGGGGAGGGCATGTGTGCACACACATGCACACAAACGTCAGCCCCTTCCTTGGAAGTGGATTAGGTGGCAGATGGTGTCAGAACCTGAGCTGCTGTCAAGAGCAGAGTTCACACTGTCCTGCTCTCCCGTGCTTAGAGATGAAAGCAGCAAAGACAAGCCATTTAAAAAAAAAGGCTGATAAATAGCTGACAATCAGCTTTGTCACGGGCAGAGAGTGGAACGACATCCCTTCGCTTCCTCCTTTCTCCCTCCAGAGTCCTTAAAGGAAAAATCCTCTCTGAAATGGAGACAAAAGAGGGAACAAACGCCTGTGTGCAATCTCCCAGCGTGAGAAATACCAGAGGCTCAGTTTTTCACAGGGAAACTAGAACCTGCTATTACCCACCCAAATATCAGAGCCCAGGACAGAGTGGGGGGAACCAGAACACTCAGCTTAAGATCTAGTAAAAGCAAAGTGAATAAGGGCGAAAGAAAATTTAAAAAAAAAAAAAAAAAAAAAAAAAAAAAAAAAAAAACTGCCCTTGATTGCCAACATAATGAAAATAAATGAGGGGAATAAAGCATGGGAGGGGCATACCAGCTGAAAGCAGTCACAATGACTTTGTGCAGGCACCCCTGTTATTACTAATTATTACAGATAATAAGGGTTTTCAGGCTGAGCAAAAGGATTTTTTTTTCAATTCCTAAATCCTCATTCTCCCTATCCTGTCACCTACCTCTCTCTTTTTCTCTCACCTCTGAGCACCTGCTTTACATAGCTTTCCTTGTATTATCATTAGCTTTGTGGATAATTGATAGCTGTGCTCGTCCAGCTGATGCTAAGAAAAGAACGACAAGGTGGTTCAACACACACTTACTATAAATAGACACACAACATGGCCAGCGTTTGCCAACATCTGATCATGCCTTCCCTCCTGGGTACTAAAGTTAGCTAGTTTTTCAAAGTCAGGGAAGAAAAGGAAAGCAAGGTAAAATGCCTTCAATTAATTTTGCAGAGATTGAAGGGATAAAAATAAGAGTGGGGCTTTATATTTTTATGACATGCTAAAAATATCCACTTTATGAAACCTTCGGCATAATTTGCAAAGCAGAGTTTAAAAGCCTTTTTTCTTTTTTTTTTCCCCCAGCAACTGTGAAGCTCCAAATATTTATCTGGTGATGGGGTCTTGGTCAATAGGGCTGAAAAGGGTCATGAGCAGATCCCTGCTGAGTACAGCGGGTGGGAGCAGGACAGAGGATGGCACAAACCTCTCAGCTGCACTAAGCCCCAGGTAGCTCTGCACAGCCCAAGTGCTCATGCTCCAAGGGTGAAGGCTGTCAGTCCCGAGTGCAGGGGAATCACAGCTGCCTCTGCATGGCTGGCAGGAGGCTCAGGCTGCCTCAGGCACTGACTCAGCAGCAAAGCTCAGAGCATCATCTCTGGTTGGTTCTGGACACTCCTGGGGCAACCTGCTGACCTGTCCTTCACGAGACATGCCAGAGGTAGGCTTCCAGCTGGAAAACCTTACTCTAGCTTGGTCCATCACCATAGGAGGTATGATATTCCATGCAGTTCCCCTTTGGTGAACACCTGCTTGCTGTTGACCCTCCCCAGAGCCCTTTCCAGTGCTGCAGTACAGAAATTCCCTCAGCATGATTCACACAGACTCTTGGCAAGTTCCCCCCCCTGCCCAGTTTACCCCATTTCCCAACCCTGCACCTCAGTGCATTTTCTCCTGCTTTGTCAAAAAGCGACCCCAACGTGGTGTGGGCTCCAAAATCACCTTCTCCCTGCAAATTGGAGCAGACGTTTATCTCTTCTTGTCTTATTCATTGTATCCAGGTGGACTTTGCAGATGAAGTTGATATTTTTTTCTCCCCTAACATAAATTTTTTGTTTGGGAAATTCTTAGTGCCTTTCATCTACAAACACTAATATAGGCTCAGTTCTCACTCACTAAGCTTCATCAGTACAAATAAGGCAAGAAGCAGTTTAAAATTTCTCCTGCTGAGGAAAGCAGCTGCAGGGAAGTGTTTGCCCCAGCACACACCAAGGTATCAGCACTGCTTTTGTCCTTGCAGTAGCCACCTCCCATATCAGTGTTGATGAACTCATAGATGCTCTCAGGACTTTCCCATTTTCTTTCTGAAAGCCATTTTAGACTGCAGGAGTACAGCAGCATGAAAATAAACAACTGTTTGCCCTAACCCTCAATCAAATACCAAAGTAGAGAAAACCTGGCACTGTGTGTTCTCACACGCAGTGTCCAGTCACGACACCACAGCAGTATCTCAGACCTCAGGGAAGGGAAAAAAGAAGAGGACCTAAGCCAAGCCTCCATGTAGCTCTGTGACAGGCAGCCTGCACACAGCAAGAGCAGTGGTACAAAGCCACACGACTTTGAGGAGTGGGAGGAGGACTTTTTCTTAAAAAAAGCTCCAGAAATCTGCGTACGGTGGAGGCTTCATCTTAAACTTGTAGCTTGAAGCTACCAAAAAAAGCTGCATCAGGAGCAAAAGAAAAAAAAAAACCCTCCCTTTGATAAAATTGCTTACCTAGTCAGTGCAGGAGGGCAAACACTCTATGGATGAAACAAAGAATAAAAGCATTTGAACAGTTTTCCCCCTCACCAGCCAGAAAAGTACCCACTAAAATGGAAGCTTGAAATACTTAATGTCCAAAACAATCGGGAGAATTTACCCAAAACAAGACTGCTGGTTCAACACAAAGCAGCAGCACTGACAATAAAGTTGATAAAGGTTTTACATTAGCAGCACTAATGTAGCTAATGTAAAACCTCTACCAGATCGGGACAGATAAAACCCACTCACAGTAGAAAAGATGCAGATTCCTTTTGCAGTAGCTGAAAGGCAGGGATCAGATGCAGAATAACTGACCTTTCCAATCTTTGTTACACTTGCACAAAGCAGTTAACATCACCGAAAGTGTGGGAGACAATTTAGCAGGGATCAGTGCTTGGAGTCTCAACAGATTATGCTATTATTTTGAGACTGTGTAAGAGAACAAATTAACCTTCTTTATAAACCTTGGCTTACTTTAATAGATGTAGTGGATGTTGGACTAGAAATAACACTTTTCATTCCTTTAATTTCTGTACTGATTGACCTCCTTACAACAAATATCCACTATTTGAGCACTGGCACTATTAACCCCATGGTCAAACCCTCAGCTACTTGACTGGTGTCTTGCTCATACACTTGTGACTAAAGCAATCACCACCCTGAGACCAACAATGCCTTTCCCACAATCTCAGGTTAGCAAAAACCTTGGAGGTTTTCCCACCTTTCCTTACAGCAGATGGCCCTGTGTATTTCCCCAAGATCACCTGGGTATTTTCACTACCAAATTCCCACTCCAGCAGGGACCCAGGAAGTTGGCAATGTCTGGCATCTCACTTGATGGTTCCTTGCAGCACAGGAGAGTTTTTCAAACACTGTGCTAGAGGGCTTAATTTTATTACAGGCATAGGAGAGTTCCTTAAAAATTTAGGTACAAGAAAATTTAGATTTTTTTCCAGCTGTAAATCCAGACATTTCAGTTATGGTTACCTGCAATTACAGAAACAGTACTCAATGATCAGCATAGTCCCGTCCAATTTTCTATTGCTGCTCACTTATTTTTGGTTCTACTTGCCTAATGTTTTTCCCCCTATGCTTTCAAAAATTACAGAAGAGTTGAGGAAGGGGGGGAGGGGGGAGTGGTGTTTGACAGGCACACAAGCCTGCACCCCTCACATGGGCAGAAAAGCATTTTTCTGTACATTTGCCAAAGATGTGATTGATTTCCACCTATGTTCAGCCTACCACCAAAATTCTGCATTTCAGATGCATCTTTAATATAGCAACCTATTTTACTTCAAAGTGGGCTGAGCACCCAGAAGTTACTACAAATGGAACATTCTAGCATAGAGTATGCAGAGGAAACAGGAGTGCAAGGTTTCCAGATGCACGGAGAAAATCATTTGCCAATGAAAACATAAGTCAAAGTCCTGATGCTCATGATGGTGACAACCATGGAAGGAAATCTAATTGGAGATCCAGAGAGGCAAGGTGAGCTATGAGGTAGGCTGAAACTAAGCCTGGGAAAGTGAAGCCTTGCTTAGAAACATCATCATGCCATCATTAAACTCCCCACAGAGAGCTCAGCCTGACAGATTCTGTCTTCATGAGGATCCCTGAGGCCTCACCCCATCCACCACTTACTCTGTTGACTCAGTCTTTGACTGTAAATGAAAAATTTATAAAAGGCCTGGTAGGGAGAGTGGTTGAATGGCTGCAACCCCCTCTAGAACAATTCCTTCACGGTGCTTACAGATCAGAGCATGTGTTTGGCACTTCTCTCTCCCTGACACAGCTCAGCCACAAGCGAGTGCCTGGGGTAGGCATCCCAGCTTCCCTTAAAATGCTGTTTTGCAGGCAGACCAGAACAAGGCAGAAATAGTGTGCTGCAGGCTATGCTCATGAATTCATTCAGAACACAAGATACTTGGAAGTCTGGTTTAGAAGTGGTAGCATTTCTAGGCACATCTCTTGCTGCAAGAACAAACCTTGTGGATTTGCAGGAGAATCCCATGCATCCTCCTGGTTTTTGCCATTCCTGGCTGGGCAGCTCAAGCTAACAGGAATTTCCCTATAACTCTGCCTGTCACAACTTGTCATGGCTGCTCCAAGGCAGAGCAGACATGCAAGAGAATGACAGCAGGCTCTCTTTAATGATAGTTCAGGCATTGATCACAGGACAATTTTGAGCATTATTTGCACTGTACAGTTTCATCTGTCAGCCACTCAAGATACACAGATCACATCTGCTTCCTGAGGCCAGCATTTGCTCCTGCCACTAAAACAAAATCTTTATTACACAAGTTACTCAAAAACATGCACGCCACCCAGTGCTACGTACACTAAAGGTGTTCTCAGAACAGCAGGAAGGTATTAGAAACTGGAATTAAGCTGTGTCCTCACCCTAAATTTATGTAGCAAATATACAGGCAAAGGCAGTGTGGAGGGCATTTTTGTCAGGTCATCTAGACAGTCACACCCTGTAGCTGTGGAGCTTTCATTTCCTTTGGCAAAGGCTGCCCACTTCCATCAGGGAGATCAGGGGAAACACAAAGATAAGCTTATACGGGAGCTCAGAGCAACATGTGTATCTGAGGAGTTTCTGAAGGTGCTCTGTCTGCAAAGTAGCACATTGTCGCCCTTGGGGGTTCTTTCTTTTTTGCTCTTCTCCTTTTATTTTTCACATTTGTTGTTGGTGTTTGTTTAATAGGTCTATTTTTTTCCTGAGGTTTTTTGTGTCCACCTCTCTCTCCACCCCCTGCACTCCTCCCCTTTAAAATTAATGCTCTCTCTCAAACCCTTTGCTTTCCCTAGGTAATAGAACATTTTCTCCTCCTTTCCCCGCTCTCACCTTTTAAATCCATCCCCCACACCTCTCTAACTCAGTATCCTCGTTACACTTATGTTCTTTGCTTGCCTTCCTTCTTCCACCTTCTCCATTTAATCTCCTCCCTCCCATTGCCTTACAAATCTCTACGTTCCTTGCCCCGTTCATTTTCTCCACTAACCATTCCACCCTTTCCCCTTTTATCCTGCTCAGTTCCTACTCCCCCACTTCATTCCTACCCACACAGCATCCATTGTGCCTTTCTCCTCCCGCCCCGGTTTCAAACCTCCTCATCATATTTCATTTTCCTGAATTCTATTCAGGTTCCTGTATCAGCCTGTCTCCCTTCATCATGTTACTGCATATTTCTTATCTCCTAAATTTTTCCTTCCCCATCCACCCTCTCCATTCATGACAGTAGTGGAATTGTTCCTCTTATTAACAGCTATGACCTATTAAAATTTCGGACATACCTTTTTCTGTTTAGAACTAAAGCCCCTACAACCTCCTGTGCTATTTATCTGTCTATAAGTCTCACTCAGGTCTCATTCCTGCTACATGCAGTCTTCTGTCACAAGTAGTGCAAATGCTCTCCTAATATGGAACGATTTAATCCTGGGATAGCCCATGTTCGTGGAACTGTGGCACACAACTCAGCCAGCAGCTCTTTCTGGTAGGACAAGTTCACAACCTGCTGTTTACTCCACGAACACTGAAATTAGCCTGATTTCAGATTTCACCTGCAGATTGATTGACAAACTCTCTCTCTCACCCTTGCCAGCACAAGCTGGTACATATCTGTGTGTGCACAGCCCAGGATGGGCAGGGAACCCTTCCCTGTGTCCACTGCTCAGCAGTAACACAAGCTCTAGGGAAAGCTATGCCAGATGCCAAAGGACAAATACAATTCTTTCTCAATGTGAGGTGTGGGGGATGTTTTAATAGACAGAGGGGCGTGATTATAATAAGTTATTAATAAGAACCCCTCCCCCCCAAAAAAAAAGAAGAAAAATACCAAGCAAGTGAGATCAACAGACAAAACCCAATTAAGAAAATCACTCAGTCAGCCTCCCAGGGCTGGGGTTGATCAGGGAACTGTCCAGTGGGACCTTCAATATAAACAATTGAGGTCATATAAAGATGGTTCTTTTCTGTACTATGCTGATGTAAACAGAAGCTATACTTAATCTCCTTCATCCTCCCCTTACTCCCAGATTCAAATGACTACATTATCTGGCATTTCAAATCCAAATGAAAAAAACACAGTACCTGGTGAGGGATGTTGTTCTCAGCCAGAGGTCTGGCATCAAGCAGAGAACAAATACAAGCACCAGGCTCTTGGAGGTACTACAGCACTGGGGAAAATAATTTTTTTTTTCAAAAAGCCAAACAAAACTGACACTTTAAAGGTTTCTGCTGCTTATACATACACTTATCCTCTCTGATTCTGTTGAAATGGCATTGTCTGAAGACCAGAGAAGAAAGTTGCTCTACCTTTCTCACATCTAGGAGAAGGGATATGGCTCCTACAGCCTTGTAGAATAGGGGACAGAGCCATAGGTCATATCCACAAACCTTAACTCGTGTCCCTTCTGCACTTGACAGCTTCTAATGTCCCTCCATCTTCCCCTCATCATCTGCCATCTCCCACTCCTCTCCTTCAGACTCCTCAGGGAGGGAACATGACAGGACTGTCGATAAAACACTTCCTGTTGACTTTAAGACGTTACTCAACTAACATGGAGAACACACCCCCTGCCTCTGGTGCTGAGGACATTTTCATACACAAATGTTGTTCCTCAGCAAATGAGCTGAGAATGTTACTGAAGCTGGGTAAAGACCTTTATAATCCAGAATGTTAGAACCTTGTGCTTAACCATTCCATCATTCCCCACACTCCTCCCCAAATCCTTGAGGTGCTTCTGCTGGTAGCAAGTTGCCATAGGAACCCTAATCTTTATGTGTTTTGCTTGTTAAATAAACTAGCATCAGAACTCTCCTTTATGGCTGCTCTGTCCTTCTCCTCCCTTTACGCCTCCCTCCCTGAAGAAGAGATCAAAAAGATAGTAGTTTGATAATCATCCTTTCCTCCTCTCTTCCTTTCTCCTCAGCTCCTATGAGCTTTCCAAGCACAATATACATAATTTGGCAGAAAGAGCCACTGTGATGCAGAGGGATGCTTTAGACCTGACTGTTCTCTGGGTTTGCCCAGAGAGGAATCAGAGGCAAGGCAGAGAGCATCAGCTAGGATAATGCAGCTTGAGAACAGGGACACCTAATCCCAACTATTTTAATGAAACTTTCCAGCACTTCCCATGACAACTCCCTTCTCCTACAGTCCCCATTATCAGCCTGGTCCTACCTCACTGTACATAAGCAACACAGTTTTAATGACGTTAGTGAGGGGACAGCCCTGAAAAGCTGTTTCAGAGATAAAAGCTGAAAACAGAAAGCAAAGGAGGCTAAATATAAGAGAAACACCAAAAAGACAAGATGCTTGCAGTGGCCTAGAGTTTTTTTACCATGAAGTAAGATTTTTCCATTCTATGGACCAGAGATCTAGGCCAGAATTATGTAGGTCACAAGCAAACCTTGTTTCTTCTGGTCTTAAGCCAATACTTAGAAGGTGATAATTCCCACTCAGAGACACCATATTTTTCTTCATGTATTTTCTTGTAATAGAGACTAAAAACATAAGTGACAAGAGATGCAGGGTGAAGGAATAAAACCACATGGCTTTGTATGCATGTCTAATTGTCTAACCATGCTTTCCATCTCAGGAGGAATACATATATAGATATATATATGCTAAATGCAGAGATTCCAAAGTTGTTCTTCCCCTCACAAATTTTAGTACAACAAATATCATTCAGAGAAAGAGCAATGCTATCTCGCTCATTTGCCTGGAGGTTAATACCTAGAAAATGAATAGTTTCAAGATGGAAAAGAACAGGCAGAAGGGGATTTTCAAGAAGCCAAATTCCCACTGCGTGCACCATCAAAGCAGGTTAGCAAACGAGGACTCTATTTACCTGAAATTAATAACTAGCTAATCCTTTCTCCACACCACAACAAAATAACCTCACACCATAGCAGAAGCATCAGTTTCAGGATCATTTGGGCATACCCAGGGATCTGCAGCAGCTGTTCACTGGCAGATGAATCATGGTCCCCATGGAAGACTTTGCATTGCTCAGCCTGCCTCCAGTGGATAAAAGCACAATTCTGAAAGCAGTTGGATTGCTGATTTCTAGCTAATTCAAGGCTTGGGCTGGTCTGAGTTTAGCTGAAAGACCCAGGAGCTGTGGCAAGTAATTGCCAGAGAAACAGTCACTGTTACAGTGTGGTTTACAATTAGTTGTCCTACTGCTGTGCTTTGCACAGGTCCCCTGCTTGCCCAGCACACATGGATGCTCTTATACCTCTATTTATCAGGAATGCAGCTAGGCTTTCCCCCAGACTCTTTCAGAAATATACCTTCCTAAATTAGCAGCTCTTGATTTTAAGTGCAGAGTTCAGGCATAATTCAGATGCAGCTTCATATGTGCAACTTAGCTAACTTTACCCCCACTGGCTTGTACTCTGCCAAACTTTAAACTCTTAGAGTCTGGAACCTTCTGACATACCCACTACTTCTTACTCCTTACAGGAGTGCTGGAAACAGCACACAAGCAGCCATCTCTGGGAATATTTATGCATGTGTGGTCAGGCCCACAAGTAGAAAGAAGAGACAAGTTAATAAAATATCACTAAGTTGAGCTGAGGTTCAATCATATTCTGGATGAAGGTGTGGCAAATTCCTACTTAAAATTAATCTGCCCCCTGTCAGAAGTCTTTTTTTCTGTGAAAAACATCCTTTTTCTTCAGAAAAGACATTTTTAAATTCAACCTAAGTCTCCTCTCTCCCTCTACTTTGCTTTTTTTCATTTCTCTGTGGGGGCTGCTTTTTTTGAAGAAGTGTACATGGGAATCCCAAGTGGCTTTGCTACCTCCCTTATGCAAAGTATATTCTGGGCTGTCAGAGTGCACAGATCAGCAGTAAAGCATCGTGGGGACTATTTCTTCTTCTTCAATCCCCATGAGTCTCCTACCTCCAGTTTTGCTCAGAGATTCATAGCTGAACAACCTTAGAAACAAATTCAGCTGAAACTATTTCAACTGAAGCCTCCTCTGAGTTTGTACCTGAACTAGGAAGAGGTGGTCTAGGGGCCAAGGGGAAAATTGCCCAACATTTATTCCTTAAGTTAACCATTTGCCATTTACTTGACATTAGATTTCCAGTCCCTCAGAAGGCATCCATGCTTTATTTTCACAAACTTCACAAGGTAAACACTGTAAAGAAATAGGTGGGCACTGCAAAGAGTTCAGAGTCTTCTTCACAAAAGCTTGGCACAGCAGTTTTCATTCCTTCCCCTCCACAGTCCAGCCCATGCAAAATTTCCAGTGTCCTCAGTTTATGAATCTCTGTCTCACTAAGACTTCTCTGCCACCACCCCCACTCACTCAGTGACTCAGACTTATTAAGATAACTTCTCTTTTTCTAGTTCCTCACCTCCAACACACTCCATGCATTAAGGCACATACTCCTGCACATATTTGAAATCCTCACCCAACCACCCTCTCTCATCCAACTTTCCTCCTACAGTTCTTGCACTCCCCCATCCTGGGATGACAGAGCCAGTCAAAACCCACCCAAGTGAGTTCAACTTTTACTTATACTTCTGGTTTCTCTAAAGATTATTTTGAGCTGGTGCTTGAAGACACCAGGACAAGAAGGCCTAAGGAAGGTCTCCTCTTCCACCAGCACAGCCTTTGGCAAAGGTGAGGTTTGTCAGGCACAAAATATCAGCCGTGACCAGACACATGGTGGGGAGAGGCCGTAGTGCTGCACTGCAGCTCAGGGCATGACCTGCACAGGAATCTGGCTCTGACCCACATGCTGTGTGCAGACCACAGCCATGGGGTGCCATGGACTGGTTTAGGAACTTACTGGTTCCTTTCAATAGTGAAATTTTGTCCCATGCAAGAAGATGGATTTGTATGTCACTGTTTACCCCTGCTTTAAGATGTTTAGGCTAACAAAAACTTCTCACCAGGTTTTAGGACCAGCAGGTACCCCAATTTCCCACCAGGGTATGGATGTTCTGTAGGCAGTGGTGCTTGGGTGGTCACTGGGCATAAAGCAGGAGGCTGAGGCAAGACAAGAACAGAGTCCTCCCGGCCCCTGGGTCCCAGTGCGCGTGCACCAGCACAGGAAGGACCACGAGCTGCAAAGCAACACTGGCACTGCAGGGGAAAGAAGGCTTTTGCTAAAACTGGGGATTTGCTCAGATTGACACCTCTGCTGCTGCACAGAGCTCTGCACATTCGCTCATGCTGGCTTTTGTTCCTTTTCCATAACCAGCAACAGGTGGGGAGGAGTGGGATGTACATGCGGAAGGAGGATGCAGTGGGAGCAGAGAACATGTTCCTGACATTCAGGGATATGTGTAGGGAAAGCTGTCTGCCTGGAGCAGAAAGGGACTGGGAAAGGCAAGGGGCCTACTGAGCCGTGGGTCGCTTAGGTAGGAACAGGGACAGACGTCTAATTCTGGCAGCATCAGGTGGGAGTTGGGAAAATGGCTGAGGAGAAGGTTGAAGCAGAAGGAGTGCACAGATCAGATTAAATGAGGGAATCTGCATCCTTTTTACCAAATGTAGACGCTCTTAAAATAGTCTTCTGTCACACTTGTGTACTGATTAAGAAACAGTGCCCATTTCTGAAGCATAATTCTGTGTGTCTTCGTTTCATATCCACGGGCAAAATGCTGGAAACACCTGAAGTTAGGCAAATGGCTTTGCTCTCTGTGCAACAGTCTTTTTGCTTTTTCCCTGATCCATTCAACTGTAGTTCATGTGCACCACTCCTACTCCAACGTTACAGTCTCCCCTGACCAAAGACTTTCAAATCTAACCAATTTGGGATGTGCACAACCAAGTGACCCTCTTGGAGATCTACAGGAAAAATTAAGCTGTGGCTCATCTCAAGTAAAAGACTCTTCTATAACTGCACTGCAACTCTTCCAGCCACTTTCTCCCATAGAACAGGTTTCTGATATGCCCTGCACTATCTGGTTTCTGGATACAGGCGCTGGATTCATTTTTTTCCTCACTCAGTGGCCAGGCACACAGCATTTATCTTCTCAGTGTCCAAATTTGCAGCATTAGCCTTGTACATGTAACGCCAGAGGGAAACACAGCTAGGGAGAAGAGACATAAGAGAAAGGTTGCCCTCTTCACTTTTCCAGGGTTTTTGTTTTCATTGGGTTGAATTTTAAGCACTCTGGAAAATTACTGGACTGCTTTACCCAAAAGATCTTTAATCACTCTAATTCTGAGCCTGGATAACTGGACAAAAGAACCTCACATTTGCGTTTCAGAGAATAACTGAGGCATCGGCAGTAACAGAGAGGCAGCACATGACCCAAGACTCCTCATCTTTGAGCATGAAGATACCAGTCCCATGAGAGGAGATATCTGGACACACACTAACCTAGGCCTCTGTGATGAACTGCCAATAAGTGCTTCATCTCCCGTTAATTATGGTGGTGTTTCTACAATGATGAGATGACTTCTCTGTGGAGAAGAGCTCTCATCAGGAAATTGGTTCTGTTGCAATTAACATCTTTGAATATCCAAATTTAACATCCTCCTTGAGCCTTCTCCCTTATTTCAGGAAGTTTGTGATCAATCAAGTCCAGAAATAGAGCTGGAGATCTGGGATTCAGAGAAGGGGGAGGAGTTCTGTGTTTGGGGGCAGGAGGGTTAAGTACACCACAGTTTCAAAATCATCTGGTTGATGTCTCCAGCAGCATTTCAACCTTTCATCCCTGTATGCATCATTTCCAAGAAAGCTGTTATCATCATCACCACTATTTAGAGTCAGAATAGGTGACACATCCATTTCCTTGCCTCAGCTCTGTCTTCGAGTTCAGCTGTAGAGCAGAGTCTGAGACACAAAAAGCCAAAAGACACAAACATCCTCTCCTGAAACACTTAATACAGCATGTCATAGAACACACCTTTCCTCTTCCCCTCCTTCAAAACAGAAATCATCAATTTTTACTTCCTGGGACTCTGTCATTCCATCAGTTCCCACCTACTGCAGCTCCTCACAAAGCTGAGGAAACGTGAATAGATGCCAAAGGAGAAAACAAAACAAAAACATCTTGCTGATCTTGCTCTGGACTACATTGCATCTGAAACACCCAGTACTTCCAGCAGCAGCCCTGCCATAACCCAACCCACAGGAAGAGGGCAAATTAGTATTTCTGATGTACAACCTTTCAGGGGTGAAGGAAAACAGGTTTTCTATTCCCAGCACACTTAAAGAAAAGCATATAGGCCTGGCCACCAAAATTTTCCTCATCTTGTACCACAGCAAGAAATATGAACAGTAGATGCACTCACTTTATGGCACTGTCAACAACTGGGGGATAAGCAGCCATACACAGGAAGGATTTACCAAACATTTCACTGCTATCTAGGTATTAAATTTTAAAAATATATTCACAGCCAATATCATCAGAAGACTAAAGTTTAGTGCTCAAAATTCATAACCATGACATAAGATTTTTTAAATATTATATTAAAAATCAGATTACTTTCTCTGTATTATATTCAGTTATATAAAATCTGATTTCCTGCTAGATAGCATTAGACCCTCCCCAGGTTGCAAAATGTGAACACCGAGTGCTTGCATACTTATTTGGGCAAATCACTATGGCTAAGAAAAATTGTATTACATTCAACAAAATTGAAATAAAATGTAGTACCACTTTATGTTCTACAATGCCATCTCTTGTCAAAAATGACAAAATAAGACAAAAACAAATCAATGAAACTTGAGAAATTAGTACAATAGGCACAAAATGAAGTTGCAGAGTCTTGGACCACAGCTACAGCAGCTCACAGAGTCATCTATACCTGTTCAGTAATCAAAAAAATATGCCTCAAAATCACATTTGGACAGTGAAGCCAGAGAAGAAATTGCAGGGAGTCACTCTGTCTGCTCCAACAGATACCAAATTAGACATGAGATGAGCAGAAAAAAAAACAAATTAATCCTACAGCTTTTCATACTGAGTCCATCTTTGTTTACAATGAGGGATGCTGCTGAGACAGAGACGAAAATACTCTAATAGAGGCCTGTTGAATGAAGCCTAAGAGTTAGAATAAGAGAAGTAGAAACTAGAGAGCTGATGGGTTAGAAAGCGCTGCACAGCATGAGGGCTCAACAGCTGAGAAAACAGTGCAGAGGGGTTTGCCGTTTTCAGTGCCTTCTGCAGGGCTGCCTCTTTCAAAGGAGCAAGTGAAGTTATAAACCAAGTAAGATTTATGAAGGTCTACACACAATATTATGATTCATTAGGGAAAGCTGGGAACTAATAACTGAGATTCCCTTGTCCCAAATTATTCCGTATTTAATACAATCTGTACAGAGGCTGTTGCAAACACATCATCCTGTCTTCCAAATCACTGTGATTTGTGTGCATTCACACCAAGAAACTTGACCATGAAGAGTTACAAATATAATTGAGGGGTTGTGAAACTACTACTAATTTTAGAGCTCTCAAAGCCAAGGTAATTTCAACAAAAGAAGGTGGAAAGCCAACTCTTGTGGATGCCATAAGAATTCCACTCACTGGAAACCAAGGGGAGGGATAACCAGGAGGGATGAGTGCTCAATCTATCCACTCAGGTAACCAAAGGGGCAGGCATAGAAGAAAGGTTTGTGAGTGCCCTGACATGGTGAAGGTGGCCCAGCTTTCTGTGCCTGCTGTGAGCGGGTTGGCAGTGGAGCAGATCTGCCACATCCAGAACATCACACCCTGACTGCAGGAGGAATGAAAACTGCACAGATCAGGAGCAGCAAGCAAACTTTGTTCTAAGGGCAGGTCAAATTTCAGGCCTCTTACCCTTCACAAAACCCCTCTAAAATTCTTGCACTTCAAGGCATGAATTCACAAGAAGTTATTAAAAGCATAACATCATTCAGAGTCTGCAAAGTCCTCTGTCACACCCCAGTACTTCAAGTGTTCTGCACCAGACATCTAAAACAACTTGATTCTTGGTGATATTTAAGGAGAAAATTCCTCTTTAGCTCCCCACTCAAATTGCCAAGACAGAAACCAACAGGGTTTTAACGAGCACCTTTGTTTCTTTACTACACCAGCTCGCTATTGTACACACACAAACATGCTGGCACACACATTGCAACTAACTTGGATCACATAGATGGCCCACAGAGATATAAATACACACATGGCAACCTGGACCACATAGATATATATGCACCAGCACACATGAAAGCTTCCAACCTTCGGGTATTCCAAGGATGCTTGTCTTTCCACCGGTCCCACATTCCTGAGAAGTTCTGCTGGCTCCTGCCCCCAGCACCCACTGTCTGACTTTGTTGTCAATTTCAGGATCTGCCCAGCATGAAGACAAGAAAGCAGTAGATCCAGGGAGGCTTGAGGAGTACCCTGTGACTGCCCCAGAGTAGCCAAGTGAAAAAAGGATGAGGGGGAGAAGAAGGGAAAAGGTGGTTCCTGAGAGGTCACTGGAACAACTGTCATATGAGTAGGCTTCAGTTCCCTTCCCTTTTTTATATTTAGGTGAAAACATGAGTAGCTACTCATAAAATGGGGAGGGGAGGAAAAAAAAAAAACACACACCTCCTTGGCTTATATTTTTCCATGGAGGATCTGACAATGTTTGAACATCAGGACAGCAAGTAAAAGCAGAGTAAGCAAAACCCATGTAATTTCCAGATCCTGCCGAAATTTTACTTCAGATCCAGGGATGAGTATCGAGAGTTAGAGCAGTAAATAAAAAATCCCTTGCTTTTGCTTCAAGCACATAACCACGGCTTTCTAAAAGCTCTGAGTGCTGTAGCATTTCATAACAAGTAACAAAGCCGGGCAGAGCGCATAATAACCCTTACCCTGTGATGAAGTATAATAATAATACATTACCACAGTTTGCTGGTGGTACATCTTTATATATCAGTAAGAAGACGCTACTGTGTTCTTCATATAAACATTTTGTCTGGCTATAAGAAAAGCTCTTAAAGTCAGAGTGGATTCAGGAATAAATTTACTTCATTTTCAGTGCACAGCAATAGTCCATCCCATGCTAATGACAACTCTTACGCTTTTTTGTCAATTTGTTCTTTTTATTGGGAATTTGGATGGCTTTTTAGCTGGTTCATTTGCTATTTTGTGTCACAAATCACCTGCTCTTCTCTGCTGGTGTTTTCTAGCTTTACAGCTGAAAATTATCCCTTTGGGCTGATCATCCTTTTTTCAAAAAGGTAATGCTGTGAAATACAGGAAGCAGGTATAACAAATGCAGAGAGGAAAAACCTTTCATAGATGTCTGCCAACTCTTCAATCTTTCCATTCTCTAAATGCTCCCTTCCCCTTAACACCTCTTACCAAAATGGTTGAGTTTCAGTGCACACACAAAGAAGTCTCCTCCCCAAAAAAGCGGTCACAGCATCCCCCCTTCTGCAGCTCCCCTTGCTTCACCAGCCAAGGGCACTAACAGTCCCCACTGCCTCCAGTCCACCTCCAAAGGCCTCCAGGCCAGCTCAGTCCGAGTAGTTCAGCCTCTCTCCTTCCCTGGAATCCCATCAGCCACATGCTCCTGGCAGCTGTGCCGAGTAAATCAAGGGAACCACAGACCTGGGTTTGCATCCCTGACCTTCACCTTGAATAACTGTTTCCTCTGCCATAAATGGCCAGCTGAGGACACTGGGCATGACGCTCCCAAAGACCCTTCAATTTAGTATGATCAGAGCACTTCTGCTTTTAACACTTTGTGATCATTTCTGCATGGAGATAAGTAAATCTCCCATATTCTCTCTCAGTGACAGAGAGAGTCTTCTGAAATATTTCCATTCAGCATTTTTTCCAATCATCTTTTAAATGTTTTTCTTAAAACCAAAGCTGACTCACCCGCTAAAACAAGATAGTCTGACTCATATTTAACACTTTTGTCTCCATGGCTCATTCTGGTCAGCAACTGGCTTAGACTTTCCTTTGTACTACATGTAAGGGGAAAGAAAAGAGAAAAATGTACTCTAAACATCCATTTAGTTCCAAATCATTGACAAATGCTCAGGATAAATCTTCAGAGAAAGGAAAATTGTTTCAGCACCTAGAGACCTATTACAAATTAGCACAGAAATGAAATTTTTCAGCAAGAGACAGATTTGTACTTTCATGTTCCCAGATTCAGATGAAAAGGGGGCTCTGTTCAAATGATTTTTGGATAGAGGGTTTTCTTTTTTCATTTACCATCATCAAAATCTTCATAAGACTGAACAACAGTGCTTCAGAAATGAAATAACAAGCCAGAAATATTTTCCAATTTGCACATATCTTGCAGTGAAAATTATTACTTAATATTTCTAAAATATCTAAAAAGGAGAGTCCTAAAAAGTAAAGCCCAAATTTAGGTGAGATACAAACTGTTACAGCTTCACCCATGGGAAGTCCCTATTTCAAACAAGGACAGCATCAACCTCCTGATTAGAGCCACAACACTCTGATCCACAGAAGGCTCTTGTGAGGTGGATCCAATTAAACCACCTGCAGCAATTTTCCAGAGGAATCCAAAAAGCTGGAGAGCAGATCTTAAGGAAATTAATGGGATCTGGGATGCTGGTTGCCTCTAGCTTTCTTTCAAAGACCTGCAGGCTAGCCTCAGAGCCTGGTCTTTTCTTTGATATGGAGATCACTAATAAAACCAAAACAGCGTCTTTACCCATTTGCGAGCAAACTAATATCACCTATGCAAAGGCTTTTCAGTAACTTAGAAGTGGTAGAGGACTTCAGTCCCAGCTAAAGTGAAATAAACCTACGGTCTTGAATTTAAGAAGTTGTTTATGAGATTTGGGTAGGGGCTGTTAATAATCTTCTGATTAATTAGGACAGATAAAATACTGGGGAGAAGAGGGGAGAGATTTTGACATAGCAAATGGAAATAGGTTTTAAATGCCAGAAGGTGAAAGAGGCTTAGTTTATGGCTGTGTTTTGGAAAGCAGCAGGGAACTCGAGACATCTATATAAACACATAATTGAAGCATTCTGCCTCACAGCTCTTACCCAGGTATCAACAGACAGAGAAATTCCCCTTGCTTCACGTACTTCCCCTGTGCTCTGGCAGATGTTAGCATCCAGACCCACATGCTTTTAATCTGTGTTTAATGCCTCCTGAGATCACAAGACCTGCACTTTCAGGGAACATTTTTGCAGCCCAGGCAGGCAGGGCCAGTCTCTAGAAAACCCTCAGCCTAGGGGCAGAAAGTGCTGCTGGTGTCCATCCCTGCAGTGTCTGAACTCTGCGAGGGCGAGGTGACTTTGAGAACAGTTGTGCTAGTCTAGAGATGTACCTCACACCCTGTTTGAAAGGAGGGACAGCCCTATCCTGTTCCTCACCCACAGAGAAGCAAATCATAAGCTCTCCTGTCACAAGGGGCACCTCCATCACCAGCCCCAGCATCACAGCAGGCCCTCAGTGGAGAGCCAGGCTGTTTGCTCTCCAGCATGAGGTAGCCAAAGGTCCAATTTATCATATGCCTCCACCATTTGTCAGCTGCATGTGATCACTCATGAATAATGTTCTCCTGCCCAGCTCAGAGGCACACAGTTGTGCCCTCTCACTGACCACATGTAGGTACACAGACAGTCCAAGACACAACTGAGAAAGGCTTATTTCAGTGCTTTATAGCACAGGAGTTAGAACAGAACACTTTTCCTTCCAGCTGTACACCTTGTCTTTGCTGCAACCAAGAAAGAAGGAATCTGGTGCAGTCTGTTGAAAACAGACAGAATGCCTCTGATTTCGCAAAGCAACACTTGGGATTTAAAGGCGAAAATCACATCTGAGGAAGCCAGGGCAGTGCTTTCTCCCAGATTCACCCCTCTGAGCTACCAGCAGGTCCCCATTGCTATACTGGTGGCACCAGGTCCCTGGACAAACCTTGAGGAAGCCTGGCACTGAGTTGAGTTGTTCCCAGGGCAGTCAGAGCCCCTCATCTGTGTATAGGAAGGAGGAGCTTGAAGACTTCTGGATAAGCATAGGTGGAAAAAATAAAGTAGTTCCTTGGGCATTACATTCTCAAATTGCCCGAAGTTCCACACCTGGTGATGAGCACACCTTCTCAGTCTGGAGGAGATGACAAAATGGCCCTCTCAGCCATTCCTCAAGGATTACTGTTGTGATCTAGTAAGAGACTCAACTAGATAATCTATTTCAGAAGAGAACCACCAAGGTCCAGACAGGAGAGGGTTTTAGCTCCCCCTTGAAGCACAAATTAAAGAGGTCTGTGTTGGCACAAGCCATCTGCCTGCTCTGGGCTCATCATGCTACTCTGCCCTGCACTTACTGCTCCAGGACTTGGGAGCACAGAACTCCCCACCCTGCCTGCACAGCTCAGAGCAGCAATGCTCCTACTCTGTAATATTCCTACTGATAGACAACACAGAGAATACAAACTTTCAGTTGCCTTGAAGTTGCAAAATAGAGCTTAAAGACTAACTAGCAAATTAGATACAAGAATGTAAAAGTATGCACACAGGATGATAAAACATAGCTAGAACCAGTGGATAAAGAGATAACAGGGAACATAGTGGATTTTGTAGGAAAGTTGTGCAACAAGAAATAATAGTGCATGCCCTAAGAGAAGTTCAGGGCAAGATCATCACAATATTGGGTGAACACGACCATCAGAGTCCTCTTATGGTCCTCCTTCAGGACCATAAGAGGACTTCCAGTAAGAGGCAGAGGCATGTAAATTAATTCTAGGAAAAGTGATGTTCATGTATTAGCTAGGAAATATGTTATAATGAATATGTTTGATCATGGTGGAATGAACACCCTGCTGTAAAATATCATAACATGCATTCAATTAGAGGAAAAAATCCCCCAGATGTGTCCAGCACTGTAATGAAAAATACCTGCTTTCTAATACTTCCAATTGTGTCTAAAATTTTGTTCTCAACCTGATTTTAGTATCGCTACCTCAGAGGGCAGGACTAGCCAGAGAACAGCTCATGGCAGCTACAAACTGCTTTTACCAAAGTACTGCAAAACAGCAGGGTTGGATCCTTGGCCAGCAAATCCTTTGCCTGGGGGCACAAGGGCAGATTGAGATGAAATGCTGTACACTGGGCTGCTACATCCAGGAGGAATGAAGGTCAATAACTTTGGGAGAGATAAATGAAAGACTGTATTAAGAAGGCAGCAGTCAGAGAAAGTGCATCCAAACCTACTGGCACTGTACTCACAAAAATCCCTTATAATTGTGGTAAAACCTTCAGCATGACTAAAAATCAGAGAAGCCTCTTAGGTGCCCCAAGCTCATGTGTCCCTGAGCAGGTACTCTGAAAGGACCGTTTCACCTACACAAATGTCTGAAAAATTCATAGTTTAACCTTTACTCTTGAATTTCATCTCCTGTGGTAAGAGAACAGCCTGTCCTCTGCCACCCCAGTGATGTTGCAGAGATTTATGTATGCCTGTACAGGATTTTGAAAACCAGCTTACAAGTCTCTAGATTTTGTCATTATTCCCCAAAAATGCTTCAGAGAGAGGCTTGTGCTCAGCATGCAGTGGCCAAGAGCAGGGCCTGGGCCACAGACACCCAACCACATCTGCCACTAGCACCCCAAGGCAATCCCAGCAGGAATACATCAGAGGAACACCTGGCATACAAGTCACTGACTGCAAGCCAGCGCATTCAGGTAAGGATTCCCATGGACTTCCGTAAGGGATGCAAGAGCAGCTCTGCTCCAGCGCTCAGCAGCAACCGAACAGCGCTGCTCTTACTCCAAAAGTCACAACCAAGACCAACATCATGGCAATAAGCAAGAGAGCTGGATCCCCAAAAAACCTCAGGTGCCCTGTGTTTCCCCTCCCATGCAGGCAGAAAGAGTCGTTCCTCTCCAGATCATAAAAGAGGCACCAAGAAGAGCCAGGAGGAGGGAGAGTCAGAAAGGGTTAAGCAAACGTAGCAAGAGCAAGAGTGACAACAAAGCCCTGACACCCACATGCAAGCCTTCAGGTAATTTCTTGCCTCTGAGCCCATCCCCAGTGCTATCCACGCTACTTTTCCATCCCCTGTCACATGTTAATAATCCTCTTCGATGGCCCTTCTGCTAACACATTGCTGCCGGGGCGGGTCGGGCCGGAGCGCACACGGCGGCGGGAGCTGCGGGGCCGCACGGAGCCCGCCTGGCTGCGAGGGAACGGGAGAGAGCGCTCCAGGGGACAAAGCAGCCAGCACAGACGTTCACACTGCAGAAACAATCCAGATCTTTTCAAAACTTTGCTTTAGAAATCGCCTACAATCAGCAGCATGGAAAAACCGAGCATTTAATGCAGTAGTTCAGGTCCTGCCAGCTTGGGCACAAGAATCCTGTTTGCTTGATTTTCTCCCTGTTAAGTAGCCCTCTCAGCTTTTATAGCACAGGCAAAAGCTAAACCATCAGTTGGTCTATACTGAAGTATGCTAGCTCCAGGAATCCTGATTTTCTTGACAAAAGCAATTTCAAACAGACAAGCCAATAAAATTTGAAGCACCCTCACAAGTGAGTATATTAAGTTGCATCAAATTTCATTTATCTTTTACATATCTCTTCCCTCGTACTTATTTTCTAAACTAACTACAGTGGAACGTGAACCCCAAGTACACATAGTTTTTCATGTTTAAATACACACAAAAAAAAAAGAGATGCACAGAAATAAAAAGCTATGGGGCTTCACACCTGGAAAAGTCCACGTGAGACACAAGATCTGCTGCTCATTCTAGCATTTCTCTATGCAGATGAGATTTCCTTTACAGTGCAGCATCCCCATATACCCCAGAAGCTTAGAGCAATATCTTTTTGGATGCATAACAGTTCTTTCAGTGCATATTTACTTTCATGCAACCCATCATTCTTTACTTGGAGCTATATTTTTATGCAAAAAACAGTAGCTTTCAGAGGAGGCAGGAGTTATTAAAAAGTTCATCTGTTCCAGCTGCTTAATCCTCACTTAAACTCATCATTAATCCTTTTTTTGTGACACCATAATTGTCCCTATGGCAACCAATTATGATGTCACAAACAAGATTAGAATTTTAGGTAGGGGAACCGAATTAGCTTCTTTGCTATTTGTTTAGGTCCTTAGTGGCTGTCACGCCTGATCAAATCACTGCCCAATGAGTTCAAGAGCTCTGCTCAGTATCCCACCGATACATATATTGGCATTTTAGGGCAAGGCAGGCAGAAACACGGGCAGAGGCATGTACCCAGTGAGGGATGGAAAGTCGCAGTGCACAGACACTCCCTTTCCAGCCCCTCCAGGTCACATTCTCAGTTCCTAAAGCAAGAAATCATTGGCAGTGACATTGTGGGTATACAGTAGTCAGACTTGTTATGAATGCAATTCATTCTCCTATAAAAGCCTAATCCTTCTTTGGATTCCACTGAATATTTCCCTTCAATGATTTGCTGCAGCAATGAAGTCCCTATTAAATACACACACAAAACAATCATGTATGGCAAGTAAAGAAAAAGCCCCTGAGCTCACTTATTTCATCCTATTTTCTTCTACTTATAAACCAAATAACCACAGTCTGTCATCTCTGTTCCTGCAGAATAATCACAAATACACTTGAATGCCTGAAGTGATTTACCCTTCTTTAGTCCTTTTTCATTTCATCTATAGCTTTTCAGGCTCCCAAAAACCAAAGGAAGAAAAAAGTAAAACTAATAAAGAGGTCAAATATCAGCCACCCAGGTACCATTCAGCACATTATCAACAGCTGGCGGTGTCACATATTCACAATAAAGATGATTTGTCCCCATTCCTTCCCCCCTGCAGGTTTTGTTTATGCCGTTCTGGTGAGGTAAATGAATTAGAGTAACAGCAAATGTTAGGCTAAGAGCAAAGCTCATCAAAAAAAGGGACTGTACCATGGAATAACATCAGGACTTGCGCAGAGGCACCTGCCCAACCCACCTCTAACACATGCTCCTTCCAGCAGCCAGGGTTGGCTTTGAACCATTAAAGAACAATCCTGAGAGAGCAGCAGTCATGGGCAATCCATGCATTTTACTTTCCAGGCAATCTATTGTAGCTCACAGAAAGCACGACAAATGTGTCCCCCTAGATATATATGCCCAGGAGAGGCAAGAGATTTGCTTTCATGTCCTGCACTAGGACCGAATCACAGAACAAGTGGCTCCCAGCTGCCCTTGCAGCTGGCAAAGCAGTTCATTTTCAAGATGCAGTTCACAGCAGGCAAAATGGCAACAACTCTGTTTGGCTGTAGAGATATTGCAGCACTTTATAAAACTGACATACTTGCCAGCATCCACTAGAAGAAGTCACCACTTCCACTTCAAAGCAGATTTATACCTTGCCAAAAAAAACCCCTAAAACTAAAAGAAAAAAAAAAAGAAAAAAAAAAAAAAACTTTTTGCAAGAAAAAAAATCAATCTTGCTTTTTTTTTTTTTTTAATTTGGAAGGATTTGTCAAACACTAACAAGCATATACATCTATTCATCCTGTAGGAAGGGTCCACATAAAAACTAATTTTAAGACTGCTTTCCATGGACTGCCTGCAGTCAATAGAGATGGGCTCTTCCAGAGGACAGTTTGGAGCCTGAATTATGTTGGCAAAATGGTCCTCTGGAGAAGACTCTCTCACATGCTAACAGCCATTGAGTAGGGGTAGTGTCCCCTGCCTGAAATTATCCTTCCGGAATAATTCCTCCTCTCCTCATACTGACTTCTTCACACATACCAGTACTCGCAATTTTTCCAGAGCCAGCAGGGTGTGACACCAACTACCAAGGAGTGCGTATGGGGACTGATTCATCACAGCAGAGCCATTAGAAGGAAATACATTAGTCTTAATGGCAAGAACTGCACATTCACATGGTCTCTTCCCAAGAAAGTTCTTAAATCCTGTGGGAGTCATATGTTTGGAACAGTAAAACCAGTACAAGCAGACACTGTTCTGTGACTGACAATTCACCAATCCCTTGTCCAGACATAATTTACTAAAACAAACACTGCCTTGCTACCTTGCCTCTCTCATGTTTGTTTCCAGGCTGCAGTAAACAACACTTTTCAGTCTTACCCTCCTTCCTTTTCTGCTGCCCAGACCAGTTGAATGGGGGCTCCTCAGTCCAGAGGGCCAAATCTCACAGAAATTTGACTAGCATAAAATTCTCACCCTGTTGAGCTGAGAACAGTGTTGTGGTCAGCAATCAGAGCATGGTGGGAGAGATCATCATCATGCCAAGATCCACCACCCTGGTGCCCCTCCCTGAGAGGAAGCAATTGTTGATCCAGGTGCTCCATGCTCAGAAAGGAGCTGCAGAAATGGCTAAAGAGCAGATCAACACCTCCTCAGGGCAGAAGCGTTTCCAGCTCTAACATCACACATCCCTACCAGCTTCTCTGTAAGACAAGAGTTGTTGCCAGGAAGTGACTACTCAGCTTTCTACTAACCAGTTTACTTCCACCAGTAACTGCAGAAGAAGACAGAACATTCTCAGAAAGAGAAGGAAACCAAACAACCATCAACCGTATACCTGATGTACCTTCAGCTTTCAGACATCCCTGAAGAATGACCTCCCTCTTTATCTGGAAAAATTTGGATGGCCACCTAATATTACTCTGATAGCATATTTTAGCCATGACATCAAGAAAGTTCTGCTAGCAGTCAGAGGACACAGAGGACAATTCATCTTCCATGTTCCTTCAGTCTCTGGTAGCTCAGAAGAGGCTAAGTGTCATAGGGCTGACCAGCACTAGATGTGGTTATTGCAACACATTTCTATCATAAAAAATTAATCATGGCCAAGACAGCTTCACAAATGCTACCAAATAACAATGGCTTGCATTCCCATTTGTTGGAAAATTCTCAAATTCCAAATCAAAACAAAATCACTTTTCTTTTCTGAATCAGAGTGAAAAGAAGATCTCAGGATGAAGAAAAGGAATTGTAATATCAACCCTTCTATATTTTACTTATAAAATGAATATATAAGTGTATTGATCATGTTGGGAGGTTTTTTTAAACAAATCAGCATCTTCTCCAGAAGATTTCAGTTGGAAAATATTATGTCAAAAATGTTTTTAAAATGGGAATATTCCACTGGGAACCTTTAAGCTACCCTTCTCCACTACAAAGGGCTGGAATTACAAGTAAATGCATATATAGTAGTACCTTAACAAGTACTACGTGATGCCCAGCTTTCTTAGAATGAGTGAAAGGTCACCATTTTAAAAAACAAACGTGTTTTCCCACTGCCTCTCTGAGCAGCCTCTTTAGAGAATGGCTTTGAAATCTTCCTTGTGTTTCAGCACACACCCCCAGCTCAGCCACATCAGGCAGGAGCCCTCCAGGCTCACCTGGCTGTCCCCAACACCTTCATCACTCCAGTCAGCTGCTGACGTGTACTGTTGTGCCTGCAACCACCCATCACGAAGAAATTTTCACTGGTTTTCATTTTTCCTCCTATTTTTTGTGGTTCCACACATAATAGAAGCTGCTTTGTCTGCCTGTGTAGTAAATTTGTCTCATTGTCTTACAACCTCGCTGTGAGAAGCTGTTAGGATTGATTCACAATAGGGCCAACATTTCCATCAAGCAAATATCATGCTCAGCACCTGACAAATTGTGACACTGTTTGCAAAGTGACTGAATCAGAAACAAAAAGCTCCTACTGTGTGTTTGGGTAGACGTGGCTGGGAAAGCGGCTGCCATGCAGGAAACGGGGGCTGCTGTCCAGCCACAGCTTGGACACAGCAAAACTCAGGAGAACGCTGTGTTTTCTGGACATGATCCTCATGATGCAGGCAGGAGTGGGCAGGAGAGCCAACCTGCCAGGGAACTGCTTCTTGAGACAGCAAGCTGTGTCTCCTGCAGGAGAGGAATACACATCTTCCTTTTTTCCAGCCATTGGATCAAATTGTGTGGAGCCGAGTGGTAATTTTGCTGTCCCAGCTTATTTCCTCCCTCTTTTCTTTCTCTCTGTATTTCACATCCTTACCAGCTTCTTTCAAGCTTGGAAAAAGATTTTTTGTTTTAAAGTATTGTGTGTGCTCTAAGCACGACTTTTCACCTTTCCTTCCTCTCCTTCTCTCATTCTATAGTTGCAAGTGACCCACTGGAAAAGACTATCCTTGATCAGCTGGAGGATTCAAAATTCTGACTGGGCTGAATTAATCAAATCTTTTTTTTTATCACCTGCAGCTCCCAGCACAGGCAGATGGGTGAAGCAGACACATGGAGCAGGCCCACATCCATATCCTTCAGGAGGCAGTCAGGCTCAGCTTTATAACTGATAAGATGCACAGCTGCAAAGGATAGTAAAATAGCATCACTGGTGGCAGAAAGGAAAGGCCATTTGGTATCTTGGCACTTCACATGTAAAATGGGATGGTCTCCAATTTTCGTGAAGCAAAAGACTTGAGTAATCTTAGGACAAAGGCCAAAGTGGGAAAAGAAAGTTAATTACCTTCTTTTTCTGCTAAGTCAGAAGAGGAGTATAATCAGTCTGTGATGGAAGCTCTCCCTGCCTCTTGTCTGCACTGCACCTCTCCCTGAACAGAAAACAGCCCCTACAAATTAGGAAATGAGGAGGAATGAACCCAGCACTTTCAAAGCCATAGGTCAGCTCCCTTCTTCCTTCCATCTCTCTCCCCAAATTAGTCATCTTATCTTCTCTTCCCACAGAAGAAAAGCATGAACTGTGAAAGGAGAGGAGCCCCCACACTCCAGCTCAGCAGCTGTGGCTTACTGGGGCAGGTACTAATATCAACACCTAATTCAAAGCTTTTCTTCAGAAGGAAGGGAAATTGGAATTGTAAGCAGCTATTGTATGGGCAGGAAAAGGACAGCTTCAACCCATCATCTGCTGATGGCAGAATCACATTTCAATGCTTTCCTTTCTGCACTAAGGAGGTGGGGGTAAGAGGAGAAGAGTGCACTGAGCAATCCAGGGATTAGGGAAAAAAATACCATTTTGCCCAACCAAGGGATTAGATTAGGTTTTCCTTTTAAATTCCCTGCTATCTGATCTCTCACATTTTCACCAGACAGGAGGCGAAAATTGGAAAGAATGCATTCCTTCCTCTTGAATAGGTGAGTCTAGAGGATTACATATAAGGAAATAAAATTACTCATGTGTCATATTAAACATCTTGCCCAGCTGCAGCCAGAGATAGTTCAGTTTGTGTCCTTCATTTAAAAAAAAAAAAAAAATCAGGAAAAGTTAGCAGATTTTACTCCACTCAATATCTTTTTTTTTTTTTTTTTTTTTTTTTTTTTTTTTAAATCACATGTGAGATTTTTTCTAAACACATTCTTTAAGAGGGGAGTTCACGCAACACTCTCTCTGATTTGTCCTGTCCTGGACAGCATTTCTTAGAGTGCTTCTGGCTTGAGACTGCCCAGAGGCTTGGATAAACATCCATAATGCTTGGCTTATGTTGTTGATGTCCATCACATGCCCAGGAGTCTGGGGTCTGGACAGCACCTTGCTGTGCTCTGGGAAAGGCCCAGGCTATTCCCAGAGGGAAAGACATGCAGTATGTCCCCTGGAAAGCAGAAAAGCTGTGCTTCTGCCTGCCCTCCCTTTGGGAGGGTACCAGAGCCTGCCAGGTCAGACTGCCTCCAGCCATCCCTGCTGAAGGTTATGGTTTTTCTCCCTCTCAAATGGATCAAGGTTGGATTGGTAAGGGGATTTTTGGGGAAAGAGCTGCCACTCCTAGGCCACTAGACTGAAGGCCATCCAGGTAGCAGTTTCTAAGCACCATATGTAAAATCTGTGAGGGGGCATCTTAACTGTTTCATTTGTCTCAATTCAACTCGTAGCTGCTCCAGCATCACAGCCAACATTACTCATCCTTCTCTCTGCAGAAAAAAAGAGAAACAAAATGCTGCCAAGACAAAGGCCAAATAACCTGACACTCAGTAATTTTGCTGTTCACTCTGGAACATGGCACATTTATCAAATGATGATATGGTCCATATCACACTCAAGGAAATGAAAAACACTATTTTGCTGTTTGCTGTCCAGGCTGAATCAAGATTCACAAAGCCAAAAGAGAGTCCAGGCAAGCATCACAGCCCCACCCTGTACCCAAACCACTGGGAGCCTACTTCAGCACTGTTTGTAATGCATCAGTGGGGCTTGTCAGACACCTCTCAACATTCCTTCAAAACCTGAAAAAGCTGGGGAAAATAAAAAAAAGCTGAAAAGCCAGATAGGGTAACTAGTCCCTCTTCCTTTTTGCCATAAGTTTGCATTTGTACTGGCAGGAAGAAATTAAAAACCAGTCTCTATTCCAATTACACTTTAAAAGAGCATGTAACCCCTCTGCAACACAGCCTACCAGTGCAGGGCTTGGAAACTTCCCATATTGCAGCTCTAAAGGGAAAAGGCAGCAGCTTATGAGCATCTTTATGGTAAAGAATCAGAAATAAAGCACTGTACTATAAAGCTCACACCAACCTTGGAGGCAGGAAAAAACTGTTTGAGCAACCTCGATAACTTAACTCTAACCTTGTAGAATGTGAAACCCAGTGTTCATGTATTCTGTGTTCTTCTTTCATTGTACCATGCACTGCACAGCCCCAGGTATATAAATAACACAGAGCACCGGGGTCTTGGTGAAGGCAGAGCAACAAAGGAAAATTATAGAATTAAAAGGACAGAGAGCAACTAAAAAATACAGAAAGACATAAATTCTCTTGTGGAAGACACTGGCCAGGGACAAAACTACCTGCTGCAATGCCATATGCAGTCCCCTACAAGAGAAGTGACAGTTGTAACTGTTGGCTACCTGCAGAGACAAAAATGAAGAACAAGGAATAGCTTAAGTTCTTTTCACTAATGGAAGGCCACCCACAACCGAACATGTCACCTGCATCACTACTGTTGCTAATTCCTTCTTCCATGTCATTTTAAATCAAGCTAAAACCTGGAGGTGACTACAGTGCCAGAAGCAAAGGTTCCTACACGCATAAGCAGCTGCCAAGGCATTCGTACTGGATATCCCTTGAGGCAGTAGCATCAAAGGCGCTTATCTTTTGTTTCCTATCTACATGAGGATTTTTAAAATGCGAATTCTCCCAGTGTCTCAACTTACAAGGAACCTCAAAACTCATAATTAAACTTTATTCACATCTTTGGCATTTCACTTACTTTCACCTGAGAGTCCATTGCCCTCCAGGGCTCCATCTCAAAACCATAGATCAGGCTAACATCAGCAATTAGTAATGAAGGACCTGGCCTAGCATGCACCTTCACATGGCATTTCGTTGCCTTCAGAGCACCTGCAGGATGCAATGCTCCAGGAGGAATGAACCTCGATGTGTTTTCACGACAAAAGGATAAACTCCTGGGATCACTCACTAATTGGATAAAAGCATCAGAACTACCCCATTACCATCCCTAGAGGAAACTCATTAGCAACCTAATGAAATAAAGTGATGACAGGAAGGTATTTTCTCATCATCTTTTAATGCTAACAGGCTTTAAAGCTATTTTCCTTCCTCATCCTCTCCTACGGTGCCCAGAAACCCCATGGCACCTCTCAGGGCATCACAGGCAGTCCCCTCTCCTGCATATTACACAACATCAGGGAGCAGTTTCAGAGCACAGAGGGATTCTAGGGTGTTCGACTCATCATCTTTGATGAATCTGTGCAATTGAAGCTTAATCCCTGCCCCACTTGGAAAATGCTCCCCGGTGGGTCAAGCTTCCCGATGAGTCATACAATTTAGAAGAAATATAATCTGACGACTAAGGACTTTGTTGTTTGGTTTTATGACAGGCAAAACCCATGAACATTTGAAAGAAATTAGAAACATTGAAACAAACTTTACCATTTTGAAATACTTTAAAGTTGGTGAAATTACAAATATTGACGCGCGTCCTACATAAGCGCAGTGCTTCTAATAATTATGTCTCTATTAAACATGATAATTTTTTTCTCTTCTAAAAAGCATCAGCTCATACCCCCAAACACTTCTGTATCATATAGCCTTAATATGTACATATTTTAGATGTACATATTAAACACAAACTCCTTAGTAACAGCGGGGGAGGAATGGATAATTTTGAATAAATCTGAAAAGGATATTAGAATGCAAGACAAAGTATTTGCCCACCACATTCCCACTACCCACACCTCTGACCATTAAACACCTTCCCCCAAGTCCCTGGACATTGAGAAAGAGCCCACATCTCTCCTCCAAGAGCTCTTGCCCAGAGTCAGACCACCAAAATCATCAATATCATTTATCTCTGCAATGCATCCTGGCTGAGGCTATAGGGCTGCCAGCAGCACCACTGCCAATAAGTGACCTCGTTGCTGGTGGTACACACCTTATCGGCAGCCCGAGGGAAGGGCATCCTGCATCTTCTCATCTCTCATATTTTAGAAGTTGCAATCACGTGAAAGGAGGAGCAATGAAGTGTTCAATTACACCTCAATCCCGAGTACAATTAGACACCTCTCTTCTCTCTGACTGCATGGCCATTTGTCTGCAACAATGGGGATTAGTGTTAGGTAGTCATAGGGCTGGTGAGCTGGAAAACTTTGTAGATAGAATTTAATGCTATAACCCCTCAAAAAAAAAAATGGATGAACCAGATTATGAAATAGCACTTTCTCATTAGGAACTGTAAGGTTTGAATCTAGCTAAGCTTTCAAACAGCTGTTAAATGGAAAGGATTCTGGCAGTGCCATTCACAGCTGCATTGGAATGCAAACCCAGAACTGAAAGGTTCGGGACCTCATCACCAAGGTTTTTCTAGCACAAGTGTTTCAAACCACCAAACTTCCTCAAAAATGCAGTATAGACAGGTATTGGGAAATATCGGGCTCAATCCCAGAGCACAGATAAGGTCAGCCCTGCACCACTTTATTTGTCATGAACACAGTAGTTAGTGATCATTCATTCCTCAGAACCACCTAAAAAAATCTTTCCCCTTCCCCAACTTTATGCTGAGCCATTTCACTAAATTAACTGAAGGTGTTGTAACATTCAGAAGAACCACTTAGTGCCCTCTGGCAGCCTCAGGGTACAGAAGATCTTTCAAAATTAACCCTCCCACTTGCTCATTGAAATAAGTCAGAAGCAAAACTTCATAGAAACAAAGAATGCTTTGGTTTGCAAAGGACCTTACAGATCATCTTGATCCAACACCTCTTCCATAGGCTGAGACAATTTGCACTATCCCAGGTTGCACAGAGCCCCTTCCAGACTGGCTTTGGACACTGCCAGAGATGAGACAGCTACAGCCTCTCTGGGCAACCTGTGCCAGGGCCTCACCACCCTCACAGGGTAGAATTTCTTCTTAATACCTTATCTAAACCCACCCTTTTTCAGTTTAAACCATTCCCCCTTGTCCTGTCACTACACGCCTTTGTAAAAAGTTCCAGGTTTTCTCTGAAAGTTGTAGTTTCAAACCTTTTCTCCTCCAGTCTTTCTTTGGCCTGGATGAGAGGTCTTGCTCTAAGGGCTAGAGTCGAAGATCTTTTCCCACTTTGTCCAACAGACTCCATCTGTACTCTAAAATAAGTCTCTTTATGTTCCTTTCCCTTGTTTTTCATGGTGTATCTACAAAAATTCAGGCCCTACACTGCCTGTGCTATGTATTGTCTCAGATTACAGCCCTACAGGTGAAAAAAACTGAGACAACACGCAATGGGCAAGAATTACACTTTTAATTTCAGGGAAGGTTATGACCAGCACATTAGATTTTTTTGGTGTTAAAAAAAAAACAGCCTCTTCCTCGACACTACAGTATCCTACTTCATTTGTGGATCTCCTCTGCAGACTAAGATGGGGGACTGTGGTCTTTTGTAAGAGAAAAAGTTCTGCTGAAATTTAAGAAAAACCTCTTCTCTTCTTCCTAACCACAGTCATCCCAAGCCAAGTGTTCTCCTCAGAGACCAATCCAAGCACTGGCTGGACACTGTGCTAATCTGTGGCACACAGCAGCCAACACATTAGACAAGGTGGCACCGGTGTGAGGACTGCACACATCTTAATCTTCATGGACAAAACCCTGCATTCCCTCATAGGCAAAACACAAAAGACAAGTTTCCAGGTAGGAAAAAAAAAAAAGCCTTTACCAGCTGGCTGAGAGGCAATCACCTTCCCTGCCGGCAGTATGAAGTGGGCAGCACATGCATCAGCAACAGCCTGATCATCTCAGCATCCTGAGAGAAAGGGTAATGGGACAATCCAGGGGCTGCCACAGCCCAGCACCAGGGAAGCAGCTGCACCCAGCACATCCACACCAAGAGGTACAGGAGAACAGAAAGGAAAAGCACAGTATAGACAGAAAAGAGAAATGAAACCAGAGAGATGTGGGGGCTTTAAAAGAGAGAGAAATGTGCCTGAAAACCTGGGACACAGTTCCTGGCACCACCCTTTCCATCAGACCTATGGCCTTGGCCATGAGCAAGCACATTAACATTTTGCACGCATAAATACGTGTTACCTCAGAGGAAAGGACAGAAAACAGCAGAAAACTCACATGCCATACGCTGGAATTAGCAACATAATGACATCCCTTCATCTTTGTCCCTGGGTATTTATACAGGGCATGCACCAAGGCCCAAAGGCACGCAGCATACCATGGTATGCATTTCTCAGCCCACAGAGGGCCCAGCAATTTTTTGGTGAAAACACAGATGGTTTTTTCACGTGATTGCAACTTTTAAAACACACAGCAAAGTCCATCGTGCCCATGTCCCAACATAAACCTGCTTCACCCTGAAGGGACAACACTTTGGCCTCACACAGCCACCAAAACACCCACCACTAACCCACATGGAGGCCCCAACAGTCTCCCTCCCCACAGGCTTCTCTAGAGGTACTCCTAACAAACATTTTTTTTTCCCAGTATACCCCGTCCCACACAGTTTTTCTTTGCTAAGAGTAACAAATCATAGATTCATTCAAAAACTAAAAGAAGAAGGAGAAAAAAATGTCCCCAAACCAACATTGGTACATGTGGGTGAACATGTCAAGTATACTTGAGCTCATACACTACTTCCACTTACAAAGAGCTTTTAAAAAACCAAAACAACAATTTTGTAATGCAAGACCAAAAAAGAGCTCCACATTTCTACATCCATTTTATTCCAAGGCAAAGCTTCTCACTGACAGTTCTGTACCTAGGAGTGGGTACAAAGATGTGAGTCTGCCATTCCTGACTGGCTTTTTATTGTTATTCTTTCACTCGTTCCTTTTCTCCTTAACATTTGTGAAATCCTTTGTCTGACTGTCACGTGTGTACCTCAAGTCCAGGCTCTGCTGTACCATAAAGTAGCAGGAAGAACACAGAAGATCATTGCCTGTACACATCTCCTTCCCAAAACCTCAGCCAAGTTACCAAAATTTAAAAAAAAAAAAAAAAAAGAAAACAACAGCAACAACACCACTTCCACCAAACCAAACAAACAAACAACAAAATAAAAACCCAAGCAAATCAAATCTGTCAAAAGTTTGGTAAGGCTTCAAGAAGATAATTTCATTAGCACCATGACTGATCCAGGAGAGAAGAACTGACTACCTGCTCATTTATTACAAAGGACTAGAGAGAGCAAAATTGGTTTTCCACTTCATCAAAGTTATGTGGCACCTGATTCAGCACTTTTTACACTATGAATTTTTCCACCTGCAGGGCAATCTGGGTGTACAGGTCCGTGCCTGTGCTACACAACAGCTTCATTATGTGCTCACAGAGGCTCACCCTTTCAGGTCACCGATGTACTTATCTCCTTCTGACTATGTACATAATTCCATTGCAGCTCACGTGCAATTTTAGTCAAAGTTACCACTCACAATGTTTCTTTTGTGAGGTGCTGCTAAGCCCAGATAGAGAAGGGAGAAGGTCAGACACACTCCAGATTCAAAGACAGACCCCTTACTTTGTGCTACGTAGAGACACTGATGGCCAGACTGGCAGCCACATCTCAGTGACAGGAGGGAACCTTAAATGTCAGTTTGATTCTCCCATGGTAGAATTCTTCTTTCTGACTATCCTAGCATTTTTCTGCATTTTGCTGCAGCACAGTTTCCACCTCAAATCTTTATAAATCAACTAGCTTCACGAAGGGCCATCACGTACCAAAAACATCCAGTGATCTGCTTTTGGAGGAAACGACAAAACGGTGATGAAAGTCTCGGGTGACAAAGTAAATCGAGTTACTGTTACAGGAGTGGGTGGTAACAAGACTGCACAGTACCTACCCACAACTCCTAACAGACTGTTGCAGGCAGATCCTCTGAGATTAGGCCAGAGAGTGAGAATTATTTCCTTGACATTTGGTAGAAGATAAAAACCCATCCATCATTTTCATGCAGAACAGCTGCACTCATTTATAGCATTAGAATGTGTTAAGATTCAAGGAAACTTAGGTAAAATAAAACAACACAATCAAAAGATCAAAGGCTTGTCTTAGGTGTTTTCATTTTTACAAATGTCATTCAGCTTTAATTATTTATAATACTTCACGATACACTTGTAAATGCTGTCACATGTCATAAAACAATTAAGTCTTAGTAATAGGAGACATCTCCATTATCCTGTCTATATTTAATATTTACTAAGAAGTGATGTGTGTTTTATGACTGTTCAATGTCTGAAAATAAAAGAAGCAAAAAAAAATGAGGACATTTCCTATGTTATATTTCTATTTTGGTCCCCATCTGTAGTCTCAGGTACTTAAATGCTCATCATCAGTGACAAGGCTTGTGTAATAAGGATTTCCCAGAATTTCCTTGCCATAACTTTTTCCCCTTCAAATGCAGTGACAAAACCAATTCTAATTATAACTCCTGTTACTTATTGCCACGGCAGACAAGCAGTTCTTGCTGATGGTGCAGGGGGAGAGGCCAGCTCGATTCTTGGCTTCTACTCACAGAGGAAGGGTCGGGAAAGCACACAAGGCACATCCCAAACAGATTCATTTGGCAAGCGGGGGAGAAAGTTCTGCCAAGGAAACTCAAACCACCTACTTGAGATGGTGACCCTTCACAGTGACTCATTCCAGCAGGAGTGGAACTGGGTGGCCAGGGGACTCGGGGACCTAAGGAAAGCAGTTCCTCCAGCCTCTTCCATGACCAAAAGGGCAATGCAGGATTCCGTGCTGGAGCAAGGCGCGACCACTGAGCTGCCAAGATGCTGCCAATTAGCGGCACAGGACTCTGAGATAGTTCATTGCTGCCCCACGTTTGGAAATCCCTGACTCAAGTAGGAGCAAAAATTCTAAAGCCTGCCACCCACTGCCTTGGTCAGCATTCTCAACTTGGTGAAAGTGAAATTGCATTTCTCTAGGAAAACTGTTCTCTAGTGACAAGCGTTTGCCAAACACCACTTGAGCTCTCACAAGAGGGACATTAAAAATCACAACTTTATTTTCATTTCCAATGCCACCAATCAAGACACCCTGAATATCTAAATAATAATTAATTAAGAAATTAAAAACCATTTGCACAATTGATTATTTCAGTTAGCTTGGTCTTTAGGTTGTGTTGTTTGTTTTGATTTTTAGGGATGATTTTTTGTTTGGTTGGGGGGTTTATTAATTTATTTATTACTTTCACTATTTCTCTAAACTTAACTAAAATGGCAAAATTGGATTTCAGATTAGATTTTGGAGGCACAAATACTTGCAGAAAACTACCAGATAATGCTTTATTGCCCAGGATTCCTTTTACAGTAGCTTTTTATTGTGGAAATATTCTTACTGAGCACCCATCTTTGGTATAATCTGATTCTCTCTTTATATCAAGAATTACTTCATGAAGGCAACTTTAACCTCTACTTAATCTAAAAGACACCACAAGATTCCTCACAAACTTTGCAATGACAAAACAATAAAAATTAAAGGGAAAAAAATATTACCTCACAGCTTTCTGTTCCAATGTCTTGTAAATATTCTGCTGGGTCTAGAAATGTGTGGGGAAAATATTACTCTGAGAACCAAACTTTAGAAAGAATTTGTCTCTGGCACATGTGCATATTTAATTCACTTTTTAGTTTTCATTTGCCAATCTTTTCACAACAGGGCGGGAAACTGAACTTTTGGTTCTATCAGTTTAAAACAAAAAAGAAAAAAAAAAAAAGACATTTTTCATTTTGTGAGCCAATATTTCAGATTTTCAGCAGAAGAGCCAAAACATCACTAAGATATTTAACTCCATATTTGCAGGGTTGAAAAAAATTAGGGCTTGGAGTTGCTGCTTAGCTGTCGGCATGCTGATGTCAGCATCCAACCACTGGGTCGGTCAGCCTCGTTTAGGAGTGTGAGGCTGAAAAGGGAGATTTCTCCCTAAAAAGAGATTTCTCTGGCTGTCACTCGGCCTGCACAGCGCTGCAGGAGATCCCTCAGCAAGGGATCGAGGGATCTGTTTGCAGCCCCTCGTCCCCTCCCCGTGCCCCGGCGGCAGCACCCGGGTCCCGGCGGGCAGGATCCGCTCTAGGGCCGCGTGTTGGCAGCGCACGGACCCGGGCACAGCCGCACCCCAAAGCCATCGGCCCCCGCACCAGCACGGCAAAGCGGCGCATCCCCACCGTGTGTGTGTCCCTAATGGCAGCACAGAGGCCGGGAGAGCACGGCCGGCACAGATCTGCTCCGGACGGAGCTTTCGGTGCGGACAGCGAGCTCTGGGGATCGCCAGGTGCAAGGTGGATACGGCTGGCAACGTGGCAAGGTCACGGGAATTTTCAAGCTCCCCACGAGGCATAGCGGACAAACACGCCTACGCTGGTATTTGCAACATAAAATCGCAACATATTTAATACAAGCAGTCTCTGCATTTCAAGCTACGGGCCACACCGGTACAAAACACTGATTTCTGAACAGGTTACTCATAGCCTTGGTACAATTCTAGAGAAACTAACAAGTTATTTACGTGGAACAACAATGTCAGCTAAATAGAGACGTATTACATTGAGGTTATTTGCTGTTTAACAACAGATTGAAAAAGAAACGGGGGTGGAATATAATACTTTAAGCCCAGTCTGAGGTAAACTACAGTTTAATAACATCGGTACAGCAGAAGTTTTTTGCTTCCTTTTTTCCCCCTGTAACAATATCCTGACCTCCCATTCCACTCCTTCAACTGCCACCAGTAGATTTATTTTTTTACATACATTTTCATCCATCTTTATTATTTTAAGCAAGCTCCAGCTGTTGGGGTTTTCTCCTGAACGTATAAATACAGCTCTAGGGCTGTGAATGGCAATGTAACACACCTGCATAGCGAGCCCTAAATGAGCTGCTTGAAAGGCTGTATGAAGCCTTGAATAATTTCTATTGTGACAGTGGGTAAGGGAGTCCAAGTGCCAATGCAAATAGGTTTTCCTGGATCTAATATAGCCATTTACATTTGCAAATGTTTTTCAGCGCCATAATTTACTGAGGGAAATGGTAGCAATTTAAAGAGCCTGAGGTTCCAGGGTGTAGAGAACTCAGTGGAAGTCCTCTTTGGAAGCTTTATACTCTTCTATCTACCCAGATTGTTCTCGTTATGGATACACGATAAAGTGCATGTTATCTGTAGGAAACCAGCAGTAGATGAGGAAAAGGTGTGGAAATCCAAGGATGCAAAGAAAACGTACTTTCTTCCATGTATCCTAAGTCAAGTAGAATGATTGATACGCATCAAGAGATGCTTAAGAAAAGGCTTTAATCTCTGAAGGTTCAGTACTTGTTATATGCTTTCGTAGATAGAGGAGAGGAGAAGGAGGAAAAAAAAAAAATCCCTACATTTCCTCCTAAAAGCATTTATTATGAAACCCTTAAAAATATTGACCATGAAGAAAGCTTCAAGAACATCCACATCTTTAACACACTTCTCAACAATCTAGAGAGCAGAACATTAGAAACAGATTTTACTATCTCCTCTTTCCTACCTCCATGCCCCCCCATCGCCCCAAAAAAAAGGCAGAAGACTTTTTGCAAACTCTTTGCCTTCTGTCCCAAGAGCAGACACATGAGCAAACCTGTCTCTTTAGCAGTCACTTCATTTCAGCAGTTCACCTCAGACTCTGCCTTTACCTGCAACGGATTTGCCCCAAAATGATACAAACTAAGAAACCTCTCAGGGTAGAGATGTAAAGGTACCAAGAGCTGACTGAGGTAACGGTTTGGGGTTTTTTTTTCCAGAGGTGTCCAGTAAGTTCTCATTTTCACATTGCTCACCTTACTGGGTTTAGGATGAATCATCCCAAACTTCACACTCACCACTGGGACCATCAGCCCTGATGGGGAAAGTCTCTCTGCACACATCAGGTATTATATAAAACTTCAGCTATGAGTGTTTAATTGCATCATTTTTAAGCCCTGCCACATGCAGAGCTTAGACTCAGACCAGCTCCTAAGTTATCCTAGCTGTAAATTTACAGCACATTAAGCATTCCCATGGCTGGGGACAGTCTTTAGCTAATTTACCTGGGGCTAGAGACACCCTTTACTTGCCGGGACAAGCAACAGCTCTGGGTTTTCCGTCCTCCCAGCCGAGAGAGCTCATCCCTAAGCACACTAGAACACTAGTTACTGGTGGTGTGCTGCCTCCACAGGGGCTTTGCAACTAGAATTAGATAAGACTCGAAAACTTTTTGGCATAGACCTTCTCAGATAGCGATCTGTTTCGGCAGATGCTGGCAATTAGCAGCACCTTGATGATAACAGAAGAGCAGACAAGCCCCACCGACGGCCCCTTCGCGCAGGTGTATTTACACGAGGAACAAACCCATTTATTTGACATCAGACGCGTGAAGTAAATGCACAGCCATAAAAACAGAAGACCCTCATTATGAAAGCAAGGTCTTGCTCTGGCCCTAGCAGGACATGTGGCAGCCGGTGGCTGCCCGCTGGTGGCCCTCAGCCCGCAGCCAGGGATGGGGTGTCGGTACAGCAGCCTCCCAAGTCTTATCGGTCGCTGGGGCTTATGCAACGGCGGCCGGCGCAGGTGGGGAGCAGGCAGGGAGGGGACACTGCACTCCGGGAGAATTCCCATAGAGAAACTCCTCCCGAGAGCAGCCGTGCCGCCAGAAAGGTTTTTCCGATCCCCTCAATGAGCGTTTGGAGGCGCCGGGATCACGGGCAGCTGTGTTTTACTGCAAAGGGCAAGCCCTATTCCCCAGGCAGCTGGGCAAGAGCCCCGACCGCGGCTCGGAGTAACTCTGAAGTTCACCCACATTCCCCGTCACGGTCTCCATCTCCCCTGGCGCTGCCGCGCCGGAGGAGCATCCTAAACCTTGCGGCAGCAGCGGGGCTGAGAGCAGCCCGCTCGCTGGCTTAAGGAAACGCAGATCTGGGAGAGCTCTTTAGCGCTTCGGGATGAAGAAGAAGCCTATGAGGCTCCAGGGTGCTGCCCTGACGCCGCTGCCCGGCCGCACTGCCGCCGGACCCGCCTGCCGCCTCCCCTCCCACCGAGAGGCGCCCGCCCGCCCGGCACCCACCTGTAGGACACCTGCTTCCTGAAGGTGAGGCTCCGCAGCTTCTCCTCCAGCGACTCGTCCGCCGCTGACAGCTCCTGCTCCTCCGGGATCCCGGCGGCGCCCGCCGCCTCCCCGCCACCCTCGGCCCCCCGGCAGCCGCCGCCGCCCGCCGCTCCCGTCTCCTCCCCGCCGGCCGCGGCGGGGGGGTTCATTGCGGCGGGGCAGCGGGGCCGAGAAGGAGGAGGAGGCGGGGGCAGGGGAGGACCGGCCGGCGGCTGCAGGCGCTGGGGGACGGCGGCGACCGGGGGACCGCAGCTCCCGGGGCCGCGGGGCGCGCTGCGAGCCGCGGCGGCTGCAAATGGCAGCGCGACCGCGCAGCATCCATCGGCGGCCGCACTGCAGCGGGGCATTGTGGGAAACTCCTGGCCGGCCACGCCCGCCGCCACGCCCCGCCGGCCGCCGGCCAATGGCCGCGCCGCGCCCCCGCCGCGCCCCCGCGGCCACGCCCGGCCGCGCCCCGCCCCGCGTCACGCTGCAAACACCGTCCCGGGAGAGCCCGGGTGCTCCCGAGCCTTCTTGCACCCGCGCTCGCTCATCCGTTGCTCGTCTACCGATTGCTTCCAATCTGTTCCCCAGGTGATCTCAATTTGGTGCGCTCGGAATCAAAGCACCCAGCGGCAGAGACACCTTCTGACAAGCATCACGGTGCCCCTTCGTAAAGTTAATTGTGCTCCCACCTTGTTCCCTGCTTCTCCCTTTTCTTCATTGGGGGACACTAAGGAGAACTTCGGAGGAAAGTGGCAGCATGTTTCAGCACGAGAGCTGACAGTGACAATAAGATTAAAAAGTACAGAAAAGGTTGAGGTCTGTGGCTATACAGAAATTATTGCAGGAATTATGCAGACAGTGCTTTGTTTTCTGTATCCAAAAGTTCTCTGAGGTAATGCAATCCAAAATAGAAAGACATAAGGAAAAAAAAATTTTAAAAAGAGAAGCATGAGCAATTACTCTCTACAGAGAAGGCAAACCCTACAGGAAGAGATTGCATGAACTCCCATGCTCCACACATGACTTCCCTAAGCAGCCTTGCCTCTTCTGTGTGAACCCTCTGCCAATCAGGTTTATGACAGTCAGTAGATTCCTTACACCTGATCCTTGCGCCTTCCCAATCCCATTCACAGATTCAGCTCCTCCACGTGAAGCACATACTGTGTACACATCTTTCACCTCAGCTTCAGCACTGCCAGGCCCTCCAAGCCAGCCAATTAACACCTTCCTGTCCGTTGTTGACAGGAACCACCTGCACCTTGTTGGGTGATGAAAAGTGGGTCTTTTCACTACAGCACGAGTATTGAAAAGTTGAACCGACCCTCAAATGAATGCTCTACCCCTATGGATAATCAATGCATGCATTCCCTGCATGCACGGGTGCTTTGCACAATATATATTTTCTGCACCAAACCTCAGAGTACTGTTAATTACTGTTGAAGCAGGTAAAGCATAATTAAGCAATCTAGAACCTTTGCTTATTAGAAGTAAAACTAAGGTTCTTATGCAGGACTGTAAAAGGAAGATCCAGATCCTCCTGTGAGCTGTATGCATAGAGATCTACAAACCAGCGTGGAGCTCTAGTGGAACCATTGCTATCTTTTCTATTGAGAGCTGGGACCTCAGCTGGAAATTCTGCAGTTGAACTTCCAGGGAAATCAGCAGTGAATATTGCTTGTGAAAGCCTTCAATTTAAGATCATGTGAAAACTATTTCTTGCAGAACCAAACTAAATAATCTCGTGGTGAACCAGTCAAAGAGAAGTTCAGAGTTAGCCCAAAAGCCAGCTTCAAGGATGGGGAGTGGTACCACAAGTCCCTCTCTTATCAGTGCTATTTTCGAGGTTTTGTCATTGGTGAAAACCGTGTGGCCCGTTGCTATGAGAAGATGCCAATGACATGTGCTAAAAAACCTGTAACTGCGAATTAATTTTGCACTTAGAGAGCAGAACACTGTGCACCATCTCACAGCTTTATTCTCTCAGCCTTTGGTCCACATGAGAACAGCTCTGTGGCCTGTGCCCCAGCTAATGGCTCCACCTCCCCCAGAGCATCTGGAGCAAAGCCTAGCAACAAATCAGGATTTCCTACCCGCTCTGCAGTGAACATCCATGCCACTGAGCCCCCTCCTCCTTCAGCATAAGCCCTCCTGTAGCTCCTGCTTGTCAATAACCCTTTTAACCATATGAGCAAATTTACACTCTGCTCCGGGATTACCTATTTTTCCTCTGACTGCTGCAATTTGCATGACTCATTTGCAACATGAAGAGCTAAATTGACTTCCTTTGCCTTTTTTCTGAATGTGAGCAATTATGAGAGAGTCTGAGGCTCATGAAGGAAAGCCCTGCTTACGCAATTACACCTGTGGTGTAGCTGTCAATCCCTGTGGGTACAGCAAGGCAGCGACAGCAGAAACTTTGTAGGAGTATCACGTTTGCTCCAAGCTGTGGCTGCAGACATACCACTGGGCCAGGAAGGAAAGAGTGAGCACAAAAATAGATTTTCAGCAGGTTTTGCCAGTATCTGGGATTACCATGCTAACAAAAATCCAAACTCCCAGGTCTGGGTTCTCATCTCTTAAGCGCTGTCAGGTTAAGTGGAACACCTCCCATCACTCCCTGGTGCCTCCCCTGATTGTCTGGGAGAGCTGACAAGGTTCAGCAGGTGGGGAGCTTTTTCCTGGGTGGAAACTTCTCACCATACTGCATGCCATGAATAGCAGGGTGGATGGTGGGAATGACGGAGGAAATGCAGCGAAAGGAGGGATTTCAGCCTTTTGGAGTACAGCCAAGGGAAGGTTTATTCCATTACTCACTCACAGGCCTGTTAAATCCCATTCTGAACACTCCAGTGTGCACAGACTGTGTGCAGTGCAGTAAGTTTTAGTCCGAGTGGGAGGTACTGAAATTTCTTTTTCTAATAGAAAAGAGATGGATATATGAAAAGGGGGACTGGGGAAGAAAAGGGTGGGGCAACCTTACTTGTTCAGTGTGCCAGGCTAGCCAGTGAAAAGTCAGTCTACTTTAAATGCTCCATATTCCTTAAGTTCACACAAAATTCATCCCCAGGTTAGCCCCCAACTTTCAACTTTCAGGAAAAACATACAAAACATATAAAAATATATTTATACACATACATATGACAGGTGTATGCATGTATTTGCATCTCCTCCAACCGTAAATCTTTTTTAAAATATTACATAAGTGGCCAACTTCCCATTCCAGATCCAATATTGATAGACTGGATCTACCCACGAAAACACTCCCTTTCGGTCCACATTTGAAGGTCTAGTAGAGCACTGCTCATCCATTGAGAAACTGAGAGATGTTGAGGCTCAGCAAGGAAGGACCAACCTCGGCTGAGCAGATCAAACACAGGTTTTTACCAAAGGGGTTTTGAAAAGAGGGCTAACCAGAACTAAGCATTTCTTTAAACAGAGAAAATGAGACAACCCAACAGTCATGAACTTATTCTTATCTTCCCTCAGCCATACCACAGCAAAGATAGGGGCCTGAACTTGTAATTTCCTCCTTTCTAGAGATATGCAAAATAGTAATTTTATAGCAATGTATAGAACTCATGCAAATACAGTGTAAGAATAATTCAATAACGAAAACTTAAAGAGGTCATTCCTAGGGACAATTTGAAGCCTACAAAGAGATAACACCAAGAAAATGAGAAATCAAATAAACCACTTTGACTTTTTGAGGCACAAACTGGAGGGAGACAAGACACCCAAGCATCATTATTCATTAGAAAGGAAATATGCTTTTGTTTCCAATTGCTATCTCCTTTGGATCACCTTGTTTTGCTTAATCTTTGTATGATTTACAGAGAGGAAACTACCACTGGCTTTGCAGACCAGGCATCTGAAGCATGGAATAAATAGGGCAAGCCAAATTCACCAGCATGCCACAAGCATGAGGCCCGTGTTTCTAAAAAAATCCTAGAGCAAACAAATCAGGAAAGGGAGCATCAGGAATGAATCTTCCATGAAATACCTTCAGGGAGGATGAGGTCTGTGCTGTTGTGAAATAGGTACAAACAATAGCTAACAGCACAAGGAGAACACTTCCTACCCAAACATGGCATGCAAAGCATCACGAGCTGCTTTTGGACATCCTTCCTCCTGCCCTGCAGCAGGAATCAGCCTGAAAAAGGAGTTATCAAAATCCAGCCTTCAATTCAAACAGTAAGATGCTTTTCCAAGAACAGCATGTCCTGGAGGCTGATAGGTAGGGAGGCTGACAGCTCATCACACGGCATTTCCCCATTGTGTGGGGGTTTCTGTTTTAATCACAGCCTCCCTGCAGCATCACCTGCTGTGTGATGCTTTAAGGGTCACACGGAGATCCGGAGATCCGAGGAGATTCTTAACCCATGGCTAATCACCGGCCTGTGTTTTGTTTGCTTGGAGGAACTGAGCTCGGCTAAAACTAAGCTGAGGGTAACTTTCCCAATCAGTCACAGTCTAACGATTTTCCTCTAAAAATGCTATATATGGTTTGATGCTGCAAACAAGTCCGCTGGATCAATAGTCCTGGCAAGCGAAATTGCCTGTTTGGAAAGCAAGAGACATGCAGGCTAGATCCCTGGAGAAGAGCTTCTTTTTTTTCTTCTTTCACTGACAATTTCTTTTGCTACTTTAACCTCTTCAGCCCAAAACCAAGGAATTTCTGAAAATCCACATCAGCCACAAATTTAGTGCGGGTCCTGGTTTTCCAATTTCCATGGTGTGCTGCCTTCCCCAAGCCCTAAAGCAGCCTTCTTTAAGAGGCCTTGGAAAGGAGGCACCAAAGCCATCTGTCCCACTTACATTTTCAGTCAAACTGGAACTCTTACTTCCATAGCTAGTGTTTGCTGTGGCAGATAAATTCTTGGTTGCTGTTGTAGGGATGCATGGTACTCATATATGAGGTCTCCCTCCCAGCAGAAAAGAGGTATAAAACAAATTACTGTACCATTTGTGATGCCAGCTCTGCACAGGGCAATTTTCGCAGCTGCACTAGGTCATCCATCAAGTTCCCTGGATGACCAGCAAAGCCACAGAGTCCCCAAACTAGAAGCAATCGGGCATTTTCTTTTCCATGTCCACTCAAAGTAGCAGAGGTCAGCTCTGTGCCCTGGCTGGATGCTGGGTTTGGGCTCTAGGGCGTAATATTGGGTTTTCACGCAGGCAGAACAGCTTCCCAATTGCTGGAGAAAGCTCCCGAATTATCTCAGGGGTGAGGCAGGCTAAGGAAAGGAGCTGAGGCCAGCAGAAGACCCAATCCCCAAAAGCCAAAGCAGAAAGTGCTCTTTTAAGAGTTCACTCCGGTTTAAACAAGCCCAGTGCAAAGCCAGAGCAAGGAAAGACCTTGTCTTCCAGAGGGCTGTTTGGCCCACAGAGATGAGCCCCAGCAAGCCCTGGCAGACTGGTGTCACTGGGTTGAAGCAATGCCCCCTCCAGCATCACCCTTCCTGACCCCAATAGTACAGAGAATTACGGTTAATGGGGCCGGAGCACAGCACTGCACTGAGTGTCATTGTCACTGATCAATGCCATTGGCCTTCACCTGATTTCCACCCATTACTGAGACGTAATTCTCTGCTAACCTCAAAAAGGGAAGGGGCAGCCAGCTTCAGTAAAACCCCACATCAATGTCCTTTACCTTCCTTTTCTGTCACTAAATTACCAGGGTTCTGCTGCGTTGAAGACGGACACATTGCACACGCAGGCACGCGTGGGGAAGTCGAGGGCCCAGATTTTTTCCGACCATCGGGAAATCAAACAAGTAGTACTCTTTTTTTTTTTTTCTACAGAAAATATTTATTTGCAAGAAATGAAAAGCGTAACATACTTCACTACATACATATTTAGGCTACAAAAGCAGGTAGTCTGTTCTCTCACAGAATCAGGCAGATGATTTAAAAAGGAAAAACAGTGATTTCTTTCCACCCAATGGACATGCTTGCAGTGTGAACAATCAGGTGGGACCGTATCCAGATGACAGCACTTGTACAAAAATAGACAGGCCACTGAACACAGACACAGAGTTAAATAGACATGGCAAGAGAAGAGAGATATCTGCAGTCAGAAGAGGTCCCAATGAAGTTTACCAAAGAGTTTGTGGGGGTGCTTTTGCACTAGTATCACTGTCCCAGTCATCTTAGATAGTTTCAAATGTTTGCACAAACCTATACTGCATTCACATGAACAGAGGGAAAAGGAAAAATCAGCTTAAGTGCCCCAGGGGTGTCACAGCAGAGTGACTTAGTCACAAGGTGCTGTTCTGCATGGCACAAGGCAATGGAATTGGCCATGGATACTTCTCTTCAAGAGAGCAACACCAGGTAATTTATCCTTGGAAGGCCTAGTGAGTCTCAGGGAAACTGGGATGTACTTGCACCACCCCCTGAGAGGAAACTGCTTCCCCTGGCTGGCATCTCACTGTGCCCAAGGGGTGGTTAGGGCAGCAGTGCTCCCAGGGGCCACCTTTTAAGGCTAATTTACATCACATAAAGAAAAAAGAAAAAAAAAAAAAAAAAAAAAAAAAAAAAAAAAAAAAAAAAAAAGAAGCATTCAAAACTGTAATTCTGCAGACCAAAAATGATACCAGAATATAAAATAATATTTTTTTTGTACAAAGCCAGAACTGTTCTCTAGAAAGGCCAGACAGTCTATGCACACACACAAAATGACACAGTGCAACAACATTCAGTTGACAATTAATCACAGGACAGTCTTCAGACAGCAATTCACACAACAGTTTTATGAGTGCTCAGTGATGTGGAATGTGAACAGGTTTCAGAGAGAAATGCCTGGACTTTCTGCTGCACCAAGCCCAAAGCACCCTGCATGTTCAGGTAAATGCCTTTATTTAGCAACACTTATAACATTAGGAAAACTCTGTTTTTGATACCTTTTGATCATTCACCATGCTCATGTGCACAGATGCACACACACTCACACTCATTCTTGCTAACTGTACAAATGAAGAAAGCAAGATGCCGTTATATCAGCACCACTGAATTAAAATCTGTTATGGTAAAGTCAGATACGAGCAGAGTTCTGTTAAAAAATTCAGTACCTGCCTCTGCTTCCCCCTCTCTCTCTTCCACTCCCTTCATTATGGACTGCTGAGGTTCAATAAGATTTTTACCAGCTGTTTAGAGGGTAAAGTGGGATATAATACAGAGGTCAGGTATGCATAGACAGGACTGCATAGCATTAAAGAGCAAGGGGAATAGGAGTAAAGCTAGGCCTAGCAGGTAACTAATGAAAGAGGTTTGCACTGCTGATTTATGGAATCAGGAACTAGAAGGCTTCCCTGTGATGCAAGGAGTCCCTTCACCTGCCTTTTCTTTCACCCCTTCTGTAAGACAGGTCTACAAATCCAGCCTTCCCATGTTCTGTTCTCACCTCTTTAGTTGCAGCTCTTGGAGGAAGAATCTGGAGATCGGTTGTAGGGCAGACAAGAGACTACTGTTAATAAAGAATATCCAAACTCCATTCAGCATCAGATCCAAATAGCATCACAAATGAGTTTCCTGCATGATGCACTTTTTTCTACACAGGAATTTGATTCATAGCTATATAGACACCTTGGTAAAGCAGAAGGCGGCCTGACATAAAAATGAGAAAACCAAATTGCAATTTTCCTCTCAGACCTGGAGTCTCCAATGGATGCTGGTCACCTAAGCAATGTAGTATTAATTGGGATCAACCTTCAACAAATTCTCTGAATGCCCGATGTCACCTTATTGGCCATAAGAAAGCTACAAGATGCATTGAATCCTTACATTTTCTTTGTAAAGACCTTGATTAACGCATACATCAGTTCATTCCCCTCTGCAACCCCCAAAGTTATTAAACTTTAACACTAGATAGTGCAAAGCGGCAAGACATCATAGCACTACACTATTATATAGGCTGAGACAACTTTTGTAGCTACAAAGTACTGACCTATCATTTCACCTTCAGAATACAAAATGTTCCCTTTTTAATTAGTGACTTGAGAAAGAAATATTTTAGTCACCAAGAGTATAAAAATACTCCGTATTCCTCTGTTCTTAGCTGCGTGGGTTTTGAACAATGGCCTCTTGGCACTAGCTAGAATCTAGAGCCCAAATACTCAGTGGAAATCCCTCCCAACGTAGCAATTAGCATCATTCACTTACTTGACCTACATTCTAAAAGCGTCTAGACAGAATTCACCACTGATAGTCTGGGGGCTGGGAGTGGAGAGGTGGGTTGGTTTCTTTAGCAAGGGAAAAAAAAAGTTTTTAGATTAATTTTTGGTCTATGTTAGAAGAATCAAGAACGCATCAAGATACACTGTTACAGAGAGAGATGTGGAGGAAGAGGTCCCCCGTCAGTATAAATCAGACCCCAAGAGCAGTGTGTGAGAACCACTGCTGGGTTGTATCAGCTGGGATCTGGCCTAAGAACCTCAGCCTAATCCATTAGTCTGTGCTGCTGAAAAATATTGAGTGATACAGATGAAATGAAAGAAGTGCAGTAAAGAACTATAAATAGCCTGGGGGGGAAAAACCCAACATTATCTACACACTGGTAACAAGGTTAGAAACATCGCATGCCCTGTGCTTCAGACTTTTTAAATATACACAAATATAAAATAATGCCCTATATTCCTTCATAGCTTATCTCCCTAGAAGCAAAGACATGCCAACAGATCTAGACATGCTTTAAAGCTATAGGCCAAAAGGTAAGTTTACTAGTGTGTATAAAATTGTGCTGATGAGCAACATAACCTTACAGCTGAGGACTCTGAAGTTTATCACTTAAGTCCTCTACTGGGAATGGAAGCCATGTAGCACACAAGGCCTTTGCTTACCCTGTCCATACACACACGTAGGATTCCACAGCACCAAGTCACTGATCACCAGAAAAAGCACACTGGGAGAAGGCTAAGGCCTCAAGTGATAGAGCTGAACTAAAAGCACTTCCTGGCATCCTCCCTGAACATGCCTTACTACTCCCGCCCTATGCCCTTCACTCAGAGTACAGAAGCTGCCTCTCCTCTGCAGTGCACCAACATTCCCACCAGGGTCACCCCGGATGCTGAGGCTGGCAGTGCAATGGCACCTTGTCCTGCCTCCTCTGTCCCCTGCCAGGTACAGAACACGGGTACAAACTCCCTCTGGAGACTGTGGGGTCCTTGCCACACAACAGCCTGTGAGCAGGTGATGACAGGGGATTCCTTGGCCCTTAGCAGAGAAACCTGTTCTGTTAAGGCCCCTGAAGAAAAATGATCACAAACATACCAAAGTGAAGCAAAGCTTTTCCTTATTATAAAATAACATGTAATACAATAAATCCCCAAGCAATGTGTGTGCTAGGTCAAGAGATTCCCTAAAGAAGTACCTAAAAATAACTTAAAGGATTACACAAATTAAGATTATAGCAGTTGATTATCAAACACTTACAAGAAATCAGTATGGCCATGCCGGCTTGGATGAATTAGTACAAAGGCCTGACCCAGACCACGGCCAGTTTAAAATGCTCAGGATGAAAACATGATTATCTTCCAACCAGATTTGTACCAATATGCCCAAATTAAACCAAAAAAAGGGCAAAGTTTTAATGGTGGCCAGTGCAGTAGGTTTCAGAGAGGAGGAGCCATTTTGGGTGGGCAAAATTATCTATCCTTTAAGAGCTGAGAATAATTCCACTTTGTTTTTCACACAGTGAAGTCAGCCAGCTGTATCTGAAATGGGAGGAGATCCATTTAGCTGGCAATGGGGAGGAACTCAGGCTGCACAGAGCAAACTGCAAGACTGGTAAGTGCTGTTGTGCTTCACACCCTGGGGCCTCTTTTACAAATCATTTAACCACTTGGTTACCCTCAAAGACAGCAAACCAAGGGTGCTCTGGAAAAAAAAAAAAAAAAAAAAAAAAAAAAGACCATTTAAGGAATTTTCTAAACTATGACCTTGCCCACTTTTGCTGACCACTTGGGGTCAATTCCAGCTTTCTCCTATCACTTTGCTGACCTCAAGTGGCTGAGCAATGCAGCCATCCCTTGTGACACTCACAAGCAATCACTGTTTATGTGAAGCCTTAAACCATAAAAAACCAACCAACCAAACAAACAAAAAAACCAAACAAACACAAAAATTGTTAATGGATACTGGAATGATTCAGAGAACCCAGCAGGATCACTGTGAAGGGAAACAGGCTTTACAGTAGAGGTTGACCCATACCAAGATGGTAACACTTGCAAAACAGACTACAACAGCATTTCTCCTCTCATTGTCACCTCAGGTAAAATAATAAGGCACTTGTATAGAAGAATAGGGCATTACCTAAAAAAGCACATCTGTACACCAGAACTCAGTACTAGCTCATGGAGTCAGGCACTTGTTTCACTCCCACTGATGTGAAACACCTTCTTAAAATAGCACAGAGGGCACTGATCCACAGTCCCCTCCAATCCACCAAATCCCTTCCATTCATTTCACTGAATTTTGAGTCAGGTCTGAGGGTGGCAAATAGGATGCCAAAGGAAGAAAGTCTAAGGAGAATGAAGAATAAGAAAGGAGCTGGTGTGACAGCTGCTGTAATAAAATACAAATTCAATATTTTACAAAATACAATAGTTGCAGGAAATATCTACTGTACAGAGTAAAAAATTATTTGTAAGGCTAGGTTAGTTTTTCCCTTATTTATCATTAGGAAAAAAAAAAAAGAAAAAAGAGCTTCAAATTACTTTTTTTTTTTTTTTTTAATTGACTTCTTCTGGTAAACTGTAAAGTAGCTATGCTAGCCTGCTGAATTAGGGTTTTCACATTATATCCATCCTCAATGGAGCACAAGTGCCCTTCTGTAGGAACCAGATAAAACCCTGCTCAAATTCTGGACTGAGTTCAACTATGCCCCTGCAAGGACAACTTGCAAGAAGCACAGCTCAGGCAAAGGCATGACCAGGGTACTGAGAGAGAGAGAGAGAGAGAGAGAGAGAGAGAGAGAGAGAGAGAGAGAGAGAGAGAGAGAGAGAGAGAGAGAGAGAGAGAGAGAGAGAGAGAGAGAGAGAGAAGAAGGAAACAAAGTATGGAGAAGAGTACTGGACTGGGATCAGACCTTAATGCTGCTCTTGGCTTTCTCAATGAGCTGGGGTCAGTCATTCAACTGCCCACATGTTCATCTCATTCCTCTTTTAAGTCCTCCTGCCTACATAATCAGCTCCTCAGATCTGAGGGTGCCTTGCCATACAGTTAATAGAGTATCCACCACCTCCAGGCATGAGCTGGGCCTATCTGTACCCAAAGCAGATCACACCTCTGGAAAAGCAGGTAAGACACATGGCTTTATTTTAGGACAATTCAAGCTTAAGGGGAGGAAATGGGTGTTCAGTGATGCTTGTAAGTCTGATTTCAGGGTCTGCCCCGATCACTTGCAAGATTAGGAAAGCCCAGTTCTCTTCATTGCAACTGCTTGAACAGAATTTTTCAAAGCTAATAAATACTATTTACAACAGTAACAGGAACATGGCAAGGAAAGGAAAACACAAGACAATCTGAGACTGGGTGTACACAAGAATTTTCATCAACCAGCTAGAAGCCAATAAATTAAATCCATATGGTCCTCTCAGGAGGCACTTCTGGTTTAAGCCTTACATTGATTTAGTTTGTTGGGAAGGAGCTGATTTAAGCTAAATAGATTAGCCTTATGCAGACTAAAGGGCGTCCATCTAAAATATTGCATAAATGTCACAAAACCTGCTTTCTAAACAGATTTAGTTAAACTAGTGTAATTCTCCCACACAGAGTGTGGTAAGACAGTGACTGATCTTTGCTTAAATTCTCAAGGGTAGAAGCAGGGAAGCCTACCAGGACTGCTTTAATACACAGAGAAACCTACCCTGCTAAGTGATGAAGAGACTGGAGGGGAGAAGAGAAAGAGCTGGGGGAGGACAATTCAGCAGCATCATGGACCAGCCCTCTCCTGCCTGTGCTGTGAACTCAGCAGTGTCAGGGCTCTTTCTTGTCCCTTCAGAAGCAGGCTGCACATGTGCTTCTCTGTCCCTCCAAAAGGCTCAAGTGCTGTAGACCAGTAGGCACAGAGCTGTGGGGAGACTCTAAGCACCATCATGCTGCATCTCCTCTCTCTCTCAATTACCTCCTCCCAAGAAATGTATCACACACGTGCTCCCACTGGTTTCGCACAACTCACCCTTCCTCAGCATGTCTTTGTGCTCAGATCAGGCTGTGTGCATGTACAGGCACACACACCCACCAGTCACTGGCACACCGCTGGCATCATCTGCCATCATAATTCAGTCCTGCCCTTGCAGTGGTAGACAGGAAGGGGATAAAAGCAGAGACAGGGACTGTGTGCGACGTGAGAAAGGGAGTTACAAAGATATCCCATCTGTAGTCACAGCCTCACCAGTCAATGAAGAAGTTGAACTCCCTCTCTTTTTGTACTTTGGTTCACTGAGGATGACAAGTCAGGGGAACTTTGGTTGAAAATATGTGGGAAAGAGGAAAGTCAAGAAAAAAGGCCTTTTTTATTTTTAAGAGGTGGCATTGACTCTTCTATCTATTTCAATTATCTTCAGTGTTTCATTTCCTTCTAGTTTGGAGTTGACTCTGTAGGGAACAAAAAACCAAAGGTTAACCCTAATGGTAATTTTTTAAAATACATTTCCTGCTTGATTTGGCTAATGCTAAAGAGACATTCAGTATTTACCAGGTATGTATTTGGTCAGTTAGCTGAATCTGGTAACATACTGAATTTTACTGAAGTAGTCATCTCTTTGGTCCTAGGCAAGCAAAGGTGCAGCAGAAAGAAGCATACATATTTAAACCAGTAACTCTCTCTCTTTTGAGAGGCCTGCAAAACCTACATTTATGCTAAAAAAAAAAAAAAAAAAAACAAACCAACAAAAAATCCCTTACATTTATGCTAAAAGTGAGGGAACTCAGTGAACTCAGTGTAGGAACTTAAGTAGTCAGATAATTTTACATGTCTGTCTCTTGAGACCGAGTCCTGCAAACTTACCGCAGTAATGCTTTGGTAAGATCACTGCTGTGAGAAACTCCAGCTCTTCATGCCCTAGTCTCTTTGAAATTCCAGTGAGTCACAACCTCACACTTCCATACAACTGCCAAAAGCTTATGCCTTTGGGAAGCACACAAGTAAGTGCTTTAAAGAAGTGGGTAGGCCCAACTAAGAGGCTTAGGGTTAGGTTTCTGGCAGAAGTACCGAGTTCGGTAGCTGAATTACTACAATTCTGTTCCAATGACTTCTCCAGAGAACCAGTGACTTTGCCCATAGGCTCTTCAGATAAAAACCAAACTCTTACTTCATGGTGCCCAGCATACTGAGCTGCTAGCCTAACCTCTGGCCTTCAGGCATGAACAAGAGTGACCCAGAACACCCATGTGACAAGCAGCCCACCGTGCACTCACCTGTGCTGCTGCAGGCCCAGCAGCACTGATTTCTCTAGCCTTGTCTCATTGGCTATTGTGAACTGCATGATCTCATCCTGCTGTGTCCCTGACACAGCTTCTAGGGACAGTGTTGTGAACTTGGAGGTGTCTGTTTGCCTGTCATTGCGATCTGCAAAGGACATCGGGCTTGATGGCTCCTCCAATTGGTGAGGCTCCTCATAAATTAGTAGACTCCTTGACCTTACTGCATACAAAAACAGAAGGCAAAATGAGATGAGCAACAGACAGCTCAGAGAACAGACCTGGTCATTTCAGGAAATGGGAACTGTTAGGGCAGAGCCAAAGCTGCAAAGGCCTTTTTTTTCATAGTGATTAACTGGCAATTTGATAGCTGAAGAAAGAAACCATAGGAATGGTTCACGTAGGGATCAAAAAGCTCTAAATTATTCACAAAACAACAACAAAATTAAATAATAACTTTGATAATACATTGGCTCATTATGGTTATGTAATACTAACAGTTTCCCACTCAGTACTTGGACTCTTTGGTAACACTGGCAGAGAAAACAGCAACTGAAATAATTTGTGCATTTTAACAGTATGAACATTTGCTACTGAGTAGAAACCCTGCTACCTTTCACAGACCACTAACTTCAGTTCTGCAAACAGGCCAAAAATTCTTTAAACAGAAGTACCAAGCAGGCTAGTGGGGAAAAGGTTTTGCTCATTTTTATGAAGTCTGCTGCCATCAACATAGTTTGCTAAGCTATCCTTCTTAGAAAAACACAGGTATAAATGAAAAACACAGAAATCCTTCTTAGGAAGACGTGCTGGAGAAGGGGGTTAGGAATGGGTGTTGAAAACAAGTGCTTAAGTACAACCAAGGGAAGAGCAAGACTGGAATAGCTGTCACTTACCAATGGAATCTGTGTAGGACTCTGGTGAGGAATGCTGCCTGGGCAACACCATCTTTGTAGCAGAAGAATATGGCCCATAGCTCTGAGAGAAGCTGCCAAAAACTACTGCAAAGCACAGCACCACCATCTGGCAAAGGGAGGATGCAGGAGAGGTGAGTGCACTTGACCCACATGCGCACTTGAGAACTGATACTTTATCAAAACAAATCATTTGGGGCCATTCTCATCACTACATACCTAGCAAAGGCACCTATACAGTAAAAATTCAGTGTTTTAAAGGGCACATTTCAGCGCTGGGGTTTGTTTTCAATGTCTGCACCATGCAGATAAAGCTGCCGTGTGTTTTACAGGTACTGATGAGTATTTCCAAGGTTATTTCTGCTGCTGGCCCCAGTCTTGCTTCCAAGTGACAGTGAGGCTAGACTGGGAGAACAGCTTAGGCCTTGCAAATGATTTTCATCAATTTACACCATTTTAGGTATAAAGGGAACTTGCTAGCTGAGTGTAACAAGGGAAAAGGAAATGTTACGTTCTACTCTTTTTCTTATCTTGACTACTACTACTGAAATAGAACAGCGGTAGATTTACAGCCTCAGTCATATTTTGATTTGGTTGACCAAGTTTATTTTTATTGGTATCATAAGCACCAAGTCTCAAAGGTCACCCTCATTTTCATTTTACAACCCCAGACACCATTTCCACCACATAATACTGCAGGAAATAATAAAGTGGGTGACTTGGAGGAGCATTGCTCCTTTTTTCATCACTGCAGCACCCAACCAAAAGCACAGGCCCTGTCTCCTCCAGAATTCAGTACCTTCCCACAACCATTAATCTTCAGCAGTCACAAGTCTCACCTCCCTCAAAATTGTCAAGTCATGAAAAGGAGTTCCCCAAGCTGTGAATTTGGCATTGAGAGGCTATGCAGAACAAGAGATGTGCCTTTGAGGAGTGGAAAGAGATTTTAATTCCCTTACAGTTCCCAGCCTTCGGGACACTCACCATAAGACAGGTCCCTGTTTGTGTGCTAGCTGCCTTACACGAGCGGGACACTTTGCCAGCAACCATGGCTTGGAGTCTCTGCAACTGCTGCAGAAGTGTTCTGGAAAGCAAAGACAACAAACAAGCATCACACACACTGACTGGCTGGTTGGTTAAATTTTTTTTCAAATTCCACACATAGAAACAATACAGCATTTAGGATCAGGCAGAGATAGTTAAAGTCTTCTTAAAATTACTAGCATGTTTTTAATTTTACGAAGCTTTTACACTAGTATTACCACTGGAACTTTCAAGATCTTTTACTTTTCCCTCAGCTGATGTCCCTGAACAATTACTTCTTTAGTACTTTCAGTAAGTTCTTATAAATAAAAATCGCATTTTCAGTGTTTCTATAAAAAATGGCACATTAACAACTGAAACTGCTCTACATGCAAGTGACCAGTTGCATTTTTTACCGGACTCTATATCATGAATTCAGCAGGAGTTTTGCCATTATTTTTAAAGATGCAGAATTGAATTTATAACTGCTCTAGTTAGTCATCAAAACCTCCAACTGCTCTAGTTGGTTATACAGTTGGTTATCAAAACCCCCTTTTTCCCAAAAATCTGCTGTTTAGGGGTTTAGAACACATGCTGGCTGACTTTTGACTTAAAACCAGACATAGGCACAGACTTCATTTCTCATAATCATTTATTAAATAAAACACTTTAAACTATTTGTTAAACCCTGCAGAGTTGACAAAAATTGCAGATGCTTCAAGTGGCTATTCTGACTGGGTCTTTCAGAGGTCCCAACCGCAACGTCAATTCTCTTGTGGCTGGAGTCAACAGTCCCAGACCAGAAGAGCCTTTCTGACTGTTTTTTTTTTTTTCTTTTTCTGCTGTAGCATCAATTACTACAGTCAGAATACAAGTAATTTAAATGGAAAATGATCTCAAAGTATGATTGGTACAGAGTTTTCACAGCCGTTTCTTGAACAATCTATGAGCAACCCAAATGCCTGTCCTCAACACAAATATATAATTTTGTATCAAGATGCTAAATTTGCCTTTTGTTTCCAAGTTTACTTTTCACTTCTCCTGTAAGTTTCACAATCTACTGTGGAGGATACCCCAGAGAAACTCCAGACGGCTGTAATGTCAAAAGCTAAAGCAAGAGGCAAGGTCAGGATGTCAGAGAAAATAGAAGGAGTATTTTAAGACCAAACTGGCTAAAAGCTAATTGTAGGCCAGACCCAGAGGTGCATTCACAGCTCAATATACACTGGTCTGCCTATTTTCATAGATTTTTTTTTTTAATCATCAATGTTCATTGCTAATTAGGGTTTAATGAATCCAAGGACTTCAGGAATACATTCTGAAATGAGCACAAGGCATTCTCACAGCACAGAGTTATCTGGGCCAGCAGATCCTTCTCAACTTGTTAAGAAAGGATATCTTACATGCTCTTGAGAGCACGGCTTACTCTGCAACTCAGTATTTAAAAAAGAGAGCAATATGCCCAGTGCAATCCTTTACTCAGCAATACAGAGACCACAGGCAAATTCAGAGATATGAACAGCGTCCACCACATAAATGAGACCATCCTAACTCTCTGCTCCCTTTGGCACCTCACCACAGTTCCTCCTGACATCCACTGCACGGCACAAGGTTCACCAGACTTGTGCACATCATTTCCTGGATCACAACACGTTGCCCACAGTATTCCCACCACGAGCCACCAGCTGTGTTAGATAGCAATGCTCTTTCAACCCTGAACTTTCTGTGCTATTTTGGAAGACTAAATCTTTCCCCCATGTCAGGCCTGACTCACTGGGCTCGATGCAGAACAGCTCTACAGAGTGAGGAGGAAGGAGCTCTCCTCCTCCTCAGCTTGGGGGCTGGCAGCAGCAGCAGCCTTGAAATGCTGATCGTTCTTGCCACTTTTTGTGGAGGCGTCAGTGAGAAAACAGCTAATGGCTGGTGAGGAAATCAACAGAGAAGAGGCAATTCTCCTCATTTTGCTCATCTCTGCCTTTTCATGCTCAATTTAAAAAACCTGTTGGGCAGAGTGGGCCCAGAGAGCTGATTATGAAACAGTCTCTTTGGAAAGTATGATTAGGCAGGTATTCTGAGGTCTCCTATACACAGAGGAAGATTCATCCCCCACCTTATTTACCAAATACCTTCATGTAAAATGTCTCTCTTCCCAACGTCATTTATCTGTTTGAAAAGAGTTCCTAGTTTTTTTCTCAACAGACAAGAACTCAGCGTGTGGAGCTGACAGGATACAAGTGCATTTGCAAACTGTGAGCAAGAACCAAGGCAAGAACAAGAAACAAGTTTGATCAGAGACGACATCAGTTTATCCTGCCACTGCCAAAATGAGACACACCTTGGTGCTTTTATTCTCTATTTGAATCTGGAATGGTGAAAGACTGGATTCTGAGGTCAAAAGATTCCCATGCAAAAGCTTGTGACTGGACAGCTGCATGGATGATCTGGACCAGGAGAGGCAAAAGGAGCAGATCTCTGCCCTGCAGAAAAGGGACTTTCCTAAATTATGATGCTTCCTCTAAATAGCAGTAGAAAGGCCACAAACGCTTTTAGTGGAATTTACTGCCTATGGCTAAGTCCTAACAGGAGAAAATGCAATCCCAAGACAGTATGCTAAGGGGGTTTGCACCCCCAGGGATTATTTTCACTGTGTCTGACACCTTTCCCAGGGATTTTCAATTAGAGGGTCAATTCCGTAGGAGGTGTGACCACGCTTTCACACTTTTCCCTGCCAATGGAAGCACCTCATAGGAAAGCTGTAAAGTGACTGAAGACTCCTGCACTTCCTTACACATACTGCCAGCAAACTTGGTCTGTCTGTGATGTCTTGGTTTTGGTGCGTATTCACACATATTCATCCTCAGAAGACACCTTTTCACTACCAAAGTATGGACCAAGTCAAGCCTTCCCTTCTGCTTCCAGTGATACTTTAATTGAGAGAAAACTTGTCGCTACAGAACCACCTCGGAAATCTCAAGTCAGCGTTTCTGTTTAAAATCCAACATTGATTCAAACAAACAAACAAACAAACAAACAAACAAACAAACAAACAAACAAACAAGACATCTTCTAGGGGACACCAAACACTCAATCAAAAGTTTTTAGAGGATTGTTCTTATGGTGTGAGGAACAAAACCTAATTCTGATAAGAAGAGAGAAAAAATATTCTGTCTTTTAACTCTACTCTGCCTGTCCCACTTGTAACAAAGGGGACAAATTCCAAAGTAAGGTTTTACCTAAAATACACTTAAATCCACAATTTTCCCTCATTTGAATTACAAAGAAAATCTCCAGCAATTTTTCATAAAAGATGTTTCCACATGAAAACCAACGTCCTGCCGGTCTGAAAGTAAGGAGCAACTCCAGGGCTGCCAAGGTTTGTCAAATATTGTAAGAGTGGCCTGAAATCACATGCAAGATATCTCATTGCAACTTAAACCTAGATCCTTTACTCCTTGAAAATGATTTGGTAAAATGACTTTACTAGTCTCAAATGAAAGAACAGCCAAGCAAATCAGGGAAGTCTGGCAGCTTTGGTGCTGATAAACCCTTGGTGGGTCAGACTGATGTGCAACTTGGTCTTTAAATGACTGGGAGTTGGAGAAATGGAAGAATATACCATCTTTATTCATAAGGCATTGCCTTTAAAGCGCTTGTTAGTGCAGATCTACACAGCTGGCTACTGTTATTCCATGGCAGCAACTCTGGCAGCCACTTGCAGTCATTGTCCACGTGTGACACTCTCAATCACACATGCACTAGACATGTCTATCATTTCTCCAGGAAAAGGGATCATCAAGATATCTACAAATAGAGACTCAACAAAAGCAAGAAGCAAAAGCACTTCTCAACATGTCATACCCAGAACCAGATGTTTCAAAATTGTCTTTAAGCCCAAACAGACCTGGCTCCCAGGTGGACAACACTGGTGTCAGAGAATGTTTGCAACATTTTGGATCACTGGCAGTATCTGCCTTTGGTCTCAGTGCCAAAATGTGAGTGGGTCAAGCCTTTCTGGTGACTGGGATATCTCAGTTCAATACCCAGCACCAGCTTCTTCTCACACCCTTTGCTTTCTAAGAGAGCAGTGCCCCACATATTTAGATGCTACTCAAACCAATGGCTCACTTGTGGCTGTAAGACTAAACAGATAAGTGTGTAATAGTATGCTTCCTTAGTTTTGAGAAAACTGCCTAGGAAGGAACTTGGATGGGTTTCTTTTAAGGGATTGAGTCACACGAATTAGGAGAGGTAACATATGCTAGTGTTCTAATACTAAAGCTGACAAAAATGCTGCAGTCACCCACTCAGTAATGAGAATTAAGAACTCCAGCATCTTGATCCCCAGCCTTCTGCCTTGTCTTTTAAGATGTGTGAATGCCAAGGGAGATGCTCCTGGATGCAATTTTTTTGACCACACTTGCACCTTTGACATTACATCTTTCCAAACCCAGATTTTCAGGTTAAGGCTGGCTTTCAAGGAAGAATCTTCTATTTTTTTTCATGTTACTGAGAGTAATGAAGGAACAATTTTATCAGAAAAAAATTCTAGTGTTTCCATGGTTTGGAGCCAGATTTTGAAATGCAAGCAGGGTTTCCCTGAAGTCTTAGGTATCTATCTATGCAAATGTTTTCTATATATAGATTAACATACTCTTAAAAATCTGATAGCACATACTGAAAGGAAACTGCTGTTCAATAGTTGTATGTTTTGGAAATTGTCCTTCAGTTCCTCTCAATCCAGCTAGACTACACAAATATGACAGTGACTGACAGCAATACATGTTCATGAACTTTAAGGTAAGCAACTATAGCCTAATTTTTCAACAAGGTAAAAATCCAACTTTGTCTACATCTACACTTGAATGCATCATTTTAAAATGTAATCATAGCTCTTATTTTCCTGTTCTCTTTCTTCCACTCTTACAATCTTTCACAATGGGAGAACTGCTCTGATGTTTGTAGATCTACTTTTAGATAACATGTTCAATAATGTCTTCACTTTTTACTGAAATGAACACTTAAAGTTACAGCTGAAGTCAACCAGGGCTCTGCCTTGGGCATATTAAGTAAGATATATGTGTGCATAACTGTGCTAGGTACTTTGAGAAATAAAGTTCTAAACATATAAATTCAGGTGTCTGACACACCAAACTGACACTAAATAATTTTGACCACCACTGCTCCTAACTTAGGTTCCTGACTGCATGTAGGAGATGGAAGTTCCAGCTATAAGATGGTAGATGCTGTGAAGACAAGTTCTGAAACACGTGAACAGTTTCTGGATGCCATGCCAAGGCTCTGTGCAAATAGCAATGAGGAAATGAGACATTTTGAATTCACTGAAGGATGTGGATAATGTACATTAAACCCGGGCCAGGAGCCATTCTCTGAATGAGACAGTTGCATGATTATACAGTAAATGGGAAAAGTGGTTTTCTGGAGTTAAGGTGGAAAACTCTATAATATGATATGTTACAAAACTGAGGTTTGATGAATGCAGGCACTTTAACAAATTTCTCAGTACTTCACATGGAAGCCTTAGCAGATTTTAGACACAGTTGATATCTAAATAGCCAAAACAGCATTGCCATGAATTACAAGAATTTCTGTGCAGAAGGATGAACATCTGCTTCTCTGCATGAAATTACAGATCAATATCAATGCTATTGCAGAGGGAAAGAAACAATGCAACTCATCTCACATGGCCATAGTATGAAGGATTTGGAGATAACATCACTTACCTAAAACTTCTGAGAGCAATTAGCATGAAAGAATTATAATAATCAAATAATAGGTAAGATGCTACAAGTCTTTTCTGAAAGGATGGACAACACCAAAAAAGCTCTTCTCATGAGTGCACCTTCAACAGGTCAGAGAAGAAAACAGCTGGCCAAATTTATCTTAACTGGGGAGAACTCCAGGGTTGACAGCATGTTGCCTCCAAGAGGATAATCTACAGCTGCACCTTTTCTTAAGAGAAGTTGGTTTCAGTACCTTCTGGGACAGATTTTGGGTGAGACATCCCTTTTCCACACCTACAGAATAGTTCCTGGTTCTTTTATGTCAAACCCTGGCCAACAATATAAGAGGCACAGAAATGGTTTGGCTCTCTTCAGGCAAGCAGCAGATGTCTTTATGCATGAGCAGTGTGTGGGAGACACTCTCCAGCAAGTCACAGTACTACAGGGTCTGGCTTCATGAAATTAGAGATTGGATCCAGAGATTAGAAACAACACATGCCACTCAATTAGCAATGCACTGGCTGCCAGATCAGCTCTAGGGCCATTTTTCATGATCATGGGTCTTATCTTCAAAACCCAGCCTCCTCCCACACTTCAGTGTCACCATCATGTTCCTTGGTAATATTCAGCCATCACTGCAAATGCCTCTAACTGGGAAGTGTTAAGAGTGGGCTCATCTAGTACCTACTCACTGGAATTTGCCACACTGAGCATAAGCCAGGATTGACACTGCACACTCTCAGCTGCCACCCAATTAAAAGCTTAGCTATTCAACATTTTCTGCCATGTGTCCTTTGAAAGAGCCACCACTGAGTCACCCATTTCTTCAGAAACGAAGAAACAAGAAGGTGATTTTCCCCTCCAAATGAAGGAAATTCTGGGGTGTGAGATAGTTGGAAGGGTGCACAATAATTGCAAGGGTATCTGGTAGTGCCTAAGGAACTAATAATGACTCTTGAGTTTCAGCACTGTGATTTCTGGAAGTGTCATGTCTTAGGTTAAGGATTCCTGGCAAAATTTCACTAAATAAAGAAAATCGGGAGAGCCGGACTGTAGGGGTTTTTTTTTGTTTTGTTACCAGTTACATTCCCTTGGGCAGCAGAAGAACTCAGAGAAGAGTGCTGAAAGGTTTCTCAAGCACACAACAGGCTGGAGACAGTTTAAGACAGGACATCAAAACCTCCACGCTTTATATCCCACTGCAGTCACAATAACTGGCCTTCCACATCCGTCTCTGACATAAACCCCGTCAGACACAGCTATTGTTCACATTTCAGTTGATCTCTCAACCCCCAGATTTTCACTTTTCACGGTAATATCCCACTACCAAGTTTTGTTTGATGATCTCCATACCTTACCTGTTAGTGTTCTCCAGGACTTCAACCTTCTTACGCAGCTCACTGTTTTCATTTGAGCAGGTCTCAACTCTGGAGACAGCACAATGAAAGAGAAATATAAACACATCGGTAATGTATTCAACTGATTGTAAAACGAGCTAAACTTGCTTTCACTGAGAGCTCTAAGATCTTGCCTACATTTAAAGAAACATTACACCAATGAACTTCAGTCGTAATATTCACGCTTCATAGTGTGAAACACATAGCAGAAGTTGCATTAGCTGTCTGGCAAATGGAATTCTGAAATGATTCTGAAATCAGAGCCTCAAATTTCAAGTTTATGAGGGCTAATAAGTCACGAGATTAAAGACGGTGCTCAAGACTGTCCCAAGATACTACCCATTTCCAAACCATCCCTGGAAATCCCCAAACTAAAGGAGATGGTCATGTAACATGTAAAAGGTCCAAGAAAAATATGTGACTCCTAAGAAGACAAACAGTACCATTCTGAATAGCTTCAAGAAGAAAAAAGGGATAAGGAAATAGCCTTGATATCTGGTATGCATGAGGTGGAATTTCAGAAGAAAGTCTGAGGAAGCAAGACAGAGTTATAAAGAGATAAGAAAAAAATGGAAATTACATCAACGATATAACCAAAGATGGTACAAGGGTTTTAACAGAACCATCTGGTGAATTGCATAAGAGTAATACTAGAATATTCATCTCCTGGAAGAAAGATTAATTTGGGATATAAATCACTAACTGGGGGTTTGGCTCCTGCTTGCTAAGGGAAGTTGATGGGTCATATGCTATTTTCCTGAGTCCTGCTTATTTTCCCAGGCAGTCCTGACTCACCCACTTCCTATTTCTGTTTTCATCTGCACTAGAAGACAGAATATACTCACTCTGGATCCATCTTTCCCTGAACACTCCCTCTCCACTAGGCCAACACAGCTGCCTGAGGTGAAGGGTCTTGCCTAATTTAAGGTGTGAAGGGTTTTGTTGGCACTTTAGCGACCTGCTGCAGGCAGGCACAGTCCTGACCCCGACAAGCAGCTGCCAGGAGCAGGGCCTTTTCTCAGTCACTGCCACGAGATGGCACCTGGCACTCTGCGCATAGAACTGTCCCAGCAGCCACAGCTGGATCCCTTCCCAGTCCCACAACCAGCGCTATTGGCCTGCTTGAAACAGGAAGGAGGCTGGCTTACTTTTTTTCCAGACTGTCCATGTATTCTTTCTTTTTTCTTCTACTTTCCTGGGCAGAGATCTAAGGAAAAAGTAGGAAAAACACCAAATATTTGCACAGAAAACAAAAGCATCAGAGACGAATTAATAAACTGGTAAAAAGCCCCAATGTTATTAGAGTCAAGCCTCCGTCTTGTTCTCATTTCTGTTCCTGGCAAGCAAAGCACTGACTTGATCTATTTCCACATTCTGAAGCAAGGCTCCTCCTTTCAATCACACACACAAAAAAAAGATCATCCCCTGCTAACCTTAAAAAGCAAATCAGATTCATCTGGAGAGAATATCCCAGGACAAATACCAAAAGATGATCCCAGGACGATGTCCTGCATCCAGGACAGGAAAAGCCCATGAACGTATTAGAAAGCAGCTTTGCAGACAAGGACATAGGGTCCTGATGAACAAGTCAAACATCTGTCAGCAGTGTGCCCCTGTTGGAAAAGCAGCCAACCAAACGTGGGTCTGCATCAATGAGATTGCAGTTAGCAGGTCCAGAGAAGTGGTTCTTCCCCCTCTGTTCAGCGGCTTCAAAACCACAGCTGAGTACAGCAGCGCAGTCCATGGCTCAGAAATAAATCCTCTGGATGTACAGAAGCAGGCCCAGAGGCAGATCTCTGCTATAATAAGCATTCCAGAGCACATGACATTTCAGGAAAGGCAGGAAAATCTGGCCTTGCTCAGACTGAAGAAGAGGAGGCCAAGGAGGGAATCTTACCGCTGTCTTCAACTATCTCTTGCAGCAAAAATGATGTCAGAGCTCTCAGAGGCACACAGCAAAATGGAAAGAGGCATCAGATACAAGTTGCAGCAAAGGAAATTCCAATCACACATTAGGGATTCTATTTATTTGTTTTTACCACAAGAGTGGACGAATATGGGAACATGATGCCCAGAGGGACAAGACCCAGAGGGACAAGACCCTGAGCAACCTACTCTAAGCTGACCCTGCTTTCCAAGCCAGGGCTTTGACCAGAGGACCTCCAGATTTCTCCTATACATAAATGATTCTGATTCTATGTAAGTGGTACATGAAATGCACAAGATTACTTCAGAAAATTTTGAAAAAACACATTACAAGATCAAATTCCAATTTAGTGTGTCCAAATTTACACCTCTATCTGCAAAATCAGTAGCAGAATACAGTAACCATGAAAGGTGTGCTAAAATCCTCTAGAATAAGTGAGCTGGCCAGGTCTGAAAAAAATTGCATTCTTCCCTATCACTAGGATCTTCCCCATGTCAGAAGGAAAAAAAAAAAAAAGAAGAAAAAAAGACTTGTAGGACATTTGACATCTTTGGTACCATCTTTGGCAAGTCACTGTTTTCAGTGATCAAAAGACTAGTGCACTGAAATACACATCATATTTTAAAACAGGAAACAGAAAGGAACACCTTCCTTACCGTGTAAAGAATACAGAGCTCTTTGCTTACCATAAGGGTAGGATTGTACTGATTTTTAAATGGAGCCAAGCCACAGCAACTTGATACCCTGCCTGCTAAATACTCTATTGTTAATGGGGTCAGGTAAATACCTACTCTGAGGCACACTCACACTGACAGACAATTTGATGGATGTGTTTAGGAACAAAGAAAAGCATTTTGTTTAAAGACAACTTAGAGCATGCAACAGCACCACAGACCATTACTGCTGAATTCTGCAGCATTTTTAAAAATGAAGGACAAGTAGGAACCACCCAGCAAAGCTAACTAACATTTACCTTGTTTTTTATTTTCCTGCGGATTTTCTTTAGAACTTTCTCCTCTGCTTTTGTCAGGGGCAGTTTGGTAGGGATTGGGTAGCCCTCTGCTATCAGTGTCCTCTTCTCTTCCTCTGTCAGGATGAGGGGGCCCGTCCCCTGTAATTTCTTCACGGGTCATAGAAATGAAATAAAACAAAACAGTAAGTGCACACAGTCCTAGAAGAAAAGGTTGTCCGGGAGGAGAGGCAGCAGGTCTCCCATTTCAGAGAGGACTAGGCCTGCTAGAACAGCCTCCTGCAACTGGGAATGTGTGGAAGACCCTTCAGGTAACTTCCATTCAGAGTTCTAACCACTGGGACAGGATTCCCTCAAAACAGTTGTTCTTGGCCCAACTCTGTACACACTGAGGCCAAGAGTAAAACTGCCTTTGGCTCAAACAGGGAAAGAGACACGGTGAGAAACACTACTGAAAATCCCTCCCTAAAGATCACCACTTGCTAATGACATGACAAGAGGGCAGATGCAGATCTACCAGAGACAGATCAACCCAGCAGGGCTGGGCCCTAAGGCAAAACACAGTCCATGATGGGATAAACCTAATAACACCAACGAACCCTGTCTCAACTTAGAGAAGAGGCACACACTGTTCTCTGTGAGAACAGAACAGACCAGTGAGCAAGAATTACTGGATCTGCTGTTTTGACCAGAGATGAATTCATCGAAACAACAACAGAAAGTTAGCAAATCTCTGTCAAAACCAGCAATTAGAAGTGGGAAAGAAAAAAAAAAAAAAAAAAACCAAAGAGAGAGACACACAGATAAATGGTGAAGAAAGCCAGCTCAACTTACATGTGGTGCAGTCAGGAGAGGGGAATTGGAGAGCACTGAGGCTGTGCGTGACACAGCCTTAGCTGTGGCCTGGAGCTGGATTGGGCTGGAAGGAGGGAGTGATCGAGCCGGGCTCTGCCCTCCTTCAGAGTCACTGCCATGGCTGCTCGGAGGGGTGGGAGGCAAATGCAGGGGATCCACTGCTAAATGGCCAGAGAGACAGAAAGTAACACAAGGGTTTAAGGTGCCAATTGAAATTGCCAGCACAGCCCCCACCACCACCACAAAGTTTCCAAGACTAGGAGCATCTGCTAAAAAAACGCATCGAGCAAAAGTGGCAACTTGAAAGAGGTTCGGAGCATACAGGTCTCCAAAGAAGGAATGAAATGCAGCAGCTATCTTTAGGTTTGACAGACAAAACAGGGCTCTGTGCATATGCTCCAGTCACTTCTACCTACACTTCAGCTCCTTCTTCAAATGTTTTGAGGTTCATGTATAATGTAAAGCACGAGTTCCCTGTTCCTGGGAAACCACAATTAACAGAGGGGCTCTGAGCCAGCATACTTTCTCTCCAAAAACAATAGTATCTTTTGACTTTGCTGTGGATTAAACAATTTGCCAGAATTTGCAAGGGAAGGGATCACATCCAAGGAGTTACATGACCAGGAAGAGGAGAAAGGCCTCCTAAGGACATGATTTGGCACAGCTGAGAAGTGACTGGCAACCTAGTGACAGGAAAGGCTTCAAAGCCCTGATGGAGCAGGAGCAGCACAGGCAGCCACTGCAGGAACCTCTCTCACTGTCTGTCCAGGGCCATAAGATAACTTCAACTGCAGCCAAAAGAACCTGTTCTAGAACTGTCAAGTGTTGCTTTTGATCAAATGGGCCTGGACTGAGAGAAATGGGGCATGTCTCACCTACTGTTATTAAATGGACAATTTAGCAGATGCTCAAAACAGCCATAACTAAGTCACTTTTTCTCTGAGCTAAATTTACAGCAATTGAATTTTGAAGTAGGAGGATACAGGGCTAATTTTCCACCTTCCACTTCTGTTACACTTTGCAAATTTGAGTTGAAAAGATCAAATGTGTGGTGAGGGAGGATGGAAGAAAAATAGTAATTAAAAAAAATCTATAATACTCTTTTTGTCTCACATGTTAGCTCTTGCAGTTGCCAGAAGAAGAAACATATTTGAAAAACAGAAAGGCCTTTAATCCCACAAAGTGAGCAAACAAATCTACACCTGGGTTGAGATACAGCCTCCTTTTATCCACCTGCTACATTATTTGCTTCTCCCCCTAGAGCAATACTACTTACCCACAGAAATGAATTCACTAACAGACTGTCAAGTGTTTCTAACTGAAATGCAGTTATCTGCTCAGACTTCACAACAAATATTTGACTCTTCCAAAGTTTTTTTGGCTTTAATTGTGTTTAGCTTTCAGGGTAGGGATCTGTGCTCCTCCTTCCACATTAGAGCGTAGTACAAAGAGAAAATGATTGTTCTTAAAACTAATACGACACAAACAGATTCACCTAACTTTTATTTTCATATAAACTCACATCCTGCTTTTGCAACAGAAGTTAACAGTAAAGTTTCTTATATCTTAACTAAGTCTCTTCATATTGATTTCTTTTCTATCCTAAATTATCCTGTACACGAATAATTCAAGTTCCCTTCAGTACAATTATTAATACCCTACAGAGAAAAAAAGATCATTTTCTTTGTGATGAAAAAGGCTGGTGGGGGGAAAGAAAGAAGGAAAGAAAGAAGAAAAGAAAGAAAGAAAGAAAGAAAGAAAGAAAGAAGGAAAGAAAGAAGGAAAGAAGGAAAGAAGGAAAGAAGGAAAGAAGGAAAGAAGGAAAGAAAGAAAGAAAGAAAGAAAGAAAGAAAGAAAGAAAGAAAGAAAGAAAGAAAGAAAGAAAGAAAGAAAGAAAGAAAGAAAGAAAGAAAGAAAGAAAGAAAGAAAGAAAGAAAGAAAGAAAGAAAGAAAGAAAGAAAGAAAGAAAGAAAGGAAAAAAAAAAGCCCTCACATAAAGACTCAGATAGACTCTGGCTCTTCAATAGCTTGAGTTGAATCCGTACAAAACAACAGCTTCAGCCTAAAAGCTAACATAGTGAATGAGAAATCCAAATACTTTATCAGGGTAAAGCACATTTATTGTACTTTCTGGACATCTACCCCTATATTTTCATTTGGTATTTAACAGACCTTCCTTAGAAGAGAGGTTCAGGAACTGATCCACTTCATGGGGCTCCAATTTAATCTCTGGAAGAACTTTCTGGGTCAGTGGTTTCATCTAGAAAAGAGAAATAAACAGCATGAAAACCTGGAGTAGACATATTAAAAATCTTAATAGAAGGACACAAGGATTACTTCTCCATAAATGGAGAGGTTTCCTCTCCTCCTGCTCCGCCACAGGCAAAGCTTTAACTGCTTCACACAGTTTGCTACAGAAAATACTGCCCTGACTAGCCCCACTATGGCTTTTCTTACTACTATATTTAGATAAAATAAAAGATTACGCCTCAGAGATGACATTTCAGACTGAAAGCTAACATGTAACCCACTCAAATTACTTCTCTTAGCAACAGAGCTGCTGCTAGGATTTGCTGGACTGCATGGTCTGTTTGAGCAAGGACAGAAACACCCCTGGGAGTCAGGGAGAGCCTGTTAAAGGCCATTGTCATCTGGGAGCAAGAGCAAGGTGCCAGTCACTGAGCACCAGGTTTTGGGCCGCAAGTTCCTTTCACAGTGCTCACAGAGGAGCAGGAAAAGAGACAGTCACTGCTGGCTGAAGTCTGGAAGACACCTGGCTGGCCCCATTGCAGGGCTGGCACACCAGGCTGCCAAGCTGTTGCCCAGAGCCTGTCTGTGTGCTACAGCCCCAGGCCTCAGGAAGCCAGTCTGGCACACCAGCAGGTTAGCTGCAGACAAAATCCCTCTCAGTTACCTGTGCAACTAATCCATGCAATAGCAATGAGCCAGCAGCAAGTCCCAATACTCTGCAAATCACGGTATCCCAAGCTACAGCAGGACTATGTCCTGGGAACAGCACATTCAAGCTAGCACAAAATCATGGGAAACTTGTGCCTAGCTTTTTTCAGTTTCTCATAAAATAATTTCTGTTGCACGTATTGCTCATCCACATCCAAGCGGAAACATTTATTTTCAGCATATATCAACTCCCTCCAGCCTGGACTGACATTGCATCCTAGGGGCTGACAACAGCCATGCTTCTTCTTCCACTGACTGGGGACCCTGGTGAGCCCTCAGCTGCTGCAGTTCGTTCTCCTTAACCCAACCACAGCCGAACTAAGCTCTTTAGAATGCCCACTGGCTGCTCCAGCTGCGGTCAGAAAAGCATCACAAAGCTCCTTGTGAGGCTGGTTGGTCCAGAAGTAGCAGCAGCTTGAAATGTCAAAGCTTCACATATCTGGCAAAAGTAACTTTGCAGGCAAACAGAGAAACTCTCCAATCAATCCAATCAAGGAGTCTTGTTCTGCTCAGGGGAAGGCACAGCAGCATTAAAGCAAGTTTTTATGAAAGACACTTAGCTTGTCACAGGCTTGACAGAGCAAATGGATTAGTCAGTTCAAGTGCAATTGGTTCATTAGAAACTATTCAATTATTTCAACAAACCCAAGAACCCCAGGCATTGGGGCTAACATAGAAGACAAAGTTGTATATCCAACCATTAAGAGCTAAAGATGCAGACAAGCAGTTTAAAACACAAGCTCTTACAGCAATAGAGGGACACCAGCAAACATTAAAAACCATTAAAGCAGACTGCAGTGTGCACCCTGAACTGCCAAGTTCTGGCACCAAGGAGGCTACACCGGTATGCAGCCTTAGGAGAACCTGCAGATAGCTGTGCACAGAGAACAGTCTGCAGTACCAGGGCATCTGTCTGTAGTTCAGGCTGTTCCCCCTCCAGCGACGTGGCTGTGACGGTGAGACTGACTGAGGGAGCGAGGCCTGATGTCTCACACAGCCCTGGCTCAGTCTTCACTGCAGCTGGAGTAAACTCTGTCGCCAGACACCATTCCTCATTTTCCAGGTCACCTGCCAGGGAAGGAAATTGGACACCACATGTTTAGATCAGAAACAGAAAGACTACAAATGAAAATAATGTCATTCCTCCTCTAGAGAAAGGAAACAAACACAGAAGACATTTTAGTCTATCAACAAAACTCTGCCCTTACTATTCAGCCCTCAGTCAATGCAGATAACCATGCCATTTCAGGGCTGTAACCTAATCCTAGCCCCAGGATACACAGAGGAGCAGCGAGGAAAGACACAGAGCGCTAATCACCGCACATTGCTGAAAGCTGCTAATGCGTAGCAGAACAAGACTAAACAAGCCACGGGGTAAAGCAGCCAGGGAGCCGTGTCCTAAACAGGCTAATGCCCGCTGACTCAGTTTTATCCCTCCTTCTAGAGATAGCCTTTAGCCAGACTTCTGCTTCTTCTACTGCTTGCAGTCAGCAAATAGCTCAAACGGTGGGATTCTACTTTTAAGAACGAAGTATTTTGTCACACCCTAACTTCATGGTTTTTCCCCCAAGGATTCATTTAGTACGCACAAAAGGATATGCACAGGATACAGGCTTTGACGATTTCACAGGAGCACCAGTGCCATGGTGATCATGCTAATTTCCTCCACAGAGCCTCTGGGAAGTCACAGCACAGAATGTGTATTTTATCTGGGAGCAATGAAAGGTGCATCACGTGTTGGCAGAGTTATTCCCTAACTCCACTTATTGAAAGCTCACTAGTCAAAAGAAAGCCATGCAGCTGTTCTCTAGACAAAGCCAAAGGGTTTGCCCAGCACTGCCAAGAACTGGAAGAAGGTCTGCACGGTAAGTTTAGCTCCCCATTTCGATCCCATTTCCATTCACTGTTTGACTTGCTGAAAAAAGACTTATTTTCCCAAATCTGAAGTATAATAGAGTACCAAGAACTTAGAAAGACCCAACCTTTGAAACAATTCCACAAGGCTATTAACAATCCCTTTAAAAAACACAAAATAACCAAATGCATTTTTGGCAATTGCAATTCTGCCTTAGAAAACCTCCTATTCCAACTGAAAGACTTTAGTCCTTCCTCTTGCAGGAGAATATCCTGTACCAGGTGAACTGCTTCCTTCTGCCACGACTGAGCAGTAGTTGCGAGAAGCATATCCATTAAATAGAGCAGCTGGAATATGAAAGCAAATATACATAAAAGAAAAAAGAGTGTTGATCTTTCTTTCAAAGCTTTCTACTGCCTTCAAGCAGATTCTTTACTGCATACACGAAATTAAAACAGAGAGAGTAATACATACACTGCAGGGCTGGTAACAGCAACAGAGCTTTGAATTAACTGCGTGCTGCACCAACATCCTGGGAGGCAGCCATGGGGCTGTGGCCGTGCCACCAGCATTCTGCTGGGCTGCACAAGACCCTTCATTCACAGCTGAGTGTGTCAAGCTGGTGAGATGTCAACAGAGTTCAGCTGCAAACAGGTAACAAAAATAAGAGTGGGCTCACAGCCTCTGTGCTGCTGTGTGTCCTTGCCATTAAGACCACACACACACAGAGCACACAGGCACCGGGGCAGAAGCTGGGTGCCTGGAAGAAGGGAGAAGAATGTACATCTCCAGTACTAGCAATTACTTTGTGGTGGGACCTAACCTCCACCACTGGCAAGGAAGGAGGTAATTTGAGTAAAGACACACCAAGGAATTAAAAGTGAAAAATATGTATCCTGTAATCAGAAGCTCAAGAACAGCAAGGCCAGCAGCTCTGCCAGATTTAACTGCAGAGAAGGGCTAAACACCATATTTAAGCTTCTGGAGAGCTTACTCCCAAAGCTTCCTGGGAAATGCAAAAATGCAAAAATAGAAGTATTTATGGAAAAAAAAATAGGTAGGTTTGTCTAAATATTAACTCAGGAGAGAGGACATTGCTCTTTTTCAACCCTCCCTGAGCCTTTCTACTCACAAACACAAGAGCACAGCTCCCTCCCATCTTGCTGTGTATGCATCATTCAGGTAAAACCTTTAAAGTGATATCTGCCTGGAAATCCAGAATCCCTTGGCAAATGCAACTTTCAAATGCCTGTTTGGATAACTTGTGTCAAAACTGGCCCCTCACCACCTTGTGCAGAGCCTCCCTTTGCTGCCTCTTGCACCTCTGGGTCGAGCTACCCTTGGGGCAGCACTACTGTGAAGGCTATGGATAAATGAGAGCTATTAGTCAAGCCAGTAATCAGCCCTTAATCTTCTCAAGTTTGTATCATCATGAAACTAGAAGGGAAATCCAGCCATGGATGACCAGCAAAACAAGGCATGTCCTCTAAGGCTGCACTTTATGATGTTTATCACCTCTAATCCCCAGACTCATCATGAATATTCAGCTGCTCTAAGACAGCAAGATATGCTGGTCATTTCACTCCTCTGGAATCCGTCATTTTTCCTCCCCTGGAAGCTGACTTTCCTGATTAACCTGACATCCCTGCCATCACCACTTAGATCTGCATAAACTACTCAGAGTTATTCTAGGCTTTAAGCCAGTCTAACCAGTCTGTAGGGTTACAGATGGTTTCCAGCGACAGCAACACGCTGCGTTTCGCACTGAGATAATTCTGAAGAACTGCATCTGGCACTTTTTTGACACTGCCTCTTACAATGCATGGTGACAGCTGTCATTCCAGATGAACAATCCTGTGAAAGGAAGGATGGAGGACTGGTCAAATCTCACCTTGATACTCTCCTCCCCCGCCTTTTCCAAGTTGCTGTTACACATTCCCTACCAGGATCAGGGAGTGCTGTGCTACAGGTTACTGTCCTTAGACACATTCTAGCTTCTGAAGTCACCAACAATCCCTCCTCTCCTCCAAGAGAGCTGCAAGGACATTTCCCACTCTCCTTTCTCCTTGAGCATAGCAGGTTGAAATTATATGAAAATCATTCTTAGTTTACTCTTACAATAGCTCCTTAGCATCTTAGTGAACTCTGCCAAGCACTGTACTAGCAGAGCAAAGTGGCAACCCTTCTCCCAAAGCCCTTGAGAATGTAACACAAAACCAGAAAAACTTCGGCAAAGAGGTAAAATACAGAGAGGTGTGGTATACCCTCCAAGACAAGAGTATTTCTGATAGAGGGTTATAGAGAACCACGAGAGAAGTTTCACGGAATAATGAGAACAAGCAAGAAGGTGCATGTGAAATACTGAAATGAAAAGGACAACAAGGGCTGGCTCAAGAGACCCACTGGTGGAAAAAGGAGGTAGGTGTCTTCTCCAAACTAAGCAAGATGTGTTGTGGTAAGAGTAAATGACTGGTGTCAAGAAGTTAGAGGTGTTTATATTTATATTTGACATGATCCAGGAGATGCACATGAACTTTTGAGCCACAGTCCAAAACAAGAAGCTGAGAGTATAATCTTCACGATGGTACGAATTCTAGACAAACATGAATAGGGCAACACTGCATCCTCAAAGGTGAAACAAAATACGCTGCAAGTCATTCAGATATGGAGAGAAGAAAGCCTAAACAAGAGACTTAGCTCTCCAAATGGCTAAGAAAATACACATCCTAAGTACTGTCACTTTGGCGCTCTTTAAAATTCTCTTCTCAGGCTTCAAAACAGTTCACTGTTGAATAAGTGATCCTGGCTGTCAGTTCCCTCCCCAGCTGAAATTTTCCACAAACATCAGAACTCTATCCTGCAGTGCTTAGATGAGTAGCATTCCCCTTTACCTACACTTTCATAAGTCCATGCATACTAGGCATTTTGGCACATGGAACATGTAATTTAGGGAGTCCACACGGTACTTAGCAAAATCCCAGCCAACACTTCTATGTGCAATGCACTAGTGCTGGTAAATTGCACATGTGAACTGAACATTCAGGTTGCAAAGCACCCAGGTATTAAGAAATACCTATGAATGTTTAACTCAGTGTCCTTTTGCACACCATATGCACCTAAAAATAGGAATGTTTTAATAAGATGACCAAACAATTTCTCTACAGAACCCATGCCTTATCCAAAAAGCAGAATGCATGGTGCTTCATTAATTGAGAAGATATTCCATGCTTTGTTCTTTGCACTGTCTCATGCACAGCCTCAACTCTCTTTTACCAAATACAATTCAAATTTTGTTCTCACGGGGCTATTTCATTCCCTCCTAGGGAAATGTTCCACAACCTGAATTCATTTCACAGTGGAGCTGAAAATTCAAGTGAGACATGGAGAGACTAAGGCCAAAAAGTAACTAGTAATTTTAAAATGGCCAACTGGAGACAACTGGAGACAACTGGAACTGGATTTTTCAGATGATTTAGCTCTGTTATTGCACTTGATCAAAATCCAGAATGCACTGAGCTTTCAGGTTGGGCTGTGAGCATCTACCACAGCTACAAGTAAAGCATCATAGTTTCAACTCAGGCATTCCAAAAACCCATTCATCACAGCCACCCAGCGTTTGTGACAGATGGACCTAAGATCTCCTGTGTCCAAGACTAAAATTACATTTCTTCAGAGAGCTTCTGTGTGCTTATTTTGTCATCAAGCTTGTGCCTCTTCTCCTGCAGACTTGTTCAGCATGCATCTTCCACTGCATAGCTCACACACTGTGATGATGATTGTCAACAGAAATGTGCTCCTCCAAGCGTCACAGCTGTAGCTGTAATCAGGGTGTGTGATTTAGGCACACACGAAAAACACACAACCAACAACAGCTGTGTTTTTACACGTCATAATTAATATATACCATTTCTGTGTTTATAGAAAACATTTTTAGAATATCTGTATTTATACACAGATATAAAAAAATTCCACATAGTCTCTTAATAAGACCAGGTGCAGCTTTCTAAGATATTCATATCTCTCAGAAGAACTGCAACATTCTGCTTCGTCTCTTGTTTCATGAACATGTTACGGAAAGGCAGGGTAGGAAAAGTGGAAAACAAGGTCAAAAATGCTTACTTCAACTGTACAGCTTTTCTAATATCAGAGTTCCCAGAAAGTTTTGCTTTCCTTTTTTATTTCTATCCAACTAATTCTTCAATCTTGTCTAACATATCACCCCCTTTCCTGTGAAAAAGTAGACCTTTTCCAACACTGACTAAATTTCATCCTTTCTGACAGATGTACAGAAAAACAGAACTTAAAAAATAACTAAAATGGTGTCCTTTGCTCCCCACATTCTTTTCAGCACTCTTCATTAGAATTTAGAGACACTTATTGCTGGATAATTACGTTGCATGTGGATTTACTGTGCATTTTTAAATAAATGAGAGATGTACTCTCATCTCACCCTCACTCCTCTCAAGTACAGAGAATGCAAGTATCCAGAAAAACAACGTGGGTTTCACCTTTTTTTCCCCTGCAGTAAAAGGTAAGATAACACCACTATGTAAACAACCCACATGAAGGGTGCACCACTGAACCCAATCTTCAAGGGGAATAAAAGCCCCTACCACCATTACAGATCTCCATCACGGAAAACAGATGTATGCACTGAATGTCATGTCAAACCAGCGTGCAAATAAGACCTCTAGAATCATCAAGGGATGTATCTTTATCTGTATCGTGAGAATGAAGAGGCAGCTTTTGCCTCCTCCTTAAAGTTCACTGTTCAAGCAACGGATAAAGTAACTTGGAGAAAAACGAAACTGAAAACCTAAGGAGATCACAGACTATCAGGCAAAGTGCTCTGCACAGGTATCAGAAAAGCCATCTCTGAACAGGGTAATGCAGAAAGTTCCCTAATGAGTCAAAGTGCTCTCCAGCCAAGTGTATTTAAATAACCTCCCTCTTCAGCCGTGTTACAGATTCGAACTGTAGGGCTTCAACTAATTCCTCCTGGGGCATGACAGGCCTTACACAGTCAGCATGCACCCCAGGGCTAGATGCACAGCCCACCTGGCTTCTGTACTGCCCTGCCATGAACAACCATCTGCAGTCTCAGCTCACCACATGTTAATGACACACTTGGATGCAGATGGTGCTTAAACTACACCAAGGGTCTCTGTGTGCAAAGCTGCCCTTTGGACAAATGTTCAGTCCTCAACTGAATCCTCCCTCTGAGGGGAGTGCCTCTATAAATGGAGCAGGAGGATCCAGGGGTGCTCACGAGCTCTCCACCACAGAAGAACAGCAGCCAACTGGGAGCCAGGTAACTGCAAAGGGAAGGCACCTCTTGGAAGAGGCTCAGAGAAGCAGCTCCGCACCATGAGCCCAAAAGGGCTGCTGATGCTCACATTTTGGGCATGCTGCTGAACATGCTACTTGCAGGGAAGGAAGTTCAGTGTCCCCAGCTTTGCAGTCTGAGCCTTTCCAGCCTCCCAAAGGCAAACAGGACCTTTCTGGAGAAATAACTGCTTCCTTCTCTATCCCCTGGGTTCGGATGGTTCTCAGTGCCCAGCTCTGGGCTCACATAACGCTCCCTGTCAGACACAAGCCCTGTTTATTACGCCTGAAATGCTGAACTCCAACGCCTCTACCTCTCCCCCTCTCTCCTCTGGGAGGTGAGTGCCCACATTCATCGACAAACAGTTCCTCTTACAGATTTTCCAGATGGCATTTCCCCCTCCCGGCGCGCACACACGCTCCCACCACCAGTAATGAAACCCAAGCCCTCAGAACTGCTGCGACAAAAGAGATACTGTTTGACTACCAAACATTGGGGTCCTTTTTAAAGTGCCAGGAAGGGAAAATGAAATAAAGGGGCAAAGATGAGCAGCAGTGATACACGGTAATTACAATACATAGCAGAAATAGCTTTTTTCATAACAAATGATCATCGTTCATAACGGCATCCCCTCTGTGACCAGCATGGAGCCCATGTAAAACCCACAGATAATTTTCACCACTATCAAAGTTACTAGGATAGAAACAAAGACACATCAACTTTATATACCTGGGAGTCAGGCACAGACTGAGGTGGTAGCTGGATATACAGCCTTAAAGCTGGATAGTATTAAATGTCCTATATAAGATTATGATTTTTTTTCTTTTAAGGTATGAGAAAGTTATCCACAGAAACACTGTGGTCAAGTAAAACAGTTCTCTCTCTCTCTCTCTCTCTCTCTCTCTCTCTCTCTCTCCTTCTCTCTCAGGTCTGAATTTTCTTCCTCACACCCCACACATATGCTGTGAAGGCAGATATGCTGTGAAGGCAGATCTGTATTATGGCTTCAACACATACGAAATGGACTTGATGCTCACAGTACATAACTAAGTGAGCACAAGCTGTCAGTGCAATGCTACAGAAAAAATGAGATCACTGGTTTCACAAACAGCAGGACTGGAAGTGGGAGGAGTATTCCCATAATATGTATCATCAGGGAAACTATTCCTGGGGAATCAGTTCCTGCAGTCACTTGACAAAGAGCTTGAAAAAGGAACTGCAAAGGTCCCTGTATTGAGCAAGGCAGGGCAATAGCTGAATGTCCAGAAGATTCCACCTAGGGGGAAACATCAAGGAAGTGCATTTCATTTAGACTGTATCCAAGCAGCAATCAAGAGGGAACTTAATCACAGCCTACAAACACCTAAGGAAAGAGGTTTCAGAGAACAGATGGTTCTTCAAAAGAAACAAAGGCTATAATGAGATCTCATCTATGTGTGACTGGAAGCTAAAGAAGGCCAGACTGCAAATAAAGCTGACAATGATTACAGTAACCATAAGTAAACGCCCACCTCTAAATCAAAACTAACATTTTTCAGACATGCTGCCGCTCAAGTAGGAGTTAAAGGGTTGATGCAAGTGACCTATTGAGATTGTGGACCTTAGATACATAGAAGTTCAAAAATCTTCTCACGCTCTGGTATAAATTTAGTTGTTCTCATACAGAGCAACACTCTCAGGCACATGGTGTGACTCTAGGGGTGTCCTGTGCAGGGCCAGGAACTGGACTTGATCCTTATGGGTCCCTTTCAACTCCGAGTATTCTATGATTTTATGACTTTAACACTGTAGATGGTGACAAGGATTGACTGCTACCTTTCCAAATAAAAATCATTCAAGTACAGGCCACTCCCACTAAATGGCTTTCTCCTCATTTCCTAAACAAACACATAAAAGAAAAAAAATTACACAGAAAATAAGTTGCAGGAATATGCTCTAAAAATTATCAGTATGGCTTTGACAGCAACTTTTGAAAGCACAACTGAACTTCTTTGTTCATTTCCATTTTCTCCAAAGTCAGTGCAGCAGAGACTCCCATTTTCATTGCTCATTGTATTTGGAGAAAAACAGACAGAAGCAGGACATTGCACCTCTCTCTATATAAGGCTACATATTAAAAAAAAAAAAAAATAGGATACGTAATGTGACCTACTATACTCAGTGCCTCTATGCAAAGAGACAGTGCATGACACTTGACTACTGCTTGTGAACTCCATCCCTAAGCAATGGTTTTCCATAGCTTTGCCTGAGATGAGGGCTGGATATACTGTTGAAGGGCTGCTTGCACTGGAGAAATGGGAGTCATGTTTTTGAGGGTTTTTTTGGTTCGTTTGGGTTCCTTATTTGTTTGTGTTTTTCAAGCCGTATGGGGAAATGGACTCCAAGTTTAAAAGTTGAAAAAGAAAACTCAAGTTTTAAAAAAAAAACCTCAGCAGTAAAAAACCCAGTAACAATACAGGTTACAGTCTGGGGCCAGCCCCAGTTTTGGCATAGCTAGGAGTAAAACAGAAACACATCATTTCAGCAATCAGTCTGTCAAACCTTCAGCCAAGACAAGCCTCTTCAAATCCAGAAGTAACTTCAAAGCATTCCTGAGCAGGAAAACACCAACAGGAGGGGGCAGGTGGAGACTCAGACTAGTCCCAAAAGCAGAGCCCTCAGGGGACTGGGAAAGGAATGCACCCAGCCACCCGGGTGCAATCTGAGGAGACACAGCACCCATAAGATTGGTCAGCTGTCACAAAGTGAAAAACACTTGTTTTTCACACAACCACCATGAAACATCCCCCCGCACTTGAACTCATCTCAGAGGATGAAGAGCCCCACACCGATGCTGGTGGCTCTGCCTTCACACTCCTGATACACATCAGGATTACTTGTACTCATCTGTCACCTATGCATCTCACATGTCCAAAACAAGGGACAGCCACGATCCTAAGGTCTGTGCTCACCGCTAACAAGACCAAGCATGGGAGGGCAGGGAAGGAGCCTACACTCTCATCTCAAGTCACAAGGAGAATAACCATAGTGCCTGCTGAAACTTGGGTCTTGCCTTGCTCCTCGCTTTAGAAAGCCCACCCTTTCTAAAAGGCTGCAGAGACTGGAAAACTGAAGTCAAACCTGCACCAACCATAACAGAAAATTAAGGCTTCTTTCCCTATTTCTTTACAGCTGTCAGAAAGGAATCTGTGCCTCAAAAGGCTGCGATGAGATCTCCCTTACCCACCAGCCCTATTCTCAGTCTGCCCTCCCAGCTTCTCCATGTCCTTTCAAGAGCATTTTTCACTCCACAGCCACCCACTGTCCTTCTCCAGTCACTCTACAGTTGTTTCAAAAACCCCAGGGCTCAAAACTAGAAAGCAGAAAACTGGTGGGAGAGAGGTGGCAGTGCAGCCGGTGTGGATAGTTAGTAAACAGGACACAGCCTCCTTTTTCATGCTGCAGCCTGAAGCCCTCCCCAGGCTATATGCCTTATTCACCAGTTCAGGCAAACAAAAGTGATCAGCCAGCTGCAAGAAGGCAGGTCAAGCCTGTAAATCTCTCTCCCTCTAGGATCTTTAAAGTTTATGCAAAACTGAATCTAAGAATAGAGTCTCGTCATGGGGAGAAACTAAATAATGCATTAAATGCCAGATGCCTTGTACACATGTGCCATAAAAATGACACCTTCAGAGAGCCCACACTAGAAACAGGCTGCAAGTATACAAAAAAGTTACTCTGTACAAAGCTGGGGAAAGGGCCTCAGTACAGTGAAGTCAGAAGAGTAAGTGGGGAAAGCCAATGTTTGGACCTTGGCTTTATGGACACTGAAATGTGTTCTCACATTGAACTTAACGGGACTTCTCGGAAAACTTAAACCCAGGCCTATGAGTTTCCTAGGGTTTACAGTTCTGGCAGGTTTGGTTTTTTTTAGAAAAACTTCATATAAAATTTACAATTACAGGAATAGGTAAATTCAGCAGTTGCAGAAATTACAGTAATGGTCAGGCAGTGGCCAGCAACAAACAGCTCACATCAGAAATTACTTGTTCCCCTGCAGGAAAATGGAGTCAGAGTAACCAATCACTACACCACAATGGCTGAGAGGAAACACTAAATAACATTTTCAATAAGGTGGTGGGAGACTTGGCGGGGGGGGGGGGGGGAGGAAAACAAAAGATGGAAATAGACACCAAAAGGCTTAAACCTGTCTTGAAGATCATGTGCTGAACTATGACCCTCTTTCTCCCTGCACGTTGGAGCTCAAAAACCATGCCTCGCCATGGAAAAAGCATGGAAACACTACAAGAGCTCACCAGTCTGCCCATTGGGATGAGTATTTGGAGAATGCAAATTTTTTTGGACATTCCATATATGTCTCATCTCCTGCCAATCCACAAAACCCCTCCCAGTTCCCCAGCGGCAGAGGATCATGCTGGAGCCTACGGACCTCCTCCTCCTCCTCCAAACTCTGTACGTTCTGGTCCCCAAGAGGACGTTGGTGCTCCCAGTGTCTGTACCCTTACCCCACCAAGGGGACTGGCCTTCATCAGAGTTGTCAAAGGCACTGTGTACCTTCACTGTCTAATAACAGAGCTGCTTTCAATCTCCATTGTAAAGCCCTGCAGTATTCCCATCCACAAAATCCTCTTTTCCTGCTCTCACAGATTCAAGGAATGAAAAATCATCAGGGTGATGGCTTTGAATATCTATCAGACATCCAGGTTCACTCTAAAACTGCAATTTCCTTAAGTATTTCTCTGAGCTTCACTGTTTTGAAGTCAATAGGTGCAGAAAGGTCATGAGTGTGATTCTGGGGTTAAAATTAAATAAAATTCCAAACACCAAGAAAAACTCCTCCTCCTCCTCCTCCTCTCTTATGAAACACTCTGCAGAGTGAACATAAGACGAAATGTTTTCCATCCATTTTCTATTTTTAAATCCACTTGTTAATGTTTCTTGGCTTTTTAAAACATCATTTGACTACAGCTCTAGTACAGTGGTCTCAGCAGAATGAATTTCTTCAGGAATTTTCCCCAAAGGAAACTCCCCTCACTTTTAGCCTAATTTGAAGTTTCTCCCTATTAACTTCCAAAAAAGCTCCGTTTCTGATGTTCCTTATGCTTGTTTCCCTTCCACAATTAACATCCCCTGTATGTGTTAATTTAAAAATATTCACATAAAACAGCTAGGAAATACAGAAATGGAAGACCTTCTACAGATGATGTTTCCCAATCACTTCCAAAAATCCTGTCCCACACTGAAAAATATTTCTCATAGGTTTTATCAGTTGCCCTCTTGTAAAATCTCTAAAAGATTTCATCTTGTTCCAACAGAGGACTTTGGATTACAAAACCGTCAGCCTTTGAAGACCTGTCTGGTGGATCTTCACAAACAGCTTAGCTGGTCAATGCTTAGCCACAAGCATTAATCTCTCTCCCTTTTGTTGTAATGCAGCTTAACACTCCACTGCTTTGCACTGTAAAGCTAATGGTGAAGATAAACCAATTATTAAGAGTCAAAGTCTGGCATTGCAATTATTCCTTATAGTGAACAGATACTCGTGGTCTTGCCCTTCCACCAACCACTTCACACCAGAACAGGAAGGTTGGATCTCCTCCTCCCACCATTCTTGCCTTTCCCTTTTTTCCCTCCAGATGTTTATAACTGCTGAATTACAGATAATTGTTAAAAATGCTATGCGTTTTCATCATTTTCTATGCATCACCATTTTTCACAGCCACAGTTCCACCAGGAGCATATCATTACTGCATCATCACAACAAATGAGCATGGGCTCACTGTTTTGTACCTTCATTAAAGTTGTCATCAGTCGAGATGTGGGTCAAGGGAGACTGGGGTCGAGAGTCCCCACAGAGGGAATAGCTGTGTTCAGCCTGGATGAGGGGCGCTGGGGATGCCGGCGACAGCTCCACTTCCATTATTTCATTCTTCTCAGACAAGAAGGGATCATTCAAGAGCTGGCCTAGGACATCAGTTGAAAATTCATCCAGGAACTCCGTGAAGTGCTGTGGAAACAAAAAGGCAGGGGAAAGTTTATCTCCTTGCCTGTCAGTCATGCCAACCACGGGAGAGAATAGATCATAACAATTCTATGTGTGCCCTGGTCGTCCGTGCCAGTCAGTAGCAGGATCCACCAGCCCTGTCTAACAACCCCCTCCTCCAATCACTACTTCAAGCTGAAGACCTACAGCTAGAACAAAAGTCCTCTCAGAGGCGTACATTACAACAGAACAGCCTATCATTAAACTGCAACAAAAATGGAAAATTGAAGCATGGTACTCATGTACTGAAGCAGTCTCCTCCAAAGGTAATCACTACAATGCACCACCAAAAATAGGAAAGCACATTTCCCTCAGACAGACTAAAAGATCCTGCAGGATCTAACACCAGAACATATTGTGTGTGGAATAGAATATAGGGGGTTAATGTTCACTGAAGCACAGAAGAAAAATGAAACACATTCCAGCACAGACTCTGACACCACATTTGACTATTTTAGCTGTGCAGAACATTCCGTGTGCTCCAGGAAAACGGGTCCATGCACATCCGCAGCCAAGCAATTAACACATTTGCTATAAAATGGGTTTCCTGACTGATTTATGTATATATTTTAGAAGTAGCAATCCACCTAGAGCCCATATCCAGCTTCTAGGCCCCAGAGCTAAAGCTCCTGACAGCCACTACTAATTACCACTTTGTCTATTGCACTGAATTCATTACACCAGCAGCACATGCTAGATCTGTATGTAGTGTTTGTTTGTTTATTATTCAAAATGAGCACAAACCAAACCTTGCAATCTATTTCCTCCAGACTCCAATGCATTTCCCATCAGTAGCAAAAAACTTAGTCTCTTCATCTTCTTTCCAATGTCAGAAACACATCTTTGACAGATGAAAAATCTGCACAGCAACAAATCATTCCTGCTCATCTCATTCACACAATGAATTCTATTTTAGTATAAAAAAACTTGCACAGTGAATTTTAATGAGATTTTCTGAACAATGAGGCATTATCTACCATCTTATATAGGAATCTTTGTCGGCTGAGGCATGATGCTATAAAAGTCTAAGTTTGTTTGATTTGTTTAGTTTTTGCAAGCAGTATTGATCTTGGCTCTTCATCGTGCTCTCTCCTGCAGAAACAAACACTGAAATTCAAGATTCAGCTTCCTGTAGGCTAAATTAAGAATTAAACAAGTCAATATTGTATAAAACCACAAGGGAAGCGGTGTGCTCACACCCTCATGCACTCGCATTTCACAGCTCCAGCAGCACCTGTGGCCTTGAAGCCTCATGCTGAAAACCCTGAGCACAGCCAGCTCTCAGAATTCCCTGGATGTGCAAGCACCTCTTCCAAATGCTAACTGTATTTTTTTTCAAAATCTGCAAGTCTTGAGTCAATTCTGACCGACACTGAGGAAAAGAAAATATTGACTGAATACAAGGCAATAAACCGAGGACCACAGCTGCTACGCTGGAATAACAAGCTAGCTCAAGAAAAGCCTTTACAAACGGCAAAACAGATTTGTAGCCTCATATTTACTTACTGTAAATGATAACACTAATAAACTCTAAGAGGACTCTGCAAGAGGGTCATGACCACCTTATAAAGCCTCGCTTATTTTAATTTTGATACCCAAGGACTCACTAGCACTTCACAAACAGGTGCTTCCCAACAAGGATAAAAGTATAAACTACAACACTCCACTACACAAATTAAAAAGAAAAAGGATGCACAAGAGTAGTTGAGTACCCTGGTACATCAATAAAGGCACTGAGTAAAACAGGGAAGGGAGCCATTAATGTGTAAACAAGGTACAGAAATACTTCCCAGCCATGAAAGAAGTCAAGGATGAACATAGAAAAAAGCAGTGCCTTTCTTAGGGACAATGTTTTTCCCTCCAGTGCACACATTTCTCTTCATTTGGAGCAATGGCAAGAGTCAGTTATATTTGTTTACATATTTTCCTAAAGCTGGAGCATTTTCTTCTTTCTAATTCTTGCATGCATTACTCTGACTGATGAGCAGCAGATGCTGTAATGTGGCTGCTACAATATTTGTACCATGGGTTCCACGTGCAGCTACTTTAACACCAGCATCATCCAATTTCAGGATGTCATCCTTGAAAATATCATACCTACATGTTGACTTAGTCTGACAACATTTAGATGCTCTAATTTAACAGACTCAGCTGAAAGAAACATGGCCACAGGCTACTCAGCTATTTTTGGCAAATTCACAAATCGAGATTTTTATTAGCCTTCTGTCTATCACTGTTTTGATATGGAATAAAAGCTTATCAAATGGTACTTTACTTTTCCATTTGACTGAAGTTAGGTCCATCCAATTTTATTTATTTTTTCCTTTCCGAATGGGGAATTTTCCTAAAACCACTTCAGGAGTAGCAAAGGAGAAAATAAACATTCAACTTCAGAAAACCAGAGAGAAAGAGGACCTTGAGGTGGGGAAGGATGTTCAACATGTTTGTCAATATTTGTGCTTTCTCCTTTTCACGTGCAGCTGCAAAGCAGCAAGCTGTGAGCAAGAATATGCATTTATAACAGAAGTGTCTGATAGCAAATAAATGGTTGATTTCTAAAATATTTTCTAGTTTCACTATAATTCTCAAGTTACTTTTTAATGGTCTGTGATATAACATTGTACACTGGCCAACAGAGACTGCCACAGGTCATACTGTGCAGCCAGTGAACTCAGCAAACAGACAATTTTAGGGATCTGGACTTCTCTCTCTGATTAAAAAAATCACAGCCTCCTTGATTTACAACAATCTTTCATATGTTATACACTTCTCTACTACAGTGAATGCTTAAGGCTAGATCACTTTTTGTCCTTAATAAAACAATTGTCTCATTGAAAGTGGCTCCATTTGCTAAGAGAACTAAAGAAGAAAAGGCGTCTGAGCAGCAGCTAACACAGAAACCATCTGGGAGCAGCCAGACCTCCAGCTCCCCAAAATTTCCACCTACACCTAAGCTGCTCCTTCTGTCTTTTCAAAGCACATTCTTCCATTGCCAATCCTCCTCCTCCTCCTCCTCTCTGCTGCCACATGACTCTCAGCGGTCATTAGCCACTTCCACAGCTGGAAAGCCCCAGAATAACCCTCAATTTTAACACAGTAGCAACCACCTCTGAACTCAGGAACAGGAAAGGGCAATTTGGGAAGGAAACTGACCCTGAGAACCTGTATATAAATTTGCTTGCAAAAGAAGGAAATTCTTTGCCTATGGCTTTCAGTTGGGCATCCTTCACGCAGACTTCACCCTTACAAAAAATCAAAAAATAGAGGAAAGAGCACTTGCACTGAGGATCTGCCCTTTTCTTTCTTTTTTTCCTTTTTTGTTGTTAATACCACTGTAGACAGCTCAGCTGCCAGTTTCCTGCTATCCTCACAGCCCACTGGCAGCCCCAGCACTAATTGCAGACATGTGTTAGTACAAGGAGCCTGTTTGAATTATTAAACTCTTCTCACCACATAGCAAAGAGATATGTTCAGCTGGGATTTTAACCTCTGTAAGAAGTCAGGGATTTAGGACAGATGTAACCTTATCTTCTGCGTCCCGTTCCCCCAGAACTCTGAAAAGACAAACAAAACAGCAGCATTCCTGTTTCCATACAGAAAGACAACTGCAGCCCTGAGGAGTTTCAGCACTCATCTGGGTGGACATTGGCTCATGCCTATATCCTGGGTGTTTTTGGGGAACACAAACACCTCCAGACATCACACTGCAGTACGCAAACAGAGGAAAGCTCTCACATCCGGGTGCACAGCGGATTTTTGGATAGCTCTTCGAAAGTATTACTTGGCTGCAGACCAGCTGTGCCGCGGGCTGCAGCTCTCCACAGCATCTGCCTGTTCCTGCCACACAAAGGCCCTTTTCTCCAACTGCCTCAGGGACCAGGGATTTTTTTCCTTCTTGTCTGATCAAATGAAGATCTATGAAGCAAAACACTCAGGGTTTTGCTAGGTGCATGGCAGTGCTGGCTTCTTGGCTTCTCCACCTGAAGCCAAACGTGAGCAGCACTAGCCCAGCTGGTTGGTTGAAGATAAGACATTACCATGCCTAAAAATTGAAGTCATCTTCAGAAAACCGACCTTCTAAGAGCTCATTAAAAAGGAATCCAAAGTCAAGAGCCCCAAATGACACTTCCCAATTATATTTAAATTGTTCAGCAAGTAGCAGGCTTTGCTGAGCCTGGAAAATGCACTGCATCAGCTGCAAGCCCCACACACCGAGTGTAGCAGCACAATCCCACCTTTTCCAGCAGAGCCATGCCAGAGGGGAGCTGCAGTGACAGCACCTTTTGCACACTGCAAAAATCCCAGCTCTCACAGTAGACCAGGGCGAGGCAGCCAGGGGTTACATGCCAGGGTTATAACCACCAACAAATTCAAGATATTACCCTCCTGGGAGTTAGTGGCTACCTCCTGGCTCACCCCAAAGGCTCCCCATCCTGGAGGGATCAGTCACCCCTCCACAGGAGGAACTGTCAGGTACACAACCGGCACTCATAAAAAAAGAAATCCCACCCTCCACCTCTAGGTACTAACAGCCTAGGTTTTATGTCTTTATTATACTGTAAAATCATTTAATGTCTACTCAGGAGCTATCCTGAAATTTCCTCATTTGTGGGAGAGTAGGAAGAGTAACACAAAACTGGCATTTAAAACCAGCAAAGAGATCCACTGTAAGAGCAGAGACAATTGTTTGGTCTCTCACACCAGCATTAACTCATTTTAAGCACTAAAATAAAAATGTGGACAGATTTAAAAAAATCTACTAAGTGAATAACATACAGGTTGTGTCATCAGCAAAACAAATGCCAGGAAATTCAGAGCTAATAGATTTACATGGTAATTAAATCTGCACATCTTCTCAACTTGCTCAGGTTACACAGTTGGAAATGTTGAAGTTCATGCTGAGCAAATCTTATAATCCACCCCATTATATACACATGTATGCACACATTTCCATTGCAAACACTCAAATATTTCCACCCCACAACCAGCAAAGACATGCATTTTTTTAACTTCTCTGGGGAATTTTTCAAGAACCATGCTTACTTCCCTGCCTGTCTTCCAAAATATTCTTTCACGTTATTCTTTAACAACCCCCCACCGAAAAAAGGATTTTGTATTTATTAAAAAAGATAACTAAAACCTAAATTAAACTCCTAAACAGACAGGACAAAATATAGGTTAAAAGAAAGAAAAACAAAAATCGAAGCAAGAAAGAAGCCCTTGTGCAGCTGAGGCAAGGGTGAGAAACAACCCTCAAGTTCAGTCTTTAAGTCCACTGTCTGCAAGAAGAGAAAAGGATGCTATTGCTCATTCCTAACCCAAGCCTCCTGGGAATCATGCAAAACAGGAAAATCCTCCTCACACTCCCCTGCCCTTCTCCCAGTGCATAGCTCTTGGATCTAGCCTAACTTTTCAACAGACTGGGTGCATGTTTTGCTATTTCCCACCCTCTCCCCGAAAAGCCAAAGGAGGAGTGAGTCACTGGGGCCAGAGCAGTGAGTCAGTGAGCTGGAAGCCCTTCAAAAAGGCTCCCCCCATGCGAGTCCCTGACTGAGACCTCAAAGTACATTACTGTGCTGCAAGTAAGCATTTGGATTAAGCTCTCAGGTCAGACATAGCTGTTCTTTTGTCTCAGCTCTTCCCCCCACCACTCCCCCATCCTCTATTTGCCAGTTTGAGCGGCAGAAGCACAGAACACTGAACCTCTCCATTACCTGTCCCCATGCCCTTCTCCTCACCCAGTGAGCAGCAGGGTCACAATTCTTTACCCCCAGTGATTGCAGAGGCTGCAAGTCAGGCCTGACTGACCCATCGGCATCTCACAAGCCTCCAGGCCACCAAGAGTAGGGGCAAACCCTCCAGGCTCTGTAGAAGGAACTTGCATTTACTGCAAGTTTTACATCAAACTGTCTTCCATGTAACTCATAGGGTTAAGCCAAAAAATAAACAGTGAAGAAAGTTTTCGGATTGTATATGAATTTTACAATTCAATGGTGGACATTTATTGTCTTCTTTGCTGCCCAAGAGCTTGGCAGCAGGGATAACACATTTTGTTCTTGCACAGCTGGCTCAACTTACAGCCATTTTTAAAAGAACATGTTTGCTCCAGTTCCCTCTTGACAGGAGACAGATCTTAACAATATAGGAGAGTTCTACACCATTTGGCCACACTGCACTTGGCTGCATTTAATATCTCCCTGCAACATGAAAACGGGAGGGGATGAAAGCAAACAAATTTCATCTCAGGCCTCATGTCACATCATGTAACAGCATCCCTTGTTGATGGGCACAGATGGGCCTTTTGTAAAGGGCACAGCCAGCACAGTTCCTGTATTTTAAACAAAATCCACTAGTCTTCCATGCACCTTAGAGATCACAGAATATCTCAAGTTATGGGAAAGAACCCATAAAGATCATCAAGTCCAACTCCCAGCTGACTTTAGAATTGTAACAGGAAGGAGGAAAAGATAACCACTGATACTGTTAGGAGACCTCAGAAAAACCATAATTTCACATCTAGGTTTCCATTAGTGCAGGGGGCCTCCTGCAGAACACAGATGTTTCTCAGTTCAGCTGTTTCATGTTTAAAGTGTTCTCAACAGCCTCCTCCCTGAGGACCAAATTAGTATCTTTCAAAGGCGGATCTTTCACTAGTCTGACTGATGTAGGTAGGAAACAACTTCTGCTCAATCAGCGGTGCTTGCTAGTCCTGACTGACAGGACATTTGACATTTAAAACAAAAATCCTAATTTTTTCCTTCAAAAGTGTTTCTTCTTTAATGGTTGCAAAGTTTAAATGGCAGGGTTCCAGCTTGCAGGAGCCATCGTTCTTTCTTTTTCCTAACACTGGCTGCAAACCTACACACCACCCATCAAAATCCTGCTCTTTAATTAAAGCTGTCTGTTATTATAAAATAAGCAAGCCTTTATGATCACTATTGGCAGCTTAAAGAGAGATTGGGCATTTTATTTCATGAAAGAGTTAGTAGGCTTTGTCTTACAGATTTATTGTACTGGGTGGGGGGATTGTTGCTGCATTGTTTGCTTGTTTGTTTTTAAGAACAGAAGCATAAAAGCTGAGGCTTGAAAAGACACAAATTTAAGCTCCTCAATGTTTATTTAGGTACTCTTCAGTTTTGAAGAGCCAGACTATCAAGTGTCTAAACGCAGACACCCTGAGTTGATTATGGAAAATATAAATTAGTTTTTATAAAAGCTACCAAAACTTCATACACATAATGGTAGAAATTGCAGATGTGTGTATAGTTCTAAAAAGAAAAAACACACCACGCACATTTAACCCTTTCTTGAACTCAAGAAACAGGTGCTTGAGCACAGTGGAAGGAGAAAAAAAGTGGAGTGATTTTGTGAAACGAATGTAAAGAAACCAACAGGTCATACTGCCCCACCCAGGAGGATGAACTGCCCGACCCTCGCAGAGCTCAAGGATCAGCAGCTTTTCACTAGCAATGACCTCAGCTGCCACAGGGTTTAGACCCTGCCCAGCAGGACCTGTGTCTCTATCACACAGATATCTACTATGAGGGCAAAAAGAGAAACACACTGGCAGGACTTTGTGTCCAGTGCTGCTATCACTGAGGGTTACACATTAAGTACAGTGCACTACAAAAGTGGGTTGTGTGTCAGATACTATTCCAGCGCGTGATCTCATCAGTCAACCAACCCACCACACTGAAGAACACCTTTCCAAACAAGTCCTCTATCTTGCTTTCAGTAGAAACATCCTGGGGTTTTATCTTACCTACCTCTCACCCTTCCCATGAGCTTGCACTAAGCCCAGACACCATGGATGCACACAGAGCTAGGACTTCATCAACAGCAGGGATCATCACAGACTTCCCATCCCTGACTGCCAAAACGTTTCCAGTTTGCAACTTTGCAGGAAGTTTCATGTCCAACCTGCTACTGCCCCAGCAAACTAATGAAGAGCAGTGTGACAGCACTTGATGATGACAACACCAAGAACATCCCTAGCCTCTACATGCTTTTTGAAACCATGACACTGGAGCTGCTTTAGATGAGCCAGCCCTACCAAATGCATCCCACAGCAAAAACCCTTGCATTTTAAAGCCACTCCCGGTGGTCCTCTGTATCACGAGATGGATACTTCAGGACACCCACATTGCACTTGTACAGCCTTAACTCTGCAGAAGTTCACACAGGAAGCCACAGAAATGGTTTTGGCACCTCATTTTGTAATGATCAGTACTTCCACCAGCACTGGTACTTTGGGACCCTTCCTGAGGGAAGATGCATTTCGTCTTATGGCAAAACAGGAGCGTGGGTGGGTCACTCGGTTTTTACTCGTGTCAAAGGCAGACAGTTTGTTTTGAAGCCCTACTGAAATCGGCAGGAAGGAAAAAAAGCAGACAGGACACGAAAAAGATCAAATAAATATACACGTACAAGCAGGTGTAGCATGCATCTGGACAAATCATTGTAAGATACTCCACACTTGAGGGCTGGTATTCCAATTTCCTATGACAAGCCTTTTGTCACAGTGCCAGTAAACATTACTCCACTCAGTTTTATAAAAAATAAATAAATAAACCATGAGTGGTACTGGACTAAGGTTCAGGACCCAAGATAGCAGTAGATGGATACATCAGTATGGTAAGACCAAGTCTTAAACAAAAACAAACTTGTGTGCTTATATCTCCTCTCTGCTTCCTTCCAGAGATGCAGGGACTTGTGGAACAGGTCATCTAGCAGGAGGTATGGTGGCTCTCTCTCCTCATGAGTCCTAGGAATACAGGGGAGATTTCAAACCAGTGTTGCCATCATTTGTCTGTGAACTGGTATTTCAGCTTCTTTTTTTAGCCCTCTCCCAACTCAGAGCACCCCTCTCCTCTACCTCTACCTCCTCTCTGTACCTTCCATTTCCAAACCTTTGCTCCGAAGCAGGTGAAAGAGAGGCCAAGCTACTCATCCCCTTGCAGCACATAAAGAAGAGCAGCAGAACTTGGAATGAAGCTGCAAACTGCAGGCAAAGACTCTGGAGGAGCAGAGCCAGAACAGCAAGGGAGCAGAAGGAAAACAACAGGAAGAGTCAAAGTCACAGCACCTGGAAAGGGATAAAATAAACCAATGACAGATAAGCAGCATACTAAGATTGTGCAAGAACTTCCTCCATCCCCAGCTGTGTATTTTTGCCAGGAGTCATTGACTTTTGTGCATTGCCATTTAAATCTGGGCCTATTACAGTGTTTACTCTTGTGACTGCTCTCGACATTCTGTCATTTGTTCCTCCCCACCTGAAAGGCAGAGTGACCACTGCCATCTCACCATGGCAGGCGAAGAAAAACCACACAGGGAAAACAAACCTGCTTACCATGGGAACATAAATATTATATATTTGAGCTACTGAAAGGAAAAATTACCAAGAATTAACATAAATCAGAATCTAGAAACCAAGAAAGAGTTAAAAGAAAACGCAATTCCGAGGGAGAAAGATTGCTTCTGAGTTTGTCAGGATCCAGAGGAATGTTAACTACAGATCAGGCCATTGCTTGGCTACAGTTATTGGGGGGAGAAAAAAGGAGATCAAAATGTTTAATTGAATATTCCTGGGAGGGGGTGGTTCTGAATTACTACTTTTTATATAAGACCAGATGATACAGCCATCCCACAGGATGGTAATGAAATGACTTTTATCCCAACAATAATGGAGACTATAAAAACAGCTACTCGAAGTTGGCCATTTTAGTTAGTAGACCTAGAAAACTTCCATCTGAAGAGTCTAAATAGAGCTTCAAGGAACTCTTGAAACTATTTTCAGTAGGAGAAAATACTAAAGGACTGTAAGAAATAATATGAAAATATTTAAGTGTAAACACGGCAACCAAAGTAACAGCAAGTTAACCTACCAATTATTCATTTCTGATGAAGGGAAGAGATGGAAAAGGGAAGAGAGAAGGAAAGAGCCAAAGAACTTCCAAAAGGAAGAGAAATCTAATTTATGCTTATAATTCTGCAATAACTGACAATTAAGCTTCGTAAATTTTATACAAGCTTAATAGCCCTTGTACCGTGAGGCAATTGCCTTGGGGCTACACAAACAAAGCCAGAGTGAGATGAAGTCAACAGGCCTCATTCAGTGTGACAAGGAAATCAGAAACCTCCAGATGTGAAACACAAATGAGCTGATTGTGCCACACGTTTTCAGTGGACTCCCACAGGGATCAGTTCTTGGCCCCAGACTCTCAATATTTTATCAGTGACCTGAGAGGAAAAGCCACCACCACTGAAGGCTGCAGATAATGCAGTATCAGCAGGGGCAGCAAATAACAAAAAGGTCAGGTCACAAAATCAAAACACAGAGAACTTGGTAAGCAGCCATAAACAAGAGACATATCTTAAGTAATGCTGGAGTTAAAAAAAGAAAAAACAAAAATAAAAGTATCTTATGGTGCAAACAAAAGGCTCCAAGTCACTCTTGGCGCCTGACAATCAGAAGCCAAGACCCCAGGACTCTGGGAGAGATACGGCTGAAGGAACATCTGTGGGACAGGTACCACAAGCACTGGGTCCCAAGGAGGAATTACTGCAGATGTGTGCCCAAGCCCCAAATGCAGGAGACCCCTGATGTACTTCAGATTCAGCCCTCAGCCAGTGCTGGGGTTTCACACAGTTCCAGGTGCAGCCAAGCACTGTGGACCCTTGCATGGCCTTCCCATGCTGTGGGCCAGCATCCAAAGAACACCAGGGAGGTATTGTAGAAATTTTGTCCTTTTTATTTATTTAGGACTTCTTTAGTTTGTACTTGTTCCTTAAATGAGAAACTTCTTTCATATTTAAAAGAAGTGTGCCTGTAAAGCTCAACCCACCCTCCCCAGCTTTGTACTACAGCCTCAGGGCAATCACACAACCTGCTGCACGAGTCTGTGCTCTCTGCAAAACCCAGAGCACACAAGTTTGAGGACTTCAGAAGACAGAGACGTGTGAGGCACAAATTTCCCCGTGCTCATGGTGGATACAGCTGCTACTGGCCACAGCCAGGCTCCATTCCTATGCCACCAAATTTCAAAAAAAAAGGAAGTGGAACCATTGGAGAAGGTTCAGAGACTTACAAGAATCACTATAGAAAGGGAAATCTTGACTCAAAATAAAAGCAAATAAGAAAAGAAGAAACCAACGAGTTCATCTTATCAAAGAGGAAACAAATGCAGAACATGAATGTTCCTAAGTAATGAAACAGGGAATAAGGCTTAAGAGGATGGTTCTACCAGCTTGCAGCTAAGTTTACCAGCTGGAGCCAGATCCATTCATTGTGCTTCACAATATTAAAAAAAGGGAGAACAATCAATCATGAAGGAACAGTGTGAATGCTTTGACCCAAGCCGTCCTTAATTGAAGACTAGAGGTTACTCTAGAAAGATATGCAGGAATTCAGACAATCTGGGGAAGTTTTATGGCCCTTGATTTACATAAGGTTAAAATAATTAATCGTAATTGTTTCCTTTAGCCTTCTGGCAGCAAAACAAGGCTGTTCACTGGAATTGCAGCGTGTTCTGGAGAAAGTGATGCAAACCCGGAGCTGGGAAACCTGCTGATGCAGCTTTGCATTCCTGTATTCCAGGTAACTTGATATCCTTATCAGGAAGGCAGCTGGGGAACACAGTTCAAGAGCCCAGGTTTAAGACCAAAGGTTGTCTGTGTTAGACACAACGCCCCGCTCACAAGCCTGCTCCAAGCACGGCGCTCGGCAAACTTCAAGTGGCCGGCACATCCCACAGTGCTAGCCCACTGAAAGCCTTTTCCCTTGTTTATTTTTGTTGTTGATTTTTAAGGCTGGGTTCTCCAGCTCTGCTGCACAAGCGAGTCACCTTTCCTCCCCACACCAGAGCGCTGGTGAGGGCTGCACACATCTCCCAGCTGGCTGGGAGAGGGAGCCCCTACCACTTGCCATCACTGCAAGAGCTGCACCTCAACAGTGAGCTGGAAAAGGGTCTCAGCGGAAAGGTTTGGCAAACTTGCATTGGACTGCAGGGTTTCTCTGTCAGAGACACTGAAAACACAAACACACGCATGCAAACTACCCCCTATCCTTCTGAAACTGATTTGTTCCTCAGGGTCGGAGGGGCAGCTGCAGCCACGCCACAGCACAAGCAAATGGTCGTGACAAACAGCAAGAACTCACAAGCACAGAGCACCGTGATCATTTTCAGAGTCCACATTTGATTTCCACATCCAATAGATGGCCAGTTTCAGTGCTGACTGGAGATTCCCCATGAGCCCAAGCGAGAAGAATGCTGAAGTGCATGGGGAAATTAAAAGGAGCTTCCATGTGAAGAGATTTGCTTCAAAAGAAGTCATTTAGCAGTTGCTCATTTCAAAGTCTCTTTTAAGTCTTCTAGTTAGTAAAGCTGCATGTGTCTGGGCATCTCTTTCAGGGCCTATAATCGTTTCCAAGTGCCAAGTTTGCAGCAGCAGAAGGCTGCCCATAGCAGAGAAATCAAAGGCAAGTAACTTTATTCTTGCTTTAAATCTGACAAAGAGCACAAACACAAGTGCACAATATGCAACTCTGTTCAAACAAGGTTACTTGTGCTCTTATTTTACATTAGAAATTAGCTTTATTTTTCAAAAGGTTTTTAAAGCTTTTTTAGTTTGGTAAAGAAAAGCTTTAAAAGCAACCAGCTGACAGAATAAAAGGAGAGGGAGCATTTAAGGGAAGGAGGAGTTTCACCCAGTTTTAAAGATTAATTACAAGATTAATGCCAGCCAGAGATGTGAGTTTCTGGCACTGAAGCAGAAGGTGCTCCAGCCAACACCTCCAGGCAGCACACACAAACACACCAGAGCCCTGTGCAGCATCTTCCCCGTCCACATCTCTCAAACGCCAGTGCACAAACAAAGCCGCTTTCACTTGCAGCACTGAGATTTCATTAATTGGATATACTGAGCAAGCGAGTGAGCTGTGCAGTGTGGAAGAGGCCTCTCCTGAGACTGCAGAAAGAGCCTGCCAGCGTCCTGGGGACAGAGACGGCGCAGGGAAGTATCAGACATTGCATAAGCACAGGCACACGTAATCGCTCATTCCCGCTATCCTGGCCAGCTCTAGCTCAGACCCCTGCCAGCCACGGCCAAGATCTATTCCAGATATTCAGAGGCGGCTGGGTGCCTGAATGGGGAGCAGGGAGGGGAGGCCCAGCCTGGGGGTGTGCCTGGGGAAGGACATAGGACCTGTCCCAGCACCCAGCCACTGCCTCCAGGGGCCCCTCAGCCCCAGCTTGTGCAACCATTACCCGACAGTTTAGAAGCAGGGGGAGTAGGGTGGAAAAAGTGGTTTTTCTTGACTTTGTCAACATGTTTTCCCTCTTCTAAGGAAAGAAATATGGCCTGGTGGTTAGAGGGCTGGGCAGGAGCTGCCGTCACACACCACCCGGGCCAGCCTGGGCCTCTTGTTCCCTTGAGGCAAAGGCGCTCTTTGCCATGTGCCCAAGGGCAGTAAGGAAGCAATACTCTCCAGCCACAAGGGAGGGATCTCAAGGATAGTGGCATGGAAGATCGCATCACATTCAATGCCAAAATTATCAGGATCGTAAGAAAACCAAAGCCAGCTGGGAGACACAGAAAGCCCCTTGTTGCAGAGCACAGTACTGGACACTTGCACAAAGGCCAGGAGCAAGAGACACACACACAGCACTCGCAATTGTTTAGATTAGAAAATACCTTTGAGATCATCAAGTCCAACCCAGCACTGCCAAGTCCAACACTGAACCTTGTCTTTAAGTGCCACATCTGCACATCCCTTAAAAATCCCCTGGGATGGTGACTCAATCCCTTCCCTAGACAGCCTGTTCCAGTGCTTGACAACCCTGTTGGGAAAAAAAAAAATTCCTATCATCCAATCTATAACCTCCACTGGGGCAACTTGAGGCCATTTCCTCTTGTCCTACCGCTTGTCACTTGGGAGAAGAGACCCACCCCACATTGCTACGACTTCCTTTCAGATAGCAGGGAGCAAGAAGGTCACCCCTGAGCCTCCTTTCCTCTAGACTAAACAACCCCAGCTTCCTCAGCTGCTCCTCATAAGATTTGTGCTCCAGATCCTTCACCACCTCTGTTGCCCTTCTCTGGACTTGCTCCAGCAGCTCAGTGTCTTTCCTGTCATGAGGGTGAACACCGGATTCAAGATGCCACCTCATCAATGCCATGTACAGTACTTTAGGCTCTGAGGGCTACCCAGAGGTAAAGTGCAAGCTCAGGAGCTCAGAAAGCAAAACCTGCGTTCAAATTTCAGGCACTGTGATTTCTTCCCTGCAGCCTGTAGGACACCTGTGGCACATGGCCACACAAGACCCCGCTGCCAGGTACCAACCCAGCACAGCCCCCAGCATTACACAGATCAAGCAGTGAGCACCCAAAGGGAGGAAAACCCTCCCGGAGCTACACGAGTCTGTTTGGCTCTAGGAAAACACAGGTACAGAGACAGAAAAATAATCAGAGGAACCTTGCACTGCTTACCAGCAGTGTGTAACTCCAGAGCCAGCTAGGACTACATATACATAGATTTATATACATGTGTATGTGTGTGTGTGCTTGTGTGTGTCTGTGTGTATTAAATATAGACCATTTTTTTAACACAGCACCGTTGGCTGCGTAACATTTCGGATGAGCATCTGCTACAGACCATCTGGGCTGGGAGGGAGGGAAGGAGGGAGACCAAAATGCTACGGGACTCTAGAGGAATCTGAAACTTGCAGCGGATTTTACACAGAAAGCTGTTGCGTAAGGGACACGGACAAATGTGTGGTATCAGGAAGGTTCTTTAAGTAAAAGAAGGAAAAAAAAAGGAAGAGAAGTGATCCTAAAACTGCTGCTTCCTGTGGGGGTTGGAGCTGGCTACGGATGACAGGACTGACTTCACACCACCTAAATTCAGCACCATTAAATGAAACCAAACCAAGTTGCCAGGATAGGCATCAGTGTGCCAGAAGATCAAGCACTGAACTGATGTTGCCCCAATGAACTGAAAAGTGGTACCTGGCACTCAGCGAGTTAGTACAGTGTCCTTTGCTTCCGTCAAAGAAACAAGCACGTCAAAGTCACACAAGTTTTACTTCATTAAACTAACATACAAGAACAAATGGTTCCTGTGTAAATCATTCCCACATCCTTCTAACCAAGACAGCTTCACATTCATAATGCTTATGTGTAGAAAAAATCTCAACCACTTCCCTGGGCAGACTGTTCTAATACTTGGCAGCCCCTTCCACAAATTTTTTTTTCATATTATCCAATCTAAACTTTCCCTGGTACAGGTACTGGTACAGGCCATTTCTTATTGCTTGTTACCTGGAAGAACAGACTGACCCAACCTCCTTTCAGGATGTTATAGAGAACACTAAGGTCTCCCGTGAGCCTCCTTTTCTCCAGGCAAAACAACCAGCAACCCCAGCCACTCCTCAGAAGATTTGTACTCCAGATCCTTCAGCAGCTTCTGTTCTCCAGAGACTAGAGCAAAGTTTCACAAACTAGATGATTTTATAAATCAAGGCTCACAATAATCACATCTTATGCAGTAACAATACAAAGACTCAGACATGCCAAAACTAAAACCACCAGATTTTCATCCTCCTCTCTATGCCTCTATTTTTAATTCTTTTTTTCTGGTTGCAAGAGCTGCAAAGTCTAACAAAGGAAACTAAAGAACATGAAATAAGTTCAAGTTTGCGGACTCTGCAAACTTCCCCAGAAAAGCGTTGGGTGTGCAAAAACAGCAAGGGACTTAAAATCATTGCTCTGTTCTACCAACAAGTTGTGGTTTCAGATGGCTTTGGAAGATCTGGTCTTCAGCAAGCCAAAATGAGCACGGCTGGCACTAATGTCAAAGAAGAACTCAGTATTTCTGGGATTTCTGTAAGCTCAATTATTCCTGTGTTGTTACAGTTGCAAGCATACACACACTGGAGTAGAGAGAAATAGCTCTTCTTTTGGAAAGAGCAGCTGTCCCTCTTTTCCCCACTAAGTTACCTTTATTTTTCCAATAATGCAATAAAAAATATCTAGTACCATTTCAAAAGGTCCAGCAGGGTATAATTTTGTGAAAGGAATACACTAGACCATTTCACAGAAAGACCTACAGTTTTGTTCCATGAAAGGGTTGTGTTACACAAGCCTCCAGTTTGAGTTTTACGGGGACAGCCAGGCACACCCAGAAAAGCCTGCAAACAGATGGAGATAATAGAAATTTAAATGGACCATCCAGCTTTTAGCGTAACTCCTGTATGTGCCATTCCATGAGCTGCCAGGTGAGTGGGATGGGGAAGGAGTGGAACAGATCATCCATCTCCCCATCCTGCCTACAGTGCTTCAATCTCTGGTGAGTGTAGCTGCAGTTAGATCTACTACCCTATTCACAGGATTTGTTAAACCAGTCAGAAAAGGTCAGGACAGAACATGGAAATAGATTTAAAACAGATTCCCATGCTAATAGCAATTCAAACTGCAAATTCCCTAACTACAATGAAAATATTGAATAAAAGCGGCGACAATCTGATACGCCTTTAAAGGTTTAGTGCACTAGCCATTCTTATTTAAGCAGATGATTTGTCTGATCCTGATGTAAATCCATTCTTAAAAGTTCAAGCAGTAAACAAGGATCACCTTTTTTTGATCTATAGAAATTTGTATTCCTGGCTTTTCTGTTGGTAAGAGAGAGGCCCTACACACAGTGCTGTACCTGCAGGAATAAAAGCTGGACAGGACTTTTCACACCACATCACAGCATTGTTAGGCAATACATTGCATTATCAGAAAACACCACGACTCTGCACCTCCAAGAGGGGCAACTGGGCAAATAAACAGGCTACAGACCCAGCCTAGGGCTGTGAAATTTCTCACTGCTAAGAGATGTCCATGCACATATTCAGGTCTCCTCGGACACTCTGAAGTTGGTGTTCTGTTTAGGGAAAAAATCCAGCACCTAAGGAGGACTAAAGAGAGGGTCCCTACCAGGACTTACAAGAGCCACAACACAGATCTTCTACAGTCTTAAGTGATAAGACAAGAATAAACAAGACCCAAAGACACAACTGGGGAGCAGAAGAGGAACGTGCACAGCTCCTCATCTTCCCTTTCAACACTCAAATTCCCATGGCAATGACTCTTTTTTTCCCAAAAACAAGAGCACACTTGTGAAACTGGTGTAGGAACACCACCAGCAAGCCTCCTCTGCTGATGCACACAAGCTTCATCCTTGGCAAGATAATGTCTACCACAAAAACATCCTGTGGTCATTCACCCTGTTTCAGCCTCTGCCAGTGGTGGCACAAGAGCACGCTTGTGAGCCTGTGATGGGAAGAGGCCTGGGGATGTTGGGGAAAGGGACAATATTTCACCAACAGCCACCCAGAACACCCCAGGTGCTTTTTGTGTAAGATACCTATCTAGCCCCAAGATACCTGAACCCTTCAGTCACTGCCCAAAAACTCAGACAAACAAGTTCTAGAAAAATATCCAGAAAAACAGCCTTGGTTTAAGATAACATCGTGCTAGACACCTGCAGGACTGTCACTCTCATGATGGCAGGAGCAGGCCTTCACCCCTGCCACTCCTGTTCTCAGGAAGGGACAAGGTGCCCAACTTGCCTTCCTGGGCAGGGTTAAAAACACTGGTGAGTAAGGCCCAGGCACCTCTTCCCAGGACAGTCCCCAGCAGAGACACAAGAGGGACAACCAGAGGCAGCAGTATGGAAAAGCAACACCGTGCAAAGAAAGACCAAGTATGTGCCCAGAGCGGCTTCAGGCCTGCCTCAGCCTAAAGCACAAACACAGAGTTGTTGTCCTTGGAAAGAGGCAAGAGCATCCCCACAATTCACCCCACCAACGTCCAGCCATGCTCTCACACTTTATATTTAACTACCAGTAACCAGCATGTTAACCCCTCCCTGGATTTACATCATCCCGTAGGCAGAATAAAACCACACAGATCCAACGGGGTTTGGTTAAAAGTTATGCACACATGCAAGGCTCCGTGGTCCCAGGGTCTCAAAAGCCTGACTGTTGGCGCTGACCCCTGCCCCTTCCCCTCCAGATCCAGGGGAAACACAGAGACATTTGTTGTGAAGCCGTTCCCGTGCTGGCACACAGAGCGGGGACTGTGCAGGCAGGGTGGAAAGCAGAGGTGGGCTCCCCGCTGGAGGGGAGCTGTGCTCCATCTGCCTTTCAGATGGATTTCTGAGGCCCTTTCTTCCTTCAGCACAGCTCGTCCAAGGCACATAAACAGAGAAAGTGAGACGTTTCTGAGCAGAGGCAGGAGCAGTTCCATCACCCGGTGGAGAAGGAGCAGCAACCCCCGGCTCTCCCCCCTGCACCGTGCCCTCCCCAGCAGAATCCCAGGCGAGGCAGGGGCTGGCAGGGATCCAGCCCACCCGGATCCCGCGCCAGGAGCCTGCAGCTGCAGGAATGTCTGGGACCGGGCGCACGCAGCTTTTTTTAATTGCATGCCTCTGCTTCCACCGTCTCAGACTGCCCTGGCCGGGTACGTTTTGGGGTCGGCTTCTCTGCTGCCTTTCTTATTTCTTTCCAAAGTTCTACTTTTAAGTGGGTGGGGAAGAGCAGGGGCAAGGGGAGCAATTATAAGGCAGCCTCTTGTGATGGCATGCTCCTCTGCCTATTCCTAGACTTTGAAGGGACCCTCTCTGGCCTAAATGACCACAGTCTTATCCTACTATCATTTTTGGGTAGTGCCTGGGTTTTTTCAAACTCTGAGAAACCATTTCTCTCTGTTGATAGTGGTGAAGAAAGCTGGGATCTCAGACGACACAAACCAGTGTGAACAAAGCTGAAGGAGCATATTTCAGAAAACCTCGACGTGCCTGGAAACCCAGCATGCAGGAAAGAGTGTTATAACAATATCAAGCTATGAAACATACTTTGGCAACCTCTCTTTAACAGCTCAAGAGTCTAAATGCTGCTCATAACCAAGGGATGAGAGCACATCTTGAAAACTGAGCAAGTCCTGGCAAAGTCACATGCAAACTACTCAGCTACACCAGCTCTGCCATTAAAACTCAGACTGAGCACAACAAAGAGGCACGTTCCAACTGCAAGACTCAATTTGAAGCCATCAAATGCAGAATGAGTTAAAAACATGCAATTTCTTATAGCCTGACTTTCCACCCTATCTGTTTCACCAAAGGGTGTGGTTCAGCCTCTTTCCAGCATCTCACAGCATCAGTAGACCACGTAAAAGGCCACCACCAAGAAAATCCTAGTATTGCTGTGTCACTGGAATTCTGAGATAAAAAATGTTTAACAACCATAATCTGCCACAAACTTTTGGTTTATTCCTCATATTTAACGGAATACACTACCCTTCCCAGAGGTCACAGTTCTCTCAGGGTGAGCAGCTTGACTCCACATCTGCTGCTCCAACCCAGTTCCACTAAGATGGATTTGTGGATTATTCAAGCTAACAGAGACCACCTTGGCAGAGCAGCACGAGGGAGCTACTCCAGGTTCAGTTATGCCAGCAGCTCTAAAGTGGACAGCCAGAACACCTAACCAGTTGCTCATTTCTTGCTCTCCCTCCCACAGGTGATTTCAGCTTTATTTCTGTCTGTTTGGTTGATCAGGAATGACCTCATTTAAGAGATCAGCGAGGTTCCACAACTTCGGAACAGCAGCAGCGGCCCAAGCACTCAGCCCTGTAGAACTGAAGCTCTCCCAGCAAAACTGGGATTTCTTTTTTTCTCTCCACCTCTCAGAACTACATTGCTTACAGCAGCAGCTCACTTCACAGTCTATTTCTTCTTGGAAACATAAGAGAATGTAGAAGTACGTACGTAACTCAGTGTTTCCATGCAGAGTCTTACACTGACATGATAAAAAATCATGCAGTCTTCCTACATCATCTGCTGTAAGTCTTTGTAAAATGAGACATCATGTTGTTCGTTGTTTAGGCTGCTTTATCTAAATCACACTGCCTTGCAGAGAGCGCTGCTCCCTTTACAGGTATTACGAATGACAGAATTTGGTGATTTAATTGCAACAATTAGACCATTCTGGCTGAGGTCAGGTGCACAGAACTTCACTGAAGTGAAGCCCTTCCATAAAAAAGTAAAAAATAAGACCTGTATTCTTACTGCAGATCTTTGCCAACAATATGGGAAACTCTTCATTTTCTATAATTATTCCATAAAACACAGTGAGGTATGGTAGCATATATTTTCCAGACAAGGTAGTGAAAGAAGTGACCTCCTCAAACTAGAGCAGCATTTGGCACTGAAAATGCAACAAAAACGTGAGTATTCCTGTAAGGGATCTGCAAATCTACCTAACCCCATACGCACAAGTCAGGAAAAGAGATGCTCTGTCTTCAGCCTCAGGAAGGACCAAAACTGGTAGAGACAACAGATATCTTTAAGAATTCTTCTTAAATTCATGGAATGAGCAATTTGAGCTCTATCAAAGACTTCACAAAATTTCTTTCTGTGAAGATGCACTTTAAAGTCCAATTTCACTAAATTGTCATGCCATGATCATAGGAAAGAAAAAAAGCAGATTGATCTGGACGTGTTGTCCAAGTTTGCACTGCGTAGCTGTACTATCTCCTGGGTGAACAGCTCTTCCCTAGAGAAGAATGTGTGGTTTGTGTGGTTCCCTATCCTTATGATCTCATGGATTAGCCTGAAACACCTCAGGCTACAGTGCATCCTGACCAGGACATACTGTTTCTTATAATGTTGCAACAACAAAATTGAAGTGCGAGTAGATTTCGCAGGCTACGCTCCCCAACCCTGAGTCACCGAACCGCTGGAGGTGTCAGAGTTCCCATAAATCAGCATAATCCTGCAGGCTATACTTACAGGACTGACACTGCCAGCTTCCTCCAAAACCTGTGCACGCTTTTGTTAGAGCACACACACAGGACTATTCAACCCTTCCTACTGAAGGGAACGTCTGCTTCTGCCATGTAATGTTCCCAAATCCCACCAAGAAAGATCACTCTAGGTAGCCACGTACTTCATGATGGCAACAGATCAGCCTCAAACTGAGCAATCTCATCTCTGGACCATCTGCCGTCCACCAGACACAAAGTACTTGACTTTCTTTTTTACTACAGAAACAATCCAGACATGCTTTAGCAATTGGAAAATAAAATTCAGCTGAAGTTCTTTTGGCCTGACCACTGCAGTGGGTTGGTTGTTTGGTTTTTTTTTCCTGGTCTTCCATATATAGTTGTGACAGCAGCAGTAAAACATTCGCTCAGCCGCCCTCCCGCAGCTGAGTCTGTACCCACCCACACCACAGATGTACTCAGAGGTACAAACCCCTCCCTCCCTGTTTACACAGCATGACAAGCCTGGGATGCCACTTGTTGCAGCCCTGTCAGTGCTCCACCCCTCCCACAAGACCCCAAATCTGTGTCTCCTGTGCAAGGAGCACCAGTGCAAAGCCTTCGAAACAGGACGAGCCTTGTACATCTCAGATTCCAGAGCAGTGCACTTCTCGTGTTGCCCAAGATCACTGCGGGATCAGAGCTGGCTGGTAAGTATCAAAAACTCATAACAGGAATGATTTCATTCTCACGGAGTTATCAAGCCATGTTTTAAGCACTGCAAATACAAGAGTAGATTTAAAATATTTCACACTTCCATGTTTCCTTCTTCACAAATGCTTCCATCTAGCAAAATCCCACCACATTAATGAGCAAGATCTTTACCTTCCTAGTGGTTATGCATAATCCTAACTAAGCAAAACGTGCAACTTCCACTTAAATTTCTTTAAGTTATTTAAGCTACCTTAGTTAAACATTATTTTGTTAATGTGCCAGTGCCACACTCTGATATATTCTGCTTTGGATGGTGCACTCCCACTCTTTTCCCAAAATACAGAAACTGTCTCCAAAATACTGCACACCTCCAAGAAAAACAACACACTAGTGGACAGATGACAGTATCTTGCTAAGGCTGAGTACACTACTTCCCCTGTTGAAGAGGGAATCAAATTTGTATCTTCTGAGGTTTGCATCACTTCCTGGTAAAGGCACATTTTGTCTTCCTTTTTAACCTGTCTTTAAACCTCCTTTAAACCCCGCCAAGCCCAACCAGAATCCAAACCAAAGTGGCTGAGCCAGCTTGCACTACACTTTATCAGTCAGCCTTTGACCAAAGCAAGCAATCCAGACTTCACCGAGGTGCCCCTGACCAGCAGCCACAGTGGCATCGATACACACAACTGCATGATGTCTGCCAGGGAAAGATAAAAAAGCACAGTCTGCAGACAAACATTCTGCTGCTAAGTCACAGGTTCATCATGCGTATACTAGAAATATGGAATAAGAGGAACCCAGCCTTTTATAGTGATAACTCTTGCTTTAAGTAAGATTACAGACAGTTTCTGCTTTCGTAAATCTCTTCCTGGTCAGTCAACGAGTCTTTAGTAAAAAGTTGTTAGGCAGGAGAGCTCCTTGCTATTTCTTCCTCCCAAATTCTGTCAAACTGACTGCTGTCCAGTCCATGCGCTGTCCCTTACTCTGAACCCCCTGAAGAGTTCTCCAAAGCTTAATTTGGAAAAGGAGGAGGTTCTCCTATTAAAACATACCCAGCAGGAGATGGCAGGTCTGGGTTAGATACACAAAAATTTAACAATGAGAGCTCCACAACACCACCAACACCTAGCAGGAAGGTAAGGAGCAGAAGTGACACCCTCCTAGACTGTATGGTTTCTAGGGAAGGAGTCAGCTGAAAAAGCACACATTTCTCAGCTCTTCTGCATCTCTCTGCCCCTTCCCTGGATCCCCTCAACAGATCCTCTGGCTATACCCTTTTCCAATAAAATAATGGAAACCCTTTTTACCCCCCACAGTGGTTACACTTGTGCCCTTTCATATGAGCCTGTCCACTAGAACTGCGCACTAGGCTACAGTGGAGAAGACCTAAATGAGACAGAGCTGTTCCTCACATAAAACTATTTAAAAAACGACATTTTATAACCTTTTTTTTTCCTCCTTGTCAGAGAGGGATGGAAAAACCCTTTCTTTCCTCCCAACCTCATTTTTCTCATCTGTTTTTTAAAGGAACAGTACCAGTACACAAACACTATTTGCTTAAAAGGAGACTCTGAGAAGTTAAGAGTGATCTCTAGCATTTGACTATACTGCCTGCAGTTACACTGACCATAAGGTCCTAAGGATCCCTGCTCACTCCCTAAGTGGGGAACTGTGGGAAATGGATTTGTAGAGAATTTTTAAAGCTTGATAGAAAGTTTACATACAATAGATACTATGTAAACCTTCTATCAAGGTTTTATTTTACTATCAAGTAGGTAAAAAAAAAGCATAATCTGACAAGGAACATCCCGGTCTGGCTTGGCTCATATTCCTGAAGCGCTGCCACTATCTGGAAACAGGAGGGTTTGCAGGGAGATTCCAAGAAGGAGCCCAAAGGAGTGATGCAACCACGGACACCGCTCCTCAAACCAAGACGGGGGAAAATACAGGATGCTGAAGAAACCAGGCCTTTGCTTGGTCCCTGGCTAAGCTAACAAAAGAGGGTTTAAGTGTCTCTGTGTCGCAAACAACCACAGTGAGGAACCTGAATGTGCTGGCTACATTAATTGTGCCCTTGTACTTCAGAGAAATCCCTGTTTAGAGACAAGAAAAAACCATGACAGCTACCTCCTCCCTGCTGCTATGAAACAGCACCAGGCCACATGTAACCTCAGGGCTACTTCTACACCGGGCCCCTCTCCCCTCCGAAGTCCAGAGGGAAGATCAGCTCCTATATGGGAACAGCTCCGGTCCGAGACGTGTCAAATATCTCTGCTTAATGCAAGAGCTCCAAAGCAAAGCATCACAGAGACACATTTCAGACTGTCACGGCACTGCCTCAAAGCTCACACACAGTGCAGCATCTGCCAGTGACTGAGCTGGTCAAAGAGCTGTTTCCCAGCAGCAGCACAGCCATCTCTCTTTGGTATGTGGTGCAGACCACTGAAGTCACAGCCTGGGCTGCACACAACTCATTACATTTCCTCACCCCATCTGCCTCCACACTTCCTCACACCCCTACTTGGTCCAGGTTTTCTCAGGCATTTGCTCGCTCACGTCATGTCATATCATCTCCACAGAATCTTGACTCCCATTTTTCCCTGTTGCTTGACTAAACTGATGGAATGCAGCCTGCCTGGCTCTAACACGAGGCCTCTTGTTGGAGATCTAAGCAGACATGGGAATCGAGATTTTTGGGACACCTGCTGCAAAGTGCCTTCAGAGAGCTCAGTTAAGAGAGGGAATGTAAGTCAAGAGAGACCTCTCAAAAGCCTTCTGGCAGTACTCTGAAAAGTCAGGCATGTCTTGTCCTGTGGCTCCACTGTCACGGGTTACCTTTGCAGAGCAGAATGACGAAGGCAGTCACAGGAGGAGAACTTGCCCCACAAATTAACTGGCTCTGAACGACCAGCACTGCTCATTTATTCCATCCCAGACAGGCTCCGGAGGTGACTCCCAGCAGCACGTACCTTCAGCCTCTCCTGGTGGAGCCTGACCAGCCTGACAGGATCATCAGCCCGAGGAGCTTCATTCCTTGCCAGACATTCTCCAGGAGGCACTCCATGCTGAGCAGGTCAGGAAGGGGCCACTTCACGAGTGGAACAGCATTCCCCCCCACACACACCACCACATCACAGGCACACTGGGACTTCATGCCAAAAGAAGGAAAACTGCTTTAGAGAAGATGGGCACTCTCCTTGTCATTGCCATGTTTCCAATACAGCTTTTGGACTCTTTCAAAATACATCTACTGTCCACACTATACCTGAATAAAATATTTTTGCTTCTAGCATATTCCAGAGAAAAACCAATACAGCATTACCACTTATAAAAGGTTGTCATGCCATGGAAGCAGTTTAAGGCACTATCTCCTGTCTGCCAGCTACCTAAATACAGAGATGCCAAGGGAGAAAAATTACTTGCCCTTCCCAAAGGTCCCAGGCACTGTCCTCCTCCTGTTTCAATATGCATGTCAGAATTAAAGACTATTCCCTGTAAACTATGAGGAGACTGACCCAGGAACACATAGAGATCTCCAGGGCTGTTAAAATGCTGCAGAAGTTCTGGACAGCATGAATGAGGTAAGACCTGCCACAGGCAAGGGATTTTAAGCTTCCTCTAGCTGATGGTGTAGAAAAGTACAGGGTTGTAGTGTGATGCACAGAGGCAGAGAGACAAGAACAATCTTGTACCATTAGTACAACTGGAACCGTATCAGCCATCACCTTCCACTAATTTTACCTTCAAAATCAAAGCTACAAACTTTGCTCTTCTATCTGTATACTGATCCCACCTTCTCATACATTCCCTTTTTCCTCATACCTCACCCTAACTGCCTTGCTCTCTTCTGTTCCTCTGCCCTTCACTTGGCGGGGCTGAAGACCCTTGGCACACTGACACCAGTCATTTGGGTTTTACCCAGTCTGTCCCAGACAGAGGCTTGGACAATACAAGGCCACCTTTGGTACTCAGCTTCAAGAGGGAATATACATAAAGGTGACTTTGTATTTTGGGACTAAGACCTTTTATCTAGCAGAAATCTTACCCTTCTCCATACACCTTGTACATTTTTCTCCTTTTTATGTGCCAAGAGGTGTCGCGATAAACACATGCAGCTCAAAAACAGCTTGAAGCAACTAAAGCACTTACTTAAACTCCACTGAAATCAGCAGTTCAGGACAATGACCAAATGCTGTGATGCATGTGATGTATGTTTACGCCTTGAAGTATCCAGAGTCAACAGGCCCAGCAATAAAGTTTTATAGCATTCCTAGCGAGAAAGGACTATGAAACCTTCCTAATCTTCCCTCTCTTAATCCACTGTTTCCATGAGGTACCCTTACATAGAATCTGGTAATTTGTTGAAATATAACTGCCAGAAGAGAATATGGGTGTGCCTAAAAGAATGAGGAATGAACATTTTCCTTAACTCAAGTATATTTTAGCACTTTTTTTGTTACACTTTCCAAGTCTTGATTTCCAATATGTATTCTTTTGTCCCACAGGTAGACACTTTTTTTTGTTCCTAGTCACATGACTTTGCTTCCAGACCATGGATGAAAACCTTGAGAAGCCTCCTGTGTGGCACCTATTTGCAGAACCCAATAAATCTATCCTCTGACACCAATTCTCCATTCACAGTGACTTTGAGTCAGTCCTTTAATCCCATACACTTTGTGGTACAATCTTTCAACAATACAATGAAATAAATAACCAATTGCTTGTGAAATGTCTCCATTTACAATCATTTCTTTCTCATCTCAAAGAAGGAAACCAGGTTTGTCCCACTATATCTGCTTTCCATTAAATTCTACCTACTGGGGTTAAATCCTATCTGTATTATTGCACTCTGTAACTGCGGAATCCTAAAAGATTCCAAGTATTTTTTACATATCTTTGGTACCAGGATCTCCAGTGCATAGTTTTCATTTCCTCCCCTTTACTCTATTAATTGAATATTTTCAGATATTTCCTCACGATGTCATGACCCAACAAAAATCAATGTCAACAAGCCAAACTTCTCCTCTGGGACCTTCCAGTCTATCTGGATTTCCAGTTATCTGGATTTACTGGTTCCAAGACATTTTGTAACCTGATTACTGACAGTGGTTAATTTTCATATGACACCATTTAGAAAAGTCCCCTTTCTACCTTTACACTTGCCAACATTGTGTTTTCCCCTTGGATATTCCCTGCTGATCATCACTAGCTTCTCTTTACTTCACACTCATCCTTTTTCACCCTTCTCTGACCGGCAAGCATTTGATCAGACAAAAGGAGAAAAGGTACTACCAGAGGACATCAGCAGTTTAAAAAAGGCACAGCATAATGATAGCTTAAGATTCATAATCCCCTTTATGGTAATTCTAATCTAAGAACAAAGCTCTGAAAGGATCTTGCTGTGAGTACAGAAATATTCATTATCTGTGTGTTACGAGAACCACAGCTGAAATCAAAGTTTTCACAGACACTCTATTCTGGTACTATTACTGAAAATGACATTACAGTCATCGCATGAAACTGAGAAAGATGCTTTAAGAATAGCAATGTGAGCTTAACATAAACTGTTCCGATCACATCACCTCCTCAAACTCCTCCAAACACCTGTCACCTTCAAAGCAATACACATTTAATGTTTGTAATCATTTCTCACAAACATGCTACTTCAACCACTTATTTTGCTGCTGTTCTTGGAATTTTCCCAAATTAGCCTCACTTTCAGATATCCAGGTGTCAAGAACTGAAAAGTCCTCAACCAAACTGTGACATACTGACACCTGCAAGACCCAGGTTTTTAAGAATCTCCCCAAAACATACTTTTCAACACTTTCATAATTGCAGTGGCAGCAGCACTGTTAATTGGCCATTCCCAGCACAACCCTGGCTCCTTTGCACCCAGACTTTACAGCTTTCTGCCCTCAGTAACTGCTTCAAAAGCCTCTTCAGCAGTGCAAATTTCTGCAGGCTCTCCTTTCTTGCTTACAGTTCCATGCTCCCTTTTCCCCCTCAAATACCTGTGAATTTGAAACAATTTCCTCCTAGCTCCAGTGGCTCCATCCCAGTCACCACACCATGTAGTGTCCCTCTTGAGCACTGAAGCCACATCTTAAAACCAAGGAGGGTTTTCTTCCATCCCCAACCAATCTTTCCAGCAAGCTCTCCCAAACAAGGTTCTTTTTCATTAAAGCTAAAAAAAAAAAAAAAAAGATGTTCTGGACATGAAATGCCTTTAAACATTTTAGAAAAGTAATCAAGATTTTGACTGCACAATTTTGAAAGTCAGTGACACTTTTCATTTTGATTTTGCAGATCTTGCAGTGTATGTAGTTGAGAAAAAGAAGCAACATAAATTAAGTCCATCTTTTCCCTGTGGTTTTTCTAACATATTTCTAACAACCCAACAAACAAGCAATGGCAGCAGGGAAGCATTCCCAAGTCACAAAGAAGACTTCCCAAAGCACTTTTCTGATGGAAACTTAGCTGAAATTTTGCTCTGAATTAGTACAGCCAAGTGAGAAGTCACAAGTCACCCTGGGCAAGTACAAAATACTACTTTTCCTCTTTTAGCCCTTTTGGAAACCGACAGCACCCACTGAAAGCCATGAGGAGCAAATGAACTGAATTGAAAAAGAACTGCAAGAGCACTAAGGCTCGAGGAGGAGACAAATTTTGCATCCAGAAAGCTCATGCCTTAAAAACAGTGCCAAAGCTCATTCCTGCCAGGGCTGTTCCTGCAGGGAGTCACGCCTGAGCGGTGCCTTGCCGCGGGGAGAGCCGGCTGCGGATCCCGAGGGAGCAGCACCCACGCACATCTGGAGCCCTCCTGCAGCTGCCAGCTCTTGCCCTCTCCCAGTGAGCCTCGGGTCCAGCCCCTCCAGGAGTACCCTGAGGGAAGGAGTCAGCCAGACACGCAGGCATCCGTCTGGAGAGGCAAGGGGGAAATGCTTCCCAGTGAGAGGAAGGGCAGATGGCTCACAGCCAACCAGAATGGACATCCCCGGAGAGCCCTCAGTCCCTGCAGCATTGCACCAGGGAGCACGCAAGGCATTACAGCCATATGTAGGAAGTGCCAGCTTGCTTTTCTTTTTCTAAAAAGAACCCTTCTTTATGCCCTTTTTCTAAAAAAAACATCTTACCAACCTGCCTGAAACCCCACTCTGCTCCCAGGCCTGAGTCACACACCCAGCTGTGCAGGGGGGAGGCACAGAGGAGCTCGAACAAGACATACCATCAGTGCTGATGACGAGGCCAGTTACACCCATGATGAGAAAGACAGATGTTTTCCAGAAAGTCAGCCGCTGCCTCATATTAGGAGTTATGAAAGTGGAGAGTTCAGACATCGTATTTTCCCTCAGTTGTCATCCTTAGCTAGCCAGGACAGATCCCAGAAAGCCAGGTGCCTGGCTGCAAGAAATACTGCAGTCTCAGTTCTCCGCTCTTAGTCTCGGTCCCTCCTGAAGGCAACACCGTGTCCGTAACATCACAGGCTTTCTAAGGCAACCCTGCCATCACTGCCTCACCAGTGGTGAGAAAATCCAGGAGAGAAGATCAGTTCTCTGCTGCTCCTGAGTTTTGGTTCTACACACATACAAATCTCTCCTGTGGGTACCAGAGGCTCCGTAAATGAGAACACACGTCTTCAGATAACCCCCACAAAATCAAAACATTGCAGGCGGATTACTGAAGCCAACAAAAGAACCTATACAAGACTGGGAAAAAAAGCAGCCCTGGGATAAGCATTCTCTCGTGCACAGAATTTGCCGCAGGGATGAAGGAACAGAGATCTGCTTCGTATTCAAGGATTGGAGTTAGGGGGTTTTTTTGTTGGGTGTTTTTCAGGTTTGAGGTCTACAAAAACTCTGCCACGCTACGCATCTGAGCTAATGTGGTCTCTTCCCACACCCATAGTTTCAGGGTTATCCACAGAAAGGAAATAACACAGGTATGAGGTAGCGCAAACAACCTTGAAACAAACCAGTCTGCTGCCCAGCAGTGTCCCATCTCAATCTGAGCAGCTCAGTGCCTTGAGTCCAGACTGCTATGAAAGGAACCACAGCACAGCTCCAGCTGGAAGAGGGCTCAGGTCGTCTCTAGCCCAGTCTTCTGCCCAAACAGGGCCAACACTATGCTAAGACCAGCTTACTCACAGCTTGAGCCAATCAGGCCTTAAAAACTTGCAAGGAAGGAGGTGGTGCAGTCTCTCTGGGCACCTCTCTCTCCAGTGCACAGTTATCCTCACTGTGAAGCCCTCTTTCCTTACCAGTCCAAACCTCTCTCACTTTGGCTGATGTCCATTTCTTCTCCCCCTCCTGCCATGTTGTGGTGTAAAGAGCCTGACTCTTCTTCCACTCTTTTCTACAGACCTTCATATCACAGCATCCAAACTTCGGAGAAGAGAAATTAAACCGGGTATTCCTAAGCACAGCAATTGTGTCCTTTGCTTCACTAGCCACCATGTGCTTCAAAGAATTTTGCCACAGCTGACGACTCTGCTCACATCCAAAACCAGAGGCAGCATTCAACATCTTTGGTGCAGAACAAAGGTAAATTATTTCCTTCTGTCTACTGGAGATCAGCCCATCTCACCCAAAAAAGCACACTGCTTACCTCTGCGGGCAACTTCAGATGCAGCAAGAGCTCAGAGATGAGTGCTGCAGGGTCACCAAACAGCCTGGGCTCATCCCAGCAGAGCTGCAGGAGTGCAGTGAGCCCAGCTCGAGGTGAGCCACTAAAGTCCATCAGGAATATTACTCTTTGCCTTTACACTACAGGAGAGGAGGCTCCACCAACTTCTGCCCTGCATCACGCTCAGGACACATCTAACCCAGCAGGGAAGGAGGCCTGAAGCTCCCTAAGATGTTATAAGAGCAGCCTGGTCTCTATTTTTCACCCCATATGACTTACAGATTGCATGAAAGGACAAAGCCAGCCCCAGAACAGCTGCAGAAGAATGTTTTTCTTGAGCAGAGAGGAGAGAGATGAAGTGAGTGTCACGTTTTGCCATTAAATTTTTGCCTGTCACCACAGCAGAGCCAGATCACATACAGAAGATTGAAAGCCAGTTAGCAGCAGATGGCAAAAAAAATAGAAGCTAGTAGTTTCCAAGACAGAGAGAAGGCACAGAGAGGTCACTGGCAGTATTCAGCTCCACATTTGGATGGACGGCACCTATGGGGACAGCTCTAGCAATTAAGGTCTATCCCATTTAACCACACTTTACTTTCTCACATTGCCCTCTCTGCTTCCCTACTCACCCTCAGGAGAGGGAATGCTCATTATTTGGTAGAGTATGTGTATCCTTCCTGCACACATTTAGCACTCAACTCAATGCAGTGACTTTTTTTTTTCTGTAGTTGTGATCTGTGTCTGACAGCTCACAGACAGAGAACGAGGAAAAAGTCCCTGCTCTGAAAAGCTCGGCATCTCAGACTGAATGTGCACCTCAGCTATGCCTTGTTAAACCCCACCATTTTTCACCTGTCTTCTCAGCTGCCTATTACTTATTTCAGTGAGGTCAAAGGGCAACATCTTTGCCAGCAAAATTGTGGCCCTAAGCCAAGTGTATTCTTTGCATGCCATTCCTTTCACTTTTATGAAAGAAAAATAATTTAGCATCCAAGGCAGCCTCCACTTTTCACCAGCACTTGACATCATGGAAGGGTGGTGGGGCCAGGGCCATGGACAAGTTGCTTGCTTGTCACAACAGTGAAGCACATCAGTGCTTCCTTGAAGATCAAGTCTATCTATTTTCTGCTACATACCCATATCCTTCTCAAACAACCCTTTTTCCTTGAACAAATGCCTCTTCCAGGCAAACCCTGTTCCTTCCAGCGACATCCAAATAATTGTCTACTGGTATCAAATAAATACACACATGCACATCAGGCTTGCATCTGAGCACAACTCATAAATCTACTCTGACTATTCCCACTGCATTCCTTTAGCTCAAAATGCAGTTCCACTACCCCGTCCCCAGCCAAATATTCCTACCTGCCCTTTCATGTCAGCATCAGTAGCTGGGCTGCTACAGGGCAAGCTGTGTCAGGGCAGGCTGACAGCCCTGAAAGCTAATTTCTGGCAAAAAGTCATTTTAAAACTGAGTGAGCTCCCAGGCAGCTGCCACAACTGCCTGTGGTTACATCCAGGTGCAGAACTGCACTGTCAGGTCTTGTCACCCACAAAAAAAAAAACCACAGCCAGAAGGTATTTCCATCATTCAGAGAGAGATGAATAGGGAGCAACAGCACAGAAGAATGTGCCCTCCAGAAAACGGAGACTAAGAGCTCTACTGTGAGAGCACCCCTCAGGGACACACCAGGAACCCATTTCTCTTGGAAAAAGGCAAGATGCTCTAGGGAATCAGAGGAGTTAAAGGGAGGACCTTGTAAGCTCAGGGTTGGCAGCCAAGACAGGCTGTGACAAATGCCACCAAGCCAGGTCAGACACTCAGAGTCTGACAGCAATTTCACCTATCAGTAATTACTAACGTCTCACCCAGAAAATAATCCTTCTCCAAAAGCAAGAGAAGCAGCCTGAGACAGAGGATACAGATGATGGATGTTTAAACCACGTATTATGAAGTGACTGGAAAACAGCTTTTGGGAATGTGGGGAGGAAGGTGTACAGGCAGCAGTAAGGACAGCAAGGCCTGATAACCAGCGTTTGGATGCAAAAAAGCACAAAAAAGCAGCACCTATCTCCAAGCGCAATGCCAGCAAGAAAACCTGCCTGGTCAGAGACAGGGGGCTACTTTCAAAGGATCCTGTCTTCAAAGCAACCAAGTACCTAATAGGCACCTTGTGAGCTGAGGAACCAAGGGAAAATGAGCCCACAGTGACACAGAGCTCCCAGCTCTTTGGAGGAAGGAGTAGCCAGCAAGTCATAGCACATACTGGCCTCCTCTACAGACACAAATAATCCTAAAAAAGCAAGAGCGCTTCAATAAAAAACTGGTCCCTGGACCAGGTTGGGAAAAGTCACTTAGCCCGAGCTCTTCACATTGCAAACAAAGACCTGCAAAGAGCATAAGTTCCCACCAGCGCTGTAGATAAGTTAACTCCAGACACAGGAAAGCCCTGTCTGGTAACACCATAAGTGAAATTCCTTTAGCCTGCTATCGTGCACAACCTGCTCCGTGCGTAAGGACTGGCTTTCCAAAGGAAACATTTACAGAGGACAGTGCACATCAGTCACGTCCATTAGGAAAAAGAACAAATAGTGGGTTTATGCATTAAATGCTGGCTCATTCTTATCTACCATGCTTCAAAGTCAGTCCCAGGACAGACTAACATTTTTTCCAGCTCCTGTCTTCACTGCAGATCAAGCACTTCACTATACAGTTACAGTCAGCAACTCAATACCCCCATTTTTCTAATTTTAACTGTCAGAAAACAGCAGGGTAAAGTTTCAAGGTCTCCTACTTGTGTTTATCTCAGCTTTTAGAGGAACTGTAGATCAGTTAGACCATTACAAGTATGTGACATGTCTCTTGGCAAACTGGAATAGTTTTCTTATTTAAATTTGGGAAGAAAATGAGGAGGAGGCTTTCAGTGCATGGCACCATGTACGACTAATTTTGCTGTTCAGCAGTTGTGATGTTGGCTTTTTTATTGATATGGAAAGTCATTGACAAAATTTAACACTACTGCTTTGTAGAAGCTCTGTATACAACTATTTAAAAATCTCACTTTCTCATTTCTCCTCTTTGCTGCAATTTTGGAAAAATCTTTGCAATACTGACTGTAAAATTTTTAACATAAAGTCAGCTGCAGGTGTATAGAGAAGAAAGAATGAGGGATTTTAGCTTTACGGTTTGTGGGCAACAGACCAAACCCCATGTGCAAATGAAGTAGCTTTCCCCCTACCAAAATGAAACAAAAATTGGATCCAACTACAGACACCACACAATAAGATACAGCCAGCTCCACATCCACACCCGCTGCAGTAACCACAGCTTTCAATTAAATACACACAGACTGTAAAAATCAAGCACTGTCATCCATTAAAGTAACGACTGCCGTCTCCAAAAGCTCGAGGCACTCCCTGGCAGCTCATCCAGAAGCAGCTTTCCTGCAGAAGTCATTAGATCCACAAAGTAACAGCAACCATCGTTTTTGTGGCAGAGGAAATGAGTCACCAGGCAAGCACCGCTGAGGTTGGGGATTTGTACAGGGGAGGAAAGAAGGCCAGCTCAGAGTTTCTCAAGCTCATCTTAGATGACAATCACAGCCCTGACCATTAACCTTCACCTTTGGTTTTGCTTTCACAGGGAGACAGAAACTTGGTAGCTGTGGCTTGGGAAGCCTCCTCCTCACAGGACAGCCTACCCTACACCCCTGTCCCAGGGCTGAGCTGCCCGCAGCATCACCAGTAGCATGGAAACATGATTACAGGGCTCAAACACCACTCGGACAACAGCAATGTGACATTTCACTAATTCCAATTTTTTCATGAGTTCCAAGTTCAACAGTCAGGCTCTTTAACAAATAAACCATTTCGGCTGCTTGGCGTTTGAAGTTACCTTCCAGTTAACCACTCATCCAGACACCGAGGAGATGACATCCAGGAATTCCGTCCTAAATATCTAAGCCAGCTGCTATCCCCCTGTACCTGTAGGGCAGCTGCAGTTCTACATGTGCCATGCCAACATCACATCCATGCTTGCATTCAGCTGCATTTTGCTAGTATCTGGAAGCAGCAGCCAATGTGTTAAAATAACCATGAAAATGTAGAAGGGCAGGGGAGGAAATAAAACTGCCTCCTCAGTATTACAAGGAAGTTTTAAATGTCAAAGGCTCCTAAGAAACACCTGCCTTTCAGCTCCCACGCAGCAATGGGACAGGTAGTTGGCATTTCATGCCGTGTTTGTCAGACTTATCCATCTATATCAGATCTGGTACTTGTCACAGAAGACCAGGTCCCGGCTGAACTACGTGCAACCACAGATCAATTCCAGCAGAGCCCCATGGCCCAGAGCAGAGCTCTCCCACTTCAAGCCCACCTGTGAGTTTTCCTGTTATGGAAAGTAACAGCAACAGCAAGAAGCTGGAGGTGTTGCCACCTGGCCACGCTCCTGCTCCCCTTGGGCAATGGCAGGTGTTGTGTTTCCCTTCTGTTCGACCACCAGGAAAAAGCACATAATAATAATAGTAATAGTAGTAATAGTAATAATAATAATAACAACAACAACAACAACAACAACAACAACACCACTACCTTGCACAGTGCCAGCACACAGCACTGCCAACACAGTCACAACAAGCTACAGCACAGATGAAGATTATAAAATGCAGACACGTGACACATACCATGAACACACCTCTGGGAAACCTTTCAGTCTTTGCTTTCATGGGAAACTAAACCACTCTGGAAAAAAATAACTGCTCTAAAGCTATCTGGCATCCAGGTGAGCTCTGTGAGGACTTTAACAAGACACCTCCAGGATTGCTGCCAGTCAATAGCAGAGCTGAGCTCCTCGAGGCCCTACTTTCTCCAGGTACAGCCGATGATACCACTGACAGCACCAGTGGGGTGAGGGAACGGCTCCTCACACAGCTCCAGGCACTGGTGAAATCATCAGCTGTTAAAGAGAAATGTAAATCCTCAGGAGGTTGGATTTCAGCCCTGGTAATTAAGGCAGGCTGGAACAGTTTAAAATAGAGGTCAAGTTTTTAAGTGTATGCATACTTTCACGCTTGTCTGCTAGCGTCAAATCAACAAGAGCCAGGAACAGCCTTTTTGGTCATAGAAAGGTTAAATTTTAACTCAAAATACACAAAAGGCAGTTGGCAGGGAATTCTCATCCTCACCAGTCTGTACACACAGGTCTGACTGTGGAATGACACTGATCCTTCTTCCTGCTTGTGAGCTCTCCCCTTAGTCATCATCATCTTCTCCCTCCTTCCCCTGCCAGTCCAGCTCACATTCCCAGGGTTGCATGATTGTCCCAGAGACCTTTCCCAAGCCCATGGTTCCTTTGGATGCAGACCTGCACATCCAGCTAAGGGGCACCTCAGGAGTGCGTGAAGACCAGAAGATGCTGTAGGACACGTGTTTCTTGACCATGAGGGTGACAGACAGCACAGGGCGTGGGCACTCCTGCAGAGGGAGCACGGCAAGGGTCTCCTCATCATTCCAGTATTTCCAGAAAGACCCTGCAGTAAGTTTACAAACAGCAGAGTAACTGGGTCAAATCAGTCCTCCCAGACAGAAAGCACAGCCCAGAAGAAAAGATGCTTCATCCAGAGAGCTTATTTGTTTGTTTTTTGGGTTTTTCAAATGATTCTATGAAGTTCTGGCCAGAGGTAAATAGAGACCTTGTGTTTCATGGTATCAGGCACAGTATTTTCCTCCACATGGCAGGGCACGTTCACTAGAGAAAAAGTTCAACAGGCAGAAGTGGGTTTTTTTTTCACTTTAAAGAATGTTAATTTTAAAAACATTCTTTTCTTCTTTAAAGATTGCAATACCTCACTACATCCACTTTATAGGATTTAGTCAGGCTCTTTTGTTCTGAAACTTCTTACAGAAGAATTTCAAGAATAACCAAAAAGAGAAAATGATTTCACACTTATTTGGCTTCAAGAGGGTCTCTGAAGAAATCTTAAACTCCTAAAAAGACCCAATCAACAAGACAGCAAACACAAACAATTCAATGACAGCATTACTCCCAACAAAGGTCACCAAAGCCCAAGATTTTGCAGAACCAGCTATGCACTGCCCCTTACAAAATGCTCATCATCGTAGCATTTGAAGCTGAAAATCTCCAAGAAAACTTGAAAACAGAAAAGGGAAAAGCATCCCATTTCCATCCACCAGACAAACAGGATGTTTTCTTTATCATGACACACTTCATTCTCAGGCTCCTTGAAATAGGGCAAAAAAGACACATATCCATCTCACTGCAGCCACAAGTTCTAGCCCAAGTGTAAGACCTCCTTCAAGGCACTAATTAAAGAAGATAGGCAAACACTGTGTACGAAAACAAAAGTTACAGAGTGGCAACTCCATTCTCATCAGAAGGATCCAACAGAGCAAGAGGAAGTATGCCACCACAACTGTAAAATCTGAAGGGGAATGCTCTCCAAAGAGCCTCTCGTTTCATTCACAACATTCTTGTTGATAAAGGAAAAAAAATACACAAGAAAACAGCTGTTTGAAGGAAGAGCTTTCCATTGTTAAGTGCTCTTGCTGGTTCTTTTAAAAACCCAAGCCACCATAACATGATTGCTTTACCCCAGATCTACCAGAAGATACACACTGTGCAAGAAAGCCCAAGACTTTCAAAGACAAAGAAGCCAAACACTGTTTCAAGACCGTCAGGCGTGCAGCAGGCTCACTTCCTGCTGGAATGGGGCTTGGAGCTTGTGACGGACACGATTCCGGATCAGTTAGACTACCACATACCACAGAGAGCAAATAAGATTTTCCTTGTTTGCCTTACAAGACTAACGCCAAGACCGGCGCAGAGGCAGTGGCTGTGGGATCACCGCTGCTCCCATGAAGAGCTGGGTGCCTCACTCCGGGGCTGTATTTGCACATCACCCTCTGGGGTGCCAGGAAGAAGCACAGAGCATGTGGCAGCCCCCACCAAGCGCAGTCCCTCGGGCACTGCCACATCCCACTGCCACATCCCATTCCCACCACCATGTTCCTCTGGGCCTCCATCCAAGCACGTGCTCGACAACCACACCGAGCGTGGCTGCCCCGTGCCTCGCACCACCAGCAGACTGGAGGAGTCTTCCATGCTGCTGTCCCAAGGTGCTCTGGGCACGCGTCCACTCAGGATTTACACCTACAGGAGTTTACAGAGGTGTATGGCTGTGCTTGCGAGGAGCCTCCTGAGTAAGAGCAAACCAACAGCGCAGAGATAACAAGACGCATTTCCTTGGAACTGTCCTAACTATGCGTTTTGCGCAAGCCAAAATATGGAGATTCCAGCCAAATAATAAACAACAAAAACATCGAAACTTGTGTCACTTCCTTCCTGTGCTTGGGGAGCGGGACGTAGCCGGGACAGTCTTGTCTTGAAGAACGAGACACGGCCGGCGACTCCTGCGCGGTCGCCCGGGAGAAGCGGCAACGCCGAGGGCGCAGAGGGAGCCCCGGCCGGGCGGGGGGAAGCGGCGACGGACAGAGCGGGGACGGCGGGACCCCGGGTACCGCCAGCCGCCGCCAGGCTCGGGGGTGAGGGGGTTGAGACCCCCCGGCGCACAGGGGGCCCCAAGGCCTGCCCCAGGACACCTCGTCCCTCGGGGGAGCAGCCCCGGAGGGGCGGCAGTGGCGGCGAGGGGCGCGGGGAGCACCTGTTGGCCAAGCCCGCCCGGTGCCGACCCTAGCGCCGCCGGGATACCCCTGTCCACGGGGAGCCCGAGGAACCCCGCCACGGCCCCCGAAACGCGGCCACCCACGGCGGCATCTCAGCCACGCCAGCCCCGGCCTCCCGGCGCCGCCAGGAGCCGCCGCCCGCCCCCGCCGCTCCTCACCGTGCGGCTCAGCAGCGTGTCGGGGTCTGCGGGCTCGCACAGCTCGCTCAGCTTGCGGTCCCAGTGCAGCAGCGGCGGCTGCTCCCCGCCGCTCTCGCACACCTCCATGGCGGCCGCAGGCACCCCCGCCGGCCCGTCGGTCTGTCTGTCGGTCGGTCCGCCCGCCGCCCCGCTGCCGGACCCTGCCCCGGGCCGCGGAGCCGCGCGCTCGCCCCCGCCCCGGCGCGTTCCCCCAGCCGGCGGCAGCGCGCGGGCGTCGGCCGGGCGGGTCACCCCCGCCAGCTGCGCGCCGCGCCCCCGCCCCGCCCCCGCCGCCCCGTCCGCCAATCGGGGGCGAGCAGCGCCCGGCGCGGGCCAATGGGCGCGCGGGCCCCGAGCGGTGGTGGCCGCGGAATGCGGGCGTGGCCCGCGCGGCCAATGGCGCGGCGGAGCGGCGGGCGCGTCAGCCAATGGGGCAGCGACAAGACTGCGGCCGGCGCGCGCCGCCCCGCCCTCAGGGAGGGCCCCGCGGCGGCCTCGGCACCGCGCCCGGGATGGCGGGCCCGGGGAGACGGGACAGGGACGGCGCGGGCAGGGAACCTGTTCCGAGAAGGCAGAGCAGAGCGCACCTCGGGAAAAACATAACTTCACAGCTCCGGGCAGCCGCACGGAGGACGCTGGTGCTTGCCTCAGATCGGCCCCAGAGCCCTCATCAACCGGCAGTAAAAATAATCCCAAGCAACGGGAAAGTATGGTATTTTAAGGCTTGTGTTCCTGCCAAGCCGAGCCAACACTGACATTCCGTTGTTCTTTAAAAGTGAAAAGTTGCCAAATATTTAGGATTCTAAAAGCTGGGCGTTCCTCAGTGGTCGTCTGCAGCGCCCGGAGCTCGGGCACGGCCGGGTGCTGTGGGGTCAGCTCAACACCGACTGACATTTCCAGGCTGCCTTGTGCAGGAACCAGAACTGGAGCTCCTGGCGTGTTGTCTCTCTCCCTTCAGACATCACCACTTCCATCCACTCACAGAGCCAGCACGAGTCATCCAGTCCTCGCTCAGGAGAGCCCAGACTCGCCCTCTGACGTAAACAAAGCCAGAGGGGTTTCCCAGCACTTGATAGGCACAACAGCAACAAAAATAGGAAGAATAGCAGTGATTTCGCCAGGTTTATTCCTTTAAAATTTATTAAACTGCCGGAGTTTGATTAGGAAGAAAATTTAAAAGTGTTACAAAAGCTACAGTACCAAAGATCTCCTGCAACAGTTCGTTATTTTAAGTTAGTCATTGTGAAAGAAGTCAGTCTGATATTTGCCTTCAGCAGCACAGAAATCATCTAAAGCCAAACCTAAAGCCAAAGTACCAGTGCCTGAATTGCTACCTTCCACTTCGGCAAAGCCCAAGCAGAGGTATAACTTCTTGTGTCCTGGCACTGCCAGGCACTGTTATCAAAGCAATTCCATTGTGCCAGTCCAGAGATGCAGATTGTGAAATTTGTAAAGGTCAGTTCCTCATCCAGGAGCCTCCGTGTTTTCATTGGATGTGTTCTTCCTTTCAAAGCTTTTGTGACCTTGTGATAATCCCTTTAACAAAAGGCTCTCCATCACCCTGCTGGCTGAGATTAGCACCTTCTACAATCACTGCTGTGACTAGATAATTTCTTGGGGCTGGGGCACTCAATGAATGTTTTGCCCATATGGGAAGTCTAAAGGGAATCGCATGTTTGCCTTGTGAACCAACGAAATGAAAGCCACCTTAGAAAGAGGTGATCCTGGCTGGGTGAGTGCAGCTTCCTTTGCTGAACATGATGAGAACAAGGGGCCACAAGGACTGTATTTGACCAAGAGTACTGGGCTGAACTTTCTCACCCTAACACATTTCTCAGGTAGAAATATTTATTTAAGGAAGAAGTTGCACAGGCACATACTTACTTGGGTAAAGCTCTCTTACAAAATTAGGTACCCTGGGTAAACGGCACACTGCTTTTCCCAGCGGTTTCCACCCTTCTGAACCACAAAGTTGTGTCCCTCTCCCCTCTGCACTTCCCCAGGAGCTCTATCATGGGTACTGAGCACTGCTGCTGTGTGACCCAGAGCTGCTGAGAATTCCTAAGTATGCTGGAAGACTTCTTTGGCCACTGAAATATTCTAACACACAAAATTATCCATTTCTGGAGCTATAATATAAATATAAAACACAATATTGGTAACTGGGCATCCTGCCCAGTTGCTGACACATTATTAAAATTAATATTCAAGGCTACATGTAAGTTTTGAGCTTCAACAACTCTGAAACAATTACCCAAGACTTTGTAAGGAAATGTGACCAATTTGCTTTGCATGGTGGCAACCAACAGCATAGAGACCACACTGATGTGTTTGTGCTGCAGCACCAGTTCTTCCTGGGAAAGGAAATCTGAAACAGCAAGGTTCTGCTAGAGACTGGCAGCACATACACGGCACCAAGAAGGAAGAAACTAATCCTTTCCAGAGAATATTAATTATTCAGCGTGCTGATACAACACATGGGACAGCAGTCTACTGTGTCACATGTTGCTGCCCACAGACTGACACTACACCAGAAATCAGGCACTGGGGAAAGCACCTTAAAACCAACAAGAACATGATACAGACACAGCTGTTCTAACTTTATCCTGTGCTCCTTGAAAGATTTAAATGGTGGATTTCAATAGTTAACAGCCTGCTGAAAAATCAAGGCTGGTTCTCCATGCTTCATTACTTTTCTCTTAGAGGAGCTATAATAGTATTAAGTTCCAATTCATGTAATTCTGAAAGCATTTTTGAATTCTTCTTTTGTGCAAGACCCTTTCCTTACACCCCTCTTCTGAAGCAGGTTTGAACTCACTCTGCAGCACAGGGGGAGAGTGCAAAAATTGACAAAAAAAATCTACAAGAACATAAAAGGGTGGGGAGTTATTGTCGGCACATACAGGGAAGAGGAGAGCTCAGCTTTTGTTTACTGAGAATTGTGTTCCCTTTCTGCAAGGAGCAGAAAGCCCACGCAGAAAAGACACATCGAAAACCTACAGAGAAAACCAAACCAGCTAAGAAAGAGGAGGCTGCTAAGGAAGAGCTCCAAACAAACACCGCTTACTTAAAATATCAAAGAACAAAGCAAGCAACAGTACAAAGGTTGGCAAAGGAAAGGTGCTCTCTTTCTCCTTGCAGATCCGGGTTACAGACGCCACAACTCCTGCAACCACATCGTTACTCAGTTCTCGATCAGGTCAGCTGCACAAAGGTTCATTAAATATTTACAGGTGACATTTTTCTGACTTGTGACAACCAGGATCAAGATAACCATCCATTTTCTACAGCTGCCCTGTTCAAATCAGTTTGAGAAACCAACCAGCAAGAAAAGAAGAAACAAAAACAGAGCCCACAGGATGAAAACTGCCAGGTTTCTGACCAGCTACCAAAAAAAAAATAAAAAAAAAAATAAAAAAAAAAAATCTTACCCCTTGAAAGCAACAGAAAACAGCCACAGCTAGAGATTTCTTCAACAAATTCAGCACCTCTTAAAGAGTGCAGGACACAAATCTCAGGTCTAAGAATAAACAGAATAAACCAGCAGTCAACTTCTAACCACAGTAGTTACTGGAGATTTTTGTGAAATGGGCAGGTAGGGTAATAAGCTGAATTTTTTATGGCGGACTAAGCAACAAGCAGAAGAAAGAAATCTTACACACACTGGCACATTTCCCACAGGAGGATGCCTCAGGAGAAACCCTGTGAAAGTTATTTCTTGGTGTGTTGTGCAAAGACTTCACTTGCACTACCCACTATCTAACAATGCACTAACAAAACAAATTTCTTGTGTAAATGACATCTAAATCACACTGCTATGCTGAGAAGCTCACCACTGCCAAGATAAACAGACACCAAGTCTTAGTTTATACATTCAGACACGCTCAACTACTTGGCAAAAAGGCTTCCACCACAGAAATTTCAGAGTTAAAAATAGAAGGTGAGCTTGAGAATAGTAAAGTTTTCTTCCCACAGTCCTGGCATTTTATTCCTTTTCTGACATGAAAAAGTGGGATGGCCAGCCCTGAAGACAGCCTGTTACTAAGCCCACGTAACTGGTACACTGACAGAAATACAGGCTCCCTTTTTCAGAATCTTCTTTGCTGTTGTACCCAGGGGCTTATCTAAGCTCCAATTCAGCTTTCCTGCCTTTCCAATTCCTGCCCCTCTGCAAGGGCTTTCACCAGCTCCCCACAAGCACTGCTGGTCTTGAACTGAAGTGTGACCTGTGTTTAGGAACACAGACACAGTGCCCCCAACCTCACAGAGGATAACAAGAGGGCTATTTTGGTGAAGTGAAACTTGAATTCTTTAACTGAAGCATCTTCTCCTACTTCTTTTTCATGCCTCATAATTCCTGTGGACAGAGCACTTTCTGCAGATTAATAAGAATTAAAGTTGAAAGCATTCTTTGCTGTGTGACACAGGCATAATGCCATGGTGTCTTCCTCAAAACAGCCACAAAAACAAGCAGAGGAGAAGAGTGTTTCCTACACCTTGCAGCAGGCTGACAGAAATAACTAAGTGCAATGGAGCTGCCTTACAGACCAGAATAGCTCTGCCTCAGAGCTGTTCAGAGACGCTCCAAATACTTGGGGAACATGCTGACATACTAAAAAGAAGTCACCCGTATCTATATTTTCCAATTATCCCCATAAATACGTAAAATAAATTTTTTAAGGTCAAACACTTCTAAATATCCTGGTTGATGCAAGCAACCAGGGTTTGCCTCATCAGGTTTTACACAAGATGCTAACACAGACAAGAAAAAGCAGAATGCCATTTTTCAGGGGACACTGGGAAAACACTCATTGCCTAGTTATAAACAAGGAATCACTGTCTTTCACTCAGGTGATACCATTCCCATTCCATTTCCTCACAGAACAAGTACCTATCCATTAAAAAAAACCAACCAGATGCTACAGGAATGCTGATTTCACACAGGATTTTGTCATACCTGAAATTGATTAGTTACAGATTAACTTTGCCCCAGAGCAGTCATAAGAGATGAACATACAACAAGCCTTTGCCAGTGGTTATTTTTGCTGTAACTAAGGCAAGGCAGAACCATTTGGGAAGGCCTGCCCTACTGCCAAGCTGTGCTGAACATTCAGAACACTCCTTCCAGTGTGTGCTCAAAGTAAGTGTTTGTTGTCTTTGTAGCAGGTCAATCTTTAAAAGTGTACTAGCTACTTTAAATAGAACTGGAAGGGCAAGAAAACTCAGTTCTTGAGCAAATATTTTTCCTTGCTGGCACCTAATCCTAATATCTTGTGTTAGCTCTCCAACTTGAGCCAGGGGCAGAGATTAGCAGGAGCCATACAGCCGTTGCAGAGTTTTGGCAGTTCTGGCCACTCCGTTGTGGTGGTGAAGGGAATCGTTGCTGTCACTTCTGTTCTGGAGTAGAAAGGCAGTTCTCAGGCTCCAAACCAGGCACTGCCATCAGTTCCCACCACCACAGCAGAGTGCACACGAGGTGATCACTGAACAAACAAACTCAGCACATTTGCTCTAGGGCTCCTAGCAGAAAACTCAAGACAAACCCCAGCTTTTGACAAACAGGAAGAGTTTGTGTGGACCAAGCACAGACTGTACTTGGATCATTACTGTGCAAGAGCACCGTCACAATTCTCACAGCAGTACAGCAGGCTCAGATTAAACAAGTAAAGGAAATAAAGTCAGGACTTTCTATTTAAAAAGACAGTCTCCTGTGGATAACAACCCACTGAAGTAGCTAAGGCTTTGCAATACATCTAACACCCCAGTATACCAGTGACAGGGGCCTGGATACTTGTTAGAGCTTTAACATCAACCAGAAAAAGATGAATTGAAAGAATTAAAGTTTTTGTCAGTACAGACCATGTTCAGAGGGCAAAAAAAACCCCCCAAAATTCTGTAGGGGGAAAAGCTCAAAGACTATTATTAATGTGTTCTGCACTGGGCTCAGAGAGATGAGATACAAAATCCCACCAGCTCTGAAGGCAGGAAATTGTCACCTCTAATATTTTTCTTTCCCTGTTCACATCACATTGTATTACAGTGGGAATTTCACCTTCTCTTCTTCATGTAGTAGAATCAAACACCTTTTAGTTGAGCAGTTTCTTCCCAATAATACAATAATTCTCACTGTGACAACAAAACGAAGTGAAACAAGTGCCTCTCCCACACTAAGAATCCCGGACCCGGAATGTTTTTCACGCAACTCCCCAGCGGCACAGCCAAGGCCGTCGCTCCTCCAGCTCCTCCTGATGGCAAACCATGGGCACAGCACCCTAACGAGGGCCGGGATGGGAATGCCGATGTCATCCTACGCCAAATACCACAACAAAGACGACCAAAAGCAGGGTTTGGTGAAAGACAATACCTAGGATCAGCAGAGGGGCAGATGAAAATGCACAAGAGGTCTGCTCTGGACAAATCTCCAGCTGAGCAACAGTCAATGCCAATGGTTCTGCTTTAAACTTACTGCCCCAACTGGCTTAGTGAAGGAAAAATGGGGAATGACACCTATAGAGCAGAGGAGGGATGTCAGCAGTGAGAGGGGGTCAGGCTGGCAGGTTCCACAAGACAGGAGACAGATAAGGGAAGCAAAGGATAGAAGGTTTGAAAATGGCTGAAGGTGCAAAGAGTGACTCCTATTTATATATTTATCAGCTCAAGAATTGATACAGATGCCTGGGGTACCTTTTGTTTTAAGAAGAAAAAAAATAAAGTAATCCAAAAGATCTTAACAGAGAGAAAGCACATAGGAAAACAAAACACACAGAAGTACTCTCTAGGTAACAAACATTTTATTTATTTCTTAAAGAAACTACAGCAATATACATGATCACATAATTATAAAGCACTGAAAAACCAAAGGAATGAAATGGCCTGGATCCAAGCACTAAGGACATCACTCCTTGTCTCTTGTTGAGCCATCGCTCAGAAAAATCACATTATCTGAAAAGAAATTTTAAAAATTCATCTTGAGCATTGTTTTGCCTTGTTCCAAGCCTTCACACCATGAAGCTCAGGTATTTGTGTTAAAATAAGTTGCTAAGATGTAGATTTTGGAACAGAATCATAGTTCATGGAACAATGTCCAATGCAGGTTTTTTTCCCCTACATCCCCTGAAAGCAGACAGTTCAAGGTGATCATATGTACTATGCAACAAGACTGCTAAAGCTGATGAAAAGCTACTGAACAGTCAAAGACACTAGAAACATTTTAAAATAATGGTTTAATTCTTTGACTACAATCTCTATTGGTTCCAGTTTATTTCCTTTTTTTTTTGGTCATGTTCAGTCTGCACTACCATGTCAACAGCCTACAGGAATATGAGAACCTCCCCTACTTCATCAAGCCTAAGGAATTTCTGAAGGATCTTGAGACTGGGCCTTTTGAACAAGAAACCATTAGGAGAATACTAATTAAAAAAAAGAGAATTGCTTCTCCTTTTCAGTAATTTATAGCACTGCTAGCTTTTAAAGAGGCTGCAGAAACATCCAGGAATATGACTGTTCTTCCTTTTTTTTTCTTCCTTTTCCTCTGTCCTAGTTTTAGACATACTCACATAACAGAAATGTTTGCTCTACTACCCAATTAATTCACCCCTCACTCAAAAGCAACACAGTAGCAGCTCTATCCACAAAAGATGTAGGATGCTCAGGCTATTTAAAGGCTCAAGGAAAATGTTGAGTTCTCTAGCTTTCTTTGCTGTGTCAATCCAAGGCACAAGTCTCCTCATCTATTCTGTGGGGTGAGCGCAAAGGACACCAACAGTTTGCAACTGTATACTCTCATTTTCTCTGTGCTCACAAAAGCAGTATCAGAGGAAATCTACCAGTACACACTATCCATTCTCTCAAAATCCCTGAGTGTGGATACTGAGGATGAAGACAAACCAAGCTCCATTTCAGAGCTTGAAATCCATCCCCCCTCCACCCTCTTTCCATTTTAAGAGGGCAAGGGGCACCTTGGTGCTTTGTTCCTTACCTGCTATAATTGTTGTGGCCTGTCGCCTCACATTGTTCTTATCTGTATATTCACCATAATCTATCTTCCCTTCAACAAAGATTCGAGAACTGAAAAAAAAAAGAAAAACAACAAGAATTTGATTTTGGTCAGAGAACTGTGGTGCTGTTTTCCACTCTGTAATCATAGAATGGGATCATAGAATTTGGGTTAAAATGGGATCCTAAAGACCATATGTTCCAACCCCCGGCCATGGGCAGGAATACCATCCCCTAGATCAAGCTGCTTAAAGCCCCATCCAGCCTGACTTTGAACACTTCCAGGGATGGGGCATCCACAGCTTCTCTGGGCAGCCTGTGCCTCACTACCTTGACAGTAAGGCTTACATCCATATATCCAACCTAAATTTCCCCTCTTCCACTTGGAGCCCGTGACTCCTGGTCTTAACACTACACTTCCTGATGAGAAGGCTGAATTCTGAGTCTGATTCAAAGTACACAGGCTTTTGTAACAGCTGTTTGTAGCAGCTCTGCTAACTTGTTTTATGGCACCTGTGTGTTACTATAGTTCCTGGTCACCATAATTATTCCAGTAATCCATTATTAAGGCATCAAATCCTCACCCACACTTGTTATTCACTTACCCCTTCCTCACATACTGATAGGTGACATCCCTGAGGCCCGGTCTGAAGACAGAGATCCTGTGCCATGTCGTCTTCTGACTGATATCACCTAAGGTACAGAGAAGTAACACAGCTGGATGCCAAATCCTCTTTCTGATACAGGACACAGAAATTAGTTTCGACACATTGGTATCCTCAAATTATGAGAAGTGATTTGAAAACAGAAGTATACTAGCATTCCATCCCCCACTTCACTCAAGAACTAAGTGTTCCACTCATCTGTGTCCAAACAAATCCTTGTGCAGCACAGTTCAAACCAACACATTGCTTTTTCTGTAAGACAGTGCCCATGCTGTTAATTTTTCCCTGCCTCAGACACTCCACACTGAATAGAATTCAAAGAATGAGACATCTGTAGATGCAAACTGATGACAGAATCAATGAGAAAAATTATCTTTTCTTTATTTTTCTCATCCTGAAATAGAAGTAAGAGTACAGAACCTGCAATGCCTCTGTAAACCCCACCAGTGACAAACTGCCCACTCAACACAGTCTACTCTCCTCCTGAGAGCAGATGTCTCTGCAGTTTACGCTGCTGAGGATCAGTAAGAGACACACAAATGCACCAGCACCTCTGCTGACCTCAAAGGACCTTTCCCGCACCCCAGAGATTTGCAGGTGTGGTGCTGCTGCCATTCACCCATGACCTGGGACACGTTGCTTGTGCAGACTCACCTCCCTGGCCCACTTCACTATCTCCTGTCCGCCACATCTCATTGGTTGCAAGGGAAAATATGGTAACAGGATTTTTTCCTTCCACTTGCCTCATGATAGGGTCCTGTCCAACCCGACCAAGCAGCTGAACACGATTCATGGCTGAAACAAGAGAGACCAAATGCACACATAGGTGAATTATGATGCATCTAAGCATGGCAAGCCATTAGTCAGGAGCTTTTCTCAAGGATCACAACTTTCTGTACCTCCTAAGCACTTTTTAAGCTCTGGTGACATTTGGCTTTCTTGGGCCGCAGAAGATGGTTGATTGTGCCTGTACTGTCCTCATCAGTGCAAAATAACTAACTTAAAAAGCCAAAGGTTCTTTATTCTTTTTGTTCCATCTCTTTCACAGACACATCCATGTGTCACTTGAGACTGATTTGCATTTACTTATCGTGACTTTCATTTGTTTCATGATGGCAAAACACAATGCACAGCAGTACCTTTGAAACAAAGTTGCATTACTACATTCCACCCTCTGAATGAGGAAGACAGTTTTTACAGGGGTACCAGGCCTAGGCAGACACAGTCTATCCCTTCTCCATGTTCAAAAACAACTGGAAGAGGTCAGGGAGGCATCCCTCGTGCACAGTGAGCACATGAAGTAAATAGTGAAGGCTGAAGTACACCTAGAGCAAATCCTGCTGGGGCAGCAGCATACACGCAAGTGCCCCAGGGACCCAGGAGTCTGAGACACAAGCACACAAGACACCTGAAGGCAGGTGTTAGAAACCACACCAGCAGCAGACCCAAACCACTGCCACAGACAAAGTACAACTACCCGTCCTATAGAGGTGGTAGTCTTTGTCAGGGCTTTTTTCTTTGCCCCCAAAAAGTGCTGCTTCACCTGACAAAGACCAGACAGGGAGCCGCTCAAGAGTCTGCGTGCTTGAAACACACTCTTAGCTGCTACACTGAGGAGCTAACTTCTCCCTGCTCCTCTCCTGCCCTATTTCAGACGTTCTAAAACTGAGATAAACACAGTGAGTAACAACTAAATTGCATCTCAGGAGTTACTTACATCTTTCAAGTACCAATGAGGTAACCGTATCAGAGTCATGTCTTACAAATTGGCGTAGCACCTGAAGGAAGAGAAATGTGAGTTTCCAAGACACAAATTACGAACAGCATTCACAGGCCTTTACACCTCGTTTTCTGAACACTTGCAGAGGTTCTGCAAGCCTGTTCTTTTCCAGGTAACTAATGGAGGAACTGAGGAAAGAAATCTGTTCTGCCAAATGAAGCTAGTAAGATTATTTAAAGAACATCTGGTTAAATCAAGGTTAAAGAGTTGCCTAGAAAGAAGTGTGGCCCAAAGGCATACTGCCCCCCAGCAATTCTTTTTGGGACATGCAGTAACGGTTTCTCTGCAATACACAAATAGGAGGGGAAGAGGTTTGTAGGAGAGTGGGGATTTAGTTCTTTGAGCTTTAGTCTTTAGAAACAAACGGGTCTGATAGTTCTGCTCCACTTCAGAGATTAACCAGGTGTGCCCAAAAAGTACATCCATCCACTGGAATGAGCAGTGGATGCACTAACACCCTTGCTCCCAAGGCAAATCTAGGATACAGAACTCTTAGTACTGCAAGGGGGAAAGCAGTAAAGAAACTGCCATTATTCCAGCACACAGTCCATCCTAGAATAAAGCAGGAAGGGAGAAAAAAAAAATCCCAGAAACACTTCTGCTAGAGGTCCATGTGCAGGAATTGGAAGAAAGGCTCCCTTCCCGTAACACTCGGTCCAGGCCCGCGAGAGAGCTCACGCTCTTGCTCCCCAAGGGCAGACCCAGCGCCGAGGCCCCACGGGCGGGCGAGGGCTCCGGGCCGCCCTGTCCGCCCCTCCCCTTCCCGGGGCAGCGGCCGAGCGCTGTTCCGTGGCCGGAGAGCCGCCGCCAGCCCCGCGGCGGGGCACAGGGGCTGGAGCCGCCGCTCCCCCGCCGCCCCCTCCCCGCCCCAGCCCCGCACGGCCCTACCTGCCACGCCGGTCGCCGCCACATGCCGCCGCCGAGCCTGCGGAGGGAATTGCAGGGCTGAAGCAGCGCCCAGGGAGCCCCGGCCCGGCCCCGGCCCCCGACCCCGCGCCCTCCGCGCCTCTCCCGCCGCCGCGCTGTGCCCGCGGCCGC